>NC_136071.1:897244057-897844057 GCF_964261635.1 Lissotriton helveticus
TACTCAAGGTAATATCCAAAATCTCCTCAGTATGAGGCTGTTCTCTTTCCATAATTTTTCCTTTATGTTCTTGCTCCTTCTATAAAAATATAAACAGTTAATTTTATCACTTTTCGTAATATAAAATACAAAACTACCCTTTTCACCTATTTGGCCTACAAAAAATACGATATAAATACTATTATCTAATAACATTCCATTAGTAGAGTTTTAGTCCTTTGCAAAGTTATATGAATGGAATTACTGTTCTTAGCTTTTCTTAAATTTTGAAACCAGTCACTCCTTATGACTATAGGAAAAGACTCAGGCTATTATAGTGAAATACACTACTAAAAAATGTAGAATATGTCTATTCACCTCACCCATTCTAAAATAATAAATGTGTTTTAGTAAAATGCAAAAGATACTATTCATTGTCCAGAATAACACTGCGTATCTGTGTATATTTAGACATCATTATCACACTACTTTTTGAATACTTCATGTCTTTACTCTATCTCTATTCCTCATCTATAACTTAGTCTAACCCTACTAATTACCTACCCCTTCGAATTTCGAACTAGCCGCTCCTTTAGTATTTATCTGCAACCTTGTAGCTTGCTGTTCTTCATTTTTCTCACTGCTTATAACCTATATTTACGTAACATTCATTAACCTAGGCCTTTCAGTTTATTGCCTAATTTGTATATTATTAATTTCCTTGTGTTCTTCTACTAACCTTTCTATATGCAGTTGGTTGTTATCTATTCTGTCAATCCTTGAATATCTTGTGTTTTTCACTAACGTTCCTTCCTAATTCAACAGTGTTTCTGGTATTCCTTACTCAATGTGTTCTTTTCTCTTAAGACCTTACTTATCACGAATTTTATCGTTTCTCGTTTTAGGTTACAGAAAATACATCGAGTGAATATATTCAATATTCTCTATAATGTCAGGTAAGTTTAGTCACTCAGTAACTTGTCATACGATTATTTTCCAAGAATATACCTTTGTCAACTATGAGGCATCACTTAGGTTTCTTGTATGGTTTCTTGTTCCCTCTGCTCTTCAGCTGCTGAACATGACTGAGTCCGTTTGCCCTGAAGGAGCTGCAACGGGAAAATCAATCGCTGTGCAATGTGCGGGCTTCTTCCAACTCGGAAGCTGAATTCTAGTTGCGGGCACGATAACTAAGGTAAGTTTAACCGGGAACCTTCTTTAACTCTCTCACAAATATTTGTCCTTTCTCATCAGGACTATCTATGGAGCAATTGAAAATGGGTCTGAACTCTGGAACGTCTTAGGTGAAGTGCACACTAATTAGGGAGCGTGTGCCTCACCAAGGATTCCCCACAGGTGTGTGGTAAATGACTAGACCACCACCGTGTCTTTCCTCGAGGCGGCCATCTTAGAATTCCTCTGTTGCACTGAAGCACTCCAAGTATGTTTCCTTGCAGATTCTTCATCTCTCCTGCAGCAGCTACGGTTTAGATAAGTCATTATCGTATCCACTGATTGATGAGGGTTTCTGACAGGTACACCCAGTATATACGTTTTTTTAAAATATCCTTAAAAGATACAAACCATCTTTTCACACTTACCTTCTCGTCCATGTTTTGTTACTTCAGCTCGGTTGAAGCACATTCCATCGACCATTTTTAGCAGTTACTTCTACTTACCTTAAGCATATTAAATAATAAAAAAAATATATATTATAAAATTACCATCTGTGGAAGACACAAAAAAATACAGTTACAATATATCTTTTACAACACAAAATAATTTGTAAACTATTACATTTGCCTTTTTTTTGTTCTCAGAAAATATTGAATTTCCCTAGAAACAGTGAGTGCAATAGTACTCATCACATAACAGCGGGCAAAAAAGAAGACAATCAATAAGATTATCTGAAAAAAAACATTCAACATTCTCAATAACAATCTAAAAAATAGAAATAAAACATATCTTAAATGTTTTTTTCTAAGAGCAATTTATTACGTAAATATGACACATCTCAAACAATCATAACATAACAAAACATTATGAGTAATTTTCATACACTGTAAAGAATATTACTTACAAATATATGCTGACAAAATATATAACAACAAGTCCTTTATGGTTTCACGTACTATTTCACACGGCCAAATAGTATGCGTCAAATTCTTAGTTTGGTAATTGTTCAATAGTACTCCTGAGCATCTGCCTCCCAGCCTTCTGATCCAAAACCACCGACACCATTTGCTCCGTCTCCCAGTGCTCATCCCTCAGCCTGACGCTATTCAACATCTACATGGCCACCCTCACACAAGTAGCCCACCATCACAACCTCAACATCATCTCCTACATCGACGACACCAAGCTCATCCTCTTCCTCACCAAGAATCCACATACCACCAAAAGCAACCTCCATGACACAATGAAGGACATCACCAACTACATAAAGAGCAGCTCTCTAAACATGAAATCGCACAAAATGAAAGTTCTCATCCTCAGACCCACCCCCTCAACCTCAGACGACTCCTGCTAGCTCACTATACTGTGGACAGTAACAACACCTACCAACCATATCCACAACCTAGGATACATCCTAAACTCCTCCCTCTCCAGGTGTAAGCAAGTCTACACCATGTCCTCTTACTGCCATAACACCCTCCACATGCTCCGCAACATTTACACGTGGATCCTTACCAAAAGAAGAGGAACAGTGACACAGTCCCTAATCAGCAGCAGACTACACTGTGGCAAAACACTCAACACATGAATTCCAGCCAAACACCTACAACAACTACAACAAATCCAAAAGACCACCACCTGACTGATTATGAATGTTCCCTGCTGCAGCCACATCACTCACCACCAAATACACCTACACTGCCTCAATATCAACAAGAGGGTCACCTTCAACCTCCTCACCCTCACTTACAAAATACTCTACAACACCAGACTAATGTACCTTAACATCAGTAATCCTAAAAGGCCAAATTTTGAACTTAAAGTTTTGGCTTTAAAAATATGAGGTAGGAATTTGGTAACTCTTTAGGCAAACGTTGCTTAAAAACTAATTGACTATCATTTCAATGTATCCAACCTTTCAGACATTTTAAATAAACAGTGTAATGTCCAGATGTTGTAGAAGGTCCATCATGAAAAATAATTGCAACAGCTTCAAGAGTTCTTCCTGATATTGAAACTTGACAAGCTACAACATTTTTAATTAAAGTTTCCAAATTTCTTCCATCAGCTCTACAACGGTGCAGGATTAAAATTACATACTGTCCATATCTTTGTATAAACAATGTTGATGACATTTCTGATTTACATTGGCTACACTCCATGTTTTGACTTGCTCCTCTAATTAGATTGTTAAAAGACACTGATTCACAAGTCAAATATATGAATATTTCAGTGTCTATGTTAGTGGTATATGTAAACAAACAATTTTGACAGTCATGTTGCCATTTATAAGAAACGCCAAAAAGGTGTTCAATATCTATACCTTCATCTTCCAGTACACCAAGCATAAACATTACAAATTCCTGACAATCTTGCTGAATATTCTGCATAAATTGACTAGAACCAGAACATATGTCCAAAACATTTCGAATATCAAAAACACGTTGTATTTTACTTTTATCACTACTACATTTCTCATAAACTGAAAACAACAATCAACAGAATCTTTTGTCCCGATTTTCAACAATTTGCTGTTGCAAACTTTCAAGAACAAAAACAACATTAACAACTACATTAGCATAGCAGTTGACACCGCAACTATTTTCAAACCGATAACCAACATTCTCTTCAACACTGTCCTTTTTCTTTTTGCTTGCAGGCGCAATCAAGTACAATCCAGATAAAGTTCTGACTCGAGACAAAGCAACATATGCCATACCCTCTTTAAACATGGTACTTCCAATATTCACTAAAGCACTATCTACACTTAAACCTTGAGATTTATGAATGGTCACTGCATATGCCAAACAAACAGGAAACTGTTTTCTGCGTACATACAAATCTTTCACAAGCAAAAACCTAGATGAACAACGACTAAATTGTTGTACTTCAGCAATTTCATCAAATTTGATTTTCAAAAATTCAATCCCATCTCTATTTACATAATTAACAAAATCAACAATTTTACCCATTGCTCCATTTACTAAACCTTTTTCCACATTCAAATTATGTCGTAAAATTACCCTACAGTTTGCACATGCATACAAATTCTTTTCTAAACCAGCAGTCTAAAGAATCCAATTTCCTCTTCAAATTTTCAGTCAAAATAATAGTGATTCCTTCATGTTCTATTTTATCAATAGCTTCCAATTTTATAATTTCTTCATTTTCCAACTTTAACATTTCTTCATTGAATATAGAACATTCACGTAGTGTTGGCATTAAGCAGACTACAGATTTGTTTTCTGCAATTCTCATGTATATTTTCTCTGGGACAATATTTTCATTTGGAAACAAATTCAAAAGTAATCGTCTCTGTAAAGCTTGTTTGCCATGTTCAGTCATTTTTCCAATTCTTATATCTTGAAGGATAGTTCCATAATCAGCATCATTTGCCTGTCGCATATTTGTAATAAGTTCCTTATATTCAAAATATGACCAAATGTTTACATTTCCAATGCTCCCTAAAGACTTTCTGGTATCTTCATGCGACAGTTTTTTAAGCACAGGCTGTCCTTTTACAGGAGTAATTTGTAGAAGACCTCCAAAAGCTATGATGTGTTTTCCTCCGAATAAGACGTCATACTCTGTTTTAAGAATTTGCTGCATTCTTAAATGCACAAAAGCAAGCATTAAGTTTGATACCATGCTTACCTCATCAATAATGAGAAGTTTCATTTTCCTCAAGACTCTTGAAACTTCGCAAGAAGCTTCTCCAGATAGCTTGTGGTATTCTAATTTATTTTCATGCTCTACTGGTAGCATTAATAAACGATGTAAAGTAATTCCTTTAATATTGTGGGCTGCTAATCCAGTTGAAGCAGTGACAACACAAGACAAATGTGACTCAGTTGTTGTCTGTAGAAAAGTTGTGATTACTTTAATTAAAAAACGTATGCCTGTTCCAGCTTGTCCACTCACGTACATTCAAATAGGTTCAAATGATAAGCAAGAGCACTCTTTCTTCTCATGAAGTAATCCATGGTCAATCTGTTCTCTCACTTGCTCATATATTTCTTTCTGCTCCAGATTTTGTTGTTCTTCCAAGTTTCCTACATTTGTTACATCTTCTTGACCTTGATACATTGCTGTTTCCACCTCTTCCATAGCAGTTGCTGCTTCATTTTGAACAATTGGTTCTCCTAGAGGGACTTGACTCAATGGAGCAGAAGTTTGACTGTCTTGAGAACTGTCTCTAGCAATCTCAGCTGCAATTCTAGCTTCTTGCTCAATTTCGTCATTCAACATTTTCACATAATTAGCAAAAACTGGACATTCTATAGCATCTTTAGTTGCATTGAAGGAATCTTCATAGCTATCGAAATCTCCAAGTAATTACAATTCTGAACGCCATGGCTTGAAAAGTTGCTAAAGAGCTAAATGATAAAATTCCCTTTTATCAGGTGTTTCGTAACTCAGTTTACGGTGATTAATCAAATGTCCTTTTCTTTGTTTCACCAGACATCCTTCTGAACATATATACCATTATCAATGTTTTCGGTAATATTCCGTTTAAAAATATAGTTTTGCAGCACTTCATAGAGACAAATGTTCTCAAGATGACGACTTCTATTTGGATAATATATATCCAACATATTTGTTTTCACAATATCTGTACTTTCTGGCTCTTTTTCAGCTAAATATTCAATTTCTTGTACAGATTTAAGAACTCGGGTTCGTGTTGCAGCAAGACCTAGACTCACCCAAATGATTCTTCTAGATTTGGAATATAGACTTGCAGATGATAACCGATCCGAGCATTCATACGCTCCAATTTCTCGATGAGATAACATCTTCAAACTGTAAGTATGTAACTTCTTACTTAGACTCTTCTCGTGGGAAATCTCTTCCCACATTTCCTTCAATTCCATCTTTTCTGATTTTGTTCTGGCTCTTTTTCAGCTAAATATTCAATTTCTTGTACAGATTTAAGAACTCGGGTTCGTGTTGCAGCAAGATCTAGACTCACCCAAATGATTCTTCTAGATTTGGAATATAGACTTGCAGATGATAACCGATCCGAGCATTCATACACTCCAATTTCTCGATGAGATAACATCTTCAAACTGTAAGTATGTAACTTCTTACTTAGACTCTTCTCGTGGGAAATCTCTTCCCACATTTCTTTCAATTCCGTCTTTTCTGATTTTGTTATGTAGGATGTTACATATCAAGCAACAGCAACGGAATTGTCCGCAACATATTGAATATCCATATTAGCATTCCACATGGACAAAATGACTGGGTTATAGTCATTTTTATATTTTGACTCTTCATTTCTTCTTAAGTTGTAGGTATTTTTTGGAGACTTTCTTGTGATAGTATGTCGCAAAAATGACATAAAACTATTCACTCTTCCTTTTGATATTACAGGTCGTGGAAATGCAAAACGGCATTTGGTGTAGAATTTGTCCTTAGATTTGTACTTTCAACAACAGTATTTCCCACAACGATGGCTTTGGAATCGTAAGACTTGTTGTCTTAAGTCCTTATCTTGTGTACTTTTGGGTATATCACATGTAGCATATTCTTCAATAAAAGACAACACAGTATCATCTAAGTCTGTTCCAAATTTGGGAGCATTTTTTATCCATATTAGCATGTGTATGTGAGGAGCACCTCTTGCTTGATACTCCTTTCTCCTAAGGAAGTCCAGAACCTCTCCAAGAGGAGGATTTTTTTTATTGGTGATAAAAGACATCAATGCTTCAAATCTATGATTGAAATACCTGGATACATTAACTGGATCCAAAGAGCACAATTCTCCAGGTGTCTTGTATTCAATATTTAGTATATTTGGATTTGCCTCTCAAAGAAATTGAAGTAAATCATCCCAAGTATATTCAGCACAGCTTAGAGTAAGGAACCATGTAGGAGTTCCTAAGTTCCTTAGCATACATTTCAGTTCTCCATGACGACGGTACCAGTACTCATTATTACCACGCTGACATGCCATGAGATTAATTAGCTGAGATTCCAAAACATTATCTTTCTGCAGTACTTTATCCATAAATTCCTTTGCCGAAACATTTTGCAAATGTACACCTATTTTCAATATATGGTTTACTGCATAAGAAGGTCCAGACAAATCACTCTCAAACAAAAGATGAAACAAATACGGAATACATTGTCGAAATCTTGGATCTTCTGCATATAATCTTGATGTCCGGTATTCAGATGCAGAAATCTGCATAGGCCGGTCATCATATCGTCCTCCTTTTCCTGTGGGAAACAATTGAGGGAAACAACGAGCTTCCAAGCTTTTTTCCCATACACTAATGATACTTCCTTTTGCTTCTTTCATTAGGAATAACTCTATAGTATTCCCCATCACTTCTTTAGAATGCATTGGATGAACACTGTAATGTTTGTAGATTTCTTCAGTTCTGGACACATCCACTTTTTCAATTTGTCCAGATGGCAAGTCACTATCTTCTTCTACAGTTATTTCTTCTTCTCTCACATATACATTTCTTTAATATTGATTATTTTTTACCAGATACAACGTTGCCTTTTTCACTTTCCAAACATCCACTAATTCTTGCCAGATTTTCTTCTTTTAGTAGGAACGCCATTAACAAGAATAACTAAAGGTTCATCCTCTACATTTTCTACACCAATTATTTCAATATTTTTCTTTAAATCTAGAGCCAAATATACAACTCTTCCCTTTAATCCTCTCTGTAAATCAGAAGGAGGCAATTTTCCTGTCTTAGGCTCCATATGAACAATAGCCTGAAATGGATGCACACATTGAATAAGAATAGACTCATAGGTATATAAATCCATCAGTTCAGAAGGAATATTTACCAACTCAAGATTATTATGCACAGCTCTAGCATGCATTTTGTTCTCGTTTAATTTTTTATAACAATATTTACAAATACGCTGATCAGAACTCAAATTAAAACAATTCTCTACCAACAAATAAGTTGCAAAATTCTTCCACTCATTATTATTTCCCTTTTCACTTTTTAAATACAAATCAACAGTCCTGGTCTGATTTTTATAATGAGTTCGTCGACAACAAATACAAGAATAATTTGGCCTTTGACCTGAAATCACCTTAAACTTTGTAATTTCTGGCTCAAAATTTTCTGTACTACAATGTTGTACATTCTCTTCTACATTTCCTTCTATTAATATCTCAATTTCTGCACTGTCTTCCTCAGGACCAAAATAACTAACCTCAATTTCATCACAAACGTTCTTTACACTTGATACAGATCCATGCAAAAGAGCACTGTTCAACTTTTTTAACAGTAGAGCTGAACTTTTTGCATAATACAATCTATGGTATCTGGTATTCTAATTTATTTTCATGCTCTACTGGTAGCATTAATAAACGATGTAAAGTAATTCCTTTAATATTGTGGGCTGCTAATCCAGTTGAAGCAGTGACAACACAAGACAAATGCGACTCAGTTGTTGTCTGTAGAAAAGTTGTGATTACTTTAATTAAAAAACGTATGCCTGTTCCAGCTTGTCCACTCACGTACATTCGAATAGGTTCAAATGATAAGCAAGAGCACTCTTTCTTCTCATGAAGTAATCCATGGTCAATCTGTTCTCTCACTTGCTCATATATTTCTTTCTGCTCCAGATTTTGTTGTTCTTCCAAGTTTCCTACATTTGTTACATCTTATTGACCTTGATACATTGCTGTTTCCACCTCTTCCATAGCAGTTGCTGCTTCATTTTGAACAATTGGTTCTCCTAGAGGGACTTGACTCAATGGAGCAGAAATTTGACTGTCTTGAGAACTGTCTCTAGCAATCTCAGCTGCAATTCTAGCTTCTTGCTCAATTTCGTCATTCAACATTTTCACATAATTAGCAAAAACAGGACATTCTATAGCATCTTTAGTTGCATTGAAGGAATCTTCATAGCTATCGAAATCTCCAAGTAATTACAATTCTGAACGCCATGGCTTGAAAAGTTGCTAAAGAGCTAAATATTAAAATTCCCTATTATCAGGTGTTTCGTAACTCAGTTTACGGTGATTAATCAAATGTCCTTTTCTTTGTTTCACCAGACATCCTTCTGAACCAATAACGGCATATATACCATTATCAATGTTTTCGGTAATATTCCGTTTAAAAATATAGTTTTGCAGCACTTCATAGAGACAAATGTTCTCAAGATGACGACTTCTATTTGGATAATATGTATCCAACATATTTGTTTTCACAATATCTGTACTTTCTGGCTCTTTTTCAGCTAAATATTCAATTTCTTGTACAGATTTAAGAACTCGGGTTCGTGTTGCAGCAAGACCTAGACTCACCCAAATGATTCTTCTAGATTTGGAATATAGACTTGCAGATGATAACCGATCCGAGCATTCATACGCTCCAATTTCTCGATGAGATAACATCTTCAAACTGTAAGTATGTAACTTCTTACTTAGACTCTTCTCGTGGGAAATCTCTTCCCACATTTCCTTCAATTCCGTCTTTTCTGATTTTGTTCTGGCTCTTTTTCAGCTAAATATTCAATTTCTTGTACAGATTTAAGAACTCGGGTTCGTGTTGCAGCAAGATCTAGACTCACCCAAATGATTCTTCTAGATTTGGAATATAGACTTGCAGATGATAACCGATCCGAGCATTCATACACTCCAATTTCTCGATGAGATAACATCTTCAAACTGTAAGTATGTAACTTCTTACTTAGACTCTTCTCGTGGGAAATCTCTTCCCACATTTCTTTCAATTCCGTCTTTTCTGATTTTGTTATGTAGGATGTTACATATCAAGCAACAGCAATGGAATTGTCCGCAACATATTGAATATCCATATTAGCATTCCACATGGACAAAATGACTGGGTTATAGTCATTTTTATATTTTGACTCTTCATTTCTTCTTAAGTTGTAGGTATTTTTTGGAGACTTTCTTGTGATAGTATGTCGCAAAAATGACATAAAACTATTCACTCTTCCTTTTGATATTACAGGTCGTGGAAATGCAAAACGGCATTTGGTGTAGAATTTGTCCTTAGATTTGTACTTTCAACAACAGTATTTCCCACAACGATGGCTTTGGAATCGTAAGACTTGTTGTCTTAAGTCCTTATCTTGTGTACTTTTGGGTATATCACATGTAGCATATTCTTCAATAAAAGACAACACAGTATCATCTAAGTCTGTTCCAAATTTGGGAGCATTTTTTATCCATATTAGCATGTGTATGTGAGGAGCACCTCTTGCTTGATACTCCTTTCTCCTAAAGAAGTCCAGAACCTCTCCAAGAGGAGGATTTTTTTTATTGGTGATAAAAGATATCAATGCTTCAAATCTATGATTGAAATACCTGGATACATTAACTGGATCCAAAGAGCACAATTCTCCAGGTGTCTTGTATTCAATATTTATTATATTTGGATTTGCCTCTCAAAGAAATTGAAGTAAATCATCCCAAGTATATTCAGCACAGCTTAGAGTAAGGAACCATGTAGGAGTTCCTAAGTTCCTTAGCATACATTTCAGTTCTCCATGACGACGGTACCAGTACTCATTAGTACCACGCTGACATGCCATGAGATTAATTAGCTGAGATTCCAAAACATTATCTTTCTGCAGTACTTTATCCATAAATTCCTTTGCCGAAACATTTTGCAAATGTACACCTATTTTCAATATATGGTTTACTGCATAAGAAGGTCCAGACAAATCACTCACAAACAAAAGATGAAACAAATACGGAACACATTGTCGAAATCTTGGATCTTCTGCATATAATCTTGATGTCCGGTATTCAGATGCAGAAATCTGCATAGGCCGGTCATCATATCGTCCTCCTTTTCCTGTGGGAAACAATTGAGGGAAACAACGAGCTTCCAAGCTTTTTTCCCATACACTAATGATACTTCCTTTTGCTTCTTTCATTAGGAATAACTCTATAGTATTCCCCATCACTTCTTTAGAATGCATTGGATGAACACTGTAATGTTTGTAGATTTCTTCAGTTCTGGACACATCCACTTTTTCAATTTGTCCAGATGGCAAGTCACTATCTTCTTCTACAGTTATTTCTTCTTCTCTCACATATACATTTCTTTAATATTGATTATTTTTTACCAGATACAACGTTGCCTTTTTCACTTTCCAAACATCCACTAATTCTTGCCAGATTTTCTTACTTTTAGTAGGAACGCCATTAACAAGAATAACTAAAGGTTCATCCTCTACATTTTCTACACCAATTATTTCAATATTTTTCTTTAAATCTAGAGCCAAATATACAACTCTTCCCTTTAATCCTCTCTGTAAATCAGAAGGAGGCAATTTTCCTGTCTTAGGCTCCATACGAACAATAGCCTGAAATGGATGCACACATTGAATAAGAATAGACTCATAGGTATTTAAATCCATCAGTTCAGAAGGAATATTTACCAACTCAAGATTATTATGCACAGCTCTAGCATGCATTTTGTTCTCGTCTAATTTTTTATAACAATATTTACAAATACGCTGATCAGAACCCAAATTAAAACAATTCTCTACCAACAAATAAGTTGCAAAATTCTTCCACTCATTATTATTTCCCTTTTCACTTTTTAAATACAAATCAACAGTCCTGGTCTGATTTTTATAATGAGTTCGTCGACAACAAATACAAGAATAATTTGGCCTTTGACCTGAAATCACCTTAAACTTTGTAATTTCTGGCTCAAAATTTTCTGTACTACAATGTTGTACATTCTCTTCTACATTTCCTTCTATTAATATCTCAATTTCTGCACTGTCTTCCTCAGGACCAAAATAACTAACCTCAATTTCATCACAAACGTTCTTTACACTTGATACAGATCCATGCAAAAGAGCACTGTTCAACTTTTTTAACAGTAGAGCTGAACGTTTTGCATAATACAATCTTCTGACTAATTTCCTAATTTCAGAATGATGTACTGCTAACAACCTGAAATGGTGAAAAACACTTCAACATACTTCTTTAGAAAGACAAGCCAGAGAATGACCTTGCAAACCAGTATTTTCTCTCACTCTGCAAGGGTCTAGTCCTGGCAACATCTTAATCTTTTGTTTAACACTTTTCTTAGTATAGTTACGTAAGAAATTGCGTAAAAAATCATAGATTCTTGCCGTACGCTGCAAATACTACTACAATTCCAAGTGTACACTGGAGCTTTAGGACGTCTCCCTAAAACTTCATCTGCTAACACCTCTTCTGCATTTCTAGGAACAATTTTCTCTTTCTCAATAGGACAACCATGTCTAACCTCATAAGCACGACCACTAGTGTCAACTGCATGCAACAACTCATTACTCTGAAAATAACTTTCTTCATTAAAAAAAGCTCAGAACTTGAACTATGTTTCCATTCACCCAAAAAAACTCACAAAAATTACTTCTGTTATTTACTCTTCTCCACTTACCTTTGGCCTTCATTAAATGGATTGGCTTATCTAGTGATTGAATTCTATTGATTACTAAAAATTAACAATTTTGTTTTCAATTCCAAAGCTTTCTCAACTACATTTTCTATACCTTTCTTCTTCTTATAAAATGCTGTTTTTTTTACACCCCTTATTTTCGTTAAGTAAATTTGAAACAACTCTATTATAAAACATTTTTTCCTCATTTCCATAAATTGATTTTTCCTCCTTTTACTATACACTATTTTTTCTGCAGTTGACTTTCCATGATTGTTCTCTTTATTCTTCTTTTTCTTTTTCGTTGCAGACACAGTAGTAGCATTTTTCCCTTTGTCCACACTACTCTTAGTCTTTAATATTTTCCTCAGAAAAGTGTTCCTTCTCTTACCAGGACTTTTTTTCTTTTTCTTAACACATGGTTCTTCATGTAAATCTTGTGGATGACTTCTCTTCAAATAAACACCTTTCTTTCATTGTTTCCTCTTCTAACTTTTGGTAGGCATGACATCAATTTCTTCAGTATTGAGACAGAATCTATTAAAAAAATATATATAACATTACAAAAATAAATATATAAAATATTCTATAATATTACTTATAAGAACAAAGGCAGGATTATGACGAGAAATGTGAGACAATGAAAATAAAAGTACTTACAGCAAGAGAGGAAGAAGTATGAAAAAAGGGAAAATATAACCAAAAAGGGGAGTATAAACAGACACTGTAAGATAAAGGGATGAAGGAAGTTGGAATAAACTGAAAAGTATGAATAGGTAAAGGAGAGTATGAAGAGAAACATGGAAATATGAGGAGAGAAGAAAGAGTATAAGAAGAAAATAGAGAGTAAGAGGACAGAGGGGGCACTATAAGAAGAGAGAGAAAGACTCTAAAGAAAAAAGAAGGAATATGTGAAAAGACACCAAACTATAAGAACAGTGTGTGTAAGGACAGAGAGAACAGTACCAGAAGAGAGCACGAAGAATGTGGGATAAAGTGGAGCATAAAGAAAAAAGGGGTGTAAAAGAACAGAAGACACAGATTGAGGAGAAAAGAAGGAGTATAAACAGATGGAGGAATATAAACAGTGAAAATGTATGACAAACAGGCAGAAGTATGACAAGAGAAACAAATATAAAGAGACAGATCACTATGAAAAGACGGAGAATATGAGGAAACTGCTGCAGAGTGTATGTCAAGGAGGAATAAGAGAAGAGAGCAAACAATATCAACAGATTTAAGAAGTATAAACAGAGAGGACAGAAAATGAAAAGAGAAAAGAAATATGAAGAAAAAGAGTAAAATATGAACACAGAGAGAAGGAGTATAGGACAAAAGGAAATATAAGAAAAACTCAGTAGTATGAGGAGACATGGAGAAGTAAGAGAACAGAGAGCAGAATATGAAAACGGGGGGGTATAAGAACAGGGGGGAAAATAATGAGAGGAATATGACAATAAGAAAAGACGGAATTATTAGTAGAGAGTGCAAAGTATATGAAAAGAGAGGGGAAATGTGACTACAGAGAGAAGAGTATTAGAACAAAAAGAAAAGTATGAGAAAACAATAGGGAGTACCTGCAAAGAACAGCGAGAATAAGAAGAAACAGAGAATATAAGAACAGAAGAGTATAAATGAAGAAAGAGGAAAGAATGTAAAAAGACACAGAGACAAAAATATGTAGAAAAGACAATTATAAAGGTAGACTGACCGTATAAGGAGAGAGGGAGTACAGTAAGAACTATGACAACAGTAGTGAATATAAAGACAAGAGAGAATATAAAGAGTAGGCCAAATATGCAAAAAGAGGAGAAAGTATGAAAAAAAAAGCATAAAAAGGGAGCAGAGTATAAGAAAAAGAAGATAGTATAATCAGAGAGGAAGGAGTAAGACCAGACAGGAGGGAGTATGACAAGAGAGTGTAGAAAATATACAAAAAGGTGCAAATATAGGGGTATATTATCAAGGACCAGTCTTAAAATTATTGCCATTTTAACGGCAAGAAACTGCATATAAAACAGACGATAAAGGGCTGTATAATACGTCCTTGTTAATTCCCATTGAAACCCATGTTCCGGTGATAACATGGGCTTCTATACAAAATAACAAAGGCATATTATCAAGCCCATTATCGCTGTTTTATCAGCACTTTCCGGCCGATAAAACGGCGATAAGTTTAACACCGGTCCGTAATAATATGCCCCCTAATTCCCTAATGTACACACATGCACAGTGTGATATTAGACAAAAAAATATGAGACCATGCATTTTACCATTTACTACTGAAAAACGTTTAAGTGACTACATTTCAGTGAACAACACTGACGCATTTTCCAAATACATAAGCAATTTACTACATTATTTCTGCCACTATTACATCAAACAAAACTAACAGAATAAAACAACAAAGACGCACAAGGGGCTTGTAAATCGACTCAGACTATATGCAGAGGGAGACAAACAAGAAACAGGACGTAAAAAGGAGTATCAAGAAAAAAATTAAATATGAAGAGACTAGGAAAAAAATTAGGAGACAGAAGGAATAAGAGAAGAAATAGGAAAATATAAAGACAAAGAAAGGCAATATCACCACAGAGGACAATATAAGAAAAAGACAGTAGTACCAAGAGAGAGAAAGGAGTAAGAGGAGACAGAGGGAAGTATAAAAAGAGAGGCAAGAAATGATGCAAAAAGGGACAAATATAGGCCCATATTATGAAGAAAGGGCGACACATTGTCCCCGCTTTTATCGTCAGGAAACTGCCGCTAAAGCGGCGATAATGGGCTTGATAATATGGCCCTGTGAATTCCCTTACAAGCCCAGGTTAACACTATAACCTGGGCTTCTATGGGAATTCACAAGGACATATTATCAAGCCCATTATCGCCGCTTTAGCGGCAATTTCCTGCCGATAAAAACTGCGATAATGTGTCGCCCTTTTTTGATAATATGCCACATAATTCCTTAAACTACACAGACGCACAATGTGATATTAAGCAATAAAACATAACAGCATGCATTATAGCAAAACACATTTACTACTATAAAATGTTTAACAAAGGACGAATATAGGGGCATATTATCAAGACAGGTGATAAAATTATTGCAGATTAATCAGCAAAAAACTGCCGATAAATCAGCGATAATGGGCTTGATAATATGCTCTATGCAATTCCAATCGAACCTAATGTTAGATGTCCCTCACATCTAACATGGACTTCGATTGGAATTGCATACAGCATATTATCAAGCCCATTATTGCTGCTTTATCGACAGTTTTCTGCCGATTAAGCGGCAATATTTTATCGCCTGTCTTGATAATATGCCCCATAATTCCATAATGTACAAACATGCACCACATACATTCCCATACAATTTATCAACTCACCTTTCAAATTGATTTGTAGATTAAGAAGAATGCCACTCACACAGTAGATATTCTTATGCAGAATCTCTCTACTTCAGTGTTTACACCAGAACCACGAAATCGAACATTTTCCCTCTCACTTTACACATACATACAGGTAAATAACCAATTAAAATCCTTCAAACATTAATTCGAAACGAAACACACATTTCCATTGCTTTAACAAACCTATCCAACTGACATAACTTTCCACCCTACCCCCAACAGATCATGCAAAAGTCACCTGTCAACAGAGGTCAAAAGTTCAGCACTGTATAAAACACTGCTCCTCAACAATTTTAGACTATGCATAATCATGTACTTATAAGTACCAATAAAAAGAAAAGGTCTCATTACAAGCAACCAACATATAAACACATAAAGTTGATACATATTTGTAAATATATATTTTTTATTGATTTTTTCTTGCTTACGTACGCTTATGAAACGACTTTTAGAATTCGCACAGTACGCGTACACTAAATATACCATAAAAAAATAAAAATAGCATCTATCACTAATTTTTTTCAATCCCCGGCGACTCCATCCCCCGGGGCTTAAACATGAAGGTTCAGCACCGTGGGGGGAGCCCCAAAACCCCCACGGTCCCAGCCAGAGAAGCCAGCTTACATGCTGCTCTCTCAGAAGAAAAGCAATCTGCTTTCCTACTTGAAAGACAACTCTCGCCCTACCATAGCAAACAGCAGTGTCCCAGGGATAGGAACCCCGAAACACTACAGGAGCCGGCCCTGGGAGGTGGTGGTCCCCAGGGCCATCAAAGACTCAACAAAGGCCATCAAACATTGTGACCTTTGGATCATTGTGAACCCCCCTAAGCAGTCCTAGGGGACAAGAAGTCCAATGGCAAATAGCAAACTTTTCCTGTCGATCTACACACTCAATCTACACACATATACAAATAAATAAAAAATCAGATTTATTCCCACATTACATCAAAACAAAATACACTTTTATATTGCTTGAACTTCCAACTGACAAAACTTTCAACCCTTCCCCCATTCCACAATGTGCCAGTTACCACATAAACACTTCAGGGAACACCTAACTCAGCACACAGGTGAAAAGTTCCTCATACATTGTTGCCAATTAAAAGAGCAAGTGTGCTTGACTTGAGAATATACCAGTTTATCTTATGTAACGCGTTATTTTCTATCACTTTTTCTTAACCAATAAAAATCAGCCTTTCAAAACACAGAAACATTCATCCTAGCTTAGTGTATAATGTTCTCGATCACCTAAGCAATCCTTTTCTTTTTTTCAAAACTGCATGTTGTCCACCATTTTAGAAAAAATCTTACTTTTTAAACTGCCATTTCATTTACAGAGACCTTCAGAGTGCATCCAGACCTCTCTTCAAGATGCTTACAGTGTGGATTGTGGGACACAGCTATATTTTCTGGAGTCAAAGGTACGCACAACGGAAAGGAATTCACAAAGACCTACGTTTACCAAATGTAGACACTACATGGATTGGACAGAGAGGATTAAAGTGGCACCAATTGATACCATTGGTGATAGCCTTTTTGCATCTCCAACACCCTGACCTCATAATTGTGCACTGTGGTGGGAATGGCCTGTGCACTTTGACAGGGGTAGGTCTGGAAATGCTTATGAAGGACACCTTTGCACAACTGATGACACTGTTCCCTAAAACTGCCTTTGTATATTCTAATATATGCCAAAGGCAGAAATGGAAGCGGTCCAACCACTATTGTCCACAGATTGAAAAAGCTAGGAAACATGTGAATAAATCTGTTTCTGCCTTTCTCCGAGACTATAGAATGGGGTCCATCTACCACAACAATCTACGTTTCAATATCCATGACATCTATAAAAGAGACGGTGTACATTTTACAGATGAGAGTCTTCCTCTTGAACTTTAGACTCTGCATTGGTACTTACTTGTAGGTACTAAAATCTACCAATAAACACAAGGGCTCTTTTTAGAGCCATCCAACATCTAAACACATACACTTCATAAATATCTTAAAAATATTCTTCTTTTTCTTCCTTCAGTACGCTTATGGGACCACTTCCAATCTTCGCACGCTATGTCGTCCATACGTGCTTGTTACGCGTACGATAAATCTAACATAAAAAACATAGCCTTTATCACAAATTTTTCATAATCCCTGAAGAACCCCGTCCCCCGGGGCTCAAATCTAACGTTGCAGACCGTGGAAAGGGCCTCAAAGCCTCCACTGTCCCAGCCGGCTCCCCACTTCCTGCGGGAGCCAGCATTGCTTTTCGTCACAGAGAGCAGCTTACATGCTTCCATTCTACTTTCAAAGATGATTTCAACAGTTATACATTTTATAAAATAATATAGTACTGCACGCTAAAGGAGAAAAGTCAGCACAATCATAATAGCATAGAAAATTTAAAAAAAAATACTTCTACACTCAACAAACTCATAAGCACACTTCGCAGTTTAATTTAAAAGCACCCTACAACAACTAGTGTTTGAAACGCATTACAAAATAAAATGCGTCACAAAATAGGCTACATACATAGTGACTGCACCATAACGTCACATAGAAAAAAGAAAGCCACTCTTACGCTACCAGGAAAACACAACAACACTATGAGGCCCAAATTTCCATTGTAGTGATTTCTTAGTTGCAAGTCTAGTTGTCAGATCAACACACACTCCCTCATGGTTGGTATACACCCACACCACACCCATTCAGCGTATTCGTCACTACACACGTGACCCTATGTATAAAAAAGACGGAGCGCACGTGTTGTACGACATTTTAGAATTGTTCCCAAACCACCGAACAAGGGACCCACTACCACATGCGTGGCCTCTTTGGTCACTGAGTTAGTGGTGCCCGAAGCACTGACCGGGTGAAGAACCTGCGATGATGATGATGGGAGCACGAGTATGTCGTTACCCATACAGATATCAAGACTCGGCACCATATATGAGACTTCTTTGTTGGAGATCGGGTCTACATCATGAAGAAGGTCTCTTTTCCACGAAAAGGTGAGCAGTGAGGCTTGAGTACGCATCGGAGGGAGGCAGAGGGTTGTAGCTGACTACATACAAAAATGTGACTTAGTATTTTAGATGAACGTACTCCTACATAATCTATTAATTTACATGTTTACATTGTCCGGAATATATTCACAATACAAACAGTTTGTAGAAATGTGACATCTCAGTGCCGGACTGGCTACCGGGCATTTTGACATTCTGCAGAGCTGGGGGCTGATGTCACTGCGGTGGGGGCTAATTTCGTTCGTGGAGACCTGCGTGTGCTTCGAAATCAAGAATGCAAAACAAATTTCGTTTTGCACACGCAGGTCCCCATCAACGAAATCAGCCCCCAGCTCTACAGAATGTCAAAATGCCCGGTAGCCAGTCCGGTGTTCTAACTATATGCTCACCCCTGTTGTTTTGTACACCCCCTATGTCAGCGGGGTGCCGATACATGCAGGTTCTGCCTGTCTATTCGTGCTCCCCCGTGTGCTGTGCACACCCTACACGTAGAGAATCCAAAATGCGGTCCTTCGACGATCAAAATATCCTTAATAATGATGGAATATTCAGCGTTAAGTCCGTGCCCTAGAGAGACCCGCTTAAAATATAGAAAGAAAAGGCCTTCTCAATTCAGTTTTATCTACGCAGGGCCACCATTTTGAGCTGTAGCATGGATGGTGCCATGGCATAGCATCGGAACCTACAAAAAAATATTGTATACTTGTAACCAACATAAAAAGGTTCCAGGGCGAAACAATGTATAATCTGTATTGCGAATTAGCTTTCGGTCCCTTCTCCGGCTCCTTGTTAATTTAACGTATTTGAACTTAAATCGCAACCGACCACAGCCTTAATGAACTCCAGTTGTATACTTTAACTCTGTGTGGGGAGCTTAAAAATACATGCATCTAAGACATGGACCATAGTGCGGCTGCGCAGAATTGTGCGCATGCGTGGAAACGCGGGGGTGTACAGACAGATGGGGTGAGGCTATCGATAGAACACCGGCCCTGCAACGTCTATAAAAGCGCGATATTATCTAACTCCAAATTAATATTGTAACAATTACCAATCATAACATCTTTCTTTTAATATCTTTTAGATGTCCAGCTTCACAATGGATTATGTAACACAGACGTCGGCAATAGCACAAGGTGAGCAAACAAGCTTGTTTCTGAAACAACGACAACTTATCTGTCAAAAGAGAGAATCTGTAGTATAAAGCAAGCGTAAAAAAACCATTGGGCTAACGGGGCTTCAGCTAGGATGACATAGCTTCCTGGGCCCACACACAGTCACACCCGAGTACGTCACAAGTCTTTCAAACACATTTTGCTTGTTAATGAGGCTCTGATATCCCCCTCGCTTACAGCCCCTGCAGCTCCACTCTTGCTTGAACTTAAGCCCCCACCCCAAATTTTTTATAGCCCCCCCCCGACCCTGATATTTTTGACTGTGGTTGCGCCTCTGGCTTCACGTACCCCTGCCCTGTTGTGTGTGTCTCTCCCACGTTTTAATGTCCTTTTTTCCCTTTCTCTTTCTTACTCTCTCACATCGTTTCTCTTTCTTTTTTAAAGTTTTGGACTTTGCTATCTCCACTCTGCTCTATAGAACATTATCTACATTGAAATTATTAACTCTCTTGATTACAGTGAAGGCTTCTTCCACACGTAGAGCACCATCTTTCAATCACTCTCTGTGACATCATTTATCTTTCTCTTTTAAACTTATAGAAAATGCTGTCTGCTTTGACGTGTAGAAGAAAAGTTTACTTCAAGTTGTGAATTCCACTGGCCGCAGTGTTTTCACCCGCAGTGTTTATACAAAGGTAAGCACAGAGGTCTAAATATACAATGCCTTTATTACAATGCATTAGAAATAACTCGGCCTATTTACAATCCCGTTCTGCCACTTTTGTGTCACTAACGCAATAGGCACTTCCATATAGACACCACTTTAACGGAACTGAAATGTACTAGGCACACTGCACACGTAAAACTGTAGTGTTACCTTCATTTATGAAAGGAGACAGTCGGTAGTGTGCAGCAGCTTCACTGTGTAAAATGTATAATTACCTCCGAACAGTGACAACAGATAGGTTACAACAGTCTGATGAAAAGATCTACAAGCTTATTACGCCACTTTTCTATCACTTTTAACATGGGAAAAGTGACACAACCAGCTTCTAAATGTACGTCTGACTTTTCAAGAAAAAATCTCAACTCCAGACTCTGCGACACAGTTTTAATGTTGTTTTCTCTCTCTCTCTCTCTCTCACTCTCTGTGACATCATTTCTCTTTCTCTTTTAAACTTATAGAAAATGCTGTCTCCTTAGACGTGTAGAAGAAAAGTTCACTTGAAGTTGTGAATTCCACTGGCCGCAGTGTTTTCGGCCACAGAGTTTATATAATGGTAAGCACAGAAGCCTAGATATACGATGCCTTCATTGCAATGCATTAGAAATAAGTCGGCATATTTACAATCCCGTTCTGCCACTTTTGTGTCACTAACGCAGTAGGCACTTCCATATAGACACCACTTGAACGCGGCACTATAACGCAGCTGAAATGTACCAGGCACACTGCACACGTACAATCGTAATGTTACCTTGACTTGTAATGCTTCAGCTCATTTAGTCACATCTACATAATTCTAAACTCTAATTTTCTTTTTTGTTTTGCAGATTACCAACCGTACATCTTTTGGAGTCAACTTCACAATTTGTTTATGCTATTGTTTTTTTAAAGTTATTTTTCTAGTTGTTTATTATATAGTTATCATTAAGTTTTGTTTACAGTTATTCTTTTAATAAAACTTAATAAAAAAACAACACACTACTTTTTCTTTGTGGGGGGTGGGACGATCCACAATAAAAATAATATTCATAATGTTGAAGGACTATAGTAAGATGTTCAAGACTAGGATTGAAAAGTACTGAGTTATATTTTCTCTGGATACACTACAACATGGTAAAGAAATCAAACTAATACGAAACAGTGTGTACCACATTTATAAACCTCTTGCGACATTGCCCCATGCAATGCCTACCCCCCTACAAAATTAAGTGTGTGGGTCTCAATGACGTCCCTCAAACCACGGAAACCATATCCCCACAAAGACTTCTATATTGTATGAGAGGGGCCCTCCGCCTGGTGCCCTGGAGTCCACCACGCCCAGACCTGGTTTCTGCAGTGTCTTGGGGGGAAACTGCCATTGCACGCGTGATCGTCACCACGAAGCCATTAGCACGCATATGGCCTTACCACACATGCTTTTACAACTAGTATGCATTTACCATGCATGATAAACGCATAATCTTAATAATGTCTTTGTGTTGACGAACACGCGTTGCAATGGCTGTGCCGTACGTCCTTCAAATTAGTTTCTAGGTATTCGTGTGACCAAGTCTGACAAGATCAGAGGCCAAGGACAAACACCGTGGTGTCTGTGGCAGGAAATCTCATCGATCACAGAGAAAATATGCGGAGGGTAAAATGAAAGTAACAGGTATAATAAAAATAACGGAGGAAAACTACTAAAATGGCGGTGGACGGAGTATGTAATCAATGTTTGGCGCCTTGACACTATATTTCAAATAAATATAGATCCAATATGTTTATTAATATATTACAAAAGTATAGCAGCGGATGACACACAGGACCCGGGAAAAGAAAGCGGCAACTTTAATACCTAAAATGAGGAGAGGTTTGCTTGGCAAACTTGAAGAAAAAGAAAAAAACGGACTCTTGGAAACAAGGCTGCGCATGCGTAGAGAGTACGTCCTTCAAATTAGTTTCTAGGTATACGTGTGACCAAGTCTGATAAGATCGGAGGCCAAGGACAAACACCGTGGTGTCTGTGGCAGGAAATCTCATCGATCACAGAGAAAATATGAGGAGGGCAAAATGAAAGTAACAGGTATAATAAAAAATAACGGAGGAAAACTACTAAAATGGCGGTTGGGCGGACTATGTAATCAACGTTTGGCGCCTCGACACCACATTTCAAATAAATATAGATACAATATGTATATTAATATATTACAAAAGCATAGCAGCAGATGACAAACACGACCCGTGAAAAGAAAGCGGCAAATGTAAAACCTCAAATGAGGAGAGGTTTGCTTGGAGAACTTTGAGAAAAAGAAAAAAAGTGCGCTTGCGAACAAGGCTGCGCATACGTAGAGAGTACAACTGGTGCAGAAAAAAACCCCAGAAAGTTTTACATACTATCATAGAAATATAGCTCTTAACATTGCCCCCGGAATTTGCCCCCCGGAGACCTAATGAATAAAACGGACTTCTACTTTTTTTTTTTCTTTTCCACAGCATACGAGTACCTACGCGTACGCTGCGACTTTTTATTTAAAAAAAAAAAAATGACTCTAAAAATCCATGTACGACCCCCTGAGCAAGCCTAGAGGGTCTGGATGTTTCTACCCTGCCCCCTTTCCTTATTTCTGAACTTTGTTTTACTGTTTTCTTGTGACTCGGTTCTAGCGACGAACAAGATGGCTGCCAACACTTCCTGGTTTGGAGTGTTGACAGACAGTTGACAGCCAATCAGCATGCAGCTCGTGCTCGTAATTGTACGGATTTCCGTACGCGTGAAGAACTCCGTCTCTAGATATCGCTATGAATTTACTTGTAATTTTCTCAGAAACTACTGAACGGATTACACCATTTAGCAAAAAGGACAATTTGCGAACTAAACTTTACCTTTCTGCCAAATTTGGTGTAATTCCGTTCAGCTGTTCAGGCTGTAGCCCTCGCTAAAGGTCCCTATGGAAAATTGCATGGGGAAAACAGAGGTCCAGCATTAAAAGACCAGCTGGTGAGAAGCCATTTTTCTAAAACAGCAAGAAAAAAGAATATGGTCACTGGCTTCTATCCCTGCATGGCCTGTAAGGCATGCAGGAATAGCGCCAAAGTAAAATAATTTGCAGTACCAGGGAGGAAGAGAATGCAAAAAATTAATAAACTTATGAACTGTAACTTAGATTACACAGTGTATTGTCTTACATGTCCCTGCAATAAGAAATATGTGGGATACGTGGGAAGTACTATTCATCCCACTAAAAAAAGGATTCTGGAGCACAAGCGTGCTATAAAAAATCATGACGCGGCATATCCTATGGCAAGGCATTTTGAGGAGCAACACAAATCGAATGCTAATTCTTCTGTCTTGACCAGGTAATCAAAAAAGAAAGAGGAGGGGATAGAGTTAGAACACTACGCAAACTTGAATCCCGCTATATTATTGAGTTGCAAACCAAAGCCCTGCGGGGCTTGAATAATGATGAAGAGCTCTGGGTTCACATAGAGCAGAGAAAGGAAAGCATATATGTGAGTAGAACAGAATCAAGAAAGTATAAAGAAATGATAAGAGGCCCCCAACGTGAGTGTGACCACAAAAGCCAATCCAGGGCACAATTATGCAGAGCGACCACCGAAGGTCATGAGTGATGCGAGCACCCGACAGGGTGAAATCTTTAACTAAATATTAAGGCATGTGATACTAAACATGAGAACATTTATCAAATAATGATATATGGTTTAAATGAATTTAATAGGTTGTATATAGGTATATATTGTATATATAACTAATTGAAAAATTGAATGAACTGTGCATCTTCTAATGAATTGGTCAATGGTGAATTACTTAATAGACCTTCTAAGATGGCCGCCACATTTACTTGAAAACAACAGGCACTTAGCCCCTCATTTATGTTGCCATTATATGAATTGTGTTGTCCTCTCTTGATTACTATGATTTAATGTCAATATTTTATTGTATAAAGTTGCATCACTGCGAATTAAGATTTTGTGACATTGAGGAAGGCGTAGCCAAAACGCGTCTGTCCGTACAAGCGAGTAACAATTAAATCTTTCAGAAACTTAGTGTCATTGTGAGCCTCAATTGGTGGCCATTGGATTTGGTCACACGCTGGGAATGTATATATATATATATATATATATATATGCTTCAAAATGTGCCCACTCGGGCAGCAATAAACTCTGTGTCTTTATTTTCAAACTGCATTTACATTGCAATGTCAATCAAAGCCACGTTCCGATGCTATCCGAGTGCGTTCTTGTACGTCGGCACATTTTGGAGCATTGACATATTCACAGCCGCCCAGCCATGGCGAACAGTACCACCCCAGGGATTGCAGGGGGTGACAGACTTAGAATTTGCCGAGTTCGCTACGGGCAGCAATTTTAAGATTGAAAATCGCATTACATTGGGCCGAAAGGAAGCAGCAATCATAAAGGAACTGTTAATGTGAAGCGCACTACAAGTCTCAGGATGCTTAAGGGACTCACTCATTTGGGTGGCCCATTGGAGGGCATGTAATTGGATGCAAATGCGCATGCGGCTGCGAGGTTTTGAGTACAGCCTCATAAGAGCGGCGCCATGCCCGAAATGCGTCAACGATTGCATACATCGGAACGCATCTTTGATTAACATTGCAATATATATGCGGTTTGAAAATAAAGACTCGTTGAAGATAATTGCTGCCCGAGTGCGTTCTTGTGCATGGGGAAATTTTGGAGCATTGACATATTCACGGCCGACCAGCCGTGGAGAACAGCACTACCCAAGGGATTGCAGGGGGCCGACGGACTGGGAATCTGCCGAGTTCGAATACGACGGACTTGGAATCTGCAGAGTTCGACTTCGGGGCAGCAATTTTAAGATTTGCAACCACATTACATTGGGCCGTAATGGAAGCAGCAATCATAAAGGAACTGTTAATGTAAGGTGCACTACAAGTTCCAGGATGCTTAAGGGACTCACTCATTTGGTGGCCCTTTGGAGGGTGTATAATTGGATGCAAATGCACTCGCAGGCTGCGAGGTTTCTAGTACAGCCTAAGAAGAAGGGCGCCATTCCCGAAACGCGTTGGAGATTACATACATCGGAATGCGGCTTTGGTTGACATTGCAATGTATATGCGATTTGAAAATAAAGACTTATTGGAGTTAATTGCTGTCCGAGTGCGTTCTTGTGCATGAGCACATTTTGGAGCATTGATATATATATATATATTTATATATTACCTACTGGCGGTCGCCAGTAGGTATATATAGTTAGGATTTTTTCTCTATGGGATTTTTGAAAATTCTATGTCTAATAACTTTGGCGTTTGTGGACGGAATTGGCTGAAATTTTCAGGAAAATGGAACATTTTGTTTCTGAGCAGCCCCTGAAAATTTGGGGGGGGTTCGTCAAGGGGGGGCCGAGAAAAAAGGGGGGTCCCAAAACGTGTTTTTAACATTGAGTTTTCCATAGGGCGGTTGGCCTCACTTTTAGCCCGAACGGCTGAATGGATTTGCACGAAACTTGGCAAAATTGTAGGGACTGGTAGCCCGATGTGCCTTTTGTAGGTCTCAATATATGTGCTTCAGTGGATTTTGAGAAATTAAGGTTCAAAAAAAGATATATATCTGTAACCGCGGACTGGGCAGCGCTCCGCTACGCGTACTTTTCGCGCAACGGAGCTTTGTGAAGCGAAGCTGATTGGTTCTCCGGCGTCTGTCAACATTCCAAACAGTCCGTAGCGGCCGCCATCTTGTCTCTCGGTAGGATCGAGAGACAAGAGGAGGCGAAAGCGAAGGGGCAAATGACCATAAGGGGGAATAGTAGATCCTCGCTGACCCCCTAGGTTTGATGTGGAGGTTTTAAAAGGGCCCCGCGGGGCAAAAAAAAAAATAAATAATAATAATCGAACGGCTGAATGGATTTGCACGAAACTTGGTAAAATATTAGGGACTGGTAGCCCGATGTGCCTTTGCTAGGTCTCAATATATGTGCTCCAGTGGATTTTGAGAAATTAACGTTCAAAAAAAGATATATATCTGTAACAGCGCTCCGCTTCGCGTACTTTTCGCGTTATGGAGCTTTGCGAAGCTGATTGGTTCTCCGGCTTCTGTCAACATTCCAAACATAGTTAGGATTTTTTCTCTATGGGATTTTTGAAAATTCTATGTCTAATAACTTTGGCGTTTGTGGACGGAATTGGCTGAAATTTTCAGGAAAATGGAACATTTTGTTTCTGAGCAGCCCCTGAAAATTTGGGGGGGGTTCGTCAAGGGGGGGCGAGAAAAAAGGGGGGTCCCAAAACGTGTTTTTAACATTGAGTTTTCCATAGGGCGGTTGGCCTCACTTTTAGCCCGAACGGCTGAATGGATTTGCACGAAACTTGGCAAAATTGTAGGGACTGGTAGCCCGATGTGCCTTTTGTAGGTCTCAATATATGTGCTTCAGTGGATTTTGAGAAATTAAGGTTCAAAAAAAGATATATATCTGTAACCGCGGACTGGGCAGCGCTCCGCTACGCGTACTTTTCGCGCAACGGAGCTTTGTGAAGCGAAGCTGATTGGTTCTCCGGCGTCTGTCAACATTCCAAACAGTCCGTAGCGGCCGCCATCTTGTCTCTCGGTAGGATCGAGAGACAAGAGGAGGCGAAAGCGAAGGGGCAAATGACCATAAGGGGGAATAGTAGATCCTCGCTGACCCCCTAGGTTTGATGTGGAGGTTTTAAAAGGGCCCCGCGGGGCAAAAAAAAAATATAATAATAATAATCGAACGGCTGAATGGATTTGCACGAAACTTGGTAAAATATTAGGGACTGGTAGCCCGATGTGCCTTTGCTAGGTCTCAATATATGTGCTCCAGTGGATTTTGAGAAATTAACGTTCAAAAAAAGATATATATCTGTAACAGCGCTCCGCTTCGCGTACTTTTCGCGTTACGGAGCTTTGCGAAGCTGATTGGTTCTCCGGCGTCTGTCAACATTCCAAACATAGTTAGGATTTTTTCTCTATGGGATTTTTGAAAATTCTATGTCTAATAACTTTGGCGTTTGTGCACGGAATTGGCTGAAATTTTCAGGAAAATGGAACATTTTGTTTCTGAGCAGCCCCTGAAAATTTGGGGGGGGGTTCGTCAAGGGGGGGCCGAGAAAAAAGGGGGGTCCCAAAACGTGTTTTTAACATTGAGTTTTCCATAGGGCGGTTGGCCTCACTTTTAGCCCGAACGGCTAAATGGATTTGCACGAAACTTGGCAAAATTGTAGGGACTGGTAGCCCGATGTGCCTTTTGTAGGTCTCAATATATGTGCTTCAGTGGATTTTGAGAAATTAAGGTTCAAAAAAAGATATATATCTGCAACCGCGGACTGGGCAGCGCTCCGCTACGCGTACTTTTCGCGCAACGGAGCTTTGTGAAGCGAAGCTGATTGGTTCTCCGGCGTCTGTCAACATTCCAAACAGTCCGTAGCGGCCGCCATCTTGTCTCTCGGTAGGATCGAGAGACAAGAGGAGGCGAAAGCGAAGGGGCAAATGACCATAAGGGGGAATAGTAGATCCTCGCTGACCCCCTAGGTTTGATGTGGAGGTTTTAAAAGGGCCCCGCGGGGCAAAAAAAAAAATAATAATAATAATCGAACGGCTGAATGGATTTGCACGAAACTTGGTAAAATATTAGGGACTGGTAGCCCGATGTGCCTTTGCTAGGTCTCAATATATGTGCTCCAGTGGATTTTGAGAAATTAACGTTCAAAAAAAGATATATATCTGTAACAGCGCTCCGCTTCGCGTACTTTTCACGTTACGGAGCTTTGCGAAGCTGATTGGTTCTCCGGCGTCTGTCAACATTCCAAACATAGTTAGGATTTTTTCTCTATGGGATTTTTGAAAATTCTATGTCTAATAACTTTGGCGTTTGTGGACGGAATTGGCTGAAATTTTCAGGAAAATGGAACATTTTGTTTCTGAGCAGCCCCTGAAAATTTGGGGGGGGGGTTCGTCAAGGGGGGGCCGAGAAAAAAGGGGGGTCCCAAAACGTGTTTTTAACATTGAGTTTTCCATAGGGCGGTTGGCCTCACTTTTAGCCCGAACGGCTGAATGGATTTGCACGAAACTTGGCAAAATTGTAGGGACTGGTAGCCCGATGTGCCTTTTGTAGGTCTCAATATATGTGCTTCAGTGGATTTTGAGAAATTAAGGTTCAAAAAAAGATATATATCTGTAACCGCGGACTGGGCAGCGCTCCGCTACGCGTACTTTTCGCGCAACGGAGCTTTGTGAAGCGAAGCTGATTGGTTCTCCGGCGTCTGTCAACATTCCAAACAGTCCGTAGCGGCCGCCATCTTGTCTCTCGGTAGGATCGAGAGACAAGAGGAGGCGAAAGCGAAGGGGCAAATGACCATAAGGGGGAATAGTAGATCCTCGCTGACCCCCTAGGTTTGATGTGGAGGTTTTAAAAGGGCCCCGCGGGGCAAAAAAAAAAAATAATAATAATAATCGAACGGCTGAATGGATTTGCACGAAACTTGGTAAAATATTAGGGACTGGTAGCCCGATGTGCCTTTGCTAGGTCTCAATATATGTGCTCCAGTGGATTTTGAGAAATTAACGTTCAAAAAAAGATATATATCTGTAACAGCGCTCCGCTTCGCGTACTTTTCGCGTTACGGAGCTTTGCGAAGCTGATTGGTTCTCCGGCGTCTGTCAACATTCCAAACAGTCCGTAGCGGCTGCCATCTTGTCTCTCGGTAGGATTGAGAGACAAGAGGAGGCCAAAGCGAAGGGGGAAATGACCATAAGGGGGCATAGTAGATCCTTCCTGACCTCTTAGGTTTGATGTACCATTTTGCCAAGTTTGGTGTAATTCCGTTCAGCCATTCAGGCTGTAGACGTATGTAAATGTCCTATGGAAAATTGCATGGGGAAAACACATTTGAAAGTGTTGAAATTTAGAACCAATTAAAATGTTACTTTGGTTTTGTATTTGTGTGTGATGAAAGTTAATTGGTTATGTATATATGTCAAATGAGAGGAAACCACAGCCATTTTGTGATACTACTGTCTGAGGTACATTTGTGAGGAATTTTTGGTGGTGAATTTCTGGTGTTTGATTTACACAGTACTAACACTTTTCCTACTTTTGAAAAGGTGAGTTGTTAATTTGTAAGGGGAACTATGTTGTACACTTGAAGATAATTTGAAAAATGTTTTCTGTTATTTATTTGCAGTCCTTCTGTTATACTAAATACTTGATAAAGTTAGTTTTATATTATGTATTACTAAAAACGATAAATGAAAGTGATTATTTTTTTCTGCAATTTACAGCAAGCAATTTCAAAATAAAATGGCTCACAATGAAGAGACCGTGGCAATTTCTTTTGAATCGTCCACTACATTGATTGAAATTGAGAGCACCAATAATGAAACATTGTCACAAGGAGGACATGACTTGTATGATTCCATTAGATTGATTGAAATGGACAGCACCAAGAATGAAATATTGTCACAAGGAGATGACTTGAATGATTCCACTACGTTGATTGAAATTGAGAGCAGCAATAATGAAATATTGTCACAAGGAGGAGATGACTTGTATGATTCCATTAGATTGATTGAAATGGACAGCACCAATAATGAAATATTGTCACAAGGAGGAGATGACTTGAATGATTCCACTACATTGATTGAAATTGAGAGCACCAATAATGAAATATTGTCACGAGGAGATGACTTGAATGATTCCACTACATTAATTGAAATTGACAGCACCAATAATTAAATATTGTCAGAAGGAGGAGATGACTTGAATGATTTTTTTGATCAATCTCTTGATGGCGAATTTATCGAGTGCTTGGAGACCATAGAGTTACAAGAATCATTATTGGAGACTTTTCATGAGGACATTGCTGATGAGGACATGTTACTAGTTCTTTCAAATTTAGAAAATTCTGAAGAATAAATTTATATTTAGAAATCAAAAATTGTTTGAGACATTATTCATTTTTATTTTTAATTTATGAGGTTGTAGCGAAGTGATTGTAGTATAAAATGAGACTTATAGTATAGAGTGCAACATTTTTATGTTACATGGTAAGTTTACTCATATTTACTTCCCTTCTGCCACTATATTATCTCCAATGTGTATTTGACATCTCTTCTTCATCTCCGGCCTCCTTTCTCTCACTGTGTGTCTCCGATGCATCTTATCGCTGCTATTTTGTGTAATTACAGAAGAGAGTAAAATAAAATAGTTCGGAACGTGAAAAGGGGGCAAAGTAGAGTACTCCTCACCCCCTAGGCCTTTTTAGGCGGTCCCAAAAGGATCAGTTTCTGCTTTCCTGAGAGATTATGGTATGAGTTCCATATACCACAATAACTTGCATTACAACATGCAAGATATCTATCTCCTATTACCAACTTTTGGAGATATTCGCGCTAAGCGCGAATATCTCCAAAAAGTAACACCTGCCCTGAGCAGTTCTTAGCCATGTTATCCAATGGGAGGTGGATAACATGGCTAAGAGCATTAGCTCGGTAATGTATGAATATCGCTGAGTTTTTAGCGATATTCATGCATTGCGGCCGTTTATTATCGCATTTGTGATAAACCTTGATAATAGCAAGGTTTATCTTCGATAATTTCTGATGATGCTTAGCGGTAAAAAATTCGTTGGTAAGCATCGTTAGCGATAAATATCGCTTAACTTTGGTAATATGCCCCAACGTCTGTTAACGTTCGATTCGAAGGAAATGAGGAAGTGTTGAAAAACATTGTCTGCGCCATCTTGCCTTTTTTGAAATGCCACACTTTTGTCGTGCACGGCAGCCATTTTAGATGTCTTGACCAGACCCACTCTCTGCACGCTGTCGATTCGTAGCATGGCTCCTCACCCTCGCAAGCATCTTCCCCAGGCACTGGTCACCCCCGCTCTCTGTCTTATGCATGGGCAATAAACCTCCCCCCATCTGCGCTGCTCTTCCCTGAGAATCACACTGTGCCCGCCCGACACCTCCCTTTCGCCCTATTCACTACCGCACCTTCTGACACTCCTCTTCCTCTGTGTCCGATTGTCCAGGCTATCAGCTAGCCCTGCAGATGTAGTTTATGGCCCCAGCTGTAAAGAATCACCCCTCTTCAAAGGAGTTATAGTAGATGAAGGCCCACACCCGATGAGATCCGTCACACCACACGTGTTCCTACTATCTGAAAACCATCCTGTATTGTGATTGGGGAGGGGACCGAGCCTGAAGCGGAAGATTCCAGGAATCACTCTTTGTACATCAAAGTTTTTACAACTATGTGTCACATTAAAAATATATAGCACTCCAACAAAGTAGTAGGAATATAAAACTTTAATAACATATAAATATATACAACAAAACAAAAACAGTAAAAACATTTAAACAACGAAGAGACCGTGGCAATTTCTTTTGAATTATCCAATAGATTTATTGAAATTGACAGCACCAATAATGAAATATTCTTGTCAGTAGCGGTCTGTTGTGCGAATAGTTCCAAGGCAGCAGAACGCGCTGAAATCTAGATGGCACGAAAGTGATGTCTAGCAAGTTGCCGCCCAGCAAATAACGGCGTGGGGCGCCGCGGGGGTGAGTGAGTCCAGTAGGCACCACAGCTATTCTTACCGGCATTGCAGAATTACTGCTGGGGACAATGCCTGTGCTGTAGCAGGGTCACAGCAGAAACAAAAAGGATTCTGTTGAAGATGTTGTTGGTTTTCAATTTGAAAACAGTTCTGGTGTCAACTGCTATGTTATTGTAGTGGTTAATGTTTTGTTTTCTCTAGAAAATGTAAAAGAGGGGGAGGCAGTCCAAAGTTCCGTTAAAAGGGCAAAGGAAAGGATCGGTGGTTTGAACTATCAGTCAAAAAGGGGAGGGGGTGCAACAATTTTTCCTACCGGGTCACACTGTGCTTTCACCGGAAGTGAGGTCTGCAGGATTCTAGTAATTCAAAGTGAGGCTGGCGCCGACGTCCCGCGGATACAGTTTCGTCACTCCACGGGTGATCATGGCAGTCATTCCCCATCGGGGGTCGGAGACTCCCGCGGCTCCTCTAGAATCTTCAAGGTCGTGGAGGACTACGGTGGTGGAGTCAACCAGTGACCGGGCCATTTCTTTATGCTGGGCCCGCTCTTGCCAGGTCGACCGCCATTTTGAGAGTTCGGTAGCTACTGGCGATCGCGGGGTCAAATGAGCGGACGGGCTCCACCCTGCCGGGCGAGACGTTGCAGCATGGCCACAGTGGAAGAACCCTTTTCCGGGCGCCTGGAGCGCTGAGGGTGCAGCTGGGAAGCCTCCACCTGGGGAGGCGGGAGAGGCCTGTTCGCACCGTCTCTCCCTCCCAGTGCACCCCACGGTGTCTCGCTTGAGATTTGTTATGGCCGGACCAGGCGATGAGGACGAGGGGGGGGGGGTCGGAGGCATGTGCAAGACATCCCCCCCCAGGGTTGTTGCAGCAATTATACAAGAAAGAAGAAGTGTCCCGTCCGTCTTCGGGCCGGGCTTCCGGTAGATGTCGGCCGGACGCCCCTGGCTCTGGCCCCATGAACGGGTTTCTTGGTTTATTGGCTGCAGCCGGATCCCGTCGGCCTCGGCCCCCCGACCGTTGGTGGCCGGACCGGAAGAGCATGTGGCGGGACTACCTGCAACTCTCAAGGGCCACCGCGGCCGGACTGGGAGAGAGAGGGGAGGGTCGAGGAGACATTCCCCCCCCCCCTGCAACTGTTCAGCGTTGTAAAGGCAATCCCCTGGCCGGGTCCCGCTGGTCTCGGCCTCTCCTCCGGCTACACCCTACGTTAGGATCTCCTGGCCGAGGCATGGCAGCAGGACCTGCCTTATATGGGCTGCTCCCGGCTGGGCGTAGCCGGAACCCTGCCCCACCTTGGAAGTTTCCAGAGTGGGGGCGGATGTTCTACTGACTTGCATTTTCCCTAGTCTATCGATTTTTTTGGCGTGGCAGGCGGTGGGACAGCGAGGGGTGATTTGGTTTCTCTTACTGTTTTTCTGGTCTCTCACCACTGGCATATTTCGAACGTTTTCTTGTTTCTAGGACATTAATAGGTTTTATCATTACGTTATGTTATCGTTTCTTTGTTCGTTGTTTAATAAAAGTTCATGCTCATCAGTGGCCTACTGATTTTCGATTTCCTATTCTTTTCTTTCCAGGTTGTTTCATGCTAAAGTTTCTGTTAACAGGATACAGTGATCACTTCGTTATTATTGCATATGTCCTTTTCACTAGGGGTGCTCTCTGGTCGGGCCAGATGACGTATGTCTAGTAAATGGTCCGGGTGAAACAGGTGCATCAATCAGTGGGGAGTAGATAGGCATGACAGATTACAACGGGGGAGAAAGGTCCACATTACGTACCCTTTCACTACTTGCAAAGATTTTCCTACGTTTATTTGCAAACAGGGAATACCTCCAAAAAGAACTAATTCCCAAACAGTCAATGTTCGGACAATCAATCAATCAATGAGGAATGAAATAGGTACGACGTGTTAAAGGCTTGCGTTACCTACCCTTCACTATCTGCAAAGGGAGAGAGAATATTCCTATTCTTCCTCGTTTGCAGGCAGAGAAGATCCTTAAGAGAACCAACTTCGAACAATTCAATGCTCGATTCAAACAATCAACAAGGGGTACTGTGAACACAAATGAACGCCGCTTATGTACATACGCATTGCTATTTTCAACAGGTTGTTCCTAATGTTTCTATTTTAGCGAGGTCAAAAAGAGATCCCATTAGTGGCCTACTGATTTTGCTCGATTCCTTTTGTTTTTTTACACGGTTTTTCGCTATCTGCAAAGACTAAACAGAGTATTTTGACTCTGTGCTTGTTTGTAAATAGAGAATGAACCAAAGAGAACAATCAATCAAATGGAGAGAGAAGCAGGCACGACGGATTACAAAGGGGGCAAAGGGCTGCGTTAACTACCCTTCACTATCTGCAAAGAGAGAGTACTCCTAATAGAAATGAGGGGTGGGGGGCAGCATTCAAAGCAGATCAGTGTGCATAAACACGAAAATGTTTTTACTTACCACGTACTTGACATTCGACAGCTTATGATATTTGCTATTAAAAAACCATTGAAATTCACTGAAAAAACCATAGGTTATAGACCATATATAGTTAGGAATTAGCATTTACAAAACCTTGAAAATTCACTGAAAAAACCATAGGTTATAGACCATATATAGTTAGGAATTAGCATTTAAAAAACCTTATTTTACTCACACAAAACCATTGAAATTCCATATATAGTTAGTTGCACTAACTATATATCGCGCACCCGCAATCCACTGCTGATGATGTCACATATTACATCATTCATGACATGGTCAGTGACATCACTGATGACATCACTGATGACATCTTAAATGACATCACTGATGACATCACACTTGACATCAATGATCACATCACTGATGATATCATTCATGTGATAATACAATGCATCTCCTCACACTGTAATATAACCTCCGTTACACCCAGTGTTAAATAGAGAGTATCATTTTTGAAACCATTGACACACCAATACTAGTTACTACATACGCACTCACTGATTCCTATGTCTACACACACATTCACTTATACAATCATTCATACATACAATCACTCATCTTTACAACACTATCATATGCACTCATACACTTATACAGACACTCACACTCTGCCACTCATTCATGGAGTTACTCACACACCTAGTCAGTCCTGAAAAGAATCAATCACACTTCCATTTTCTCATCTATACAGTTAAACACAGAACACCTTACATTTTTGAAACATATACTAACACATAGTTACTCTCTTATAGAATCACTGATACAAGTACACATTGATCTGCACAGAGTCACACACCTCCCAGCCAGCCATACACACACTCAGTCTCCCATACAAACACTTGTGCAACCAATCAATAACCCATATAGCTACTTATATAGCTACTGATCAACACATGCAGCAGCTTGCACAACAACAGAGATACTGATGCACACTTTCAGACAGTTTAGTCACTAACCCGTGCATTCAGTAAGACGCATTTAATCACTCACTCATACAGTCAATCACGCACCTACTAAAACCTTCATTCAGACACTTATACATCCACTCATTCTTCAATATGTAAAACATATTTAAACTTTACAGAAACACATAATCACTGGATGTTGTCATCAGTGATGTCATCAGTGATGTCACTGACCATGTCATGAATGATGTAATATGTGACATCATCAGCAGTGGATTGCGGGTGCGCGATATATAGTTAGTGCAACTAACTATATATGGAATTTCAATGGTTTTGTGTGAGTAAAATAAGGTTTTTTAAATGCTAATTCCTAACTATATATGGTCTATAACCTATGGTTTTTTCAGTGAATTTTCAAGGTTTTGTAAATGCTAATTCCTAACTATATATGGTCTATAACCTATGGTTTTTTCAGTGAATATATATATATACATATATATACATCCAAAGGTGCCTCTGATCTTAAGGACGCCACTCCGACACAAGAAGGGTTCACAGACCTTTTAATTCAAGCAGCTTTACAAGAAGGTTGGTTATTTGCCCAGTCCCAACGCGTTTCGAAGCAAACATGCTTCTTCTTCGGGGGTAAGCAGCAAGTGACGAAAAAAAACTGCAACCGTCACATTCCATTTTTGTAGGCTCTCTCCGGTGAGGCATACTGGTAGTTGCAGTCCAAATCAATCCCCTCAAGTGGGGTCCGTACACATGCCTTAATTAATTTCTTGCTTTTGGTTAATTTTAAAACAGCCCTCCAGTGGGCCCCAAACTCTGTCATGCTTCTGCTAATTTCAGGATTCTTGTGCGCTGTTTCCCGGTTAATTGTTCATCGCCAGGCAGACCCGATTCCATTAACTCGGGCGGTGCATCCTCCGCGGCTGAGGCTGCCGCGTCACATAAACATCCAAAGGTGCCTCTGATCTTAAGGACGCCACTCCGACACAAGAAGGGTTCACAGACCTTTTAATTCAAGCAGCTTTACAAGAAGGTTGGTTATTTTCCCAGTCCCAACGCGTTTCGAAGCAAACATGCTTCTTCTTCGGGGGTAAGCAGCAAGTGACGAAAAAAAACTGCAACCGTCACATTCCATTTCTGTAGTTGCAGTCCAAATCAATCCCCTCAAGTGGGGTCCATACACATGCCTTAATTAATTTCTTGCTTTTGGTTAATTTTAAAACAGCCCTCCAGTGGGCCCCAAACTCTGTCATGCTTCTGCTAATTTCAGGATTCTTGTGCGCTGTTTCCCGGATTGATTTGGACTGCAACTACCAGTATGCCTCACCGGAGAGAGCCTACAAAAATGGAATGTGACGGTTGCAGTTTTTTTCTTCACTTGCTGCTTACCCCCGAAGAAGAAGCATGTTTGCTTCGAAACGCGTTGGGACTGGGCAAATAACCAACCTTCTTGTAAAGCTGCTTGAATTAAAAGGTCTGTGAACCCTTCTTGTGTCGGAGTGGCATCCTTAAGATCAGAGGCACCTTTGGATGTATATATATATATATATATATATATATATATATATATATATATATATATATATATATATATATTCACTAAAAAAACATAGGTTTCATACATGTTATAGTTAGCTGGACATTTCACTCATACAAAACCATTGAAATTTCCCCGTTATAGTTAGTTCAGCTAACTATAACTCGCACGCCCGCAATGCACTGCTGATGACGTCACATATTACATCACTCATGACATGGTCAGTGACATCACTCATGACATCACTGATGACATCTCAAATGACATCACTGATGACATCACTGATGACATCATCCTTGTGAAAGAGTGGCAGACCTCCTCTCACCGTAATATAACCTTTGATACACACATTCAAAAATAGAAACTACATTTTTCTAAAAAATAGAGATACCAATACCAGTTACAACAACCTATTCAGTAATTCCAACATCTACATACACAGCCACTCATTCACCAACAGTTCTATATAGTCACTCATACATGTACTCACTCATCATATGTACTCATACACCTATAAATCCTGTTACACACCGGCACTCATCCATAGAGTTACTCACACACATACTCACACATGCAAATAAACTATGAAACATCCATTTACTTCCATGTACAGCTATACACATACCACTACACTTACTTCTACAGAGAAGTACACATACTTACTCTCTTAAAGAATCACTTATAGAAACACGTAATTATTTATACAGGAACTCTTTCAATCTCTCACTATCACATATACTCACTTATATACATCAATACTCACATATACTAGTTTAAAACATATGTAGTTACTCATAAAGATACTATTGAACCAGTCATTCACTCACTAAGTGTCTGGCTTCTGGGCCAACCACAGCACCGAGACCGCCCTGATCGCAGCAACCGACGACATTCGAGCCCTGCTCGACAACGGAGAAATAGCGGCCCTCATCCTCCTGGACCTCTCCGCGGCTTTCGACACTGTCTGCCACCGCACCCTAGCACAGCGCCTCAGCAACGTCGGAATCCAGGAGAAGGCACTGGAGTGGATCATCTCCTTCCTCGCCGGGAGGACACAGAGAGTCCGCCTCCCCCCGTTCAGATCAGAAGCCACCGAAGTCATCTGCGGCGTTCCCCAAGGCTCCTCGCTCAGCCCAACCCTCTTCAACGTCTACATGAGCCCCCTTGCAGCCATCGCACGCCAGCACAACCTCAACATCATCTCCTACGCCGACGACACCCAGCTGATCCTCTCCCTCACCAACGACCCCGCCACCGCCAGAGCCAACCTACACGAAGGGATGAAAGAGGTAGCCGAATGAATGAAGGACAGCCTCCTGAAACTGAACTCGGACAAGACAGAAGTCCTCATCCTGGGGTCCTCCCCCTCCGCCTGGGACGACTCCTGGTGACCCCCAGCCTTAGGCAGCGCACCCAAACCATCAGACCACGCACGCAACCTGGGCTTCATCCTGGACTCCTCCCTCTCCATGACCAGACAAGTTAACGCCGTCTCCTCGTCATGCTTCAACATCCTGCGCATGCTACCGAAGATCTTCCGTTGGATCCCCACCGAGACCATGAAGACGGTCACCCAGGCCCTCGTCATCAGCCGTCAGGACTACGGCAACTCCCTCTACGCCGGAAACACCGCCAAACTCCAGAAGAGACTCCAGCGGATCCAGAACGCCTCAGCACGACTCGTCCTGGACATCCCCCACCGCAACCACATCTCCGGACACCTGAGAGACCTGCACTGGCTCCCGGTCAACAAGAGAATCACCTTTTGCCTCCTCACCCACGCACACAAAGCCCTACACAACCAAGGTCCAGGATACCTCAACAACCGCCTCAACTTCTACGCCCCCAAACGCCAGCTTCAATCAACCGGCCACGCCCTCGCCGCCGTCCCCCGCATCCGAAGAGCCACCACAGGGGGAAGGTCCTTCTACTACCTCGTCGCCAAGACTTGGAACTCCCTCCCGACACACCTCCGCCTGACCCAGGACCACCTCGTCTTCAGGAAGCAGCTCAAGACCTGGCTGTTCGAGCAGTAGCGGACCCCCCCCCTTCCCCCAGCGCCTTGAGACCCTCCGGGTGAGTAACGCGCTCTATAAATGCTTTGATTGGTTGATTAATTGACTAATACACACACTCATCCACCCATACAGTCCTGCACACATGCTGTCTTCAAAACACATACAAACAGTGAGTCACTCATTCATGCATCTATGCACTAAGTAATACCCCCACCAAACCATACAGACACTCATACTTATACTCAAAAAAACAACTAATAACCCATATAGACACTAATGTAGCTACTCACCAACCCATACAGCCACTTATACACAAAGTGAGACACTCATACAGATATTTACATATTTAAACATTACTTGCTAATACATGTATTCACTTAGATACACTTAATAAGTCAGTTATGCAATGATTTTTACAAAAAAACATCCATTCAGACACTTATTTACCCATTTATTCTTCCATCGACCTTTAGATAAACATATATAAAAATATTTATTTTTCAGAAAGACACACATTCACTGGATGATGTCATCAGTGATGATCAGTGATGTCCTTTGAGATGTCATCAGTGATGTCATGAGTGATGTCACTGACCATGTCATGAGTGATGTAATATGTGACGTCATCAGCAGTGCATGGCGGGCGCGCGAGTTATAGTTTGCTGAACTAACTATAACGGGGGAATTTCAATGGTTTTGTATGAGTGAAATGTCCAGCTAACTATAACATGTATGAAACCTATGGTTTTTTCAGTGAATTTCTAAGGTTTTTTAAATGCTAATTCCGAACTATAATGTGGCTGAAACCTATGGTTTTTTCAGTGAATTTCAAAGGTTTTCTAAATGATAATTTTTAAATGTATTGTTATATTTTTTTTATACTGATTTGCTACATTATTTTAAATTATTTATTTTTAGATATTTTATTTTTGAAATTACATTACTTATTTTTTAAATAAATTGAAAAATAAATGTTTTTAAAAATATTGAAATTGTAATATTTCTTTTTTTCTTTTTAGCTATTTTTAATTTATATATATTTTATATAGCAGGCAATGATATCCAATGGAAGGAAATTCAAGTTACTGTAACTACGATTAGAATTACTTTTCAGGATAAGTAGTGGGCTGAAAGATGCAACACTGAGGTATTTCCTGATAATAGGTGAGTAAATCGGAATTCATAGTTTGGCTGATTTTAGAGGAATTTTTTTAAGTTCCAAAACTCAACACTTAGAAAAATTTCCAAGTGACACCAGTCAATGTTAGTCTATAGAAGGAAATTCAAGTTACTGTAACTACTGTTAGAATTACTTTTCAGGATCAGTAGTGGGCTGAAAGATGCAGCACTGAGGTCTCTCCTGATAACAGGTGAGTAAATTGGAATTCGTAGTTCGGCTGATTTTAGAGGAATTTTTTAAAGTTCCAAAACTCCACACTTCGAAAAATTTCCAAGTGAAATCAGTCAATGTTAGCCTATGGAAGGAAATTCAAGTTACTCTAAGTATGATTAGAATTACTTTTCAGGATCAGTAGTGCACTCAAAGATGCAGCACTGATGTCTCTTGTGATAACAGGATAGTAAATCAGAATTCGTAGTTCTGCTGATTTTACAGGAATATTTTGCTCAATAGTGAAGGAAGGGGGCGGGGCCTGAGGTAACATGTGTGCAAACACACCTTGTGGCGCGTTTTAGGTTGGGGAATTAATTCCTATTCAATCCTGAGATCCCCTGTGAGCCAACTAGCCCACCAGGAACCTCCAGTCTGCGCCAGGGAGCAACTCCGTGGTGCTTAATGGAGGTACCTGTTTGACTAGTTGGCCCCCAGGGGACCTCTGGATTGAAGAAGAATTATTTCCCCAACTTAAAACGCGCCACAGAGCATGTTTGCACACATATCACCTCTAGCCCCCCCCCCTACCTTCACCACTGTGTAAACACGCCCCGTACCGCGTTCTAAGTTGGGGTATTAAGTCCCCTTGTATACTGGGGGTCCATGTAGGCCAACTAGCCCACCAGGAACCTCCAGTATGCGCCAGAAACTGCGTTGCAGAGAGGTATAAAAAGGCGCGTGGCCTCATTACACCTCTCTGCAACGCAGCCCCCTGGCGCGTTTGCAGACGGGGGAACTAATTCCCCTTGCATACTGGGAGTCCCTGGGGGCCAACTAGCCCACCAGGAACCTCCGGTATGCACCAGGGGGCTGCATTGCAGAGAGGTGTAATGAGGCCACACCCCTTTTTACACCTCTCTGCAACGCAGCCCCCTGGCACGTTTGCAGAGGGGGAACTTATTCCCCTTGCATACTGGGGGTCCCTGGGGGTCCCTGGGGGCCAAGTAGCCCTCCAGTATGCACCAGGGGGCTGCGTTGCAGAGAGGTGTAATGAGGCCACACACCTTTTTACACCTCTCTGCAATGCAGCCCCCTGGTGCTTTTTCAGAGGGGGAACTAATTCCCCTTGCCTACTGGGGGTCACTGGGGGCCAACTAGCCCACCAGGAACCTCCAGTATGCGCCAGGGGGCTGCGTTGCAGAGAGGTGTAATGAGGCCACGCCCCTTTTTACTCCTCTCTGCAAAGCAGCCCCTGGTGCTTTTTCAGAGGTGGAACTAATTCCCCTTGCATACTGGGGGTTCCTGGGGGCCAACTAGCCCACCAGCAACCTCCTATATGCGCCAGGGGGCTCCGTTGCAGAGAGGTGTAAAAAGTGGCGTGGCCTCATTACACCTCTCTGCAAGGGAGCCCCCTGGCCCATACTGGAGGCTCCTGGTGGACTAGTTGGCCCCAAGGGACCCTCGGTATGCGAGGGGAATTAGTTCCCCCTCTGCAAACGCGCCAGGGGGTGCGTTTGCAGAGAGGTGCAGGGAGAGGGCGTGGCCTCCTCCCAATCCAGTTTAAAAACAAAAAAATACTTTTTCTTTTTTTTTGCCCTGGGGACCCCATCCCCCAGGGCCTGCCCCCAATTCTTCTTTTTTTTATTTTTTAACGGGAAGGGGACCGTGTGGCCCCCCTCCCATGGCCATTTCCGGTCCCGGGGACCCCATCACCTGGGGCATGGCCAACTTTTCTTTTATATTCTTTTGTGCTCCCCTTAAGGCCCGGGACCCCATCCCCCGGGGCCGTCCTTTTTATTTATTTATTTAAATTTATTTTTTGGGAGGGGGCCGCGGGGCCCCCCTCCCGGGCCACTTCTGGCCCCGGGGACCCCATCCTCTGGGGCACAGCCCTCCTCGTTGGGGGCCGTGGGGGGGTCCCCAAGCCCCCCACAGTCCCTGCCGGCTCCAAGCATTCCTGCGGGAGCCGGAATTGCTTTTCTGCATGGGGAGCAGCTAACATGCTGCTCCCCATGCAGAAAAGCAAAAGTGTTTGGTTTCCTGCTCTCTCTTCCAAAAACCAAAGAAGTTTGCTATGGTAGGGCGGGAGCCTCGGCTCCCGCCCTACCATACCAAACAGCAGTGTCCCGGGGGCGGGCACCTTGGGACACTGCAGGAGCCGGCCCTGGGGGGTGGCGGTCCCCAGGGCCATCAACGGCTCCAGGAGGGGGGCCGCACGGCTCCCCTCCCTACAATTATAAAGCCCCAGGGGTGGTGGTCCCCGAGGTTGGGGGGTCTATCACGGACCCCCCTGTTTTAAATATTAGTGCCCCGGGGAGGTGGCGGTCCCCGGGGAGTGTGGGGGGCTTGTGCCGCCCCACACAGTTTTTTTATTTTTTTTATTCGAAGCCCTGGGGGGTGGCAGTCCCCGGGGCTGTGGGGGGGCCGTGAGCCCCCGCATACTTGGTAATAAAGCCCCGGGGGTGGTGCTCCCTGGGGCTCGGGAGGCCCCCATCATTGATATCAAAGCCCCAGGGGGTGGCGGTCCCTGGGGCTGCGGGAGGGCCGTGAGCCCCCCGCTTACTTGGTAAAAAAGCCCCGGGGGGTGGCGGTCCCCGGGGCTCGGGGGGCCTTAGAGGCCCCCCATCATTAACATCAAAGCCCCGGGGGGTGGCGGTCCCCGGGGCTGCGGGGGGGCCGTGTGCCCCCCACATATCATAATTACTTTGCCCTGGTGTGGAGGCGGTCCCAGGACAGTGTGGGGGGGATTGCCCCCCCCACACATTTTTGCATTATGCCCCCAGGATTTGGTCCCACGGGGGCTAATTTGAAAAAAGCAGACTGGGGTTTTTTTTTTTGCGGGGTTCCCGTACCTACGCGTACTCGCGATTTAATAAACGTATTTTTTTTTTGCCCCTTGGGGGTCTTTGTGGGACCCCCTGAGCAGGCCTAGGGAGTCATGGTGTTTCCAGCCTGCCCCCTTTTTGCGTTCTGCACGTTTGTTTTTCTGCTTTCTTGTGCCTCGGTTCTACCGAGGCACAAGATGGCTGCCAACACTTCCTGGTTTGGAGTGTTGACAGCCAATTAGCAGTCAGCTCGTGCTCGGGAAAGTACGCGTACTGTAAGCGTATGGTAAGCTCCTCAAGATATACCTATGATTTTACTTTTTATTTTCTCAGGAACTACTGAGCGGATTTACACCATTTAACAAAAAGGGTGATCTGCGAACCGAACTCTACTTTTTTGCCAAATTTGGTGTTATTCCGTTCAGCCGTTCGAGCTGTAGCTCCGGCTAAAGGTCCTATGGAAAATTGCATGGGGAAAACACGTTTTGGTACCCCGTTTTTTTCTCGGCCCCCGCTTGTAGGATCAACCCCAAACTTTCAGGGAAGGAGCGTAGCAGGCCATCTTCTGGGAGAATTCCGCAAAGATTCGTCCACCGGCGCCAAACTTATTCCAAATAGAATGTTGCGGATTTCCTATGGAAACTAGGTCCTAACTATAACTACCTACTGGCGATCGCCAGTAGGTAATATATATATATATATATATATATATATATATATATTGGGAAAAGAAAAAACGCTATTTGAATAGAAACGAGGACCTAAGTATAACTGCCTACTGGTGACCGCCAGTAGGTAATATATATATATAGATATTCACTGAAAAAACCATAGGTTATAGACCATATATAGTTAGGAATTAGCATTTAGAAAACCTTATTTTACTCACACAAAACCATTGAAATTCCATATATAGTTAGTTGCACTAACTATATATCGCGCACCCGCAATCCACTGCTGATGATGTCACATATTACATCATTCATGACATGGTCAGTGACATCACTGATGACATCACTGATGACATCTCAAATGACATCACTGATGACATCACTGATGACATCTCATTTGACATTACTGATCACATCACTGATGACATCATTCATGTGATGATACAATGAACCTCTTCAGACTCTAATATAACCTTAGATACACTCAGTGTAAACAGACACTCACAGACTGTCACTCATCCATGGAGTTACTCACACACCTAGTCAGTCTTGCAAAGAATCAATCACACCTCGATTTCCTCAACTATATAGTTATACACACCTTACTTATTGGAACATATAATAACACATATTTACTCTGTTATACAATCCCTGATACAAGTTCACAATAATCCATACAGCCACTCACACATTCACTGGCTCTTATGCACAGTTATTTATATATGTCAACTATCACATGTACTGTGTTTTACATATGTACTTACTTTGACATGTAGCACTGAGATATCCATTCACTCACCAATACACTCATGCACACAGTCAACCGCCCATACAGATGTTTCCACATGCACTTTTGAACCCATACATCTAGTGAATCAACTACTCACACATCTATGCACAGAGTCATACACCTCCCAGACACCCACACACACACTCAGTCTCCCATACAAATACTTGGGCAACTAATCAATAACCCATATAGTTAGTCATATAGCTAATGATCAACACATGCATCAGATTACAAAACAACAGACACAATGATGCACAATTTAAAACAGTTTAGTCACTAACCCATGCACTCAGTGAGACACATTTAATCACTCACTTATACAGTCAGTCATGCACCTACTAAATCCTTCATCCAGACACTTATACATCCACTCATTCTTCAATATGTAAGACATATTTTAACTTTACAGAAGCATACAGTCACTGGATGTTGTCATCAGTGATGTCATCAGTGATGTCATTTGAGATGTCATCAGTGATGTCATCAGTGATGTCACTGACCATGTCATGAATGATGTAATATGTGACATCATCAGCAGTGGATTGCGGGTGCGCGATATATAGTTAGTGCAACTAACTATATATGGAATTTCAATGGTTTTGTGTGAGTAAAATAAGGTTTTCTAAATGCTAATTCCTAACTATATATGGTCTATAACCTATGGTTTTTTCAGTGAATTTTCAAGGTTTTGTAAATGCTAATTCCTAACTATATATGGTCTATAACCTATGGTTTTTTCTGTGAATTTCATTGGTTTTTTAACAGCTAATATCTGTAGCTGTAAAATGTATTCTTCTTTAAATCCAAAAATATATTTTATATGTTTATGAATAATTTTTTTTTAAAATATTTTTTTTTCTTCGTTCCCGCTTCGCGAATCGGGAAGCTTCCCGTTAGCTGACCTTGATGCCGCGAAATAGACCGCGAGCCGGTAAACGTTTCTTTACCGCAAGTGCCGCGTTAGAAAACAACATCGTGACGCCTCCCGTCCGCATGACGTTCCACGTTGTCGCGTGATACGTCATATGACGTGCTACGTTAGCGAACTGGTACGCGAAGCGAGTGCCAAAGCGCAGGTTTCTGGAAGCAAACCGGGAGGCCCTGCAAAGCGCTTAACGTAAACACAGCAAGTCATGTGACTTGGTAATAACACTTTTCATTGGTTCATTTCACTTTTGGTTTCCTAATGATGTAAGACTAGGTCATATAATCTAAAATGAACACTTTTGATTGGTTGAGAACTCTTGTTTTTCCCAAATGATGAAAATCCCTCCTTCTTTCCTCACTCTGACTTTCATCATTGTGAGAGAAAGACCCTTTGTGATCACTGAGCAATGGCTTCTTTAGTAGCTTCAGCTGGTGCTTCCCCACCACCTCCACCACATCCAAGGAAGAGTGGACCACCTGCTCAAGTTGTAATTCAACAAGAAGAAGAAGAAGAGGAACAGGAGGACGAGCACGAAGAGAGGCAGTTTTTGCCTGAGCAGCCCAAGACGTCTCACCGGAAAGAAAACTTCATTTGGCAATTTTTTAAAATTCCCAAAGGTCAGAAAAAATTAAATGCAAGATACGTAACTTGCCTTATATGTCAAGATAGACTGTCCAGAGGGACCGACAAAAAATACAGTTTCGGAAACTACACAATGCATCGCCATATGACTAGGTGGCATCCTAACAACTACAGTGCTGCACAGTTTCGGAACGACCTAGATAATCTCCCTATTATGGCCAGAAGATCTGTTGTACCGGAAGTAACGGGACCAGAGGGCAGGGAGATGGTGCCAAATATACAAATGAGATTTGGTGAAGTAAAACACACCTGCGTATTTTGCGATGGATTCATTTCCTACGGAGAAAGAAGCATCACTCTGATCAACAGAGCTATTGACTATCATATGCAAGTTTGTCCGAAACGCCCAAAATAATAAATACTTCTTTTTTTTGTTTTGTTGCTCCTGTTGAGCCCTTTACAATGAATCGTTTTCATTGCCCCTCCAAGAAAACCCCAAAAAAATATAAAACTGTTCCGAAAAATTCAAAAACAGTAAAAAAATGTTCAGAAAAATAAAAATAAAAGTTCTTTTCAGAACTACCTCCCCGTTATTAAAAAATTGGTACAATATTTGGAACTGTGCCAACCTCTATTTCTCTTAGTTCGCTTCCTAGTTCGCTCGCTGGTACGCGAACTGGAAGCGAACCAAAAACAGTAAGTATAAGGGAAGGAAACACACACTTATGTTAAAAGAAAGACAGCTATAGGGGAGTAAACTAGAGATACTATTACCCATAATCCACTACTGATGATGTCACATATTACATCATTCATGACATGCTCAGTGACATCATCAGCAGAGGATTGCGGGTTTTTTGGCAACATGCCTTATCCACGGTTTAATAACGCTGCCTTTTGCTTTATATAAGTTTTCAAATTGTATGAAATATATACCAATAGGTCTTTATGAACCTTTAGGTAGTGCTTTTGTTCATGAGGTCTAGTCGCTTCCATACACATACAGATGTTTCAAAGATGATCAAGAAGTTTATCTGAATGGAGAGGAATGCACTGAGACGCCAGATCATTCACTAATGTGTAGGCACATACAGTTACACGATTCATGCAACAAACACCGACCAAATATGGCTTGCGTGTTGCAAGGCACGCCAGTTCCTGCTATCATCCCCACGTTCAAGTTGTTGGAAAATGGTAGTTATTTGATGCTCAATAATGAAGATTGTTCTGAGTTAATTAAAAGTATTCCTTTTATCGTAACAGTAAGTGAACGGGTTATTTGCTGCAGAAATGTTCTATTTCCTCCCACACATGAACATAGGGAGTTTTCAATCTGGCCACAAATACCAACCTTGGGACACGTTTCAACGGCATGACAAGAATAAGAGCTCTTTTGTCTCAGAGAGAGGTGGCCTTGAGTTCGGCCCGTGAAACTTTCGTACTTCACATAGCGAACACCCGTACACAGGTTTGCCTTTCAATTTCAGCAACATGTTTCCGACTATCTTTAACGCATCCTCCACAAAATCCCTGGCACACTTTTTTAAAGTTGTTACCAGTGGTCTCGTGACTTCATTTGAGAAAATCTTTGGAGTCATCCCTGCTCCCTTTCATTGTATTTTCTGCACTCTGGTTCGTGGATTGGCATTTTTACTTGCATTACCAGCGGACGCTCTTGTGCTTTTTTACATTTTTAAATATGGATGTCCCTCCTATGCAACCTCCGACCCTGCAGCTGCTGACACTGTTCCGCAATCGCATGCTAGAATATTATGGCACAATGCCGTTGGCGATATTAAGCACGGCATATGGATTATCTTTTCGGTTCTCCTACTTCACCTGTGTCCAGCCTGTATTTCACTGCCTGACCTGTGATTTCGATTGGGCCATTGATTTGTGTCTCTGCGGACCGGTTTCTCCTGACGTCGACTTTAATCAGCTGATGACTCCTATCATTACTCACGAGTTGATTTGTCCTGGCGAAAGGATTATGGCTGTGGCATTGATGCATGGACTACTTGGTCCCTGGAATTTACTGGCGGCAGCACAGTCTTTCTTGGAACACAGCTTTCTTGAAAACCCACCGAGCTGTCCTCTGATGGTGATAGAGGATCCGGTGCTGGGAGAGCACGTATGTTCTTTTCCGCTTTTAAATTGGATGGCTGAACTGTTTTCGGATGAAGACGGTGACTTCCTATTGGAGGCTGTTGCAGCTTATTTTGCATACACAGTTATGTCATAGACCTTTTTCATGTTTGATATGCTGAGTACTAGCATTTCATTGACAATTCATTGACTTATTTGTCAAGTTTTTATTATTTACCTTGCCTATTGGCTTAAGACTCGATAAAGTACTTGGCTGTTTTATTTTTCTTTAGCATTGAATTTTCCTAGTTTTTAATGCTTTACCTTGCGGACCGTCCACATATAAACTTGCAATCTGCTCTCATGAGATGGCACTTCTATTATCTTATTCAGTTCGTTTCCGGATCATGAGGAGGTGTCATCTAGGTCCTGGATATCTTTACACCGTGTTAAGTTAGCATGGGCTCATTACCGGTTTAAACGCCATTTTTCCTTTTTTGCAACTTCTGCACACGACACTTAGTTGTTGCTTTAGCTTTCCACCTAGTAGTTCATCGTGGTTTACATGAGAATAATATGTTATTGGTCTACTATCTGCTTTACTTGTTAAACTATATCTGTACAGCGAGTGCTAAAGTTTCAAGAACAACACGATACAGAATTGTTATGAGGTCTGATCTCCACGACTTCATACTCATAACATAAGTGCAACTTCTGCCAATTCTGGGCATGAGGCGGGTTTTATATTGCTTTGCCGAACACACATACACAACAGTTGATGCGGTTCACATGAAGAGAGAGCTGGTGTATGCTGATGTGATTCCTTCAAATCTAAGACACTAAAGTATGGACACGCCCTAAACCAACACAAAGAGACCTTCTTAGCAAATAATATAATATGTGTATTAGGGAGGGTGAGATATAAGCAGCCGCGGGCCGTGGAGGGAGTTACGATGGGGCAGGGAGGCGGGGAGGGGGAGAAGCAGGGTGGAGCCCTCTCTACCTTGCCCCTCCCCCTCCCCGCCTCCCTGCCCCACCGTAACTCCCTCCACGGCCCGCGGCTGCTTATAAGTGTTGCTAACTCTTATTCATTTACAGCATGTTAACATACTGTCACCATTCGCTTTTTATGTACTAGTAACTATGCTGGTAATTTTGCTACTGATAATATGTGTACTTGTATTCTCCACCCTGCTTCTCCCCCTCCCCGCCTCCCTGCCTCACCGTAACTCCCTCCATGGCCCGCGGCTGCTTATAAGTGTTGCTAACTCTTATTCATTTACAGCATGTTAACATACTATCACCATTCACTTTTTATGTACTAGTAACTATGCTGGTAATTTTGCTACTGATAATATGTGTACTTTTATTATCTAAGGTACTACGCCTGAGAAGACGGCATTAGTAAATAAACATTTCAAATACACATCTGTTCTTCTTAACTCCATGTTCTGGTTTCTAAGAAATCTATAACGACCGACTGTTCATGAGTTCCACGTATCCTGAGGTACTATAAGTTCATATTCTGGATTGTCTAAACATTGAGAGTTTGTTATATCCAATGTGACACTGTACCTAGCTTGCTAAATAGTTTTTGATTACTAACGTGAGTTTTGGGACACCCTAATTCGCCGAGGTTCCAATCCTCTGTCCACAGTTCTGTGTGAGAACAGAAACCCTGCGACAGGGGCACCCCCGACCCTTGCTGGAGCTTCATCACACTTGCGATACAACTCCAGCAATGCGCCACCTTTACGGCACAGATACATCACGCATCTGTGCTGTTTTTGCCCCATGATGCGCCGCATTGTAAATGCAGCACACCATAGGTGACGGAACAGCGGCACAGAATGACTAACACATCCCTGGTGATGCGCCAGTCATCATAAATCTATCCCTATGCTTCTTATCTTGTTAGAGATGAACCGCCATATGTATCATCAAAGTTATTTGCATTTCCTAAATAGCGAACTTTAAGGAATAAATAGCGATTCTTTACCATTCCTAGTTTGCGATGAGCTATTTGCTAATTAGCCGAATGTAGCCCAATGAAGCCCAATGTAGCCCAATGTAGCCCAAAGATGGCCGCCAGACACACAAAAAAACAAATGTAGCCCAAATATCAGCCAGATGTAGCCCAACTATAGCCCAGTGACAGAATGACCAATCAGCTTCGCAAACCTCCGTTACGCGAAGCGGAGCGCTGTTACAGATATATATCTTTTTTTGAACGTTAATTTCTCAAAATCCACTGGAGCACATATATTGAGACCTAGCAAAGGCACATCGGGCTACCAGTCCCTAATATTTTGCCAAGTTTCGTGCAAATCCATTCAGCCGTTCAATTATTATTTTTATTATTTTTTTTTGCCCCGCGGGGCCCTTTTAAAACCTCCACATCAAACCTAGGGGGTCAGCGAGGATCTACTATGCCCCCTTATAGTTATTTCCCCCTTTGTTTTGACCTCCTCTTGTCTCTCGATCCTACCGAGAGACAAGATGGCGGCCGCTACGGACTGTTTGGAATGTTGACAGACGCCGGAGAACCAATCAGCTTCGCTTCACAAAGCTCCGTTGCGCGAAAAGTCCGCGAACCAGAGCGCTAACCGGTCCGCTGTTACAGATATATATCTTTTTTTAAACGTTAATTTCTCAAAATCCACTGGAGCACATATATTGAGACCTACAAAAGGCACATCGGGCTACCAGTCCCTACAATTTTGCCAAGTTTCGTGCAAATCCATTCAGCCGTTCGGGCTAAAAGTGAGGCCAACCGCCCTATGGAAAACTCAATGTTAAAAACACGTTTTGGGACCCCCCTTTTTTCTCGGCCCCCACTGGACGAACCCCCCCCAAATTTTCAAGGGCTGCTCAGAAACAAAATGTGCCATTTTCCTGAAAATTTCAGCCAATTCCGTCCACAAACGCCAAAGTTATTAGACATAGAATTTTCAAAAAACCCATAGAGAAAAAATCCTAACTATATATACCTACTGGCGACCGCCAGTAGGTAATATATATATATACATATATATATATATCTATATATATATATTCACTGAAAAAACCATAGGTTTTACACCAGTTATAGTTAGCTGGAAATTTTACTCGCATAAAACCATTGAAATTCCCACGTTATAGTTAGTTGGACTCACTATAACTTGCGCGTGCAATGCACTGCTGATGACGTCACATATTACATCACTCATGACATGGTCAGTGACATCACTCATGACATCACTGATTACACCATCCAGTGAATGTGTGTCTTTCTGAAAAATAAATAATAGTGAGTAATGTTTAAATATTTAAATATATGTATTAATGTAACACTTTGTGTATAAGTGTTACTAAGAAAAACATCTAATAACCCATATACCTACACATGTAGCTACACACCAACCCATGCAGCCACTTATACACAAAGTGTTACATTAATACATATATTTAAATATTTAAACATTACTCACTATTATTTATTTTTCAGAAAGACACACATTCACTGGATGGTGTAATCAGTGATGTCATGAGTGATGTCACTGACCATGTCATGAGTGATGTAATATGTGACGTCATCAGCAGTGCATTGCACGCGCAAGTTATAGTGAGTCCAACTAACTATAACGTGGGAATTTCAATGGTTTTATGCGAGTAACATTTCCAGCTAACTATAACTGGTGTAAAACCTATGGTTTTTTCAGTGAATTTAATAGGTTTTTTAAATGCTAATTCCTAACTATAACTGGTGTGAAACCTATGGTTTTTTCCAATGAATTTCAATGTTTTTTTATCAGCAAATCTTTATAGGTATAAAAAATAATACATTTTAAAACAAATTTTATATTGTATAATTATGTCAAATTATTATTATTTTTTTTTATATTTAACTTGGGGCGCGCCCTGGGGTGCGTACCGGGGAGCGTCCCGGGAGCGCTATTGCCGCGAACAAAAACAACATTGTGACGTATCGCGTACACGCGTGATGCGTCATATGACGCACAGCGTAATCGCAACCGAAGGCACGCGATCGCATACGATCGCGAAACGTCCTGACGCGCTTACGCTACGCGACCGCGGGCGCGCCCCGGAGCGCGACTACGGGCGCACCCCGGGGTGCGTAGCGTAAGCGCGTCGGGTCATGTGACTTGAAAATAACACTTTCTATTGGTGCAGAACAGGTTTGGTTTCTAAATGAGTAATGCCTGGGTCTTGTGACCTGAAAATAACACTTTCTATTGGTGCAGAACAGTTTTGGTTTCCATATGAGTAAAGCCTTGGTCTTGTGACCTGAAAATAACACTTCTGATTGGTTCAGCACAGTTTTTTTTTCCAAATGATAAAAAACCCCATCTCTCTTCCTCACTCTGACTTTGTCCTTTGACTGAGGAAGACCTGTTTCATCTACAGAGACAATTCTTTTTTACTTTCAAATGGCTACTGTAGCAGCAACAGCTGGAGCATCTGCACCACCACCACCACCACAACCACCAAGAGGACCACCACAACAATACATTGCTGGTGGAGAAGAGGAGGAGGAGGAAGAGGAAGAGGAGGAGGGGAGCAGATGGCTGCCTGAAGAAAATACCCCATACAAGCCAAAAGAACACATTGTATGGGAGTTTTTTTCACTTCCAGAGGGCAAGAAAAAAGTGAATGCGGCTAAGGTAACATGTCGAATCTGTGGTGCAGAACTCTCAAGGGGCAATCCAGATAAAAAATATTCATTTGGTAATAATACCATGATTCGGCATATGACCCGGAAGCATCCTGCTAACTATTCTCGTGCAGAGATCAGGGAACTGGCCAGTCACCTCCCCCAGTGTTCAATGACCAGCTCCAAAAGAAAGCAATCCACTCAATCGGGACCAGAAACATCAGAGGTGATGCCTTGTATCCAAGAACGATTTGGTACTTTTAGAGTCACTTGTACTGAATGTGGCAAGCTCATTGCCTATGTTGAAAAGAGCGTAAAGCTGATCGTCCTTGCTGGTGACAATCACATTTGCCCCAAACAAAAGAAGTAATTTTTTCCGTTTTTTGTTTTTTGCTCCAGTTGAGCCATTTTCAATTCCCTTTCTCTTTGTTTCTTCCCATAAAAAATACAAAAAAAATAAAACTGTTTTGAAAAGCCAAAAAAAGTACAAAATGTTCAAAAAACATTAAAAAAATATAAAACAACAAAAAGAATAAAAAACAGTTCTTTTTAGAACTACCTTTCATTTATAAAATTAAAGCTATATTTTTAAAGGATCTCTGTCAATTTTATGTCCTTAGGGTACGCGTACCGGGGCGCGCCCCCCCAAAAAAAGAAAAAAATTATTTAACGAAGCAGTTAGCATGAGGGAAGGACACAAAGAGAGTTATGTTAAGAGAAAAAGAGCTACAAGATGACCACAGAGGGATTGTTTATTACATAGTAAAAAATAGAGAAGGTGTAATTGGATGAAAGTGAGAAAAGTAAAATGACTAAAGGAGCGAAAGAAAGGAAGAGAGAGGAAGAACACTAAAGTAGAGATAGAGTGAGACTGTGATTGGCTGTTAAAAGAAAAAGAAAGGACAGTAAAAAATGGAGAATGAAGGGTAGTGGCGGAACCACGATAAATGAAGAACGATGAGGGAAAGTGAGAAAAGACCAGGTAGTATAAGTAAAGAGGGGTGAAAGAGGGAGAAAAATTTAATTAGGATAACACGTGGGGAGTGACAAAAAGAGAGGACAAAGAGAGTAAAGGAAACAGTACCTGAATGGGCTTGAGTAAAACAGCAAAAAAAGATAAGTAATGCAGTGTGTGTGACTTATAGGGAGTCAGTGGTTGTAGGTTGGGGTGTGGGTGTGTAATGTGTGTCTGTGGGTGTGGTTGTGTGGAGTGTTTCGGTGTGGGTGGAGGTGAGGGTGTGTGAAATATGTGTGAGAAGTGTATGAGTGTGGGGTGTATATGTGTTCGATGTATGTGTGTGTATGGAATGTGTGTGTGTGTTTGAGGAGTGTGTGTGGGAGGATTTTTTGTGTGTATGAGGTGTGTGTGTGGTGTGTGTGTGGGGTGTATGTTACAGGTGTGTGTATGTGTTGGGAGGGTGATGAAGTGTATGTGTAGGAGTAAGGTAAATAATTAAGAAAAAGAGAATGAGTGAAGAAGCAAAGGAAGGGAACAGAGGGTAAGTGAAGTAAAGAATAGGGATTGAAAGAAGTTGAATATGAGAGGGGAAATAGGGAAAGGGGAATAAACATGTAGAATAAGAATAAGTGAGGGAAGCAGAGTAAAGACACAGGAGTGAGGTAGATTGAGAAAATGTTAGTGACCTTAAAGCAAAGGGTGATGACAAACTACTTTTTTTAGTCATACTTACCATATAATAAATGTAACTTTAATTAATTTTTTAACTACACTTTGTATCTGTAAAAGAGAGAAGAAAAAATAAGTTATAATTAGTAAAATATGTATTTTAAATTAAAAGATACAAATGAAGAGGTTAAAAATCATAATGCTCTATTTAGAAATAAAGTTAGAGTGAAGGACACAGAAAGGGAAATAAACTAAGGTAGAAGACAAAAAGAGAGAAAAAGAAATAGAAGGAGAGCAAATTACTAAGAGTAAGGCATATAGATTCACTGACAAAAAGAGAGAGAAGAACAGAGAAATAAACTGAAGGTAAGAAAGATACTAAAACAATGTGAGTTAGCAAAACTAAATCAGGAAACAGAAGTAAGTAAAAAGATAATGACTGAGACAGAAAACAGTCTATTTAAGGATGCATTTAGAAGAATGAGGAATAGAAGATAACTGAGAGTAAGTGAAGAACAGTCATAGAGTGAAAGGATGAAGGGAGACAGGATAATATACAACGATTGAGGGAAATGGATTGAGGAAGTTATAAGGTAGACACACTAAGAGAAAAACTGAGTGAGGTGGAGTACAATGAGTGATGTTACCTATGTTAACTCAGTGTAGGAAGCATATTTATGAGGCCTTGCGTCAGTTTTGCACTGCTGATGCGTCACTTTTTGTGACGCATCGGCGGCATAAAACATGTACCTTTTTCCGCCATATTTAAAAAGTGATGCATGTAGGTAGATGCGTCACTTTTTAAACCTTTGCGCCACATTATACTCAAAAATGTAAAAACCATTCATTTTCCCCAAATCGTTTTTGACATCACATTTAGGAAACACAACACAGGTCCTATGTACAAGCATTCCATGTCATTACTGAAACCTCACTATTTTACAAAATACAATTCCTCTATGCAAACAAACTCAATATGGTTCCTACACTGAGTTAACACAGGTAACATCATTGTAAAGAGTCAAATTGACGCCTGTGTCTAAGAGTGTAGTCGGGTATAGGCTTCATGAAGCCTAGTCCACTGCACTCTTTGACACAAGCCTCACCACCTACGCTCCCCAGGAAAGCCCAAACATGTACCTTTTTGCGCCATATTTAAAAAGTGACGCATGTAGGTAGATGCGTCACTTTTTAAACCGCTGCGCCACATTATACTCAAAAATGTAAAAGCCATTCATTTTCCCCAAAATCGTTTTTGACATCACATTTAGGAAACACAGCACAAGTCCTATGTACAAGCATCTGCCTCACAGCAGGGATAACACTGAGGCAAACGCTTTCACATGGAGCTTTCCCCATGTGATAGGATTCTGACACCTAAGAAGGAGTGCAGATGAGATGAAGACTGTCCAGGGGAGCACAAAAGGTGAGGCTTGTGTCCAAGAGTGCAGTGGACAGGACTAAACTGGAGTAGTGTGCAAAAAAAAAAGAATCTCATTTATGAGGCCCTGCGTCAGTTTTGCACTGCTGATGCGTCACTTTTTGTGACGCATCGGCGGCATAAAACATGTACCTTTTTGCGCCATATTAAAAAAATTATGCATGTAGGTAGATGCGTCACTTTTTAAACCTCTGCGCCACATTATACTCAAAAATGTAAAAGCCATTAATTTTCCCCAAAATCGGTTTTGACATCACATTTAGGATACACAGCACAGGTCCTATGTACAAGCATTCCATGTCATTACTGAAACCTCACTATTTTTCAAAATACAATTCCTCTATGCAAACAAACTCAATATGCTTCCTACACTGAGTTAACACAGGTAACATCATAGTAAAGAGTCAAATTGACGCCTGTGTCTAAGAGTGCAGTCGGGGATAGGCTTCATGAAGCCTAGTCCACTGCACTCTTAGACACAAGCCTCACCACCTACGCTCCCCAGGAAAGCCCAAACATGTACCTTTTTCCACCATATTTAAAAAGTGACGCATGTAGGTAGATGCGTCACTTTTTAAACCTCTGCGCCACATTATACTCAAAAATGTAAAAGCCATTCATTTTCCTCAAAATCGTGTTTGACATCACATTTAGGAAACACAGCACAGGTCCTATGTACAAGCATTCCATGTCATTACTGAAACCTCACTATTTTACAAAATACAATTCCTCTATGCAAACAAACTCAATATGCTTCCTACACTGAGTTAACACAGGTAACATCATTGTAAAGAGTCAAATTTATTTCTTTAAACATGCACACATTCTTTATTCCTTTTAAAAAATGTAAAAGCCATTCATTTTTCCCAAAATCGTTTTTGACATCACATTTAAGAAACACAGCACAGGTCCTATGTACAAGCATTCCATGTCACTACTAAAACTTCACAATTTTACAAAATACAATTCCTCTATGCAGTAAAGACTTTTTACCAAGCATTATCAAAAAGCATGACACAAAGCAACATTAAAAAACCACAATTTGCTTCCAAATCTTCTCCATAGAGTATACAAGTCTCTATGTATATTAAATGAATCATAACTCACCTTTACAAATGCTCTAGGAGATTCACAACAGTGTCAGATACACACACCAATATTTCTTTAGCAGAGCAAAAGGTATGTTCTCCAGGCACTGGAACCATTAATGGCACAGAAAACCTCTAATTGTACACACATATTCCTCATGGTAACCAATCAAAACTCTTCCCTCTCTATTTTCAAATCAACACCCTTCCCCCCCTCAGCCCTTTCTACCTGTTACCATAGCAACTCCCTCCTCACTGAGCTCCCAGGGTTAAAAGTTTATTCTACAATGTTGCAAATCAAATGAGCAAGGGTGTTTGACCTCTCAATACACCAGCTTATCTGGTGCAATGTTTCTTTAAATGACTTTTTTTAACCATTCAAATTACTTCTTACACAGAACACAACCATGCACCCTAACTTTCAGTTTTCAACTATCTCAATCTACCAATCATTGCTTGTGATTCAAGAGCACTGAAACTCCACAGGTTTTTTTTGCAAACTCCTACTGTTCCAACTGCCATTTTATTCCTACACTTCATCTGACTGCACCAGAACCTCCTCTACCATGTATTCTGTTGGGATTATTGGACATAGCTATATCCACTGGGCTCAAAGGTATGCAGCTACCAGAAATGTTCACAACCTTGATTTACCAAATGTGAACATTAAATGGATTGGCCAGAGAGGATTGAAATGTCACCAATTGATACCATTGGTGAAAACTTTTTTGCATTTGCCACACCCTAACCTCATAATTCTGCACTGTGGTGGAAATGACTTAGGCACTTTGACTGGGGTAGGTCTGGAAATGCTTTTAAAGGACACCTTTGAACAATTGATGGCACTTTTTCCTCAAACTGCCTTGGTATTTTCCAATATATGCCAAAGGCAGAAATGGAACTGGTCCAACCAATTTTGTCCACAATTTGAGAAAGCACGGAAACATGTGAATAAATCTGTTTCTGCTTACATGAGAGACTATGGAATGGGCTCAATATACAACAACAACTTGCGTTACAACATGCAAGATATCTACAGAGGAGATGGTGTGCACTTTTCAGATGAGGGGAATAGAATATTCCTCCTGAATTTAAGACTGTGCATTGGTACCTACTTGTAGGTACCTAAATCAGCCGCAGAACCCAAAAGCTCTTTTCAGAGCTACCCTACCTCTGATCACTCCAAATGATTATCTTTTTCGAACTTTTTTCACTATTTTTCTCCAAAGTACGCTCCCCGGTACGCTTCCCGGTGCGCGTACCGGGCGCTCCCCCCGTGAAAATTTAAAAATATATATTTTTTTTTTGGCCTATATGGGCCTCCTAAGACCCCCTCAGAAAACCTAGAGGGTCAGGGAGTGCCTACCGTGCCCCCTTATACCCATTCCCAATGTTGTTTGTCCGCCAATTTCTGACTCAAATCTACCGAAACACAAAATGGAGGACTCCCGTAGCGCTGCCGGTACGCGTACCGGGGCGCGCACCGGGAAGCGCTCCCAAAATTTGTTAAAAGTTAATTTACATAAAAACCACTGGAGACACTTTCACCAAATATAGAATAGGCCGTACTACATACCAGTCCCTACCATTTTCCCAAATTTGGTGGAATTCCATTGAGCCATTTGAGATGTAGCACTGTCTAAATATCCTGAGGTAAATTACTTCACAAAAACACATCTGAAGTGTTAGAATTGACAAACAATTAAAATGTTACTTTCATTTTCTACTTTTTTTCCCTGACATTTGATTGGTTATGTACATTAATATATATAAAGAAAGAGTGGAAAAGCCAGCCATTTTGACTACTACCTCCTGAAGTAGATTTCAAGAAAATTTTCACTGAGAACTTAAACTGCTTTTTGAAAGGTAAGTTGCTATTTTGAAAACTGAAGTATGTTGTGCACTTTAAGTTAATTTGGAAAACTTTTTCTGATAGTTTTATACTATCCCTCTGTAATAGTTATAGATTTAGATAGACTTCTCTGTTATAGTTATGGATGGATTTAGGCTTGTCTTGTATAATTATGAATTTACTTAGATTTCATCACATACACTTTCTTATATTTTTACTTCCAGTCTGATACCATACACTGCCCAAAGATAACTTCACTGTTAAAAAATCAAAACTACCTGTCTGAACTTAAACCCAACAGTGCCATATTTCTACTGATTTTTTTTTTAATGCAAATTTCAGCACAAAAATGGAATGAGAACAAAACGTTTCCTTTGAAATTGTCCTAGAGATGAACAATGAAGAAATCATTGAACCCAATGACTTGGAATTCATGGATGAATCACAGGACCATGAACTTCTACAATGTGTAGAATCTGTGGATTTGTTAATTCAATATGAGGACGTTTCTGACAGTCAAATGATAGAAGTTATGTTTAATTTAGAAAAAGAAATAAATGTATATTTAATAATTCTAAAATTGTTAAAATTGTTTGAGACATTATTCATTTTTATATGTAATTCTTAAACTAGTACCAAATTGATTATAATGTAAAGTCAGACTTATAGTATACTGTGCAACTTTTTTGTGTTACATAGTAATTTTGCTCATAGATACTTCCTTTCTCCCACTATATTATCTCCAATGTGTATTTGACATCTCTTTTTCATCTCCTGCCTCCATGCTCTTTCTGCTTTCCTGACAGACTATGGTATGGATTCCATATACCACAATAACTTCTATAACAACATGCTAGATATCTACATAAAAAAAGGTGTACATTGAATTTAAGACTCTGCATTGGTACCTACATGTTGGTACTTAAATCACCCACACAACACAACACAACAGCTCTATTCAGAGATACCGTACCTCTAAGCACTTTAAATTATTATTTTAGTGTTTCACTCAGTTTTCCCCATGTGTGGGGGGGGAGGTGTGTGTGGGAGATGTGGGGGGTGTGTCTGTGAGGTGTGTATGAGTGTGTGTGTGTGTCTGGGGGGATGAGGTGTATAGGTGTGTGGGGTATGTGGGTGTGGGTGGGGATGTGGGTGTGTAAGGTGTGTGTGTGGGTGTGTGGGGTGTTTGGGTGTAGGTGGGAGTGTGGGTGTGTGAGGTGTGTGTGGGGTGTGTGTGGGTGTGGGGGGTATGTGTGTAGAATGTGTATGTATGTGTGGGATGTGTGGATGTGTCTGTGAGGTGTGTGTGTGTGTGGGGGGGAGGTGTGTGTGTGGGATGTGTGGGGTGTGTCTGTGAGGTATCTGTGTGTGTGTGTGTGTGTTGGGGGTGTGGGGTTGTGTGCGTGTGGGTGTGTGTGGGACGCACTTGTAGGTACCTAAAACAGCCACAGAACCCAAAAGCTCTTTTCAGAGCTACCCTACCTGTAATCACTCAAAATGATTATTTACACTATTATTTTCACTATTTTTCACCAAAGTACGCTCCCCGGTACGCTAACCGGTGCGCGTACCAGGCGCTGCCCCCGCGAAAATCGGAAAAAAATTACATTTTTTTTTGTCCCGCGGGACCCTTTTATGGCCCCCACATCAAACCTAGGGGGTCAGGGGGGTGTACCCTGCCCCCTTTTGGTCATTGTCCCCCTTTTGTTTTTAGCCACCTCTTGTGTCTCGGTCCTACCGAGACACAAGATGGGGGCCGCTCCGGACTGTTTCGAATGTTTACAGACACCCGAGAGCCAATCAGCTTCCCGTGCGCAAGTCGCGTGGCGCCCGGAGCGCTCCCCGGTGCGCGTACCGGGGCGCTGCCATAGATATATAACATTTTTTTAACCTAAATTACTCAAAATCCTCTGGAGCACATATCTTGAGACATAGCAAAGGCACATCGGGCTACCAGTCCCTACAATTTTGCCAAGTTTGGTGAAAATCCATTCAGCCGTTCGAGCTAAAAGTGCGACCGACCGCCCTATGGAAATTAACATGGGGAAAACACGTTTTGGGACCCCCCTTTTTTCTCGGCCCCCACTTGACGAATCCCCCCCAAACTTTCACAGAAGGAGCGGAGCGGCGCGAGGCAAAGTTGCTGAAAAATTCAGGCCGATTCCTCAACCGGCGCCAAAGTTATCCCAAATAGAATGTTGCGATTTCCCTATGGAAATCAATCCTAACTATAACTACCTACTGGCGACCGCCAGTAGGTAATATATATATATATATATATATATATATATATATATATATATATATATATATATAAGTCATGTTATTATTATGTGTCTTTTCCCCTCATCCCGAACTCATGCCACCAAACACGCAGTTATAGTATGTCTTCAATGTCTATGAGTGTCACATGGTATGCACAAGCAATTTAAAAGTTCTGGCTTGAGGGGTTAACAATTGACTGTGATCAAGGGCATCCGCCCGAAACGCGTCAGTTTTCGCTTCTGTTAAGCGCTGCTTAATAAATGATCTCTTGCCTCAGACCGGATTCATGGAGTCTTCTGTTTTGCCTGGGGACCTGGGACGGCAGTTTGGCTTTTTCTTGCTTCTAAGATATATATATATATATTACCTACTGGCGGTCACCAGTAGGTAGTTATACTTAGGTCCTCGTTTCTATTCAAATAGCGTTTTTTCTTTTCCCAATATATATATATATATATATATATATATATATATATATATATATATATATGTATATATATATATATATATATATTACCTACTGGCGATCGCCAGTAGGTAGTTATAGTTAGGACCTAGTTTCCATAGGAAATCCGCAACATTCTATTTGAAATAAGTTTGGCGCCGGTGGACGAATCTTTGCGGAATCTTTGCGGAATATATATATATATATTACCAACTGGCGGTCACCAGTAGGTAGTTATATATACATATATATATATATATATATATATATATATATATATATATATATATATATATATTACCTACTGGCGGTCACCAGTAGGTAGTTATACTTAGGTCCTCGTTTCTATTCAAAAAGCGTTTTTTCTTTTCCCAATAACTTTGGCACAGGTTGACAAATCTTAGTGAAATTTTTAAAACTAGTGGCCCGCTCTTGGAAGCTCCTGCCTTGAAAGCTTCGGGGTGATTCAATAAGCGGGAGCGGAGAAAAAAGGGGGGTCCCAAAACACGTTTTCCCTATGTAATTTTCCTTAGGAAACTTTAGACAAAGCTACAGCCCGAACTGCTAAACGGAATTACACCAAATTTGGCAAAAAGGTAGGTCTTGGTTCAGAAAGAGCTCTTATTTTAAATGATGTGAATCTGTTCAGCAGTTCCTGAGAAATTAGAAAAAGAAAAGGTTTCCATATCTGGGGGCGCAGTGGATTCGCGAACCCTCCCGAGCACAAGCTTTAGTCTCATTGGCTGCCAAGACTCCAGAGCAGGAACTATTGGCAGACATTTTGTGACTCAGTTACTGAGTCAGAAGAAATATGTTCAAAAAAGGATGAACAACAAGAAAATGGGGTAGGGTAGGAACACCCTGGCCCCCTAGGCCTGCTCTGGGGTCCCACAAGGACCCCCAGGGCCCCAATATAAAAAAAAGTAGCAGTTGCGCAGGGTGCGCGACTCCGGGCGAGAAAAAGAAAATGGAGTGTGGGGTTATTAAATAAGGGGTGGGGAGGCTCAGGCACCCACCACCTCCCCGGGGCACTAAAATTTGAAATTCGGGTGTTCGTTATGGACCCCCAAGCCCCGAGGACCACTACCTTCCCGGGGCTTTAGAAATGTACCTCCAAGAGCCCATAGTGGCCCTGGAGACCGCCTCCCCCCGCCTCCCTGTAATGTCCCGGGGTGCCCACCCTGGGATATTGCTGTTTGCTATGACAGGGTGGGAACACGGCTCCCGCCCTGTCATAGCAAATGCTGCTTTGCTTGATTGAATCGAAACCAGGAACACCTGCTCTCGCTTCAGTGCAGCAAAGCAGGATTGCTTTTGGGCAAGGGGAGCTGCATGTCAGCAGCTCCCCTTGCTCAAAAGCAATGCTGGCTCCTGCAGGAGGCCGGGAGCTGGTGGGACAGTGGGGCATTGGGGCTTCCCCCACGGTCTCCAACTGTGACGCCAAGCCTCGAGGGATGTGTCCCAGGCCAAAATTGTCCCTGGAGGGGGCCACATGGCCCCTCCCTTTTTCTTTTTAAATAAAAAAATAGATATGGGCATGCCCCGGGGGATGGGGTCTCCTGGGCGAATATAAATTAATACAAGTGGCCAGGTTTTTTTTTGCCAAAGTTTGGAGTCGTGACCCAAGCGCGGGGCTCAGCGCGGCCCCCTAGCATGAACGCAATGGATGCGCGGCGCTCAGCGCGGCCCTCTGGTGTGAACGTGATGGGTGCACGGCGCTCAGCGCGGCCCCCTAGTGTGAACGTGATGGGTGTGTGGCTCCGTAAGTCACACTGGGTGCACGACTCCAAGCTAAAATAATTAAGATTTTTTTATGTAAACATAGGTCATATGTTGGGTTATTGGGTGGCTCTAAAAAGAGCCCTTGTTTTCATTGGGAGATTGTTGAAGTTACATGTAAGTGCGGCTGCAGAGCTTCAGGTTGTTGAGAAACACTCTGTTACCTTGATCAGTGAAGTGTACTCCATCACTTCTGTAGATGCCATCCATATGGAAAAGTAGATTGTTGTTATAGATGGAGTCCATACTATGGTCTCTGAAGTAAGCAGAAACAGATTTATTGTGGTTTTTTCTCGCTTTCTCAATCTGAGGACAAAATTGATTGAACCACTTCCATTTCTGTCTTTGGCATATGTTAGAGTATACAAAGACAGTTTGGGAGAAAAGAAACATCAATTCTGCAAAGGTGTCCTTCATTAGCATTTCCAGACCTACCCCAGTTAATGTGCCTAGATCACTGCCACCACAGTGTACAATTATGAGGTCGGGGTTGGAGATGCAAAAAGTTTTTAACCAAAGGCATTAAATGATGCCACTTTAATCCTCTCTGTCCAATCGATTTAATGTCTAGATTTTGCAAAGCTAGGTCTTTGTCAATACCTCTGCATTAAGCATATCTTTTGTACCAGAAAACATGGCTGGGTCCAAAAATCCACAGTGTAAGCATCCTGAAGGGATGTCTGTAAGTAATGAAGAGATGTCTGAAGCTGAGGTAGTCAATTGGTTCAATGAGAGGTATGTACTACAGTGGACAAGATGCAATTTTAAAAAAAAATAGAGAATTGATTGGCTGTTTAAGAACATTATACATTCAAACATAGGGTGCATTGTACTTTTTTGTTAAAGCGTTTTTCTTATTGGTTAGTAAAAAATGTTTGAAAGGTACAATAGAAAGGGTAAGGTCATATTTTGCCAAGTCAACCACAACTGCTGTTTGTATTTGCTACATTGTGTGGTTATCTTGAAAATATGGTGAACTTGTGACCTGTGAGTTCAGTTGAATGTTCCATGAACTGTTACTATGGAAACCAGCATGAAGCAGAATGGGGGAAGGGTTAAAAGTTAACTGTGCTTTTAAAATGTGAAATTGTAATTTATATATTAGTAATAGTATTCTTTCAATGATTTTTCCCAAGTCAGTACTATCTTTAGAAGTGGTGTTTAATTAAAATATAGTGTTGAATTTATTTGTTATATCTTTTTGAACTGCCGTATGAATTTGGGACTCCATCGCAGTGGTGCATGATGGGGTCGCGACTTCTAAAAAAATGTAGAGACAGTTTGGGCACCTTTAGAAGTGAATTGCTAAGGGTTATTACACGTAACCAATAGAAATGTGTTTTACAATTCTGAAATATCTGGTAAGCAATGTGATTTGTTACTTATGTATATTTATGTGGAGAAAGAGAGGGAAACTTTGGCATTACTGGTTTTACCTTGCTGAGTATGGTGCTTTATAGTGATTGTGTGTATAAGAAAATCCTGTCAGAGTTTGTGAGATTTTAAATTGAACACATTTGCAGGGTGGGTTCTAAATTTGTGAGGTTTATTTTTAAAATTTTTAACATTATTCAAAAACTGTGTTGTTAAAAATATATTATTAAATGTAGAGATGTATATTGTACTTTGTTTAATTGTGCTTAAATGTAGTTTAAAAAGAGTCTGTACAGTAATATGTATATTTTTAAAGATGATTATTTATGTTTATATAAGATGGTATTAATTTGGCAGTTTTTTTAAGTCTCTACAAAGGAAAAGTTGAATTTTAGATAGTTGGTTGAAGACGCAGCAAAAATTTGTAATTTGAAAGAAGTTCATATAAGGTGTAATTAATTAGGCTTCTTTTTTTGTTGTCTCTACAAAGGTATAGTTGAATGATACTGCATAAATTTAGATACTTTGGTAAAGATGCAGCACAACGGTGCAGTTAGAAAGATGTTTATATAAGGTGTTATTAATTAGGTTTCTTCTTTTAGTTTGTACGATGGTAAAGTTAAATGCCACATATTTTTAGATAGAATGGTGAAATAAGGTGCTGTTAATTAGGCTTTTTTTGTAGTCTGAAAAAGGTATATGGTCCTGCAGCTGAGAATGAACACTTCTACAGAAAGAGGAATCAGTTACTTCATCAATGTGAAACAAATATGCGATGCAAACTTTCAGATGTATATTATGCCCTGTGGTTGCTAATTGCATGGCAGTACACTGTATTCGTACATCTTCCACCACTGCACAATAAACCAACAATTTGAAAGAAGCATGTATGGAGAAGGACAATGATTGGGTGCGCTGTACCTGACTATGTTACTAATCCTACATGAACATTGGTATGTCATGTGTTTACTTGTGAAACAAGAATTATATAAGGACACATCAGCTTTCTCATGTCCAAAAGTGTTTTTGGGTGCAGACATGTTAACATTTATACTACAACAAGGTACATATTTGTCACAGTTATATTTCAGTAAGGACACATTTCTTAGTGGCATCTAAATGCATGCTTTTCAGATGCTAGATTTTTTTAACTAAGGAGGACATGAAATGTTGCATAATTACTTGTTTTGTAGTATGAAAGGATTATCACATAATATTCTTACTCGTTACCACACCATTAAATTAATATCTCTTTCAGTGTCAAACTCTGATGCTTTACTATGTGTCCAAAAGTTTGCATTCAACTGAACCTATATGTTCATAGTTATTCAAATAAACAAGTGTTTTGCTTTACAAAACTGGTAATATTTATCATTCCATCCTTGTTGCACAATTAAATATCTTATTATTTGTAATTTGTTTGGCATGTTTTGTGACATAATTGTGAGTCAAACATACAATGAATGGAGTTAATACTATTTTCCTTTTATTTAACATTGTTGTAAGTGCCATTTCAATCATGAGGCACGCCAAGCACAATTTCTTGATTTGCATATATTCACTTTTTCATAAAAAATGAAATTATCATATTTTTGTCTTTCTTATGTATGTATAATAATAACATTGCTGGTATTGTTGTTGTGTGAGGTCAGGATATATGCTTAACATGGTCAAACTTCATTTATAGTTATTTTTTATTGAAAGGCAAATATCCAGTTTTCTATCTCAATTTTTATTTTGTCATCTTGATTAACAAATACTGAGTTGTGTGTATAAGAAAATGATATTGCCTGTTAATTATTAATTACCTACACCTGTAACTGTTTTTAAAACCTGCTCTCGTTCTCATCTGTATGTGATTATCTGTTCAATCATGGCTCACAGAGCCAATAGACGACCCAAATACACGTAGAGAGGAATCTTTAATGCCTCACATTGAGAAATTGAAAGCATAATTGAAAGATTTAAAAACAAATTTAATTAAGATTCAGACGATCAGACTTCATGGAAAGGAATTCCTCTCTATGCCTTCAATGATGTGCTATATCATAGTTGCATATTCTGTGCTTCATAGCATCGTGGCATCCTGGAATGCAGTGAAATGCCACTGGAGGAAATTTCTTTAAATATTTAGATATAGATGAAACAGAACATGAAAAGAATTACTCAATTCCTACACTTGAGCATGACTCATACAATCTACATGCATCAGGAAAAAAAATTCTAGACTCTCATTTCTATGAATCATTCTTTTTCTTCTTCAGTTTAAAAATGTAATTATTGTAAGTACATAATGAGCACCCATGTGTAGTTCTTATTTTATTAAATAAACAAATGTAAATATATATGCCATGCTCAGATGTCCCATAGACAATGCATTTTGTCACACATTTCAATGCTGTAAATATATATGTTCTAAATATGAGAACAGGATAAAACAGCCTTCATGGAATGTTATGGGTGTTTAGGTTACTAACTAAGGGCCTCATAATGATGGTGGGACTGCCATCGACAGGCGGTTGGTGGCGGTCCCACCAACAGACAGCCCTTCGGTCTGACCGCTACATTGCAATGCTGGCGCTTGAACCCAGGTCTGTCGGGGGACGGACCGCCGCCACTTCCAGGATCAGCAATCCCAACAGGGCAGTGGCCAGAATTGTGACCCAGAATGGAGGCAGTGCAGTGGCAGACACCACCGGCAGGATTACGAGGGCCCTTTCCAACAGCCTTTTCAAGGCGGCCCAACCACCATGAAAAGGCTGTTGGAAAGGGACTATGGGACCCACACAGGGCCCCTGTCCCTCATGGGCCAATGCAAAGTGGCCGTTGGGCACAGATAGTGCCCCCACACACATCCATGCACACAGTGCTCTTTTACACTGCAGCTTGTGCTGCAGCCCTTTTCCTGGGCCGCAGCACAGGCAGCAGTGAAAGGTAGCACTATCCAACCGCCACCACGGCCATCTAATCTTTATTGGGCAGTTGGACCGCCGACAGCTTGTCGGGCGGTCTCCTGACTGCCGCAACAGCCGACGGCGGTCCGACCACCAAATATCATAATTGGGCCCTAAGTTGTTAAATTTGCAATGACATATTCATGTGTTATTTCTGATTCGAATAACAAACATATACACATGATTTTTTCAAATATGTTCATGTTAATATCATTTTCAAATACAAACACTTAATAGTCATAAAGAAATAGACACTTCACACACTTGAACATTTCTTTAAAAAAAGTATAATCATTTAATAATTATACATGTAAAGCTGACTAACATACAAAGAATAATAGTTTGTCCCTGTTTCTTAATGAACCCACACATACCTCAAACATCCTCATGTAGCATTATAAACGTTCAGGAACAGTGTGTATGTGAGTTTACTAAGCAGTAGAAACACTCAAATGTGTTTATAATCTAATTGTTCAATAACTGACACACTTTTTTTTAGTATTTGAACTTACTTAGAAAACTAAATAAAACCTTGATACATGTCCGATGTCAAGCAGTTAGAATGGATAATTGTACCAATTAAAGTCTGTTGCATAAAAAATTTGTAAAAATCGTGTCTCTTCAGCAATGCTTCATATATACAGAGACGGCTGTGTGCAAAGGGGCAGTGTTTTTTTTCACATGTACATCATGGTTGGCTGAAAAAGATTCTCAAGTTAAGCCTTATCTCTGATAGTATCCTCAAATGTTTTTGAAATACAATAAGAATGCTTATCAGGATGCCATTTACTTTTTTAGTTCTTAGCTAAATGTAGAGAGGGTTTAATTAATATATTTATTATATTCCCTATTTAAATTAGTCACCATAAAGAATTCAGTAGAAAGCAGTACCATCATCTAATAAATCTACACTGCTCTATACAATAAAGATTCTATTTAAGGTAAAACCATATTGTTTTTAATATATTTTCAAATTAAAGTGGCAAGTTCCTTGGGTACGCCAACCCAGGAAAAATAAAAGATAAGAATACTGTGTACAGTTGTGTTTAAACTTGGAAATTACTGGAAAGAACATGGCCAGAGTTTTTGGTTGGTGGGCATAGTTTGTACTCCCAATGCAGAAGTGAGCAGCTGTGTACATGAAAGTCGAATAACACAATTTGCTGGCTGGGCCCATCATCATGAGAAAATTAATTAGGAGCTTTGTAAAACATTGAATACAAGTTTTTTAATTAAAACAATCATTTGGATGTATAACCTCTTGGTAGAGAAGAAACAGTATTTATTCATTATTAACGCTACTGTGGTAGTGGTACAGGCAGAAGAGATAATTCTGAAAAATAATGTGTGTGTATTCACTTAAAACATTTCTATTTTTCATTGCAACATATTCTAAACATTTGATATATTGTAAAAATTCCTATGTGCCATGGTAATGAGCAATCAAAATGAGCAACATTTACAGGTTAAATGCCCTTTGAAACAAGTCTAAACATACTATTATACAAATGTAAATTTGTCTGTCATAATTCTATAAGGACAACACTGTGCCTCCATTTTTACATTAGAAAAATCAAGTGCCTCTGTGATCGAATAATGTTATTTGTTCTTGATTTAATGATGATATAAGTTGAACAGGGTGACGTCTGACTTTATATTCCAAGTGGATAACGTAGTGTCGGAACCTTTTGGCTCAGTAGAACTGTGACAGAAGTGTTACAGTGGAGTGAAGTGAATTGCAGGTTTAGAATATTGGATTTGCTGTTGCACATAGAAGAATAAGACATGCTTTACTAAGCTCTGTGTGTGGCATAGTATTAGCAGGAACCCAGGCTGGAGAGGATAATACCACTGGTGACGAGATAGGAGATAAGTAACCCGAAGATCAACAGGGCTCTCCCAGAGAATTTGCCATGGTCCAGCAAACTGCTTGTACATGCCACGTGTACCTCAGTCGAAGTGTCAAATCAACGACTGGCATATGTGGTCAAAGCACAACTCTAATCTCTGTAACGCATTTGAAGATAACAAACGTTTTACTGGCAAGTCTACATATAGTTGGCCAATAACCTGCTGGGAAGGCAGTAAAAAGTGTTATTGCGCTATTAAGCAACCTAAAGCTATACATCATATGAAGTGATAACGCTGCAAACAGAAGTGCTGTGAGGCAGAGATCAACCAGGTGTCAGACAGTATAAGGAGCCACGTAAAAGCAAAGCAAATCAAATACAAGAAATGGTCATAATCAGTACTGGGTAAAGAGAGCTATCATACCACTAGGTTGGGGGAAATGGACCCAAAATAAGTACCCTGCGTTGTGTTTACAGAACTGTCCATACCCGAAGCAGCACAGCACCACAGCTGCTGAGTGGGGCTCAGTACAACTCCAGAGATCTTTGAAGATCAGAAAACCGAGAGCGGTGATGGGAAGAGTGAAAGGTTGTTTTCCCCAGGAAAACCAAGAAAGAGGCTATGTTTCATGTAATTATCAAAGATGACCCAGAGGCCAACATATCAAAAGCCCTCAGAGATTGTTTGCATAAACAACATCACCAAGCAGCGTCTGAAAGAACACTACTTTCTACTAGGCCTGGGTGGTAAATTCCGTTCTGTAGGAGGAATTAGCGGAATTTAGGTAATTTCGCATTCCAAGAAGAACGTGAAATTGCCCAAAATTCTGCGTTCCGCGGCTTTGCGGAATTTTTGCTTGTTCGTGTTCCCAAAATGTGTGTTTGCGAGATGTTTCTCAACGAGCACACAAACAGCGATCGCGAACAGGAAAAAGGCTGCGAACAAGCAATTCCGCCTGTACGCAAAATTTCTGCGTGTTCGCGGAGATTTTTACCGCTTCGCAGGACTTTGTGTAGCACGACTACGCAAATTCCGCCCACCCCTACTTCCTACACCATTAAGTTCCACAATTGTTAGAATGCCACCGCCTTCCTGAAACCACTACCACCATTTGATACCACCAACAAGCTGCATATTGAAGACAGATGGACTGCTTGGATAGAGACATTTGATGATTTCATTTATGTGCTAGAAGAAACAGATAACAAGTAGATTATCAAATACCTAAAGAATCTAGCTCACAAAGGTGTAAAAGAAGTCATGAAGAAAATGATGCGAGTTGAAGAAATTACATACAGTCAAATCAAAGAAACCTTGAATCTCAAGTTCAATCCAAGTTGAATTTAGATTACCAAAGATACATTTTCAGTCAAGAATGACAGAGAGATGGTGAAACCATTGGCAAATTTGTTGAGAGATTGGATGCGCTCATCAAACACTGTAAGTTTAATGAATATAATGATGAGAAAGATAAACCCGTCAGAATTATTGATGGATGACTGTCAGATCATTCAGATGACGAATGCCGAGAGAAACTCTATGGGCCCTATTACGATGGCGAATGGACAAAGTTCCTCCTGCCACCGTAACGGTGAACGGGGCCGTCTGCCAGAGGTGCGGCGGTGCCGCTGTGGCCATTAGGATGCCACTCCCACCGTGGCATCCCCCATTCACAACATTGTGGCGGGCGGTGCTCACAGCAACGCCCGCCACAATGCTGTGAATGCACGTTGTGCATTGGTAAGCACAAGGTGAGAGGCACCACGCGGTGCCTGCCACCTTGTCCATGCCAATGCCCCAAGTGCACCCCCCACAATCTGGGGGCCCACAGCGGGCCCCCACAAGGATAAACCGCATGCCTTTCCATGACGACAACTCTGCCATCGAAAGGCTGTTCTCCGCAATCATCATAATATGGATGGCGGTGTCTTGCAGACACCGCCACCATATTATTCACGTTTTCCGCCCGGTCAACGAGTCCACTGGAGGACGATCTTTCCATCCGCCATGGACCCCCCAGCCATCCTAATATGGCGGGGTGTCTTTTAGGGTATGGATGGCGGGCGGATCACCCTTGCCGGGCCAGCGGTGGCTACCTCCGGCCCGGCAGGGGCGATCCACCCACCATCCTAATGGGTCCCTAAGTCTGGAGTGAGTTTTCATGGTTGCCAGAGTTGAAGAGCATGCTGATCGAGAAGCTGCTGACATGGAGGCTGGAGGTGCCCAGAGTGAGTCAGTCATGAACATGAAAAGTAAGACAAAGCAAAAGGCAGAGAGACACAGAGTGATGTCTCCACAAAAAAAGAAGTTGTGTTTCAGTTGTGGGTTTTCATTAAGTGTACTGGTAAGTGTCCCACCATTGGACTGGTGTGCAAAGGCTGTGGGAAGGAGAACCAGTTTGTAATGGTTTGTAAGGCAAAGGAAAAAGTACGTTTGTCATGACACAAAGACAAAATGGTTGCCCAAACGCTCCTGAAGCAATGCTCGACGCATACCCACAATGCCAAGCGGTCACACTAATTGAGGCAAAACCACACCAAACAAATATGATCATCATTTAAACCATCGTCAAAAAGGTTCTTCAGTTTTAACATCAAGTGAAAGTGACAACAATTGCAATATCGATGTTTACCTCAGGAAAATGTGCACATGCTGACTGGCCGCTTATGAGGAAAAATACAAGACAAAGAAAAGTTGACATCAAAAAGCGTTCAAACATTGTCCAAAGATTACACTAAAAGTAAATGGTTGCACAATACCTTTTTATTATCGACAGTGGTGCATCAAAAAACATAATGCCTTAGGAGAAATACAATAAAATATCTCCATTGCCACAAATTAAGCCATTAAAAACTAAAGTGTATACATGGGCTGCATTGACGTCATAGAAAAGTCAAGGTTCATTTGAGACAATGGTGAAACATGAAAAAACGAAAGTACAAGCACCCATTCATCTACTTCAAGGTATGGCATCAAGTGCCTGTGTGCTCAGCTTCAGCACAGCTGCTGATATGGACTGATATCAGTGAACTATAACATGAATGCTCATCACAAAATAGTAAGTCAATTCACTCCACTGTTTTATGGGTTAGGAAAACTTAAGACTATAAAAGGACAGTTACACATTAATGAGGATGTCCGTCCTATTGCTTAAAGACACAGACAAACTGCCTTTCATTTATAGAAAGTTGTTGAAAAAGAGCTTGAATCATTGCTGAAACATGATATCATTGAATGGTCCACTTGCCTATTGCCCTGGGGTTCTCCAATAGAGGTAGTGCCAAAAAAGGACAGTAAAGGAGCTGTACACATCTGTCAACAAAGCAATTGAACGAGAACAACATTCATGTCTGCACATCGCCGACATGATAACCAAAGTAAATGGTGCAAATATCTTCTCTCTCCTTGATTTGACTAAAGGATATCATCAGTTGGAACTTTTCTACACATATTGGTTTATTCTGATAAAAAAGACTATGTTTCAGTATGTTATCAGCTGCAGATCTGTTTCAAGATGTCATTCAATATATCATACAACCTGTGATGAATGCGTTTAATTATAGTGATGACATACTGGTTTTCGGAGCTACAAGGAAGAAGCATGATAAAGCTCTCAGACAGGCATATTGTTTACTTGCGGATGCAGGGTTGACTTTGAATGACGAGATGAGTTCCATAAGATGAAGCTAAAATTCTTTCCCACATCTTTTGTGATGGGGGCATAACACTCGATCAAGCTAAAGTGCAAGCGTTGTCAGCTGCCTGTCCCCCACAAGATGTTTCCATGTAATGTTCAGTCCTTATAATGGGCAGGTACTGATCTCAATATAAATGAGAATTGACCACTGTGAGTGCTCCGTTGAGGGACTTGATGAAAAAGAATGCTTCAATCCATTGGTCGCTTGAATGCGGGCAAAGCTTCAAGAAGATCAGACAATCTATAGAGAATGCTACTGAAATGGCCTTCTTTAATCAAAAGCTTCATTCAGAGGTTGTTGTTGATGCTGGCCCAGGTGGGTTAGGTGCAATCCTTACACACCCAAATGCACAAAGGCATATTGTGGCATATGAAGGCAGAAATCTGTTCCAAACTGAACGTGCCTATTCACAACCTGAGAAAGAAAGTTTAGCAGTGGTGTGGGCTTGTGAACATTTCCACGTATTCTTAAATGGAAAGCCTTTCATGCTTGTGATGGATCATCAAGCATTGCTGACTATCCTTGGCAATCCAAAGGTCAAGATGTTTCCTCGCATTGAACTTTGGGGTCTACAATTACAAAAATTACAACTACACAATTGTGCACCATCCAGGCAAAGAGCAAAACCCTGCTGATTACTACTCACAAGTGTCTTTATAGTGCCATGTTACCTCTTCTAAGACAGTTGAAGCCCACATAAATTTTGTTGTGAATTCCAGCACAACAGCTGCCATTTTGTTAGAACAAATTGTCACTGCCACGAGTCAAAATAGTGACATGTTAAAATTGAAAGGCATTATTGCACATCAGCCTTGGACCCAGTGACAGTGGATGTCAGAAATTTTATAATGTCAAAGATGAACTGTCTTTTACTCTAGAAGGTGTAATCCTGAGAGGCTGGAGAAGTATTATTCCAGACAGTCTGTGACAACAGAGGTTTGAAGTTGCCCATGATGTACATCGTGGGATCAATCACACAAAACGTGCTCTCCGAGACCGAGTCTGGTTTCCTCATTTAAAGGAGAAATGAAGGCCTGTCATCTCTGCAACTGCTTTTCATGTAAAACCACTCAACACACCTTAAACATGTCAGAGTTGCCAAAGCATGCATGGGAAAGAATTGCAGTTGACTTCTTTGGTCCTCTTGACAATGGACATCACCTGATGGTGATTGTTGATGATTACTCTTGTTTCCTATCAATAGAAGATCTCTTATCCATCACTCAGGAAATAGTCATCGAGAGATTAGACAGCATCTTTTCAATATGGGTGTGTTCCTGTGATCCTAAAATCTACCCAAAGGCCCACCTTTTAAGAGTTGAGCATTTAGAGACTTTCTCAGTCCTCGTAATGTGAAGTATCAGAATGAGAGTGCTGTATTGGAAAACCTCAACTTTAAAACTGTGTTGAATTCTACTCTTCGACATTACCATTCAACCCCTTACTCGATCCTACCACCTTGATCTAAAGGAGAGCTATGACAACCAAGTTACCTCAATGGACCAACAGAAGATCAAGTACTGAGGAAGAAACTCGTATAAAGACTAGGATTGTAAAATGAAAATGAAGGCCTACGCAGACAAGCATCATTATGCAAAATAAGTTACTTTTATTAAAGGATATCGAGTGGTTGCTTGTCTGTCTAGAAAATGGAAATCTGATGCTCCTTTCGATGCTGAGCAATTTCGTGTTGTGACCAACAAAGGACACATGGTGACTGCCCAATGTCCTGGGAAGTCTGCTACGCGAGATTCCTTGCATTTCCACCATGTGACACATCACTCATCAGGCACTATTGTCAATGTAGAGACTGGGCCTAAAGGACAACTGAAGACCCATCTCTGCTGTTTTTTCTACATCGCCAATGCAGATCATGGACACTATGGCTGCCTGTCCACAGTTTCTGAAGACACAGTCGGGCCATGTGATCAGAGCCCCATGAAGCCTCATTGAAGAGTAATAATTGTATATGATTGTAAAAAACTTGGATATTCTTTTTTAGCAGAAGGGGAGATGTAGCGTTGTCTAAGTTAGCAATGACAGAACCCTTTTGGCTCCTGATGGACTCCATAGAACTGTGATGTAAGTGTTAGAGTGGAGTGAAGTGAAGTAAATGCAGGTTTAGAAGGTTGGGTTTGCAGTTACACGCAGAAGATTAAAGACGTGTTTTACTAAGCTCTGTGTGTGGCATAGTCATTGGCCAGTGTCCAGGCTGGGGATGACGCCACAGAAAAAAAAATATTCACCAAGAAAATGATCAATTTACACTGCCTATAATGGCTGTCTGTCTGGACAGTGTCTTGCACATTACCAGCTAGTTCTCGTGAAAGTGGTCAATCTGCACATTGATGAGCCTTTGTGAGGGTGGACGTGTAATGGACTTAAAGCATCATACAAAAAGTGTTTTATTTAGGCTAAAAAGAATTACTTTACATGTGTGCTTATTAAATATTGTGTACGTTATCTAGGTTCACAAACATAGTTGTTTTCAAATCTGTGCAGCCACTATTCTTGCCTTTAACAAGTTACAATCTAACTACTAAGATTATTTACTTTTACTCATAAACACAATCCATAATTTAAAAGTTTTCTACATAATTTTTCCTTTTGCATATTGTTATATAAATGAGTGCGCCTTGTACTTTTTTATAAGTTTATTTTGTGAGCATCATACTACTAGTACACTCTGACTAGAGTTGTGCTCAGTAGCTTCATTTGAATTTCCAGTTTCTATAGTTAACACAAATGTAATACAAATGATACATGCAAGTAAATCTAAGCTTGTTTTCTATGAAACAATACATTGTACTGTAAATCATTTTAAAATGTCTTAATGTCTTATAATGTTATTTATTAATTTTACAACTATTGGTATCCTGCATGATACCAATAGGCAATGAGGCATCCGCAAATTTAATACCATATGCCTGCCCTACAATACCTGACAACAACATGCTTAATACACATCACTACAATAAATTCAACAATCAGGACATCATGCTGTGTCGAGTGGAATGCAGCCCAATACATTTCTTTTGTCGTATATCATGTTCTGAAGTACTATGAAATGAATCCTCATATGTGCCTCTAAATACATTAATTTAAGTATAATCCCATAGCATGTATATTAATATTTAAAATTAATTTTGCTTGTTGATGTCACATGACGAGAAAAATAGGCATGTTCTTTCACAAAAAATATGAGTATGTATATGACTGTCGTAACATTTGCGAGATAACCAGGACAATCAGGGTTACTGGTCTAAGATTATGTTGATCAGACCCATTTACCACTGGGGTCCTTGGCCCAGATGTAGGTCGCCAATTACCGGTCGGTAACGTCCGATTTCGACCGTTACCGACCGGTATTTGGGAATTGGCATGTAGGGGGCATTTTATTTACAGAATCGGTATATTTACCGATTTGGTAAATTTACAGAATCGGTAAAATACCGAATCGGTAAATATACCGATTCTGTAAATCAAGATGTAGGTGGCACTGTAATCAGTGCCACAGGCCCTTACCGAATACCGAATACTATTTCATGGTAAATAACGAATTCCAGTGTACATGCACATCTGTGCAGGTACACCTGTGCCATGTGGCACACAGACATGCCCTAAGGGCATGTCTGTGTGTCACATGGCACACAAGCCAGAAACAGGGGTGCAACAGGGTGTCAAAGTGACACCCTGTCCCCCTTGTAAATTCGGTAATTTTACCGAATCGGTAATTACCGAATATTACAGATTCGGTATTTTTACCGAATTATTTACCTACATAGCAATTACCGAATTGTAAATACCGAATCGGTAAAATTCGGTATTTACCATTCGGTAATGTGCTATTACCTACATCTGGGCCCTTGTTCTTAACTTTATACTTGAAACCAAAAATTAGCAACAAGAAAACCCCTTCAGCACTCGACAATCTGGGAAATGAAATAGAGCATCACATGGCTTTTTGAGGGTGGGTTTAGAGACCCTGAACCCAATAAGACAACCAACACAGTGATTGCAAGGGAGGCATCCTCGGATGCTGCCGTGAGACAAACTCAGTCAGTCAATTTACTTTATTAAGCTCATTTATGGCCATAAAAAGTACATAATTAACACTTCTATGAAATATATAACAATTTCATAAACAAATCAGCTTTTTAAAAGAAACAATATGTTAAAATACATTACAATTTCATACACAGAACAACAATGAAAGACGTGTTTCAGTGACCCACTTACTAGACAAAAAGAATAGATATCCAGCTCACTCTCCATTAAATTCCTGCATTTTACCACCGCTTTCAGGAAAGAGCAAACACCACAACAAACGTCATAGTGGTTTAAAAAATGAAGATTAATCAAAGCGTCCCTGCATTTCTTAAGATTCAAGGATCTTTGCACTAGAGATGAGGATCTAAAATAGACAATAACCCAGTCCCCCTCATTATCGAATGGTCCAAACCGAATCTACCCAACTTTACGAGTCAGCAGGCTATCGCTAGCAAAGAAGAATCCTCTGGAATGCACCAACCAGGAGCGGCTCGTGCATGTAGGAGTGGTGAGCATGGTGGGGGGGAGTTGAGAGACATCGACAAGGGAACATTTTATTTTAAAAAACCACTTACCTTGTGCTCTCTTCATTTTCAAGTCGGTGATGCGGCGAGCAGGAGGTAAGTGGTTTTCTTTTTTAAATTGAATTTTCCCTCATTATCGTCTGTCCACTCCCCTCCGCAAGCCATCACTCTTACCTGCCTGGGCCGCTTCTGGCACCAACCAGTTCAAAACTTTATTATTTAGTTCAATGGTGGACTCCGCCTGGCCCTCTTGCAAAGGAGGGACTACAGTGAGTATAGCAACATATCTACAAGCGGCCTGTGAAAGATTTATGTTGGGCAGAGCTTTAAAGGTGCATGGATTGTTTCTGTGATACCCGTCCGCAAAACCCTCCTTTCACGGATTAGGGAAGGAACAACTACACAGGTTCACACTAGATTCATTAGAAGGTAGAGCTTCCTACCTGCACTAACGCTGAAATATTAATGATGGACTGGCTTGGGACAACATTTTGGGCACCTCTAAAGTAGGAAAAACATCAGCATGAAGAAGCTCTTTAATTTTCCCACAGAAAACTTCCATGAAGACAAAAGTAGGGGGTAAAATATGTGCAACACTGCACAATCAATCTCTGAGGGCCTCCTTTGTAGGGGAATAGTTTCTGTAACATCTCTAACAATGCTAAACAGGTTGTGAGTCAGCACTTTGTCATCTTCCCTCAATGTAGGTGCAACTCTCTTACCCACCGCTTCCTGGGTTTTCTTGAGGATGTAACAACATACTTGTTGTCTTAGAGTTTGCTGCTTGTGCAGGTCACTCCTTTGTTCTTTGGCATGGCAGAGTAGCTCAATGTAGTGTGCATTGTATGGCCCACAGAGCACTGAAAGAGCGGTCATTGTGCCCCATCCTGATTGACTAGTGGTACGCCAGCAGCATCTTTAGCTCTGGCACCAAATGAGTCCCAGCAGCACCAGCACATATTGAGGAGGAAGAGGTGACAAATTCATGGCACTTACAGCTCATCAGTTCTTGGGGTTTCTGTTTTCCCTCAGGCCCATATTCAAATCCCATCACCTAAACAAGTTAGATGCCCATCCTTATTGTCTCATTCAGTGCTTTCATCTTATTGTGCAATTCTCTGGCTCTTGGTCAGTGTGGCTCTCCTCTGGCTCTTATTTCTTCCTTGCGGGGACTGTGGGACTGTGGACTAATGTTTCTTAGTACCACATTCCTTTTTGTTACTTAATTTCTTGCAGTTAAACTCAGCTGGGCATTCCTAATTACCTTCCATCCAGAGAGTACTCAGTTCCACCTATGCTGTGGGGACCCTTAGGGGTCACTTACATGGACCACCAGACTCGTGAGGGAATGGCGGTGGCGGTCTCCCGACTGCCTGACTACGATTTGGGATCGTCGGACCGGCATGGGGCCGCTGCCAGGAACCGCCATTCCGCGTAGTGGTCCAGAATCTGCAATATGCTTGGCGGGACAACTGTGGTCATGCCGAGCATATTACGGGTTTCCTCTGCGCCAGGGTTTACATGAAGGTTCTTACTCCATGTAAACCCTGGCAGAGAGGAAACAAAGGGGGCCTTACGCAATATGATCGAGAAGATCGTCAACAGACAACTAACCCACTACCTCGAGGAGAACAACATCCTGGACCCATTCCAGTCCGGGTACCGCAGCAACCACAGTACCGAAACTGCCCTCATCGCCGCCACCGATGACATCAGGGCTCTACTGGACAACGGAGAAACCGCAGCACTCATCCTCCTGGACATCTCAGCCTCCTTCGATACTGTCTGCCACGCACCACCTCCAGGACGTAGGGATCTGAGACAAGGCCCTGGAATGGACCACCTCCTTCCTCTCCGGCAGACCACAGAGTGTCCGCCTCCCGCCATTCTGATCCAAAACCTCTGAGATCATCTGCGGCGTACCCCAAGGATCCTCCCTCAGCCCAACATTGTTCAATATCTACATGGCACAGGTCGCCCACATAGCCCGTTCACATGACCTCAACATCATCTCCTATGCTGACGACACCCTGCTGATCCTCTCCCTCACCAACGACCCCTTCACCGCCAAAACCAACCTCCACGAAGGATTGAAGGCCATCGCCGAATGGATGAAGAACAGCCCACTGAAACTGAACTCGGACAAGAGGGAGGTCCTCATCCTCGGCCCCAACCCCTCCGCCTGGGACGACTCCTGGTGACTGACCACTCTGGGAGCGGCACCGATGCCCATCGACCACACACGCATCCTCGACTCATCACTCTCCATGACCAAGCAAGTCAACGCGGGGCTTATCCTCCTGCTTCAACGCTCCCCACATGCGCCGCAAAACCTACAGATGGATCCCCACCGAAACCAGAAGGACAGTTACCCAGGTCCTCGTCAGCAGTAGGCTGGACTACGGGAATGCCCTCTATGCAGGAGCATCAACCAAACTCCTGAAACGACTACAACGAACACAGAACGCCTCTGCACGCCTCATCCTCGACATCCCCCGCCACAGCACACCCTGCCTGAGAGACCTGCACTGGCTCCCCATCAACAAGAGGATCACCTTCAAGCTCCTCATCCACGCTCACAAAGCACTCCACAACGCCAGACCAGCATACCTCAACAGACAACTCACCTTCTACACCCCAAACCGCCAGCTCCACTCCGAAGACCTCGCCCTCGCCACCATCCCCCGCATCCGAAGAACAACCTCCGGCGGCAGATCGTTCTCTCACCTCACCACCAAGACATGAAACACCCTCCCCATCCACCTGCAGCAGACCCAGGACCTGCTAACCTTTAGGAGACTTCTCAAGACCTGGCTGTTCGAGCAGTAGCAGCGCCCCTCCCCAGCGCCTAGAGACCCTCACGGGTGAGTAGTGTGCTTTACAAATGTTTGATTGATTGATTGATTGAATATGTGCTCCCTGTGTGAATACACACCAGTTCCTGCACAGCAGGGACTTTTCAGTCCATACCTTGCAGGAACTGTTTGTGGTGTTCCCATTGCAGTGCCTGTTATTAAAGGCACCACCATGGGAATGCCCCCAAAAAAGCCTACCAAACACAAGTTTAACAAGTAATCTGGCGAGCGGCCTCACCACGGGTTTGGCTAGGTGGCAGCGGGGTAGACCTGACCCTTAGTCATTCCTAGGTATCACCATTGTCGAGAGGGGCTGGTCTATCTCTAGAGAAGCAGTGTGCACATAGCAGTCATCCAGCATCAGCTTCTTCACAGACCGCTCCTTCTTTGCCCTGTTTTACTTATGCATTTCTCATTCTGAGAGTCTGTCAGCTCGCTAGTCTCTACCTCAAAATAGTAATAAGTGTTCATTCTGACAGTCTTTTTGAAAGTATCACAGGTTTCGGACCCAAATTTGGCAAGGGAAGTTGGTGGTGGATACTTCAAGCTTGGATCACAGTAAAGTTTTCTGTTGCCATTGGTGTGGAGACTTTGGATTTTGGTAAAGTAATTTTCTCCAATCGCTTAGAGGCCCCATCTTTATAATGAAATTGCTGGCAGTGGATAAGGATTCCAACAGTCAGTTCTTAGACGAGTCCTGTATAATTATGTACTTTCCCCTTATTCTGAATGCTACTCACAAAGTCACATGCTGAGAGAAGGAAGGCATGGATAGCTGAGTGTTTTCTGTCTGAAGAAAATAAAAATATTGTACTAAAGAAGGGGAGATTGTCCCACTTAACTACTGGTTAACTGGTAAGCTGTATGCCATGAAGTGAACAATGGGTCAGGAAAGGACAGAGTAGAACTCCTTATAGACGCAAGTCAGTAAAGAGCGTGATACGATACTATATGTGTACAAAGTATACCAATAATTAGTTAAAAGGAAGGCAAAGTGCCACCTATACATGTCTTGGTGAAAATGGGTAAGGGACCAATCAGGAGTCCTCCTTTCTTTCTTAATAGGTGCAACTCTGAAATGAGTGCAAATTTATATTTTTCAGCAGGGAGCACATTGCGGAATTGTACAGGATAAGCTAACTGGAAGGGGCTTAGAACATTTTTTGCCCTGGTGATTACACATGGTACTGAAAGGGAATCTTCATTTACAGGTAACTGAAAATTGAAACCTGAAGACAAATATGCATGGAATGAATAGGAAAGCTCTAGGTGATGAGTGGTTTTAATAATATTCAAATTGTTCTCGCCATAATATAGAAAAAATGGGGTGGCTGTATCAAAGTTTTTATCTTTATTATAGGTAATAAATGACATATCAATAGAATCCTCAAGTTGATTGTTTGATAAGTACCGCAGGAAGATGAGTTGGGTGAATCACAATGGGTAGAGATGTAAGAGAGGGTTGATCAGGAAGGGTTGGTTAGAAGTATCCAAATAGTGGAGTGTAACCCTATTTTAGTTGAGTGAATAATAGAGGGGGGGTTATATAAGGCTTCCCTGCAGTTAGAATCCAAATGAGTTCATGATTAGAATTGTTCTCTTCTCTTTGCATATTTAGGTAATCGACAACTGGATAAAATGAAAAATATCCATGAGATGACATTAGCATATATAAAATATCCTTAATTTAAGGAAGATTGAGGAAATCGAGAAATAAAGTAAGTTGACTGGTTAAAGAAATAGATAACTGGTGGACTATTTAAAACAGAAAAACAATATTGATGGTCTTTTTGATGGTTATGGTTTGATTAGATGTGAAGTGCAACTAGTTGGTACTCACCTTTAAGGTTGATTTGAAATAAAGGGTATGAGCCAGCACTTCTAATATTGAGCTCCAACGAGTGGCTGAGTCCTGTGATAAAAAGGCATGGGAACTAATTAATAGGGCGGGGATTGTAGTGTGCGGATAATAGGTATTTTGGAACATGCACATGGGTTAAATGTGAATGGTGTTAACATTAACAACAGATGTTGCACTCAACGAGTCTGGGTAGAAAGTATTCAGAAACAGTACATGTTCAAAGACGGGTTCTACCATAGTACATGCCCCAGCTACCTGGAAGGGCAATAATGGGGTTGCTCCAAAGAATTACAGCCACAGTATCTTGAAACAATATACTGGAGCATTCCAACAATTTATATAAAGACATTGTTTCAGGACCTATTTATAGGTGTCAGCAGTCACCTATGACTATACCCCTTTATATATTATCACTAAGTACTATGTAGTACTATGTAGCACATCCTGCTCCTCCTCTTTTTGTCTCTCTGCCTTCATTTTATTTGCCAAGTCACCCATAACTGCTTTATGGGACCAGATCTGAAGGATCTATTTCTTGAATGTTCCGTTTACTTACTGTTTGTTTTTGTGTTACAGAGTTATGATCATGGTAATAGGTTGCCCACTGAGGTGGCAATGGTTTGACTGAATGGGGTAGCCAGTTGAGGTGACCTTGACTGGATTAGATTGTATGCAGAGGACTAAACTGATCTTCACACTGTGAACGGGCACTTGAAGTAATAAGATGGATGACATAATTTGCTGTGAAGGACGTTGCCACACATGACAGCTGTAGCCTTAAGGTACCACACAGTGACTATATGGGCTGCAGATGGTGGACACTCTGGCACACAATCCTCTTATGACCATCGGTTACAAAGAATGCCCCCACATCATGTAAGTTAATCGATAATGGTTAGCCGATGAGGCGGTATACGTTTGATTTAATGAGGTAGCGTACTGAGGGGATTTTGTTTGGATTGAATGGCATATTGAGAACTGATGTGAGATTGTTACACTGAGAAAGGGTCACTTTCGGTCAATAGATTGATAACTTAACAAGCTACAAAGAATGGTGGCAATTTTGATAGCTGCAGCCCAAAAAGGAAGCAATCAATCTATTGAATCCTTTACTTTGATTCATAATGTGGCCTATTGCGGCAGTACCACACAGTGACTATATGGCCCATAGATAGACGGAACCCTTGCCACATGATTCCCCCAAGACCATGGGAAATAGGGCATACCCCTGCATCACATATTTTGTCAGAATCTGATCCTGGTTCCTGGGTGAGTGTATCATTGCTAATTGAATCAATCAATCAGGATGCATAAATGGATTAATTTAAATTTATAATAAAGTGATACTCGTGTCAGAGGATTGTGTTTATAGGAATCAAGAAAATGTATAATTAAGCATTGATCATACAAGTATGAATTCTCATCACTGTATCAATATGATTGATGAATATATCATCTTGGTCTCTGATGAGATAGAAATTAATGTGAATACCCCCATAATGATATGTTGATAACCATGATTGGAATAACTCGTTGTTTTCTTTTTTACTATGGAACTTTGGGACAGTTAGCAATATAGTTCTTTCTACAGTTGCTGTTGATTGACTTTTTAAAGTTTCTATGGTGGTGGGACACCTTGATCGGAAGAAGGCAGAGTCCGCCATGACATGGTATCACTTAATACACTCATGAGTGTCATCATAAATTGGAGTGCTGCTGCAGTTTTTCTTCATGAAAATGAAGATATAACCCGTTTGCCCATTCATAACAGGACCGCCTCCCGTTACCATGCACCGGTGTAGTTGGAGGTCAAGTGGCTTTAGTTGGCATAATGGAAAGATTTATTTTAAATTTTAAAAAGAAAAAAAAATGCTGTAGCTCTTTAAACTTAATTTTGAATTAACAATTAAATGAATTTTAATATTTTGAATGAAGAACAATATGATTCTCAAGTTTCTTTAAAAAATAAATTCCTACCTAAAGTTAAAAAAATGTTATGCAGTAATAAGTATTATAAGTGATGTATAGATTTAAGTCAAAATTATGTAATTATATTTAATAAAATTGACAGTTATTTTCATTGTTAAACTCCAAAAAGGGTACTAAACATTAAATAATAAAAATGTAGTATTAGACCTGGCATCCTTGGCTTGATTTCTGCCTAACCTTTTGCCTTCAGACCTCCTGTTTTTGCTGGCTTTGTTTTTGCTGGCCTTAGTCCTCTCTACACTTTACCACTGCTATCCAGTCCTAAAGTGCTTGTGCTCTCTGCCTAAAACATGGCAACATTGGCTCATACCCAACTGGTATATTTAATGTTCTTATACGTCCCAAGCAAGTGCACTACATCTGTCCAGGGCTGTAAATTAAATACTACTAATGGGCTTGCAGCACTGATTGCACCGCCAACTTAAGTAGCACTTTAAACATGTCTCAGGCCTGCCTTTGAAGCATGTGTGTGTGCAGTTTTAAACTGTCATTTCGACCTGGCAAAATAACCCTTTTGTCAGGCCCAAACCTTCCTCTTTAATACATAGAAGTCACACCTAGGATAGGCCCTGGGCAGCCCAGAGGGCAGGGTCTAATGTATTTTAAGAGTAGGACATGTACTTTTAAGTTTTTCTTTGAAATCATTTTAATATATTAATTAACTATATATATATTTTTTTACTTAGGTGAGACTTAATAAACTTAAACTTCAGAAAAATAATTTAATTTTAATATTTTTAAAATAATACATTCTTTTACTTAAAATTAAGTTACTATTGCTAAACCCTTGTATATTGGTTCACTTTTAAACTAAATATGCAAAATGAATAAACATTACTATTTACCATAAACATATGTTTTCTAAATGTATTTAGAAATGTAACAAACCTTTAAACTTTACCAAAGGAAGATCGCCATCCCAATTTCGGAAAGTCTCTGCCCAGCGTGTGAAACATCAAATATGGTCATAAAGTCCCTACTAGTAGTTTCTTATAATACATTTTTTTAAAGGTGTTGAATTATATAAGTACATTTAATTTAATGTTTACAAAAATATTTTAATCTAGTAAACTTGTGTCCGTCATTTCTGTTTTGTGTGAAATAAATTGTCAGGAAAGCATATTTTATATTCAAAAGTGATATGTTTTGGGACTCCCTTTGCAACATTTGAAACAATCTGTACCTGTTATATAGATATTTATCCAACATATTACCTCCACTTCCAAAAACACTCAACTATTTTCGCTGATTCTGATGACAGTTGACACAACCTGTAAATGCTTTCTCTAACCTTTGCATTAAAAAAAAAAAATAATGTAAACCCTACTTTCAGGAGTAATTAAAATAACTTTATTTTGCCTGAAAACAAGCCATCTGTAAACCCAAGTTACCGATCGGGTAACTTTTACTTAATTGGGCAGCTTGCATTGTTTTACTATAATATTTTTATAATAGCTCTTTTCCCTACTCTGTGTCATAAGCTTAACCTAGAGTCTGCATATTCCTGGCATAAAGAATGTTAATAATATTGGATTTAGCCAAAACGCATAATAAGGCACTTTAAAGATCAGAGGCCCACAATTCAGTTCTTATTTATTTCGTTCAGTGCAAGTAGTTGTATAGCTTTTAGCAACAGCAGGTATCATTTACTGATTATTTTAGAAGGGCTTGCTTAAGTAGTTATAAGGAGATGTAACTGCATTGATAGGCAAGCTCTGGAATGCATGCAATTGTCACACTGCTGGGCTTGCCACAGTGGGAGGGGAATTACAGTGATTGAGAGGCGGCAGTCTTCAGAGTTTCAGAGTGGGGGCATGTCTTCAGCTCACAGAGGCCCAATCACAGGGTTGTGTTTGTCAACAAAGCTGCACTATACTGGCAGAGGTAAGGGCCTCTCAGTAAATCTCAGGCACCACTGGGTTTCAGATCACTAGTCAAGCTGATACACACAGGTAACACTGAGGGCCTTATTTATGAGGCCCCATGTGCCACCGGAACGTCACTTTTTGTGAGGTTCTGCGGCGCAGAAGCCTGTTCCATATTTCCGAGACAGCACTAAGCCACTTTTTTTGGCTTAATGCTGCCTCTTAAATATTGCTTTCTTTAAAGCAGTTTTTCTGTGTTAAAGGGCCGTGAAATGGGTGTTACTGGTGGCGTTCCCAGCAATATAAACAGATTTTTGAAACTGCCCCAGATTTACGAGAAACTAACTCTGAGGCAGCGCCAAAACCGTACGCTTCCCCAGGTGAGGTATAAGGGAGGCAGAATGAGGAGAAATATCTGTCTTTTTCCTCGTTTTTCCTTTTTCGATGTGTGCTGCATTCTACAGTATACATAGAAAGAGGAAAAAGCATCTTGTGATTGTTTTTGTGCAGGAGGGTTTGCCAAGGTAGAAAAACTCTTTGGATTGTCCTGGGCAGCTAGTATTCATATACATTCTCAGCTGTCTTCAGAAGTTCAAGGTTCTCATGGCAGCTTAGCATCAACTGGACCTGGGAGCTCTGTTCTGAGTGCAGGCAGGGTTTTTGCATGACAGAATGACTCCCACCTCGCTCAGATTGCAGAAACAGGTCTTATTCCGCGGTCCTGGGTTACAATCCCTACTTTTCCTGGAGAGACAGCCAAATATCTGCCTTGGTTGCAGTCTTTCTTTACAGAAGTTTGCAAACCTTCTTTGAGGAAAAACAGCCCAAATTACAACCGATGCCCAGGCTGCTGGCACAAGACGCCTCTTAGTTCCCATTTTGATCAGTTACCAAATAAAGAGAAGGGCGCTGGAAGCGGGAGTGCAAGAACAGATTTTTATTTCTCATGAGGAGAGCCTGTCATTTCAGACACGCGCACAATGTCTTCAAGAGGTGCTCTAACAAGTTTCTCTGAGGCTCCGTCTTTTATACACAGGTTTACGATGCACAAACATTCCTTATTGCAATAAAGAAACTTTGAATTACGAAAAGGCACGTTTGGAATCCCAGCTTCAGGCCTATTCCCATACCTGTCGCTCGGATGTCGTTTCCCCTCCCAAATGTAACATGTGATTGTAATCTTGCAGCCGGACATTCCAACAGGACACGAGGGCAAGAGGGGGTGGTCAGATCTAAGGTTGGGCAGGCAATAAGATCGGGCACTTCGGTTGGTGTATCACGTTTTGCTATGCGGGGCCAGGGGGGTACATCCATGAGGCTTTGTTTTATGACTTGGGACCGGGTCGAGAGGCCAGGTGTAGCCGGGGGGGGGGGTCATCAGAAGAGGGGAAGGGTGTTCCTGGGAGGAATGCAGGGGGTGTCGGTCAGGCGGGGGTGTCACTTTTAGAGCAGGGTCGCACAGAAGGAGAGGGTTTTATGGCCTATGCATGAGAGAGCGGGGGTGTTCAACGGGGGGGGGGCGTGCTGGGGATTTAACAAACGGGCAGAGAGGCCTTGGTGCCTAAAATGGCTGTCGTGTACGTGCGTGCATGAGCCTATGCTGACGGGATGATGCGGTCAATGCTTCGCGGTATTCGTTCTGCTTACAGCGAGGGGTATGGTGAACACAAATGAACGCCGCTTATGTACATATACATTGTCATTTTCCACAGTCGCCGCTTTTTAACATAAGTTAGTTCATTTCCGTGTTTATCATAACTGACGGGGTGTACATATAGTCATGTGTGATCAATGAAATAGCGTTTGTCAATACTGGCGGATTGCATATAACCATGTGCAGTCGAAACGATAGACGAGGTGCAATACAGATAAATTTACATTTGTCGTGTTATATATACGAGTCTAGAGATCGGTATACTACTCAGTCGGAGTCAATCAAGGAAATGTTCCGACACATTATGGAACCGTGTTCTGACTCTCTCTCCGGCGGTATCAATGTACAGTCAAAAGTGACCGATGAAACATTTTGAAAGCAATACAAAGTGGTTGAGGGAGGAATTCAGTTCAATACAAGCAAGTAGTCAGGGGGGGGTAGAAAGTTCAGAAAGGGGAGGGGGGTCTTCGCCACAGTGTCTTTTTAGCAGCGAGCCATCACTGGTAGGCTCTAGTAGTTCGTTTCCTTCCGTTGGCGCTGTTGAGCACCGGCGGTGGAGCTATAGGTCCAGCTCGGATCCATCCTTACACGTCGCAGGGTGCGATCTGTCCTCTGCTGTTAGACCACAGTCCTGTTTCCTAACTAATCTTTTTAAGGGTGCTTCATGCTGGGCACCTGCATTTCTTTCTCCTTCCGTGGCAAACCCTATTCTACCTAAATGCTGTTCTTCTTCTCTGAGTCAAAATCCATGTGAAAAAAGGGGGGGTTGTCGGATAATCGAGGGAAGAGAGGGCGGAGTGGGATCAGATCTTTGAGACAAACCAAGGGAGCAAAGGATAACGAGCAGGCAGGCCCATCAATCGGGCTCAAAGGGGTGGGGACTTCTGGCACGCGTGGGTCAGCAAGCAGAGGGCTTCAAGGCAGCCCTCCATCCTTTCATTTTCCGTGTTTGAGAGTGGTGCCTCGTCCCGCGTCTCGTTGCTCTGCGGCTCCACCTTTGGTCGAGGTCACATGTGCTTCATGATCTGCGGCTAGGCTGTGCGTCACGTCCGGCCCCTCTCCTCCGGTGATTGTGTATCTTTGAATGGGTACAAAACAAGCTTTAGAGAACTGGCAGGAGAAGACATTTATACATTTTAATTCCGCCCCCAATCTTAAGTAGTTGGGGATACGTTCATCGGTCACGGTCAGAAGTTATCACTATGGAGTATGTATGCGGGCATTTCTACTGAGTTTGTACTAAGTCTATTTGGCGTTCATTCATGACGTATATGGAGAGAAGTCAGACTCCTATCAACTGCGTATTCCATCAAACTCGAAATCGGATCCTTCGGTAGAGACTCGTCTTTCTAACCCAAGCCCTGGCAGTCTTCTATCATCATGAGAGAGGGACAGAGGCTAAACATTCTTTTCTCGGGGAGCAACGGTTAATCAGGGTCATCAGTTATACTTCGGGGTATGGAGCTGGGGTCAATCGGGAGAAACGAGGACGCTTTGGACATCCGTACTTGGGTGTAGAGAGGTGGGGCAATCTGGGCATTGGGGATTGTGTTTCTAACGAACTGAGAACAGAAGGCCACTGACATATAGTCCCCCTATAAAAAAGGCCAGATTAGGGGACATCAGTCGTCTTACCTGTCCTTTCCTTCTTAGCCAATTCAAGTTCCATCATTTTACAGAAAGGAGAGGTAGTAATATGGCAAATTACAACTGTTTTAGTTTCTGTCAATTTTGCCGAACACCTTTGTGTCAAAAAACCAATTAGGCTTGTGCCGGCGGGGCACAACGTTACCACACAAAGGAAGAGGGAACAGGGGGACCCTCAGAGAGAGAGAGTCGTCCGCATTTTAAACGAACTATTCGGTACACGTACGACATGGAGAGAGAGAGAAAGAGAGAGAGAGAAGCGTGTACAATAATAGGCCATTTAGTGCGCACACAACACAGAACAGCAGGGGTCAAGTTATATAGAAACACAGGCTGAGGGACGACGTAGATCCATACATTACGTACACATGAATTCAGGCGGGGGGGGGGAATAGTCCATGTATTATATACAAAAATCCAAGACAAAACATAGAACAGTACTTGGCCAAAAAGATTTCTTCCTGCATGCTGCGCATCCTTAGTATCCTACTTAATTCATCTGGCTGCCTTTGCTGGTGGCCTCGGTTGCAAATACTTACACCTTTGTCAATTGTTCGGGAACTAACCTGGTCGGGCTAATACTCACGGTGGGATCTTCGAATCATTTTTAGCGAATGGGTATCCAGGCTGAGGCAACGGAGGGTGTCAGTCGGGAGAACGATGGGGCAGCTTTGAGTTTCATGTCTATGAGGGTGCAAGAAGGAGGTGGTAAATCTTAAACATTGACAATATTCCTAGTCTTCCAGGAGGAGGGTACTTGGGTAAACCTCACCCCGGAATATTCCTGAACCTTTCCCTATTTAGTTACCGTATGAATTTACTCATGGGTGCACGTCATTCTTGGTTGCATTATTTGGGGTGCCGGTTGGAGTCATATTTTGTCATACTGCAATAACCCGCCAAGTTTCTGCTTCAGGCCACCCTCCCAGTCGCTGGGTTCAGAGAGAGAGACAGTCGTTTCTAAGTAAGGGAGTGCTATATCTTTGTTTGTTCGTCGTGTATAGGCACCATGTTCAGACCCCTTTTCCCCATTCCATCGGCCGTTCGATCATCACTTAAGTCATACATAAAACATTTCTCTTATAAATCCAAACGTGTGCAACGTGTATTCAGTCGAGCTATACACATCAGGGCATACGCGCGTGCATTCATATCACACAAATTCGTCACGTTCTCAGGGGCAGTCCCCATAGACAATATACAATTTTTCCGTGCGGAACCATGGCGTGTTGCTTAGGTCTTCTCCATACTTTAGTCGACGTTCCGATGTGACCTGCAGAAAAGAAGGGAAAAGGAAGGGGTGGGGGCCTGTGTTTTAAAACACATCAGCGCGCATAAACCCGAAAATGCTTTTACTTACCACATACTCGACCTATCTCCGCGGGATGCAGTCCCTTTCATCTCGGAGTTTAAGCCCAGAGGGACCGGTAGTGCGGGAGAAATAATCATTGATGGACTGTGTATTGCATAGATCGCCCAAGTGTGGTATTACGGATCGTGTGTAGGGAAGGGTCAAAACAAAGGGCAGTCAGTGTAAAGTGGGGGGTGAACTCGTGCTCTCCTTCGAGGAGGAGGGATGGTCTACAGTGGTACAGGGTCGTTTTTTGTTCATCAGGCACGGAAACTAGAGGCGCTAGGTGGCATTCCTTCGGAGTGGCTTAGGGGCATCTGAAACAACTTCCCTGATACATGTGGCATATAAAGTAAAGGCTAAATACCGGGACCTTTATCGATTGCTTTACGTTGCACAAAAATAAAAAAATATATTAAAAAAAAACACACATACAACAAACCTGGACCATTCACATTTGCAATATTTCTGTGTACTTTGCTTTTTAACCTTTAAGTAATCGAGTTGCTTCATTTCACCTGTATTTTACTTATATCGGAAACAGTGGCCATTTATTCGAAACGTACCAATCTAAGCGCTACAACTATGTTTGCTTTTCAAAAAAAACTTTATTTAAAAATGTTGGCGCACAAATACGGGCCTACAACCACGTGGGCCGGCCACAGAGCAGACTGGAACTGTACATGAGGGGATATTTATTTGAGGAAAACGTAACGGAGTCGGTGGTCGTTGATTTCATAAAGGTGCGACAAGTGCAATAAAATCATATTGAAAATTCATTGTGGGCAAATACCATGAGTGTCGAAAATTCGAACTTTCAATAATACGGTAATCAATGACGCGTCAGAACTTAATATCAATTCATTGTCCGAATGTTCAATCAGTACCCATCCCCTCCCGCCATGCGCTTCAAAAACTGCATACATATCTCATGATATCAAGGCTGAGCAACCGGAACACAACAGGGAGTTGCGAGTTTCATTTGTACCGGCGCCATTTTGGGTGAGGTCAGGCAGGTCCAAGTATAGTCAAAATGTCTCCACCAACTCGTGGTTGGACCAGAGCCTCTTTCGGCAGTCCAAAAGTTTCGTTAAAGGGCAACAGAAGGGGCCGTCGATATGAACCATCAGTCAAAGGGGGGAGGGAGGCAACAATCTTTCCTACCGGGTCATACTGGTGTTCCACCGGAACTGATCAAATTGGTAGTCTGCAGGATTTTGGTCATTCAAACTGAGGCTGGCGCCAGCATGAGAGCGCCAACGTCTCGTGGCTACGTCTTGGTCGTTCCGCGGGCAATCATGGCAGTCATTCCCCTTTGGGGGGGCCCGCGGGGGTCGGGGGCCCCTGCAGTTCTCATAGAATCTTCAAAGCTGAGAAGAACGCTTCTGGACGGGGGATTCATTTTCTAGCTGACAAGCGACCAGGCCATCTTTGCACGCCAGGCACAATCCTGCAGAGTCGACCGTTATTTTATGAGTTCCGCGGCAACCGGCAGTCGCTGGATCGCAAGAGCAGACGGACTCCAGCCTGTCGGGCGTGGCGTTGCACCGCAAGAGGGGTGGGCGCAACTCAGCTTGGTGAGTGAGGCGCAGGGGTGCAGCGCTGTGTCCCAAGAGTGGGAGGAACTCAGCTGGTTCGGGCGAATCGCCGTTGTATCGCAACAGTGGACGAGACCCCATCGGGTGAGTGGAGCGTTGGGGGTGCAGCTGAGGGGCCTCCACCTGGGGAGGTGGGAGAGGCTCGTCCGCGCCGCCTCTCCCTCCCAGTGCACCCCACGCCGTCTCCTGGTGCTGACATTCGTGATGGCCGAACCAGGCGATGAGAGAGGGGGGGGGGTCGGAGGCATAAGCAAGACATCCCCCCCGTGGCCTGCAAGGCGCCAGAAGAGGAGGATGGGAAGACCAGTACATTCCGGGCCATCCACCCCACGACCTCTCCGGCCGATGGCGGCCAGCCGGGCCCCGCCCTGCACGTGTCGAGGCCTCGTCTTCCGGATGGGCGTAACCGTGGACCTGTTGCACTTCGGGAGCTTCCGGAATGGGGGTAGGTATCTGCTGACTTGTATCTATCTTATGTTACCGTTATTGGGCGTGGCGGGCGGTGGGACAGACATGTTTGGAGCAGTGAGGGGCGGCGAAGCCTAGCTACCTCGTGGCTGACGTGATGTCAAGCTTGGCTTCTCTCACCACTTTCATGTTTCTTATTGCGGGCTCTTTCTAACGTTTCTTATTCCTAGCGAAGTCAAAAAAACTCGTCAGTGGCCTACTGATTTTGCTCAATTTTTTTTCCTTCCTTTTCTAGTCTGTTTCGTGCTAAAGTTTCTGTTAACAGGATACGGTGATTACTTTGTATTTTACATATGTCCTTTTTATTAGGGCCGCCCTCCGGTTGAGCCAGATGATCTACCTCTAATAAATGGTCCGGGTGGAACTAGTTTACCAATCAGTGGGGAGTAGATAGGCATGACAGATTACAACGGGGGACAAAGGTCTGCATTACCTACCCTTCACTACTTGCAAAGACTAGACAGAATATTTCTATTCCACATTATTTGCAAACAGAGAATACCTCAAAAGAACTATTCCTTGAACAATAAATGTCCAGACAATCAATCAATCAGTGGGGAGAAAAACAGGCATGACGGATTACAACGGGGGACAAAAGTCCGCATTACCTACCCTTCACTATCTGCAAAGGGAGACAGAATATTCCTATTCTTCTCTGTTTGTTGTCAGGGAATATCTCAAAAGAGCGATAATCGATAAAAAAATCGATAACAAACAATCAGTGGGGAGAAAGATAGGCATGACGGATTACAATGGGGGACAAAAGTCTGCATTACCTACCCTTCACTATCTGCAAAGGGAGACAGAATATTCCTATTCTTCCCCGTTTGTAGACAGCGAATGTCTCAAAGAGCAACAGAGCAACCAATCAATCAGTGGGGAGAAAAACAGGCATGACGGATTACAACGGGGGACAAAAGTCCGCATTACCTATCCTTCACTATTTGCAAAGAGAGAGAAACGTTCCTATTCGTCGCTGTTTGCAAACAGAGAATGTCTCAAAGAGAACCAATACTTCAAGTAGCAACCAAGGCTAAATGAACCAATCAATGAACAATACCAGTATTTAAATACCGATTCCAATATAAACAATCAATCACTCAATCAATCAGATGGATAAAGTCATCCTATCAATCAGACGTAAAGACGTCCTACTTAACCTTACCCGGACCGGACCGTGTGGACAGTTCTTCGCCTTCCCTTTCCAGCGCCCGATCGTTCTCTTACTCCATGTTTTTACAGCAGCATTCCTGTGGGATCCCAGTCAGGACAGTAGGTCGCTTGAGAGAGGTCCGTTCGGAATCGGTGAAGTTCATTCAATCGGCAGCCGGACGAGGGCCCTCTCAAGGCAGGTATACTCCAATCGTTCAGATGTTCACCCCATCGTCTGGACCTCTCTTACCGGACCTTATGTCGCTGATGGGCCCCGCGTTGGGACGCCAATTGAGGAAAAACAGCCCACATTACAACCGATGCCCAGGCTGCTGGCACAAGACGCCTCTTAGTTCCCATTTTGATCAGTTACCAAATAAAGAGACGGGCGCTGGAAGCGGGAGTGCAAGAACAGATTTTTATTTCTCATGAGGAGAGCCTGTCATTTTGGACACGCGCACAATGTCTTCAAGAGGTGCTCTAACAAGTTTCTCTGAGGCTCCGTCTTTTATACACAGGTTTACGATGCACAAACATTCCTTATTGCAATAAAGAAACTTTGAAGTACGAAAAGGCACGTTTGGAATCCCAGCTTCAGGCCTATTCCCATACCTGTCGCTCGGATGTCGTTTCCCCTCCCAAATGTAACATGTGATTGTAATCTTGCAGCCGGACATTCCAACAGGACACGAGGGCAAGAGGGGGTGGTCAGATCTAAGGTTGGGCAGGCGATAAGATCGGGCACTTCGGTTGGTGTATCACGTTTTGCTATGCGGGGCCAGGGGGGGTACATCCATGAGGCTTTGTTTTATGACTTGGGACCGGGTCGAGAGGCCAGGTGTAGCCGGGGGGGTCATCAGAAGAGGGGAAGGGTGTTCCTGGGAGGAATGCAGGGGGTGTCGGTCAGGCGGGGGTGTCACTTTTAGAGCAGGGTCGCGCAGAGGGAGAGGGTTTTATGGCCTATGCATGAGAGAGCGGGGGTGTTCAACGGGGGGGGGGGCGTGCTGGGGATTTAACAAACGGGCAGAGAGGCCTTGGTGCCTAAAATGGCTGTCGTGTACGTGCGTGCATGGGCCTATGCTGGCGGGATGATGCGGTCAATGCTTCGCGGTATTCGTTCTGCTTACAGCGAGGGGTATGGTGAACATAAATGAACGCCGCTTATGTACATATACATTGTCATTTTCCACATCTTACAGGGAGAAGATAAGCAAATGATAAGCCAAAGAGGTTAGTAAAACAAACATTTCCTCCTACCAACTTACTTCTCAAGATGCAAAGTTGGCATGTTTGCATGCGTTGGTTTGCTCGTCCTGATTATTAGAGTTTTTTTTTTTTTCATACCCGGATCAACTGGTTGTGTTGGAACCTAAGTTTTTTTCGACCAGTTGCAGGTTACTTTGACTGAAGCAGCATTCAAGTCTCATGTCACTTTCACAGAGTGAAGAATACAAAACTTCCCCTGGCTAAAACGAAACCTTCCCCTTTTTCTCCTTACTCCTTCCAGCCCCTTCTCCCATACCATGCACTGGCACCCCCATACATTTACTACCTGGCCAGAGCAGGTGGTAAATGTACATACTAAATCAGCATGGAATAGAAGATTTTCTGTGGTTTTATGGCCGGTAAAATCTGCCTCACACTGTCATTCTATGGGATTTTACTTGTAATTGCATGGTACTGAACGAATTTTAATGCACATAAAAAAAGTGCATGTGATTTTACCGTGCTGTAAAATTGCCCCGTTTTGTGGAACTTGTAATTATGTCAATGCTGTCATTGCCTGTTCATGGACTGCTATCTTCCCATGTTAAAAGGAGTACCCCCCTCAATGTACCCCAATTGCACTCGTTCACTCTGTTGATGAGTAACAAACCAGAATCAGGAGATTCATGAAACTGGTGGACTGCAAACTAAAATATCACTTCACAAAAAGCTGAATCAAACCATGTATTATATTACACGTGCAAAAGGTTTAAGAATTTGAAGATGGCTAAACAGCAATGCAAGTGCTACAAATAATCTAAAAAAGGAATGTTACTCATAGCTGATAAAAACAAGCATTGGTAAATGCATTATGGTTCGCCTATGTGATTAATAAGGAGCTGTTTTTGCTGTACGTTGTAGCCTGGTGAGCAGTTGTGCAATATAAGTTACTGAAGTGCTTTGACTTGTTTATTGAAAAAGACAATATATTGTGCTGGACACAATATGCCTGAAATGGCCAACATTTTGGAAGGGGCAGCTACCATTATGCTACGTGTGGATACATTTATGCTATCATTATGCCAGAGGTGTGCACCGTAAATAGGCCAAGGATGTCCACAATATGTCGCAAATGTACATTCTTATGCCAGGGATGGATCCCTTAATTCCAAGAATGCACGACAAAATTGCAAGCATGGCTATCATTATGCCAAAGATTCAACTTTGACTGATTAAGTATAGAGTGTGGTGATCATGTTACAGAACCCCACAGGCCAGTATAGGTGGGAGTGTTAGTGAAGCTCTGCTTTTGGATTGGCAGGCTGCCACTCGAAGTGTCTGGAGATGAACAGTAATGCGTCTTGTAATATCCCAGAATGCTGTATGTGATGTTAGTTCAGTGTTATTGGTTAATGTTAGTTATTGGGATTAGTCTTGTGTGTTCAAAGCAAACCATTCCATGCAGTCATTTCAGTTTTTTATGGTGGACTAAAGTAATAGTAGTTGGTTGTGATCATTAGTGGGCGTGGGTGGTTGAACTGAAGCACATGATTGGTGGGTTTAATACAGGAGTTGGAGGAGATTAGGTATTGTTCGGTTGCATAGGTATGACTTTCAGTGGAGGGGGAGAGATTATGATCTTGTAAATGAGTGTGGGAAATTTGCTGAAATAAAGAAAAGTCAAACGTTCATGTGTCAGAGATAGGTTGTGCTCAGAGAGAGGAGGCATGCAGAGAATGGAAGGGAAGGAAAGGGACATTTGAAAGTGAGAAGAAAAAAGGAGAAGAAAAAAGGAGAGGAGACAAACAGAAGTTTTAACTAAAGGATACGTTTTTTTATGCCGTATTTAAGGATTGTTATGAATATGTTTGAGACAGCATGCAGTTTGAGAATGCAAGAATGTAGAAAGAAAATAGCATTATTTACTTGTGAAGAATGTGCTATATTGGGAATTTATAGTAGGTACTAGTATCATTTCAAATAACTCTCTCCTACTAGGTTACTGCTAGCCCACCAATCCAGCCAAATATGTTGATCAGCTCAAGGGTTGAAAGTGAGAAATAATGGCTAGACTCATATCGAGAAAATACATGGGAAATAATGTGCACATTGAAAAAGAGATTCTGGTGTTCACCCTCAGATTTGACTCGCAGTATTAGTTATATAGGCAGAGTGGGATACATTTAAATGCCTCTGGTTTGTAGTGGCACCAGATGGAAGGTGAGGACAGCTTCCCACACAGTGGAAGTGTATTACCTACATTGCAGATGCTGGAGGGCATGGAATGCATACACTGGTGTGAGTTTGGGGATGGTGAAATGTCTCCCTTTACAAATGGCTGCTTAACTTCTTGAAGCTCTGTCCTTTTTGTAGACGCTATGGGTGAGTAGGGGTGGAGCTGAAGGTTGAAGGGGAGTCGTCAGGTGAGGCCAAGCATTTGTCTACCTTGATCATACTTCATTGGAGAGCACTCACACCTCTTTGTGCCTCTGTGGTGGGTGCTCCAGACTGGAGACAGTACTGCTGTGAGGGACATCACCACACAAACTCTATGCTGGAGTGCAGCCTGGAAGACATTTGAAATGCAAACGTGTTGAAATTGACTTTTCCTTATCATGAAAGGTAGCTGCCTCTGATGTGTTTTCACAGATATGAACAATTTTAAAGGCAGGATAGCAATTTAGAAACTTCCATTGCATAGTTAAATCGATCCAAAGTAAGCCGAACCAGGGGAGATAGGGTTTAAGTACCACCTACCTCATGTGCACAGTGTCCGTGAATGAATAGACCTAGCATTGCAATGCAGTTGCAAATCAAGTGCTGTGCATTCCCTCAAATAGGTGGGTACTCCCCAATTTGGTGTAATGAGGAATCCATGCAATTCTAGTGCCCTGCTGAGGACAGACGCTGTTCTGTGCTACAAAAAGAAACAGTGGACCCTAGCAAAACACCTACTGAAGAAAGCAAAGGTGAGCAGCGATCAACAAAATTCCAAGGAGTCCAAGACTGCAATACTCCTAAAACGACAAAATGAGGAAGAAGACCGTGGGTCATGCGACAAATTAATTTGGAGTCCACACCCTCCACACCCTCCTTACCCCTCAACAAGCATAGTAGGGTAACGCAGAAAGCTCTTCTCTAACAATGCACAATGACTCCAATACCACCTCCAACCGGGGGCTGTCTGAACAAGCATAAACGAGGTGTTGACTGTTCTGCAAAAACAAATGTTAAGCTTTCACCGCAATGCACCCAAACTCCTCACAAAACAACATCATAACTTTAGAGACTGAGACCGCATGAATGCAATACTCCTTGTTGTTTTTATAATCAGCAACTAGATAATGCAAGATGAGCAAATGACCACACCTTTGGGTACATAGGCAACAATGAAAAGGTGCGACATTTCACATCTTGCCAGTGGGCACCACCCACCGTTTCAGTACCTTATCCCTCTGAAGAATACTTCCGTACAGTACTTTAAATACTAATGTGTACTGCGGTATAAAAAAACATAGCCTCAAACCCCCACAAAATCAGAACAAAAAAGTTGAACATGTGAGGGATTAAAGTTCACCACATGTAGATCGACAAATTATCACATTCAACTAGCAAGCCCTTCTATTGAAATGATATCAAGGTGTGTGCTTTTCAAGAAACAGCAGTCTATGCAACACTTTACTCCAAATAGTTTAAGAGAACCTCATTGACAGGTGTTAGCCTGTTCTCACTTACCAGGAACCATGCACCATATCTGTTAGCCTTTGATTCCTATTAAGGTAACATCTAAACCCGCAAACAGTGCTCTCGGAACAGCCCAGAGCCAGAAGCACACATACTTCACTCACCCCACTTCTTTTACAGGCTTCTACTACATCTCCTCACATAATGAAGACTATCGCTTTCACAGCACTGCTCTTTGGGATTAGACTCCACTACTGGCAGTATCTCCCACTCTCCTGGAAAGGTACTTGGTGCTCGAAATGGGGGTCTCTGGTTGACAGAGGTTTGCACCCTGTCCAAGTAGGGACCCTTATTTTAGTCAGGGTAACTGAGTCACACAGCTAAGATAACTCCTGCTCACCTCCTAGGTAGCTTGGCACGAGCAGTCAGGCATATCTTGTGGCATTGTGTAAAGCATTTGAACATAAACATACAGTAACACAGTGAAAACACTGCAAAATAAGTCCACGCCAGTTTAGAAAATTAACTATATATTATCGAAATAAAACAAGACCAAAAATGACAAAAATCCAACATACACGAGTAAAGATATCACTTATCAAGGGTTAAATCAGTTAAATCAATAGAAATCTATGGCTGTGTTACTTCTAGCACAAAATACCTGGGATGTGTTGAAATCAAAGATGAAAGCAGGTGCTGGGGAGGTGAGGTGCCAGAAAAGCAAAGCGATGCCTTGGTTCCTTACTCTCAGGGGAGGTGATGCTTTGGTTCCTCACTGCCAGGTGAGGTGATGCGTCGTTTCCTTACTGCAGCGCAGGGGAGGTGATGCATCAGTTCCTTACTGTTGCTTACTGTGAGGTAAGGTGATGAGTCAATGCCCGAACATGTCGCCTCCATTTCTTACTGCTGTACAACGTTGGTGAAGAGACAGCGTCGAAGTACGATGCATCAAAAATTCAGACACACTTTGTTGATGCAGCACTGACGAAGCAGGCGCTTCATTGATGTCACTGGCTCGATGCAGGTGATGCGTTGATTCTTCAGCCGCAAGGCAGGGAATGCATCGGAGCGGATGCCATAGACGTCTGTGACATGGTGATTGGAACCTGGGCTACAGTGATTTTCCAGCCATATTGCCGGTGCTGTGTTGATTCTTCAGCTGCATAGCAGCGATGCATTGATTTTTCAACCATATGTCGGTGCTGCATCAGAAAAACGGGAGCTGAGAGTCGATGGATGAGTCTTCTTCCAAGGACCCAGGAACTGGATTAGGCACCACTTGGCAAGTCAGGTGTCTCAGCAAAAGAGACCAGGCACTTATGGGTGAAGTCTTTGATGGCCCTGAGACTTCTTAACAGGAGGCAAGCACGCTCAAGCCCTTGGATAACCTTGGTAGCAGGATGTAGAAACCAAGGTCCAGTCCTTTCACTTCCAGGACAGAAGCAGCAAGCAGGAGAGCAGAACAACAAAGCAATAGAAAGCGTGTCAGTCCATCCTACAGCATCTAGCTCTTCATCCTAGTAGAATGTACTTTAGTCTAGAAGTGTTCTGATTAGGGAGTATCAGAGGTCCAATACTTATAGCCCTTTCTGTCTTTGAAGTAGGAAAACTTCAAAGGAAAGTCTTCGCAGTGCACAAGACCCTGCCTTTCCCTGACCTGGCTTCAAACACACTACAGGGGGTGGAGACAGCTTTGTGTGAGGACAGGCACAACCCTAGTTAGAGGTGCCTTACATGCAGTTAAAGGGAAGGTTTGGGCCTGGTAAGTGGGTGCACTTGCCAGGTCTAAATGGCAGTTTAAAAGTGCACAAATAGGCACTTAAGTGGCAGGTCTGAGACATGTTTGCAAGGTTGTTCGTGTGGGTGGTACAATCAGTGCTGCAGGCCCACCAGTAGCATTTGATTTACAGGCCCTGGGCACACCTGGTGCACTTTACTAGGGACTTACTAGTGAATCAATTATGCCAATAATGGACAAACCAATCACAATTGCAATTTTGACAGAGTATATGCACTTTAGCACTGGTTAGCAATGGTAAAGTGCCCAGAGTCCTAAAACCAACAAAAACAGGTCAGAAATAATAGAACGAAAGAAAAAGGTTTGGGGATATCCCAGCAAAAAGGGCCAGGTCAACACCAGGGCACAATTTCCCTGAATGCCTGTTAGGTAGAAGCAAACATGCATGATTACTCGGCTAGAAATTTAGTAGGACGACGTACCTTTTCTCATTCAGTCACTGAATCACTTGCGGCTCCTCAGCTATGGCAGAGGAGCATTGTTCCACTGCTTTTAAGCAGTGCGAAGAAGAAACATAAAATAAGAATAACTTTCAGTTATTATCATTTTATGCTTTGTGCTACTTTGGGCGTGGGTGGGGCTGCTCTGCTCTTGGAGCAGGGGAGGTGAGGAGTGTTTTCCCCACTCCTAAGTGCACAATGACTGTTCAGTTGGCCCTCTCGCGACGCCCAAAACAGTCATGCACACTTTCCCTGTTCTCCATGCAGGCTGTATTACAGCCTGCGTGGAGAACATGCCCAGGCCCCCATTCCCTCGCTGGTCATCCAACCAGGACGCTCGACCAATCACAACGCTGCAATGCAGGGTTGTGATTGGTCAGGAGAGCCTGGGTGCTTCCTAATGACAACGCTGCATTGCAGCGTTGTGATTGTTCAGTGGGGCCTGCTTCTTGTTGCTCGAGTTCCACGGGGAGAGCAGGAACAGAGACGCGGGACCCAGCGGCAAGGTACGTTTATTTACTTTTTCATAGTTTTTTAATATGCGTGGCTTGCCCCACCCCCGCATGACCTCCCTCAACAACTGCGCGAACCCCTGCGCCCGCCCCGCCATCCGCGAGCAATGCTGGCGGCCACTGCACTGAATTGAGTTTAATCGTTTCTAGTTTGCTATTGCGTATCTGCGAGTGATAAATGATCTATTTCTGGGCATGACATTTCCCTGTTTAGAGCCAAAGGTGTTTGTCGATAGGAGAGAAACTGCAACGGGTGAAAATATTGGAGATCATTTTTGCTATTAAGGCGATTTAAGGTGAACGTAAGGGGATCACATTCCCACATGGCCTACATTAGCTGAGAGACAAACCTGTATATACTAAAAAATTGAAAAATCATGATATTGTTTTCAAAGCAAGTCAGACTCAAACTCCGAAAGACACCTGGCTCAGAAGAAGTGCTTCAGAGCCTCGTCAGCAGAGACGTTTTAATGCATGGGCAAAGTGGGCTCTCGCCCAGGGCCCCAGCCTTTCGGGGGGCCCCCTGACATAGTCAGCTCCGTTCTACAGAGTTTTGTCCTAATGACCTTGAATATTTCTTAAACAGATTGTTTTAAATAGTGTTTTCCTCTAATTTATTTTTATGTACCTGATGTGTGAGAGTTTAGTACAGCCATTTTGCAGAGAAATGTTGTGTTTATGTTTCATTCAATATACAAAAAGTTTCTTTTAGATCAAAACAAGGCCTAACATATAAGAAATGGGAGGGCGTCACAGAGATTATTTGCAGTGATATTGGTGAGCTGCTGCTGTGTTACAATATTGAAAACACACATAACTATCCCTGAATATTAGATGTAAACACATTTAGGGCCTTATTTATGAGAAGTGATGCATCACTGTGTGAAAACAGGGATGCGTCACTTCTTAGTGCTCTCTCCTTGCGACATGATGGATGCCTCAAATTTATTGTATGACGCATCATGTAGCAAGGAGTTACAGATGCGTCAGTATTTCTGACGTATCTGTAGGCGTAAAAGTGATGCATTGCTGGGGTGTGTCTACAAATGGACGCAACTCCATCAATGTGTCCTTTCTCATGGGTCAAGCCCCATGTGAAAGGGCCTGCCATTAGTCTTACGCCTGCTGTGAGGCAGGTGTAAGATATTAACGTAATGGCGTCCTAGAATTGGCACACTGAGTTCTCAGAGAATTCAATGCACCACTTCTACGAGGCTTTTTGCAGGGGGGTAAACCCACCCTGCATCCATTATACCTGGCGCAGGTATAATGTGGTGCAGGGGTTTACAAAGTGACGCCTCTGCCTAGATGCGTCACTTTGTAAATAGGGCGCAATATGGCACATTTTTTACGCTGCCGGTGCATCACAAAAAGTGACCCACCAACGGCATAAAAGTGAAGCAAGGCCTCATAAATAAGGCCCTTAGAATTTGGACGAGTGTTCCTTTGCACTGTCAGGTCCCTAATGAAATGAAATGAAATGAAATAGTGTATTTAATAAAGTGTGCAGCTACTCATGCTAGGGTATCCTGGCGCGTGACAGCAGGAGGAAAACGTGGGTAAAAGACCCATCAGTTATTAAAAAGCCAGGTTTTTAAGTTCTTCCTCAAAGAGAGTAGTTCTGTGGTTAGTCTCAGAGAGTCAGGGAGTCTATTCCACAATTTTGCGCTTAGGAAGCCAAGGGATCTGCCTCCAGTGCGGGCACAGCATTTTTTAGGCAAGATGGCCAAGTTGGCATTGGAAGATCTTAGGGGTCTAGATGTTGTGAAGCTATTAACGTGCTTCTTGAGGTAGCCAGCTCCTAAGCCGTGGAAAGCTTTAAAGAAGATGGTGATCGCTTTGAAGTCGATCTGTTCTTTTATGGGGAGCCAGTGTAGAGACTGAGGAATAGGGGTCATACTATATCTGGGTTTAGGTCTCAGGATGGCTCTGGCTACGGCGTTTTGTACTACTTGTAGGTGCTGGATAAGGGATTTTGGAAGACGGAGGTACAAGCTGTTGACATAGTCAAGCTTTAATGTCACCAAAGCCTGCACCATGATCTTTCTGCTCTCAAGCGGTGACAGTGGCAGGATTTTGTTTTGCATCTGGAGTATGCCAAAGCAAGCACCAGTTAGATTTTGGATTTGAAAGCCCATGGAGAGTGTCTTGTCAATGACAATTCCTAAGTTTTTGACTTTATCCTTTTCCGCGGGCGGGGCGGTAGATTTTTGGCCACCAAGAGCTCTAGTCAGGCATTTCTGGATTACCAAAGAAAACAACTTCAGTTTTGTCAGGATTGCACTTCAGATGATTGATCTTAAGCCAGTTAGAAACCTTTGTGAGGCAAGACCTAATCATTGCCCTGTCAAAGTCGGTTCCTTTTTCACATGTAAAAATCAGCTGAGTGTCATCAGCATAGGAAACTTTTGGCGCCCTCTTCCTCTACCAGAAATGCAAGGGGGGATCGCTATATATTAAAAAGGGTAAGACTGAGAATGGAGCCCTGAGGGACATCTACATTCATGGCCAGAACCAGGGATGAGAAAGGGGGGAGCCAGATGTCCTGAGAACTATTTGCCAAGAAGGATGACATCCATGTTACGGCGGTCCCCTACAGGCTGATATTAGCAAGTCTCTCCAGGAGCCTCTCATGTGGGACTGTTTCGAAGGCCGCTGACAGATCGAGCAGTATCAGAACAGCCTTGCCTCCCTGATCCAGTTTACCTTTGAGAAATTCAGTCACTTCCAGCAGAGCGGACTCCGTACTGTAGTTAGCCCTAAAACCGGATTGGGACTCATGAAGGGGCTTCCCATCTTCAATGTGTTTTTGGAGGGCCTTGTTACATGCTTCTCTAATATTTTGTAGAGGGCCGGAAGAAGGGAGATTGGCCTGTAGTTGGCAGGGTCCTTCGGTTTGGCGTTAGTCTTTTTTATCAGTGGAAGAATCTTAGCTTTCTTCCATAAATTTTGGCATGTTGCCTGAGGAGAGGGAAGCATTAAAGTTTTGTTTTACCGTGGGGTTTATGGTGGGAGCTAATCAGTTCAGGATATTCGCTGGACATGGGTCAGTAGGAGAGCCAGACTTAATGCTTTGGAGAAGGGTCAGTGACTCTTGAAGCTGAAACTCAGGGAAAGTTAGTAAAGATGAGGGATCCAAGAGATAACATTTGCTATTAGAACTAAGGTAGAAGGTCAGTTCTTCCTCTGAGATGTTAGTGAAGGCTTGTTGGATCACAGAGATCTTTTTGTGGAAGAATTGAGCTATTTGCTTAGACGATTCTACATGCATGGCCCTTCCTCTGTGCCGGCTTTCGGGCAGTAAAGGATTTAACTACGCTAAAGATTTCCTTACTCTTTAAGGGGTCTTTATATATCTTCCTGTCCTCAGATAGATAGGATTTACACCATTTCTGTTCCATTTTTCTACAATTTCTTTTGCTAGATCTGAGGAAATCATTAAATCATGGAGCTGGTGGGGCCGACCTCTTTGAGGAGCGGTAAAACAACCAGTATCACTGCACCAATTAAGGTTCGGAGCCATGAATCTATTGAGAGGGCGTCCGAGCCAGGGCAGCCAGACAGCTCCGGTGAGGAATGGCTGAGGGAAAATGCTAACATCGGGATGGATATTAATGAAACGTCCTGTAATTAGGGACCCTCTGCCCTTCGTTAGCCCGAGGGGCAGTGGCAGAGTTGGGAATGATGAATTTTAATAGGAGGTGGTCAGACCAAGTAATGGGAAGAGATAGTCAAAGTTGTGAAAGATTTGGTCTAGGGTATGGCCCTTCTCATGGGTGGCCGAAGAAATAGATGGAAACATTTTGCAGGCCTGCAGCGTCTCCAACAAGGAAATTGTTTGAGGGTCTTTTCCATTGTCCATATGTATATTGAAATGTCCCAGTAAAAGGCAGTTGTTGTATTTTAAGGCCAGGGAGGTGGTGGCTGTATTAAGCATAGTAATAAAATTGCACCGGGAGGTCTGTTAATCAGAAAAACAGCTATGCTATTATGGGGGGGGATAAGGTACAGCGGAAGCCTAAGGAATCTGCGCCCTCGATGTTTTCCATTAGGATGGAAGAGCAGCCTAGTTTTTGATTTTAACATATGGCAACACCGCCCCCTTTCCCACTCGTTCGGTCCCGCCTAAAGATTTTTTAAACAGTAGGGATGGCCAAGGTGATAGTAGGATTGGAGGTTTCAGACAGCCAGGTCTCAGTGAGAAATAAAAGATCAGGCTGTTCGTCTAAAAGTAGGTCATAAATGTGTGGTTCGTGTTGTTGCATAGAGCTACAGGGGTGGCCTTTAAGTCCTCTGTTTTCTTATTGTTTTTACACTTATTATTGCATGGGAGGATCTTGGGTGCTATTTTCCTAGGCTGGAGGAGAAACCAGTTGCACTTATTGCATCAAAAGTCTAGCTCCAAGCTCGATTCAGCCGCTGTACACAGACATAATGGTAGCCGCCTAAGGCTAAGCAGTTTTTCCCTATTGTAATAAAGTGGAAGAAACTCACCAGAGGGGAATTGGGCAGCATGGCCGGTGTGGGATGCCTTCGGGTGGCTGACGTGTACAGATAGGCGCAGACGGGCTTGCCTTTGGCGCGCCGAAGGCGTGCCTGCTGTGCGCATCTGTTTGCATCGGGAACATATAGGCTAATGCCTATGATGCAAACTGGATCGCTAATGCAGCTGAGGAAGCGAAAGCGGTGTGGGCGGAAGTAAGGAGCCCGATAGTAGCGTAGCCCTCCGCCCAATTGGTGTATCAGCTGAGGCAGACCAGGACTAGAGGAAAAGCAAGAGGCGAATAGGATGAGTTAAGGAGGTGTAGGCAAGCATAATCAAGTAAAGTACCAGTGCGTGCAGGTAGGAGAAATTGTTAAAAAGCACAGAGTAATTTAGCCACACATATACAATTTAATAAGTATTAAAAACCTAGCAGCAGGGCAGGAAACACTAAATCCTACCACTGTCAGCTGCACGTGTCCATTTGCATAGGGAATATATAGGCTAATGCCTATGATGCAAACTGGACCGCTAACGCAGCTGAGGAAGCGGAAATAGCATGGGAAACAGGGGCTCAAAGTGGATAATAAATTCAAAGCTGTTCTGAACAGGGGCCCCCAAAATATATTTGGCCCAGGGCTTACAAAATACTTAAGATGTCCCTGCTCGTCAGGGTTAATAAGCGCTATACACTCACATCATATACGTTTGTCTGTCCATCGTTCTCCTTAAATAACCATTGTGCCTGAGGCATCTTTACGGCCGCTGTAAGATTCCCTCTCTCATACCTAGCGCATGTCCGTGTACCATCGGACTTAATCTGTCAAGCGAGCGGCGATGGTCTGGCCATGTTGGTGGTGGAAGAGCACTATATACACAACAGTCCTTCTCAGCATATCAATAGAAGATGGGGCTTGAATGGCCGCACCCCACTGATAGCCATTGACGGCCCTCTTGGACTCGAGTGTGATACTTGTATGGGGTAGAAACTGGCTGTCATCTTGAAGAGAGAGCGTTTGAGCTACCTTTAAAAAGGCAACGTAACAATATGATGGTCTTGACTTACTGGATGCTTTTTTCTATTTATTATGTACATTATATATCTTGGTTGGGACCGCTGTGGTTATTATTACTGTCATCAAGCTTGCCTGTGGTGGATGGACTATAGAGTCCAATGTTTCCATCGGCAGAAATTCTTCTGTTCCTGCGAGGTTGGCGAATGGACCATCTGCCATTTTTGGCAGCAACACCATATCTGCCAACCTCTAAACTACCCCATTTGTCCTTTTTATGGTTATCAGATCATTCAGGATCCTTTTGCTGATGAATGGTCCTGGGAGAAGTTTCCTGTGAATTGTTTGCATCTGGTCAGGAGGCCAGCATTGGTAATCAAACAACACAGATTATAATTGTTTAACTTCGTTAATGGATATGAATAAGAGGTCTAAAATGATGGGGAGCTTTAGGCTGGATGGTTTTCTTAATATGTACACAAGCAATATACTAGATGGTGGGACCAATTTATTAGTCAATGTTACATCTTTTACTATGCTATTTAGCATTTCAGAATCTTGGAAAAGGAATAATTTGTGCATAATTTAAAAAAAGTTGGCAATACTGTACCTTGAAATTATATTTCAGCTATTGTGGTACTGAAAATTTTGGACCTGTGTCATAAACATATTCGTATCATGACGAATTTGATAGCAGCAGGCCGAAAATGACTAGTGGATTATGCACAAGCATTTTCATCATATTCGAGTGACGAAATCACCCTGTATTCTGAGTTTTTCGCCCAGAACCCTCGGGTTCCATTTTGTGAATGGCAGCCATTTTGTGATTGCCCTTTACATAGGCCGATGACTAAGGCCAAAAAGGACACGTACACCTTCGCTGACTCCTGCACGACCTGGGCAAGCTGACTCCACTGACCAAGGCCAAACCTGTTTGGGCAGTTCCTCTCCCAGTGGCCGGTCGAGATAGTATCAAGGCACAACATGCCATAAACCCTTCATCACACATAAACCCTTCCTAATCTTACACACACCTGCCTCTGTTTCTTTCTTTATGACTTGCTTTACGAGGAGGAGGCGCCCGTTTTTATTGGGGTTTCGTCGATATCTGATGAAAATACTGGGCCTTGCCGGGTAATTGATTGTGGGCTGAACAAACTGAAATATGGGCTTGTCATCATGACTCTGCTTTTTCTTTGTATTGAAAATATGTGAATGGTCAACTGTAAAATAAGGAATGTTTGCCTGAAGCATAATATTTTGTATAAAAGAGAAGGCTGGCTTTGTAAGATTGAGCAGTCTCCTGAGAATATACACCGTGTTGTACTTCTAGGACGCCTGTTACTTGGTTGCAGCCAATAAAATCGATCTTTGACTTCACCTAGAAGACTCTGAGTTTCTGTAGTCTGAAACAGGAAGAACCCGAAGTCCTAGGGTGTGTCCCTGGCACCGCTGGGTTCTGAAAAACCCAGTACTTCAGTTGGCGCCCAACGTGGGGCTCGATGTCAGGTTCCAAGGCGCCAGACGATTACGGGCCGCCAGCATGAACAAAAAACTACATTTCCCGGCATGCCGTGCTTACGTCGCGTACCAACGTGAGCTGCGCGCGCATGCCAGGAAATAAAGGAGTGATGCAGACGGCGGTGAGACGCCGATAATTCCGTCCTGCGGTGGCGTTTCTGGAATCCTGGTCTGGTTGCGGTAAGATGCGACTTGTTGTTCCAAGTCCAACGGAATCGTGAGTATTTCGGAAGTTTGGAGGTATGAGGCGTTGGTGTCTTCGATCCCAACAGCACACCCAGAGAATAGTATTCCTTTTGGGAGTTTCACTCGGCTGAGTGTTACACGGAGGTTCCTTTACCTTCGATTTCAGTCTAAAACGTTGGTGGCTTTGCGTTTGGTTCTAGGGACAAAGACATTTATTGATTCATTGCCAAACACAGCCATAACATTGGTAAACCCTTATTGTAAATATTTGTACATAGTTATAAACTTGCACAGTGGCGATAGGACTCACTTGGAGCATATTACTGAGCCTCGCTATTTTCTAACTACAAAGAGTAAGCCCACAGAACTTTCTGGTGCGCAAGCTTATTTTGGAGAAGCCGTTTCTGAGTGTGAATTAACACTGTGTACAAGACGTGAGGAGCCTTCCCCCTCTGTTTCTCACGGAGTGGATTCCTGGGATATCAGGGTTCATTATTATTTCCTTATCTCGTTTCTACAGGAGACAGGAGGGGTATTGGAGAAAGGGAACTGTGAATCACCCATTTAATAAGACATGATGCATTGTTCATGGTATGTGTAGTGTACCCTTTTTTGAACACCAACTGAAATAACAGCTGACTTATATCAGAGGGCATTGAATGGTGTTCGTTTTGTTTTCACAGTTGGGCACAGTTCTTCATACCTCCTCAGACCACTGTCTCCATTGGATTTGATCATTGTGTATTTTCCTTTACAGGTATTGATTGGTTACAGTGGGGTGGTTTTGGGTTAAGGGAGTGTAGAACACTACTGTTATAGGTTAGGGAGATAGGGTGTTCTAAATCTTGTTCTTTGTTGTTACAGATCTCCCTCCCGCTGTTCCCTTCCTTTCCCGCGCCCCGCTGTACTATCTTGGTTGTTCGCTTCAATGCATATGGAACTCTGAGGTAGTTCGGTAGGGTAGGCAATTGGACTCTCATCACAGCCCCGAGGAAGTTGGAAGCCGAGCCTGATAGAATTATCGGCCCAAGGATTTTGCCTCCTCTTGGCTGTGTTGGGATTTCGCCATGACCACCTTAGAGGGCGTCATGGCTGCTTTGGCCTTAGTTCAGGTGGAGCTGGCAGCTTCCAATAGAGAGGTAGCTGCTTCGAGGGCGGAGAATGCACAATTACGAGCCAGGTTGGATAGATTGCCCACAACTACTGCAACAACAGGGACAAAAAGTGGCTCTTCCCCTACCACTTCCGTGGTGGTGGAAATGCCCGCACAAATCCCGCTAGCCCCACCCGAACGATTCTTTGGGGACAATAAAAAAGTTCAAGTGTTTATGACACAGGTTCAGTTGCACTTTATGTGCAAACCCAAAATGTTTTCTACGCATCAAGCGAGAGTGGCTTTCCTTATCTCGTATTTAGGGGGTGAAGCTGCACAGTGGGCTGTTCCAATAGTTAGAAGGGATGACCCCCTTTCATATCACTGGGACAATTTCAGGGAAGAATTCGAAAAAACATTCGATAGGAGAGCAGAGACATTCACGGCGGACAGGGAGTTGTTGAAACTGAAACAAGGTGAGGCAGATCTTGTTACCTATCTCAACAATATCAGAAGACTCGTGGCCGAAACGGATTGGCCTGAAGCAAAGAGAACAGCCTTATTCTATCAAGGCCTTAGTGAAGAAATGAAGAACGTTTTGGCTCAGATAGACCCTCAGCCCCGTACTTGCTCTGCCTTAATAGAACTCGCCTTACGCTTAGACCATCGCATGAAGGAAAGGAAAGGAGAGCATAAGAAGAAGGAACGAGCTGTGATGCCTTATGAACAAGCCAGTAGCGGGGACAAAACGGCAACATCCTCTGATGCTATGGATATAGGAGCGGTGCGAGCTTCCTTAACCGCCAGCGAAAGAGAACATAGGCGCAAACAAGGATTGTGTCTCTATTGCGGGAAGAAAGGCCATTTCCTGCGTGAATGCCCGGTGAAACCAAAAAGCAACCGGTTTCGGGGAGGACAAAGCCTCGCAGGAGTAGCAGAAAAGGAGTCGGAAAACTCCACAGCTTGATGGTGGATGAAGGGAAACCCTCAGGCATACATATCATCCCTTCACTCACCCCGAATCTGGTAGACGAGCGGAATCACCTCTTTGTGAACATGACCATTTCGATCGATGACGTGAAACAAGACGTGCATGTGATGGTTGATTCGGGGGCTACAGGTTGTTTTATGGACTTTTCCGAGGCTCGTCGATTGAGAGTGAGATTAGTCCCCAAAGAAAGACCCGAAACAGTCTACGCTGTCGATGGAAATGAACTGCACGCAGGTCCAATAAAATACCATACGAGGGAGTACGAAGTCATTTTTGATAATTCCCACCATGAAAATCTGGTATTCAACATTATCGAAGCCCCGCAATACGGGATCATACTGGGTCTCCCATGGTTACAAAAACTCGATCCTGATATACGATGGACCACCAAAACAATCCAGTTTCTTTCCCAGTATTGCCTAGAACACTGTTTCTCGAAGAAGTGGAATCCGGCAACAACATTAGCGTCTATGCATACGATAGCAACAGCAGCAGAAAAAGACGTGACCCTGCCTTCGTGTTACGCTGAGTTTGGGATGGTTTTCAGTGATAAAGAGGCAGAGGTACTTCCACCCCACCGGACGTATGACTGCCGCATCGACCTCATCCCAGGCTCTGAAATCCCTAACGGGAGAATTTATGCTCTTACTCTACCTGAAACAGATACGCTGAGAGACTATCTAGACAAATATCTGGCTTTAGGATACATTAGACCATCTAGATCCCCTGCAGCATCTCCTTTGTTTTTTATACCAAAAGCAAATGGTGAAAAAAGGTGCTGCATCGACTACAGAGCATTAAACGCCATCACCGTGAAGAATCAATACCCACTGCCGTTGATCCCGGTGTTGCTGGAACAGGTCCGGGCGGCACACATCTATACGAAACTGGATTTGCGTGGGGCCTATCACCTTGTTCGCATTAGACGGGGTGATGAGTGGAAAACGGCCTTTAAGACGCGGTACGGACTCTATGAGTACTTGGTGATGCCCTTTGGGCTCTGCAATGCCCCGGCCGCTTTTCAATTTTTTCTAAACGAAGTGCTTCGCGAATACCTGGATCATCATGTAGTCGTTTATATTGACGATATTCTCATATATTCGAACTCGACTGAGGAACATGTAACACACGTGAAATCCGTGTTGCAAGCGCTACGGGAACATCACCTCTTCTGTAAAATCACCAAATGTGAATTTCACGTAACAACGGTGGAGTTCCTGGGTGTAATGCTTACTCAGTCAGGACAGGTGATGGCAGAGAGAAAAGTACAAGCTATTGTGAGTTGGCCGCGTCCTAAGAACGTCAAAGACATCCAGAGCCTGTTGGGGTTTGCCAACTTTTACAGGCGATTCATATCTGGCTTCTCAGGGATGGTGTCACCACTCACGCGGCTTACGAAAAAGAACATACCGTTCGTGTGGGATGAGGAAGCACAACACGCGTTTAACAAACTAAAGACAGCATTCTCCTCCGCGACGGTATTAACACATGCCAATCCAGACATCCCGTTCATAGTCGAGGCGGATGCCTCTGAAATAGCTCTGGGGGCTGTGTTGTCTCAAAAGGAGGTTTCAACAGGCACTCTTCACCCGATAGCTTACATGTCTAGGAAGCTCAGTCCTGCGGAAATCAACTATACCATCGCAGAAAAGGAGCTGCTAGCCATTCGAGACGCTTTCATGGAATGGCGGCACTGGCTAATGGGGGCTCGACACCTGATCACGGTTTATACCGATCATCGAAACTTGCAGTTTCTAAGGGCCGCTAGACACTTGTCTCCTAGGCAGCTCCGGTGGATGATGTTCTTCGAAGAGTTCCGTTTTGTGGTTACGTTCCGGCCTGGTACCAACAACAGGAAAGCGGACGCGCTAACGAGGAGCGAAAATCTCTTGATTCCTTCGGAGAAACCCATTCGGTCAATCATTGAGCCGGGAAAAGTCATAGGAGTAACACATACCAATGACTTTCTGTCCAGTATTAGGAGAGGAGTACAAACCTGTGTGTGGCGCACATGGCTCAGACATCATCCAGAATGGAAAATAAGACACGGCGTTCCAATGAGAGGAAAACAGGTCCTGGTACCCACGAACATTTTGCGTAAAACTGTGTTCTCTTGGTGCCATGAGATTCTGTGTGCCGGTCACATGGGTTTCGTCAAAACGTTGGAGAAAACCCAGAGGCAATTCTGGTGGCCTTCCATCAGACCTGATTTGAGCCGATGGGTGGCGGAGTGTGCCACCTGTAATCAAATGAAAACGGACAGGCAAAAACCTCAAGGATTGTTACAACCTCTGCCCACTCCGGAAAATCCGTGGGAGAGGTTCTCAGTTGACTTCATTGTGGGTCTTCCGAAAGACCAAGGCAAAACAGCCATAATAGTGGTGGTGGACTTTCTGACGAAAATGGGCCACTTCATCGCCTGCGCCCAGGTGCCCACTGCGGGCCAATTGGCTCACTTACTCTTGGTGAACGTTGTAAGACTGCATGGCCTTCCCCGTGACATTGTATCCGATCGAGGGGCACAGTTCACGGCTCGGTTTTGGAGAACTTGGTGTACAGCATTGCACATAACTTCATCAGTGTCCACCAGTTTCCATCCGCAGACGGATGGACAGACGGAGAGACTGAACCAATCCTTAAAACAATATCTCCGATGCTATGTGCAAGAAAGCAGTGATTCATGGGTGGATTGGTTGTGGGTGGCGGAAGTAGCCTATAATAGCACCCAACATGCATCCACACAACACACACCTTTCTTTTGCTCCTACGGACACCACCCCAGATTCACCCCCATGCTATTACCTTCCGATAATGTGAAGCTGCCAGTGGTGAGGGAACGGTTGTTGCGGGTGCGCCAAGTTCTTTTGGACGCACGCAAGAATCTTGCGCGGGCGAAAGCTCGATACAAACACCAAGCGGACAAACACCGGAGACCTAATCCGGTGTATCGGAAGGGTGATCTGGTATGGTTGTCTACCAAGAACATCAAATTCAAGAAACACAGCATGTTTAACCCCCGATTCATAGGCCCGTACCGGGTGGTGGGGCATGTGAATCCGGTGGCTGTGCGTCTGCGTTTACCTGCGCAGCTGCGCATACATCCTGTGTTCCATGTTTCTCTCTTAAAACCCTCCAGATGTCCTGTTCGTAGGGCCCCTTTGCCTATCTGGGTGCAGCAGGATAGGGAGTATGAGGTGCGGAGTGTCTTGGACTCTAGATGGGTGAAGGGTCGCTTACAATACCTGCTCTCTTGGAAGGGGTTCGGTCCGGAGGAGGATTCCTGGGAACCGGCGGGGGCCGTTCGGGCTCCCCGGTTGGTGGCCAAGTTTCACCGTTTGTTTCCTGAGAAGCCGCGGGTGGGGTTGGGCCCCTTTGTGAAGGGGGTGTACTGTCAGGTTCCAAGGCGCCAGACGATTACGGGCCGCCAGCATGAACAAAAAACTACATTTCCCGGCATGCCGTGCTTACGTCGCGTACCAACGGGACTGCGCGCGCATGCCAGGAAATAAAGGAGTGATGCAGACGGCGGTGAGACGCCGATAATTCCGTCCTGCGGTGGCGTTTCTGGAATCCTGGTCTGGTTGCGGTAAGATGCGACTTGTTGTTCCAAGTCCAACGGAATCGTGAGTATTTCGGAAGTTTGGAGGTGTGAGGCGTTGGTGTCTTCGATCCCAACAGCACACCCAGAGAATAGTATTCCTTTCGGGAGTTTCACTCGGCTGAGTGTTACACGGAGGTTCCTTTACCTTCGATTTCAGTCTAAGACGTTGGTGGCTTTGCGTTTGGTTCTAGGGTCAAAGACATTTATTGATTCATTGCCAAACACAGCCATAACATTCGTAAACCCTTATTGTAAATATTTGTACATAGTTATAAACTTGCACAGTGGCGATAGGACTCACTTGGAGCATATTACTGAGCCTCGCTATTTTCTACCTACAAAGAGTAAGCCCACAGAACTTTCTGGTGCGCAAGCTTATTTTGGAGAAGCCGTTTCTGAGTGTGAATTAACACTGTGTACAAGACGTGAGGAGCCTTCCCCCTCTGTTTCTCACGGAGTGGATTCCTGGGATATCAGGGTTCATTATTATTTCCTTATCGCGTTTCTACAGGAGACAGGAGGGGTATTGGAGAAAGGGAACTGTGAATCACCCATTTAATAAGACATGATGCATTGTTCATGGTATGTGTAGTGCACCCTTTTTTGAACACCAACTGAAATAACAGCTGACTTATATCAGAGGGCATTGAATGGTGTTCGTTTTGTTTTCACAGTTGGGCACAGTTCTTCATACCTCCTCAGACCACTGTCTCCATTGGATTTGATCATTGTGTATTTTCCTTTACAGGTATTGATTGGTTACAGTGGGGTGGTTTTGGGTTAAGGGAGTGTAGAACACTACTGTTATAGGTTAGGGAGATAGGGTGTTCTAAATCTTGTTCTTTGTTGTTACAGATCTCCCTCCCCGCTGTTCCCTTCCTTTCCCACGCCCCGCTGTACTATCTTGGTTGTTCGCTTCAATGCATATGGAACTCTGCGGTAGTTCGGTAGGGTAGGGAATTGGACTCTCATCACAGCCCCGAGGAAGTTGGAAGCCGAGCCTGATACTCGATTTCAGCGGTACCGGTCAAAGCCAGAGGTTCGTGAGGAGCTTTGTGTGAAAATTCTGGAGGAAGGCCGCCACTTCATCGACCCCTGCATGTCGACGTGGTCCGAAAGTCTTTGCTGCGAGGTTCCCCACTTCCCGACGGCTACGAAGGACTGCTGCCCTGACTATTGCCCTGTTTTGGACCCTTGATGATTGGTAGAGCGAAACGATAGACAAGTCTTCTGGTGACGTCATCGATACCTCAGTTAGGTATAAGTGGAGCGTCTCCCAGTCCTTAGTTTTGTTCTTAGTTTGGGTATCCCCTTGGGATCTTTGATTTGGAACTTGCAAGTACCAAAGCCGAGGGACTTGTGTATTCACGAGACTATCGTAATCGATAATCCTTTGAAGTTTGAAGCTAGACTAGAGAGCGAAGATGCCTGGTCTTAGCAGACTTGGAAACTTGTTTTGTCTTGGTTATAATAGGGATTCCCGATTGGAGGATTCGTGTCCGGTTCCTCCGATTGGAACTCCAACCTATGAGCTCTACGTGAAACACGGCGTGGGCCCCATCACGTATAATGAAGTATGGATCCAATACACCAGAAAGGATGGTGGTCTAAAATGGCCCCAATACGGTAGCTTTGACACGGAGATTTTAGATAATCTAGAGAAAGCCCGGCCGGCGATGTTTGACTCTTTCCGCCTATGGCGAAAGGAAGCCAAACAGAACGAAATTAAATTAGCTAAAAAGAATAAAAGAGAAAAGGGTATTTCGATAATGCAAGCTGCTATGCAATATAAAGATGATGAGGAAGAACAAGCGAGTGAACAGTTGCACAGGCAACGTAAAATGGCGATCGATAAAAGTTATCCAGTTTTGCCACCTCTCCAGCAGGATACAGCAAAAGAACTTGAGAAAGATCCTTTAATGTCTCACTTATTAAGTTCGCCACCCCCCTATGCGCAGAGTGCTACTGCACCTCCGCAACCTTTAGTTGTGCAACTCCCAATTGTTGTGCCACAGGTTCTTCCACAACCGCCAGCTCCTATTCAGCTGGCTCCTACTGCTACGGCTCAGCCTCCTCAAGGGCCGCTGACTTTGCTACCTGCTCACCCTGTACTTCTTACGACTTTGCCTATTGCATCGACTGCCTCTTCTGATATTCCTACTGTTACTGCGTCTGCATCTGCATCTGCATCTGCCTTGCCTCACTCTGCTTTTACTCCTGTTCTTTCGTCAACTTCTCCTTCTGTTCGACAGAGAATGACTAACACTGTTGCTAGTCTTCTGTATCCTCTTTTTGGGGCAACAAGTATGACCCCTGTTTCAACGAGCAAACAGTTGCGTAGTCAACTGCCCGACTCTAGAGAGCGGGAAACATTGAATTATTTGGCACACAAATGGGTTACTGACCCTACGAGATATGAGCTAGATTCTGTTATGGATGTCTTCCATCAGTGGAAAGAACCAAAACAGAGATACGTTTTCGGGAAAATGTGTACTTTCCTTTGTGAGGAATTGGAGGAAAATGATTTAGAATGCAATCCACCTGAGCTGTGTCGTGTACGGTACGAGTTTGCAAAAGGCACAATTGTGGGTTCTGATGTTGAAAAAGCAGTTGCGACATTGTTGTCGTTTAGGAGTGAGGGTGTTTCTCGGTCGTTATTTGAGCATGATTCCTCTGTTAGGAGGAAAGCGGGACAGTATCCCATGAGGGAAGTTCCTCCGGTATGGAAGGATGCCATTGCAGCTGATGTCGCTAATCACATCGATGCTGTGCCGGCACATTTCCAGCGTGTTTTTGTACACGTTCCTTGGAAACGAGCTGAAGTTTTGGCCCTTAAGCAGACTTTACCTGACCCCCGTAAAAATCCTGCAGGGTATTACAAGGAATTGTCACAGACTGCAGGCTCATGCATTATGAATTTAGCGGATATAGACATGTTGTTTGGAAATGTTGTTCCACAGCCTTTATGGGGAAAGATTCGTCATGCGGATCATGATCAGGAGTTAGGTGATACATGGGTTAATATTGCTGCTGCTGATGGCAGACAAGTTGGTGGTGCTAAACCCGAACCTTTAGTGGCAGACCTCCCTGGTAGGATAATTACTTACATGAAGACTTTGATGCCTGCGATGCGAGTGAATTGGGACAAATTGTCTGCGTGTAAGCAGAAGAAAGATGAGACCGTGTCTGATTTCTTCACCAGGTTCGAAGAAACGTTTATCGACCACAGTGGTCAAGATATGAGTACAGAAGGTGGTCAACGGTTGTTCGTTGACAAGTTCGTGCATAATTTGCTTCCTGAGTTATGTAAAAAGTTAAAAGATTCAGAGAGTTCTTGGGCCGTTTCCTCTTCAGCACAGATATTGGCTACTGCCCAGTATTACGAAAATCGAGATAAAGATGAGAAAGATAGAGCAGACAAGAAAACGAAAGAGTTAAAAACGAAGGTTCTTTTACAGCAGGCGTACCCGCCTCATGGTGGTCAGAGTAACTATCAGCAGCCTCAGCAGTTTCAGAGAAACACGCAAAGGACCGAATATCCTCAACAACGTTTTCCTGTAGGCCCTAATCAGTGTGCATATTGTAAAGAAGAGGGCCATTTTAAAAGTAGCTGCCCTACTTTATTACAGTGTATGAATGGTGTTTCTAGCGCACGAGGTCGAGGTACTCCACAAGCGCGTAGAGGACGTGGAAATTCCCTACAGAACGGGCGATCTTTTCCACCACAGAACTCAATGAATAGTTTTGATCAGCAGAATAACGCGTCTGGTAGGACGCCTCAGTACTATGCTGATGACTACTATGCAGAAGATGAGAATATGGAAGGTAATGATTGCTAGGATAGCCATAGACAAAGAGAGGGAGTTGTTTCAGTTCCAGTAGATCAAAGTGGACCTTATGTTGAGGTGATTACATCAGGTGTGTCAGAGCCTTTTCTGTTGGATACTGGTGCTACAAAGAGTTCCATTATGCACTCTAAACTCCCTGGCGCACCTTTGTCTGGCGAAATGAATGTTTCAGTAGGTTTTTCTGGCGCCCCAGTTAGGAACCCGATTTCTAGTCCTATGTCCCTTTCTGTTGGACCTTGTGAATTAGAAGCACCCCTTATTCTGACAACAGGTTGTGGTGAAAATTTGTTAGGATTGGATCTGTTGAAAAGATTGTATGCGACATTGTATTGTTCTCCTTCAGGAGTGCAACTTACACTAGGTAAGAAAGTGGTCTCCCCAATGTATTTGTCAAAGGATGAACTTCCGACAGAGTTGTCGCTTCTTCCTGATATTCTTTGGGCTACTGGTCCTAATGATGTGGGTCTTTTGGAAATACCGCCATATGTTGTGACATTGAAAGCCAATGTTAAAATGCCACGAATTCCCCAATATAAAATATCTAGTGAAGGTGAAAAAGCGTTGCTAGCGATCATTTATGATTTGATTGAAAAAGATGTAATTGAAGAGACAAGAGGCAACGTTTGCAATAGTCCTGTTCTGCCTGTTTTGAAGCGTACTGACCCTTCTCAGCCACCCGTTTACAGATTTGTGATTGATCTTAGAGAAGTGAACAAAATCGTTGTGCCACAATTCCCAGTTGTCCCTGATATCACTGCCCTATTGACTATGATTCCAGCTTCCGCGACTTGGTTCTCTGTGATTGACTTGAAGAATGCGTTCTTCAGCATCCCGATTGCCGAGGAGAGTAGGGATATTTTCGGCTTCAGTTTAGGAGGTCGAAGCTTCCGCTTCAAACGCGCTCCCCAGGGCTACTGTGAAAGTCCATCAATATATAGTCAAGCTTTAAAAACACAGCTTGATACGATTGTTTTACGTGATGGCGCTACACTTATTCAGTACGTTGATGATTTGCTTGTTGCTGCAGATACTGAGAAAATCTGTAAAGAAGCCACGTTGACGTTGTTGCGTCATTTGTCTGATTTACATCACAAAGTGTCTCTTTCAAAGTTGCAATATTGTCGACAAGAAGTAACCTACTTAGGTCATCTCTTATTGAAGGAGGGAAGGAAACTGACCCCAGAAAGAATTCAGGCAATTGCAAAATTGAGTGTGCCAAAGACACAGAGAGAAGTGCGTGCTTTCTTGGGTATTACATCATATTGCAGACAATGGATACCGAATTTTTCTTTGTTGGCCAAACCTTTGGTGGCATTAACTTGTAAAGATACACCGCATCCCCTCCCATGGTCTGAAGAGTGTCAGAAAAGTTTTTCCGAATTGCGCAATGCATTATGTTCGGCTCCTGTGTTGGGTACCCCCGACTACAGTAAGCCTTTTCCACTGTATGTCCATGAGAAAGAAGGTTGTGCATTGTCAATGTTGACACAGTTGTTCGGAGACAAACAGCGTCCATGCGCGTATTTTTCGTCAACTTTGGACCCGGTAGCTAAAGCATTGCCAAGTTGCTTAAGAGCCACAGCGGCAGCAGCTGTTTCTATTCGGCAGTCTGCTGGTTTAGTGATGAATAATACGTTGGTTGTGATGGTCCCACATGCAGTGGACACGTTGTTAAATAGGACCAAGACACAGCACTTAACTAGTGCTCGATTGTCAGGTTATGAGTTGACACTTTTAGCGCGTCATGTATACATAAAGAGATGCAACACGTTGAATCCAGCTACGTTGTTGCCAATTGTAACAGAGACAGATGCTTCTGAACAGCATGATTGTTTTCTCAGAACAGAAGAAGAAATGAAAGGGAGAGTAGATCTTCAGGACACTCCTCTTGTGAAGTGTGATGGTACCTTATGGGTGGATGGTTCATGTTTCAAGCTTCCGAATGGTGATACGACTGCGGCATATGCTGTTACGACTATGCGTATGATTGTTGAAGCTGCACGTGTCCCACATAATTCAGCTCAAGCAGCAGAGTTGATTGCACTTACAAGAGCGTGTGTGTTATCAAAAGGAACGAAAGTGACCATATATACTGACAGCCAGTATGCATTCGGTGTGGCCCATAGTTTTGGACGATTGTGGAAAGAACGTGGGTTCCTGACTTCGCATGGAGCTAAGATACAGCATGGTCAGTTGGTGAATGAGCTCCTTGAGTCACTTACCTTGCCATTGCAAATTGCGATTGTGAAATGCAGTGCACACAAGAAGGTTACTGATGATGTTGGTCGTGGCAATGCATTTGCTGATGAAATTGCAAAAGAAACAGCAAGGGATGTGATGAGTCGAATGTATGTTGCAGGCCCTGCGAGATGGGTTGGTGACATTGGAATGTGTGAAGACACGATAGAGAGTGTGAAGTCTATTCAAGCTGAAGCTACAGAGAAAGAGTTGAATGTGTGGAGAGAAAGTACGGGTAAATAGGACGCAAATGGTTGTTGGGTTGAATTATCAGAGCATCAGCGATGGTTGTTACCCGATGCGTATGTGCTTGCAGTGGTTACAATGGCCCATGGAATGGCTCACATCAGTGTGAAAGGGATTTGTAAGTTGCTGGCTCCAGTATGGCAAAATGCTGGAATTCCTAAGTGTGCAGAGAATGTGGTCAAGAATTGCATGGTGTGTCTGAAATACAATCCTGGTAGGGGAACCCTAACTCCAGCTGGTCATTTTGCGCCTCCAACGTATCCGTTCGAGGCTTTGCAGCTAGATTTCATCCACATGGAAAGGTGCAACAATTTGAAATACGTACTCGTTGTTGTTTGTGCCTTTTCGAGATGGGTAGAAGCATATCCCTTAAAGGACAACACTGCCTTGTCCACAGCTAAAGCCCTTGTCAAAGAATTTTTCCCTAGGTTTGGAATGCCGAGAATGGTCTGGAGTGACAATGGGAGTGAATTTGTGGGTCGAGTGATGAAGAAAGTATGTGAAGGGCTAGGCATCCAACAGAAATTCCACGCTGCAAATCACCCCCAATCAGCTGGACTAGTAGAGTGCTACAATGGCACATTAAAACTAAAATTGGCCAAAATCCAAGCGAGCTCTGGTCTTAAATGCCCTGACGCACTGCCTTTAGCACTCCTATCAACAAGAATGACTGTGCATTCGCGAGTGGGACTTAGTCCCTATGAAATAGTGTTCGGCCGTCCGGCCAACATATGGGGAGTGCCAAGGCCGACAAAATTCAGTGAGATCGAACACCCTGTACTGCTTGACTATTTGTACGAATTGACGGCTAAATTGCGTGTTTTACACCAACAGGTTCACGATACTCTGCCTCAGGTCTCTGAAGCTCCAGGACATCATATCGATCCTGGATCCTGGGTGCTGGTCAAGAATTTCCAGCGAACAAAGAATGACCAGCCCCGTTGGACCGGCCCCCACCTAGTCCTGCTGTCAACGAGATCCGCCGTGCGAGTGGAAGGCAAAAAGAACTGGATCCACGGCGTACACTGCAAGAGGGTCCCTTTGCCTCTGCCGTACGACCGGTGGGTCCAGGAGGGTGTTGCTGACTCTGAGACTGAGACTGTGCCTCGTTTTCTGCCTTTCAGCGATGCACGCATAAAAGGAACAATTTCTGAACGAGAAAGTGACAATCTTTTGCAGGAAGCTGTGCCACCGTCAACCCGATTGGACACTACAGAGCCTGAACTACTGTTCCAAGACCAGACACTACATGGAAAAAGACGTAATAACCTGAGGCCAAGAACTATGAACTAAGAAAAATGTTCCTTTTCTTTGCGAATTTTTGAAAAGTGCAGCTCTCTCATCTGAGAAACTTTTTTATTTTTGTTTTTCGAACCACCATCCGGGTTCAGCTGTAGGGTCGCGGTTGCCCAAGTCTTTGGAGTGCAGCTGAAGACGTTAGGTCGACAGTTCTGGTTGGTCTAAGGGAGTTGCCCTGGACTGACAGAAGCATTCCTTAGCATAGAACACCCTACCATCGCGAGCAGCAATTAGAGAGGATGGAGTTTTTTGAGATGGAGAGACCTGCCATAGAGATGAACTTTAAAACTAAAATATGTAGAATGATGACCAAGAAAAGTTTTTTGACATTATGCATTTTTATGTTGTTCAGTGTAATGATGTTTTTAATAGGATATGTTTTATTCTCTATTCATGTGACATTTGCACCCACTACACAGTCCATACCTCCTCCTACTGTTTCCTCGCATTCTTTCCACCCTTTTCCTGAACATGAGTCTGTTAGGAGATTAGAGTTTATTAATAACTCTTTCGTTCAGCTTTTGCACCAACACCGACTAGTAATGAATACAACTAACTGCTGGGTGTGTGTTCTTATGCCTCACACAACGGATAAAGGTATCCCTTATCTGGTCCTGCCTTTCAGCCATAATGGTTCTGTGTGGGCATACAGAACAATGTTCATCTACGCACATGAAGTCTACCCCCTACGTTCTGTGAAAGATAATCCTAAGAATAGTGCTCTAGTTAAGGGTATAGTAGATATGATTAGGGAAGATACTTCCTACGAGACTATCCCGAGAGATGAGACACTAGCATATATTGGATGGAACGTAACCGGATATGGAGTTACTCTGAGTGAAAAACAGCGAGGTAAAAGATCCTCCCCGATTTGGATTGTACCCCATCAGGGTCACCTATGTCTGCAAGGTAATGGCAAGAATCCCAGAGCTCAGTTAGGGAAGAGCATCTGCGCTGAGACATATGTTTTTGCGTCTCAGACTTCCCCTTCGTTCTTAGCAGCTAAGGGTACCTATTTCATCTGCCATGATAGAACCTATACATGGTTGCCCCCTGACTTTTCGGGCACATGCTTTGTTTCTTTCCTGTTGCCTCCAACCTACACAGCTGCGGCAGATTACCACAAGGCAAGGATAGTTAGAGGTGTCTTCAGTAAAGAAGACACTGCAGGACAAGAATTTGGAGACTTCATGAAGGGTTTTCTGCCGTTTTGGGGACCCATGGTTAACAGCAGGAACATAAGGCAATTGACGAGGGTGGTTGAATCCACCGTAGATGAAACTGCCGGTGCCCTTAGTAACTTGACTGCTGAGCTCCAGTCGGATCGTCTTATGACCCTTCAGAACAGGGTCGCGTTAGACGTCATACTTGCAGACCGAGGTGGGGTATGTAGAGTGATCTAATCGAGTTGCTGTGTTTTCATTCCAGATAACGCTCCAACATTGCACCAGGCCATCTCCAAACTACATAAGATCTCTGAATCTATTCATGTTGATAAAGGAGATTGGTCGTTGATGGGATGGGTCTGGGAACTGATATCCGCCTGGAGATGGAAGATTCTGATGGTCATTGGGATGATCTTAGCCATTCTTTTCCTGTTCTGTCTATGCATACAGTGTGCTCCTGCTATATGTGGCCTCTGTGCTACATCGTGTGTAAGGAAACCTGTATCGAGGGACGAGCTAAGTAATAGGATGATGCTACAGCAACATCTCAATGATTTTAGGAATACAGACCTGGACTCAGATTAGCATGAGTATAGGTTATTGCCTATGTAAGGGCAAAAGGAGAGTCTGTGGTACTGAAAATTTTGGACCTGTGTCATAAACATATTCGTATCATGACGAATTTGATAGCAGCAGGCCGAGAATGACTAGTGGACTATGCACAAGCATTTTCGTCATATTCGAGTAACGAAATCACCCTGTATTCTGAGTTTTTCGCCCAGAACCCTCGGGTTCCATTTTGTGAATGGCAGCCATTTTGTGATTGCCCTTTACATAGGCCGGTGACTAAGGCCAAAAAGGACACGTACACCTTCGCTGACTCCTGCACGACCTGGGCAAGCTGACTCCACTGCCCAAGGCCAAACCTGTTTGGGCAGTTCCTCTCCCAGCGGCCGGTCGAGATAGTATCAAGGCACAACATGCCATAAACCCTTCATCACACACAAACCCTTCCTAATCTTACACACACCTGCCTCTGTTTCTTTCTTTATGACTTGCTTTACGAGGAGGAGGCGCCCGTTTTTATTGGGGTTTCGTCGATATCTGATGAAAATACTGGGCCTTGCCGGGTAATTGATTGTGGGCTGAACAAACTGAAATATGGGCTTGTCATCATGACTCTGCTTTTTCTTTGTATTGAAAATATGTGAATGGTCAACTGTAAAATAAGGAATGTTTGCCTGAAGCATAATATTTTGTATAAAAGAGAAGGCTGGCTTTGTAAGATTGAGCAGTCTCCTGAGAATATACACCGTGTTGTAATTCTAGGACGCCTGTTACTTGGTTGCAGCCAATAAAATCGATCTTTGACTTCACCTAGAAGACTCTGAGTTTCTGTAGTCTGAAACAGGAAGAACCCGGAGTCCTAGGGTGTGTCCCTGGCACCGCTGGGTTCTGAAAAACCCAGTACTTCACTATATGGAGAATGAAAACTTAAAGTTAAGGCTTTGGACATTTACACCCCTAATTTACACCCCGGGAAAAGTCAGAGAAGGAAAGGGGAGTGCCTCCAATAGGTAGTGATAAAAGGTGAGGTATAATAAAAGAATAGGAACTGCAGGGATGCACAGTCATATTCCTACCCTGCACCATCCTTGACATCCTGGTGAAACTTGGGACTGCTTCTTGCATCATGAAGCATCTGAAATTACATCTTCTGTGGTAAAACACTTCACATTTGGTGCTTGTTAGAGCTTTAGGGTTTAATATTTGATTAGGTCTGACAGGTACACACTGGGTCTGCGTTGGTTGGTTCCTGAGGTGGGATACCCTAACATATTTTTCCACAAGTTGACAGGGCACCAGAGAATTGTCCCAAAAAGTTCAAGACAATAGAGAAAAGGAAAATGACTTAGTAAACTTTGAAAGTTCAAACCAAATAACTATACAGAAAGGCACCTTGAAATTTAATCTGACAAGCCTGTTTCGAATTGTGGTTGTGGGATGTCACTTTATCCTGCTTATAACTTTTTTAACTAAAGGCTGTCAAATGTGAGCCGCAGTTCTATTTACTGAAAAGTGTACCTATGTGGACTGGGCTACTGGATATACCTAAATAATTCTGTTTCTCACTAAATAACGCCTCCTCTGCTCCATTGACACTCTCCTACTCATAGATGATGGACCGCACTCCAAAATGTAGATCCACAATTCTTGCTACTTTGTCATCCAACAGCCTTACTGTGGAAATGCTGCCCTTAATGGCACTTCAGGGTCTTACGTTCGCAGATTAAATTGTCCATGCATCCTGAGGCAAAGGTAGATTTGATAAGTAGTCTGTGTTACTTGTACACTATGTTTAGAGGGATTGACAGTCTTATTCGAAGCACAATCATAGGTAGGTGGATAGATAAACATTAAATGCTGTGTAGAAGTTCATGTCTATTGAGAAGGGTGGTGCCTCAATAAAAATGGTATTTTGATTTATCATATATGGTATGATAAGATGAGATTCATAGATGTGCATAGAGATATGAATCCACTTAATTTGGTCAGAAGTTGTTGCCTCTGTTCTGTTCTTCACACTGGAAGAGGATATTTCTTTAGGTAAATGATAACAGCGGTTTAATACATGCAAAGTTTTACTTCTGCAAGAAGCTAACATCACTGACACAAGAACCAGGTACATGCAGGGAACTGACTGGCCCCATGTGCACACATCAGTGTACTTAAGAACTTACATACCACCCTAGCAGCAGCCATACATGGATTGTATTGCCATTGTCCCACTATCTGACGTACCATTGGGATTGACCTTTCAATACACAACACTGAGCTGACCTGTGCCCCATTCCACCTGGAAAGCATGCCTTGTGTGTTTGCAATGCAACACACTCTTTTTGGGAAGTTGATACAAAGAAACACGCTCTAGTAGATTTTTAGGTCACTTTATTAGTAAAGCAGACATGACTAATGGCAGACACTGCCAGCTCCAACCACTCTATATGACCCCTTAGCCTCAAACCCCCAACATTCCAATCTAACATTCTCAAATGCAGAAGTGGCTTGAACCATGCCATACAACATAGGACCACAGAATCTGGACTGTTCTTTACTTCAGTGGACTCTTTATAGCTGCACCCTGAGACCTGAAAGTGTTTTTGCTATGTTTCTTGATGGTATTTATAGGATTAGGTATTATGGGCCGCAAGTATCATGCATTTTACAGAATCAGGCGACCGGTAAAATGCATTTTCGTATGGATAAATTCCAATTTGCGATTCAGTAATGATGAAGCAGATAAACTGCTAAATCCCTTAATTGACACATAAAACTGATTTTGACACCTTTTGAGAGAAAAATGACAAATATGCACAATATATGCTCAATATACGTTGGAGAATCTTTATCAATTGATCATGAAAAGACTGAGGGCCTGATTACAACATTGACGCAGTTGCACCGGGTCTCCGGCGGCACGGCTGTGCCAAAGCTGCACAAGGACTGCTGACCTAATTATGAGTTTAACTCGTGCAGGTGGATGTTTTTTTTGCCTTTATCATGGCGGTGCAAGAACAGCAGGCAACGCAATTGGAACAGCAAAAAAGATCCAGGATGGAATGTGCGGTGACGTCCATGCCAAGCTGGAACTGGGGGTGCAAGCAGACAGGGGGGCACATGCTGTGCCCCCCCTGAATGCATCCCCATGGGAGCCCTATAGGGCCCCCTTTGTTCCTCCACTGGCAGCCTATTCATGGCAGGGTGCCGGCAGTGGAGAAACTCATAATATGATCAGTGAGACTGCACCAGTCCCACTCAGCATGTTACATTGGGCTCCCGACGTGCCAGCGCAGGGGCAGGGAGGTTCCCTGGCGCAGGCAGTGGACCACCACTGGTACGACTTTGAAAGTGGCATTCCGGCAGAAGGTGGACCGCTACTGCTGCGCCTCTGCGAGTGTGGCAGTCAAAGACTCGTAATCAGGCCCTTAAGTTACTGCATTGTAAAAGCATGTAGAACAGTGTAGACTAGATGAAAATGCTTGCTTGAATAACGTAGGTTCATGTTTACTAAATTGCAATGGTGTATTCTTTAATGTGGATCAAGTGGAGAAAGAAAGAAGGATGCTGCACATTTATAATAATACAAATTTCTTTGTAACTTCTACAGAATAATCTTCATACATTTACTAATGAGAATTTCTCGAAACAACATAATGACTTTATATTACGAAATGATTTTATAAGTTGGTACTTTGAGAATGTAGTAATGTGTTATAGTTACACGTGCAAAATACAATGACACCAACATGCTTGATGAGTGCAATGAATTGAAATTAATATGCAAAGGTTCTAAAGACTCTAAATGTAATGCAAATTTCCATTATTTTATATTTTGTATTTCATTAACTAAATTCAATTAAGGCCTGCAATTGCCTTACTTTGATTGATTCTGTTCTCCTCAAAAGACTTCGCAAACTTGCAATGTAGCATGAAACTGTGTTTCATAGAATGAGTTCCCATGCACATACTTTGACTACTCGCTACTAATTTGCTACTTTGGTGACATCTGTTGTACGAAACAGTCCTCTTGAACTCACTCATGTGCCTTTGCTTAAAGACTATTGTTTACAACTTTGCATTTTTGAATGACTCAGCAGCTTACATGATGATCACCACCATTTTGTCATAAAATGTGTCTTCCTTATACTGAATGACAATCGCCCTATACAAACTGACCGACGGACTGAGTGGTCTGACCAGATGAGGTGACCCAGAGGTGGCACCCTGGAACCTGAGGATTGATATACACTGAAGGACAAACAGAGATTTTTTTCTACTTCTTTGGAGATCTTGCGCTTTGCAGACTGAGAGACATCATCTGCTCCTCGTGGTCTCCACTGGCTTACCTTGGGCTGACGCATACTCTGTGTGTGCTATTCCCTGACTTCTTTCCCGCATGGGAGAGTACTTTGAGCTTATATGGTTCATGCCCTTTCCTGAGCTCTTCCTCTAGAACTTTGGCAATTGATGGCCCGAAGTTAGATTAATTTGATTATTCTGCACTCCTAAATTTAAATGCCTGATACTGATGTATTTACTTTTCTTAATTTACTGATAAAATCTAACTATCTTTAAATCCTTTTTCTGTCTCTCTATGACTTGTCCAAAATAATTGATTGTGCATTCCAATTGAGTATTAATGAGGGATGGGAATTCTAATAGAGAGGTCTCTAGTCAACGAATACTAATGTTATTATTTTGTATAGATCTAACTGAATTATTGGTTTATATGATTCTAGTTCAGCTAAATTTCTTCAGAAGATTTCGTCTAACTGTGATAATTCTGTACTTGTATAGTTTAGTCTTGTGAGTTATATATATGAATTTAATTACAAGATTGTATGTCAGTTACCCAATTCCCTGTCCTCATTGTATAACTGGATTGGATCTTTTATATCCAACCCCTCTCGGAATGATTCATGATCCTTCGGAGCACCAAGTAAACGACTCTGATGTGTCGTGTAAGGAGATAAAGTGAGACAAAGTAAATGGGTCCAGTGGCACTACAGCAGTAACATGTTACCGAATCACAATTTGGAATTGTGAATACGTTCTGATTCGGTATTTGGAATGGGCTTGTTTAGGGCGTCCCTTCCTAATACCGAACACAACGGTATGTTGGAATGTTTTGCGACCAAAATAAGGGTGCAAAACATTTGCATTTTTACCACCTACTTCAAGTAGGTGGTACCCCCTTCAATAATGAGAAGGGGTCCCCAGGGGACCACTTCCACATTGTGAATGTTCATAAAAATGTTTTTTTAAGAACAGGGAGTGGTCCCACGGACCACTGCCTGCTCTTGGAAAAAGAAAAGAAAACTTCATTTTTATTTTTTAAACATAGCCCGTTTTCCTTTAAGGAAAATGGGCTCCATTTTAAAAACAATTATTGCTTTATTGAAAAGCAAACATCGACATGGTGGTCTGTTGACCCCTGCAGGCCACTATCTCTGTGATTTTAGTGATTCTTAATGGGTCGCAAACTGAGACCTTCATCATTAATATTAATGAGGTAGGTCGATTTGCAACCCATTAGGAAATGCTAAATGAAACTCATGTATGATAGTGGAAAATAATCCAGTCCGAAAATGACTTTCATGGTTTAAGCACTTTATCCAAACAAGCATTGGCAAAGCCAATAGGTCTCTGTAATGCCCTAGATATTGGCCTTGTCAGTAATGTGAGTATCTTTTAGCCACGTTGTCTATCAGCACATCTGCTGTTCAGCATGACTGAAAGTTACTGAAAGACCAGAATCACACGATTTTGAGCCGATGCCGAGTCTCTTTGCCCCATGTTGAGTATATTGTTCTGCCCCTCCTAACACAATAAAGCGCTATGACTTGGCCTGCACTGGCTGCATCATAGTGCTTTTTTCAGTGACTTTCAGCCATGCTCAACAGCAGATGTACTTCTAGACAACATGGCTAAAAGACATTTCCGTTGACAAGGCCAATAGCTTTGACATTGTCGAGATCTATTAGATTTGCCAATGCTTGTTCGGTGTTGACAGAGTCTTGCTGAACAAATGTGGAAGTGATAGTGAGAAACAGCTGAGGAGATTTGAAGTGAAGTGAGGATGTGGTGTAATGGCCAGAGATCCCGACAAGGGAACTAGGGAACCAGGTTCAAATCTCGGGGTCGGATGAATAGTTTGTAATTCTGGGCAAATCAATTACACTTCCTCCTGCGTACGACAATGAATGTGTCATTGTGTAATGTAAGTCATGAGCCCTTAAAGCGCTCCAATGCCATCGGCTGGTGTTAGCACTATGTTAAGATGGAGGATGGAACAAGTGCTCCAATACCATCGGATCGTGCCAAAAAATGTGTTTTGTAAAGTAGCAGGGACGAGGGAGTTGGTGGGGGAATGGGTTAAGCAGGGAAGCAGGAGGGGATGGGGAGATGGCCAAGCAATGATGAGAAAGGGTGGGAGGAAGCAGCATTGAAGGGGTAAAATACCTAATTGAAGCCGATCAGCTACAAAACTGAATGCATCATTGTGGAATGTAACTAGTGAGTACATAAAGCGCTCCAATACCATCAACTTGTGTGTGTGCTATGGCAAGAGGGAGGATGAAGCGAGTGCCCCAATACCATTGGATTATGCAAAAAAAGAAACAAGTGCTGTTTATGTAGTAACAACTTTTTAAGAACTTCATTTGTTTATGTACATGCACATGCATTGTAGTGATATGTGTACATTCGTTTGAAGGATACTATGGCATGACAGAGGATGCTTGATTCCGGTCCAGGAAAGACATGGCTTGGCAGTTCGGGCTGGACTGTTCCCATGAGGCACAGGGTCAAGGCTGATTTGCATATGGCCATGTCTGACCTGGGGTGGTGTAGAGTGCAAAAAAAATGATGGATTTGGGCCCAGATCTCTGTACTGGGGTGAATGTATGACATTGTTCTGCATTCTGTCAATCAATTGTTGTTTTCGCATTTGTCACCCCGAGTGGGATGGGTATGCTCAGACGTGAGTCCCATGCTCTCCACACCACTGGAGTCAAGCTATCCAGGCTGATGAAGGCTGATAGCCAGAAACCGGTCCTTGGATGCCTGATTCCGGTCCAGGAAAGACATGGCTTGGCAGTTCGGGCTAGACTGTTCCCATGAGGCACAGGGTCAAGGCTGATTTGCATATGGCCATGTCTGACCTGGGTTGGTGTGGAGTGCAAAAAACCGATGGATTTGGGCCCAGATCTCTGTACTGGGGTGAATGTATGACATTGTTCTGCATTCTGTCCATCAATTGTTGTTTTTGCATTTGTCACCCCGAGTGGGATGGGTATGCTCAGACGTGAGTCCCATGCTCTCCACACCACTGGAGTCAAGCTATCCAGGCTGATGGAGGCTGATAGCTAGAAACCGGTCCTTGGATGCTTGATTCCGGTCCAGGAAAGACATGGCTTGGCAGTTCGGGCTGGACTGTTCCCATGAGGCACAGGGTCAAGGCTGATTTGCATATGGCCATGTCTGACCTGGGGTGGTGTAGAGTGCAACAAAACGATGGATTTGGACCCAGATCTCTGTACTGGGATGAATGTATGACATTGTTCTGCATTCTGTCCATCAATAGTTGTTTTTGCATATGACAGAGGACGGAACCAGTGCTCCAATACCATCGGATGGTTAACAAAAAAAACAGCAGCAACAAGGGAGGCAGTGGGGGACGGGTCCAGCAGGGAAGCAGGAGGGGATGCAGAGCTGGCCATGCAATGACGGGAGACGGCGGAGGAAGCAACGACGAAGGGGAAAAAAAATACCCTATTTTAAGCAGCATCAGAAAAAAAATGTTATGTGTCATTGTGGAATGTAACTGGTCAGCATTTAAAGTGCACCAATACCATTGGCTCGTGTTCGCGCTCTGGCAAGATGGAATGAGTGCTCCAAAACTATCAGATCGTGCAAAAAAATAAACAAATGCTGTTCGTGTTTTTTTAAGAACAATATTAGTTTATATACATGTGGATTCATTTTAGTGGTATGTGTGTATGTTTACAAGGGAGAAGTCCTGATAACACAAGTATTCATATGAAGTGCTTGAAAACAAAGAAAAAATAGCTGCAGAAACTGGGAGCAGTGTAAGGAGACATGTACTTGGTCCATGTGCTATGGGTGGGCCAAACACAATAAGAGTGGATGACGCCATCATGCCATGACAAATGGCATCAAAGAAAATTTGAGCAACACTGAAGTTTAACAATGGTAGGGGATGGACGGCCTGAAAGCCCACAGCGAGAACACAACATGTTACTTTGAGACAGCGCGTGCACTTTCTCACGAGCAGTGCATGCTCTGTCTATACGAGACCTAAAAACAACACTTTTCACACAGGTGAAACATACTGGCTTTGCCAATGCTTGTGGTGTTTAGAAACGTGGAGATTAAGTGGTTTGTCTGTAATCACAAAATGTGAAACTGAGGCTGAGGCTTGGGAAAAGATATGGAGTTCTTTCAGGAGAGGATGAGGTGTAAGGGCCAGAGCTGCCAACTATGGAGCTTATAAACTGGGTTTGAGTTCAGCACTGGCTTAACATCCTTTATCATGGGCAAATCACTTAATCTCGCCACGCCTACAAAAATGTATGTGTCATTGTGTAAAGTAACTGGTGCTAATGTAAAGCTCTCCAATCTCTTCGGATGGTGTTGGCGCTATATAAAACTGCATACAAAAAAGTAATTGGTGCTTATGTAAAGAACTCCAATACCTACCTTCAGGTGGTGGTTGGTGCCACATAAACCAGCACAAAAAAATGTGAAAAACAGATTTGGTGGAGATGGGGATCTGTGCAATGAGTTCAGTGGGCGCAAACAACGATGGGCGGGAGGTGGACAGGCAACCAACAGCAAATGCAAGCAGCCACAGGGAGATTAAGTGATTTGCTCATAATCACAAAATGTGGAAGTGAGACCAAGACTAGGAAGACAATGTGGTGTCCTCTTGTGAGAGGATGTCACATAAGGGCCATTGATGCCGACTAGGGAGCTGGGCCACTGGGTTTGAGTTTCGTAGTCGGCTTAACATCCTTGTTTCTGGGCAAATCACTTAATCTCCCTGTGCTTACAAAAAGTATTATGTGCAGGCTTGATGCCGCCTGCACTGTGAAACAAGGAGCGGCTTTAAAGCAGCCGCTCCATTTTTCACATGAATGCGCTGCCTCTAAGGCAGCGCGAGTTCACAGCTGCCCTGAGGGCAGCATATTCATCCTAATACGCCGCATTTTCCCTGTCTGCGCCGGGTGCACATTTTCAAAGGTGCGCCCGGCGCATACAAGGAAAATGCGCCATATGTATGATAAGGCCCCTTGTTGGAATAGATGCACCTGTATTCGTGCTAAGGTTCTGAGTTGCCTTGTTTACATTTCATTATGTCAGTCTTGGGAAAAATTGCTATCCTCTGTCTGAAAAGAAAAAATGGAGTAGCAAATTTGGTCCAATAAGAGAAATGTTTTTTGGTGAAAATACATTTAGCAACTTAAGTATACATACTTACATGACATTTCACTAACTACATACAATACCCTGGTACAGAGCATATTAGAAATCTCAATTTAGACCTGTCTGCACTTGGCATAACTTTCCTGGCTGAAATACCACGAACTTCCGTCTGTGTTGTTTTGCCACACATCTATAAATCAGTTAATTGTACTATCCTGATGGCATTTATGCCAAAGTGGCAACTATTTTTAATCTTAAAGGTCATCCTTCTAAAACAACCCTTCGCTTGATCATCCAGTTTTTTAAAGTTATGGCTAGATCTTCCATGTCTATAATTATGGTGCAATTCAAGCAATCGCCTGATGACCTCAAGACCTTTGATGCAGATTAACAATATCTACTTTTAACACTTATGACTAGCCATGGTCAATTGGTGGAGATCTTGGAGTGTAAATCCAATCTAACCAGGAGGCTCCAAGTCTAGGTCTTTTTTGAAAGATTTTAATTTTCTTCCAGAAGTATCTAATCCAGAAGACAAGAAATTACATTTACAGTAACGAGGCTTCTTTCTCATAATATCCAGTCCGTTGAGGTAAGAGTTCTGTAACAGAGCTGTTCGGATTATTCTGTATTTACAACTGGCAGTGCAAGAAAAGTGAGGACGCACAAAGTGATACAATAATTGAAACCAGAAACCTAGTAACCTGGTGGTGACATAATTCAAAGATGAGGTAGAGTTCTGCCTGCCATGCCAAAATCTAGAGAGTATAGTTCCTCTTTACAATGAGGGTTTCCAAAGTGTTACTGATCTGTTCGCTTAAGAACTAAACATCAAAATCAAAAGTAAAAAGTACTCAAATGTATGTTTATCCACAAAACTAAGTACTGTTAAAGTAGCGCTAAGAAAATGCAAAAAAGCAGCAGCAAAAGGATAATTTTGAGTTCAGAAAAATAATATCCATAAAAGAGATAAGCTCATTAAAAGGTTGTTACTCAGGTTAAAATGTATTTTTTTTCAAAAAGTCTCCGAAATTCCAATTCTATCTAAAGCAACGTTTCGATGTCCTTAATTCATTTGCAGCCTGACTTTGATAATTCTGCCTATCAGTTTCTTCCTTAAAAAGTCTTCTAAGACTGCAAAATGAACTAAATGCAGCTATTAAACTAGTGTTTAATCTAAAAACATTTGACCACGTCACACTTTACCACAATTCATTCCATTGGCCACCAGCTAACAGACATGTCCAGTAAGGTTGCACGCCTAATCCATTTGCCTATTATGGATCACTTCCTGGTTTTCTCCAAACATAATTATAAACTACTCTCGTGAACTGAAAATTAAGATCTTCTTATTCTTTATTCTATGAAGTTCTCAAATTCAAGCTGTAGATTTGGGTTGTACAGCCTTCAGTGTGCAAGGTTCCTATTTGTGAAACTCCCTACCTCAATCTCAACGTAATCGACACAAAAGTCACAAAAAAGTGCCTTGGATCCAGTAATCTCATACTGTATCTTAGATCTCCCTGCGTTATCCTATCTTCTTTTTATCTACTTCTCAGAGAATTATATGAGTGAGTATACACTTTATTATAAATAAAATAAATAAAAAAGATTTGCAAGAAGTCACACATTAAAATTATACTTATAGCACACACAATGATGAACATTCATCACAGACTCATTGAAGCTGAAATGTTTGCATTTAAGTCACTGTTTCTTAAAGTTATAAAATGAAAAATAAAGATTATTTTGCCCATGTTCCACAGTCATATTAGAAGAATGTTGCTGAGAGTTACCATTATTTATAACAGTAGACGTTCCTATGCTGCTTAAGCGAGGGTTCCACGTCCACTCAAGACGCCAATCTTGGATCGTCAGTTTTGCAATGAGTCCCATCTCATTTTAAATGCTCCTGTACTCCTGAAAATAGTGTAATAAATGGCCACTACGAAGGGGCAACTATTTCTGAAATCAAATAAAATACAGCTGGATGTGCAGTATGCCCTTGAGTCTAATATATGCCACAGACCACATGTCTAGAAGTGCAATTTTCTTCTCATGTCAGTGGACATTTCTGCAGCATTGATACCCTCGAAGGCCCGTCTTTATGTTAAGGGAGATGGTAGGAGATGTTGCATTTGGCTATGACATCATTAGGTTGTTTCTAGTTCAAAACAGTGTCAACATTTCAAACAGTGGAGTCTTTTCTCCAAGGCAATGCAAATGTGCTGTGGGGTTCCTTAGGGCTTGTGTTTGTCCCCTCTTTTATTAAGGTTTGTGAACAAGCACTTCAACACATCCTAGTTGTCAACTTGTATGTTTGAACCTACAAATCATTTTTAGGAAGGTATGCACATTGCTCAAAATGTGTTTAGAATGATTCTACAATGGATAAACCAGAATGGTGAAAACACTTCTTACTCTTTCTATCAAGAGACTTGCAAAAACAACCCCCATTTTTAAACCTAACCTTCAATCAGACCTGTAGCTTCATACTCTAGGAAAACTCTGATTGATGGCTATGATATTTGAGCACATGCCTTCAAATCACAGTTACTTTAAATCCATTGCAGGAGTTCCACATCCGTATTGTCCATCATCAAACAATCATCAAACAGAGGGCTACCATAGCAAGAGCAATTTAGGATTAAAAAAGAGTATTATAATGGTTCTTTGGTAGGCACAATTGACATGCAACTATACAAACTCCATGTGTTGCAGAACAATGCTGCAAGTGCTATAACAAGTACTCGCAGTTTAGGTAATCTCGCACCTGTTTTGAATCTCTGGCATTGGCTAATGACTGGGATGAGGCACTAGTCAAGACTATCAACTGTTGGTGAAGGGTGACTTTTTTACGGTACAGTCAAGAATAGCTCAATAGCTGCCTACTAATTAATATGTCAGGTAGAGATCGCAGGTCAACAATTTTTTTACAGGCTCCTATTATATGTAAGGCACGTACAAGCAGAAGGCATTTTGCTTTCAGAGGAGCAAAGCAGTGGAAAGAGTTACCTGAACATTTGAAGGCACAACTGGATTGACTAGAATTCCTCTACTCCAAAAAAAGTCATCTGTTGATCTTAGTAATTCATCATCTCTTCCTAATTTTTTGAGTGCCTCGAGGTCCTGTTCAGGTTAGTAGAAACTATTAAATGGCTGACTAAGATGATGATGAGGAAAAGTAGACCTTGACTGAAACATAAACAAATTGAAATATATATATATTTATCAAGCGATATGATAGGAACAATAAATTAAATATATATATATACACACACTCACACATATATCTATAACTTTCAGGTCACCGTCTGCCGCACCTCCCTTCCCTGGTGCAAAACTCCAGCGGTGGTGAACCGCTATATATACATCCACTCCGGGAGACAAATTAACACCCTTCCAGTAATGAGTGAACTCTCGGGTAACTATTAGCAAAGTGCTTTAATGTGCAAGCCTCAAAAGTACTGACAGGTGCATTTCAGCACCACATCTTTTTCAATGTCAGTTTCCTTCTCATTCCAAAGCCATTTAAAACCAAATTACTTCATGTACTTTCACCTGGTCAATTCATTGAAAGGCCCTGAGGTTGTTTGAAATCATCGGTTAGTAAACATCACAAATGTGAATTATCGGCATCGCAATTGGGGGACAAACAAAAGGATGAATAGTGAATATCCTGATACACCATCTATCAATGAGTCAAATTCAAAGTCAAAGTCAAAAAAGCTTTATTCGGTACATCGCATATGACCATAAAAGCATTCTAATCACTAAGGATAATTTACATTGATAAAAACATTAAACTTTATGCTGAGTCAAATATGTTTTACATTCATATACACAGTCTTTATAATACCATTTATCAAAATGTACATTTTAAAACAACAAATTACATGTGCATGTTGGCAAAGTGCATATCGATAATGTGAATAAAGTGCAAAATAGTGCCTTATGTAAACAATATAAGAGAGATATTCAACTTTCTAAATACAAACATTTTTTGCTAGAGAGGATTCTCCTAAATGCATGGAGTACAAGATGGTAGCGTACATCAGAGATAGGATAGCATTTCAACACCAAGTTCATTCATGAGCTTATTCATAAGTTAAAGCGTCTAAATTGTAGTAATCTTTTCTTCTCCTGACAGACATTTGTATAAAACTGATAACTGCATTAATATTTTTCACATTTTCCAAACTACAGAGGAAATTAAAAGCTTGTTTATAGTGACAAAAAGTTTTTATTTTTTATTTTAAATTTTTTATTCAGTTCTTGAGATTTCATTCATTGCATTCATTACATTATATCCAAGATACATAATGATAGGCTGAAAAAGAAAAATATATAATACCATCCCTGAGGACATACAGAAACATAAAAATTTTAGCTCCGACAATATGCATCGAACTTTAATCCCCATATTTTTGCAAATTTACGCAATCCCCCAATACTTTGTGCGAATATAAATTCACTTTTCCTGACTCTCTTAATTTTCTGATACTACTCATCTACGGATGGAACTATATCTGTTTTCCAATACTTAAGAATCAATGATCTAGCCACTGCTACTATAATATACAACAGTTTTGCCAGTGACTCAGTCAGATTAAGCTCTGGATCAAAACCAAATATAATCAGTTTTTCAAAGCTGGTGATCGTACAATGTAAATGAAGAGAACGCAAAGAAAAAATGCAATCCCAGAATGCCTTAATTTGGGGACAGAAAGCTATTATGTGGGACCAATTAGCCAGATCCGGTTGAGTGCATCTAAAACAAGTAGACGACGTATTATCAAACAATTTGGCAATGGCTACAGGAGTATAGTATAAAAGCCATTTACTGAAAAAAAGCATTTGTCTCCAGTTGGCACCTCTCAGTACTGTAAAATTAAATTTATTTAAGGTTTTCCAAGTATTATCGTTTAAGACTTTCATGCTTCTGCCATTTTTTAATTGCTTTGGTGCTCAGATCTTCCTCTCCACTCTGCGCCAAATTTCTTCTCCAATTTCCAGGTTTCTTGAAAGGTGGGGACCAAAAAAGATCATTTGTTAAGTATGAAGATTGACTTATCTGCGTTAGGTCAGTTTGAGCCAGAACCTTATACAGTAACTTATATGAACCCATAAGAAGAAAGCTTCCACCAATTGAGGAAGCCATCTCATTAGGGGTCAACCAAGCTTCATTTTCCACGAAATTCGACAGTGTTATAAACCCCAATCTGGCCCAGTTTTGTATAATTTCTGGCCCCATTGTTATCCCGAAGCCTGAAATGGCTTCGTTTACTGGAGTTATTAAACCTAGGAGGAAGAGTGAGTACCTCTTCAGCATAGTATCACGTTTTTTGAAAAACCAGTTCAAAACCTTATATCTGACTAATTTGGGTGATTTGAATATTGAAAGTGGAGAGGGAATTCCAGCCTCTTTACAAATTCTTTCCATGAAAAAATTGATGAACAATGCCTCATTAGGTATTAAGTATTTAAATCTTGAAAGATACTGTGCAAAATATGCGTAGTAGTAGTCTTTAAGGTTTGGGAGACCAAGACCTCCTTGTTCTTTATCTTCGCATAAAGTATTAATAGCTATTCGAGGTGTCTTTTTTGCCCATACAAAGGCTGAAAACAAGGAATCGCTTTTTGAAAAAAAAAAACTGGCAGAGAGCAAGGGATAGTAGAGAACAAAAAATTAAATAAGGGAATTACTGACATTTTGATTAATGCCATCCGGCCTAAAATAGATAAAGGCAATGCATTCCAACGTGAAAACATATCACAAACTTTTTTTATTAAAGGTTCAAAATTCAAAAAATTCAAATCGCGAACTAATGGCGTAAAATAGACACCGAGAAACCTTTTGGGTCTATTATTGATACAACTCTGAATATCAGGGTGCAATTCAGAATTTATACTACCACAGATTAAAATCTCAGTTTTCTTTTTATTAATTCGATACCCCCCAATGCTTCAAATTCTGCAAAAACAGAAAAGGCCTGTATTTGCGAATGCATCTCAGGTTTCAGGAGTAACATTATGTCATCCGCATATAATTTGATCTTATCCATACAGGCCATAGGTGGTAGAATATACGTACACTTCCTGATTGCAACCGCTAAAGGTTCTATGAAAAAGGCAATGAGAACAGGGGACAGTGGGCAACCCTGCCTTGTCCCTCTTTGCACTGAAATCGAACCCACCATAGATTTATTAACCAGAATATGAGCTTTTGCAAACTACAAAGGAAATTAAAAGCTTGTTTATAGTGATAAAGGTTATTAGCTAAAAAAAAGTGGTTTTAATACAAATTTACAAATGTCTCTGTAAAAATTATAGAATAGTACGAAATGCAGCGTGGACTGAGGAGATTTTCCATCCCATGGACAATTCGGCCGATTAAGACACCACTTTTCCAGTCTGGGGAATGCAATTAAATAATGTAGGGTGCCAAGCCTCAGCCTCATTAAATAAAACCTTTGCTCAATATTCCTTATCATAATAAGATATGGTTGTGTGGTCGTAGAATATGGGCGCTCACAGTAAGAGGCAATAATTCGATTTGAGCTTGCTGATTCCATAGAAACAATAAACCGTGTTTTAAGCTCTTTTGTACTGTAACCCTGTATTGATGAAGGCTCCTTTTGGTCTAGAGCTATCTTGCAACCTTTTAAGAGGGTGAAGAAATACTCTAGCCAGGTTCTTTTCCTACTATTGTCAAGTGACAAACAATTCATAATTAGATCCTTAGTAAACTTTGTTTATTCTTTAATCCATAACCCGTACCATAGGGTAAGTCCTGCTATACATATAAGGTCACTAATGTATGGAGTGGATAATTCTTTATGGACTACATAATTAGCTGTAGAACTTGGGACTGACAACAGACATTTTAAGAACTTATTTTCTTGAGTTTGTAGAGTGGTAGTGTTGGCCCTTCCCCACATAGCTGCCCCATAGCATGCAGTTGTGATGGATTTACTTCTACACAGGGCAAGGATATCCCTTTTTGGTTTATTTCCTATTTTTGTGGAAAATCTAAAAATGCCCTCGATTGTTCGTAGAAATTTCAGATTAGATAATTCTATATCTGAACTCCAAGTGCAATTCCTTCTGAATAGTAAGCTCAGGTATGTAAAGCTTGAGACTCTGTTAATTATAGTGCTGCCCACATGATGCTGTCTATCCATCACTCGATTTTTACCACTTGTCATTACAAAGATTTTTAAAAGATTCAACTGTAAATCGGTTTCAGTCATGAAATACATACATTTTTCTATAAGACATTGCAGGCCGTTCGCTGTCCTTGAAATTCAGGTCGGCGGCGTCCGCGTAAACAGTACTGGGGTGGGACGGGCACCAACCCTTGGTGCATCAACCTTTAAGTTTTGTAAAAAAGAATTAACATCAATTCGAGAATGTCCCACACTGCCAAACAATACTTATATATATTGTATGTCCATCTATCCTTAATTTCAGCAGATGTATGGAAGGTTGTGGGTGGAGAATTTAACTGCCAATATGAACCCTTAAACACCAATAATCTGTCCCTCTTTTCTGAAGAGTATGTAGCTTGGAACATTCCCGAGACAGGGAGAGAGCCTATTAAAAAATGAACAACAGTAGTCCTCTGAATCAATCCCTTACTCTTCATGGGCTGTGCACGTGCAATGGTTGGACTATTTCTGACCACTCTGGTGCCCACACATATAACAGGGTAAATTATTCCAGCTTGATTGATTACAGAATGCTTGATGTTAGATTATTGTTAAATTTAATCAACATGTCAGTGGTCCACGCTATGATAGGGACCATAACGCCTTGCCACTGATGCTGAGTATTCCTGCTAAATTCAATGAAAATACCATTGATGAGGAACTTCGATAGGAGGCTGATAGTTGCAAGGAATAGATGCAGTGTTAAGTGGAGCAAGGTGCAATATTATGTTTTTATGAGGATTGTTTTTATACTCATATGTTTAACTGTGTTTTTATTTAGTTTTAAGGGCTTAGAGCCGAAGTAAAGCTTTTTTTGACTGACTGCTATATAAATCTCTACTGCCGTTTGACAGAAAGTACCAGCACTCCTGTTAATACTAGACCCAGTTAGGATTTATTGTGCAGAAAAATAAACAGACGGGTTTCAGCCATAGCTTTCGTCGGTGTCGGCAAGCGTCACAGAGCCGGAAGGGAATATTTACAAAATAAATGAAGGATTGTACAAGAGAATTTATCTGCGCCATATTGGAGTGTGCAAGTCAATGTTGGTACATTCATTTGTATGCAATTCTTCACTGTTTAATTTCATGAATTCAATATTCGATATGCAAATTAAATAGTTTGACATATTCGAAGGAGACTGTTGTCACGCTCTACCTCTCATCATTTAAATATTTATACATTGTTCAACCTTTGCACAATATTAATTGTAACTCAGAGTTATTACGCCCTGGATGGGCAGGCACATTCTTCTATTTGGGGATAGATATCTCACAGTTATTTCCTGTGCCCCAGTTTAAGTTGTAACTATAGTCAATTACTAGTTATTGTTTTAATTTCATTACAATTTATCTTAAAATTTTGTATACTGTGTTATAGTCCTTCTATTTTTGCCAAGACGTGTAATGGTGCTGTTCAAATTGATTCTTTTCACAGATAAGTTATCAGCTCCTCTCAAGCGTTTAGCCCATTTGGCTCCTTGGTCTGGAGTTCGATTATATATCTACGTCTTCTCTCTATCTCCATCCCTGATGTCATTGGGGATACAGTCTAGACAGAAAATCTGTAAGAGTGTTCTGTTGCTATTATGGTGGCTAGCAAAGTGACGGGCTACAGGATAATTTTCATCTCTGTTAGCGATTGCTCTTTGATGTTCCAGCACTCACATTTTAACTGCATTGACTGTACTGCCCACGTAGCGATAGCCACATGGGCATTCCAGGCAGTACACTACATGTGTCATGGTGCATGTCATGAATTTGGAAATCCTTTTACGTGACCGGCAGCCAGGGTTCTTTTACTGGAACTACAAGCTTTGCATTTTCCGCACGGGAATGAACCATGAATGTTCTGTAGACCTGAGACTGGAGTTGGTTTTGTGAGATGACTATGTACCAAAAGATCCTTTTGTAGTTCTTGATTCTCTAAAAGATATTTTGGGATAATCCGAAAGTTCTCGCCCTACCACACTGTCAGACTTCCATATTTTCCAAGTTTTTGCACAGTATTGTTCCTATTTTACTGGCCGCTGACGAATAACTAGTGATCAGTCTCAGGTTCCCTGTATCCTCTCCTGATGTACTTGTATGTATGTCTCTTAGTAGTGTCTATCTTTCTTTTGTTTCAACTTTTTCTTTGGCCAACTGCAGTGTTTTCTGTGAATAGCCTCTAGATTTAAATCGTTTAATGCTATCACTAGCTGCCTTCTCATAATCTTCAGTTTCTGAGCTATTCCTTTAAATTCAGAGTAATTCCCCATAGGGGATACTCCTTATAAGGGTCGCTGGATGGCTATTACGTCCATGTAGAACAGAGTTTCCAGCCGGTCTTACGGTACAAGGCTGTTTGGATGACACCAGAACTGACAAATACCTTTAGATCCAAAAAGTTAACTTCGCTGGTACTCATCTCACTAGTGACTTTTAGATTTAGGTTGTTGTTGTTGAGGGCGGAGATATATCGTTCAGCAGATGTTGTTGATCCCCTCCAAATAATGAAGAGATCATCGATATATTTCCACTAGCAGATCACTTTTTCCATCCATTCTCCTTTGTCATCGGCCCAGGCCACCTGCTTCTCCCACCAGCCCACAAACAAGTTCGCGCAACTAGGGGCAAAGCAGGTGCCCATCGCCGTACCCTGTATCTGCCGATATCTTTGGCCCTGGAAAATGAAAATGTTATTGTTCAAACAAAATGAGATGAACTCTAGCAGCATCTCACTATGTTCCAGATACCTAACCGGCTGATGTCCCAAAAAGTTCTTCACTGCTGCTAGGCCATATTGATGCCTTATGCTTATATACAGATTACAAATGTCAAGCGTGATCATAACGAAGTCTGTTTCCCATCCTATATCTTGGATTAGCTTCAGAAAGTCTTTAGTATCCTTGGTATAGGAACTCAATTGTGCAACGAAGGGTGCGAGAAAATAGACAATGAATTTAGACATGTTTACCGTCAGTCCTTCTATCGATGACACAATCGGTCTTCCTGGTGGTCTAGCAGCATCTTTTTGCACTTTGGGTAGGTGGTAGAAAGTTGGGCTCTTAGCATTTCTATTCTGTAAAAATAACAGTTCTTCTCTCGATAATGTTCCTTTCTCGTACCATTTGTTGATAAGATCGGCATAGTCCTGAATGCTCCTTTTGCATTCGTCTTCTGTGATAAAGGCATAGTTGCCTTTATCATGGAGTTGTCGTAGGGCTTCTTTGCAGTAGTTGTCTTGAGTTTGTAAGACAACGTTGCCACTCTTATCGGATGTTTTTATTATAATTGAATCATCTTGTTCCAGATTTTGTATGGCTTTCCTCTGGCTGAAAGACAAGTTCCATTTCATTTTACCTTTCAAGTCCTCCTCTCTTCTTCTCAAAGTTTGGAGTTCTTGAATCACGGTATCTGAAAAAATGTCAATCGTATCAGTGGGCAGTTGGGGGCAGAATTAGGATGATGGTGTAAATGGGCTTTTTGTCTCCTATTTGTGTTACTCCCATCTCTGCTGCTCTTATGGCATTATCTCTTTGTGACACCGGCTGGGTACTGTTTTCATCACTTAATTCTTCAAGCATCGCTAGAGTGTCCAAGTCCCAGATAGTTATTGCTCCTGGTTCTTGTACTTCTGTTGATCCCCTTGTTGCGCCCCTTGTTGTTTGTTCACCAGGGGTTCTTAGTTTAAAAAACATTAGTAACTTGATTTTCCGAATAAACTTAAAGAAATCAATGTGTGTTTGAATATACTCATAACTGCTTGTGGGGCAAAAGGTTAGACCCAGTTTAAGCACAGTCTCTTCTTCTGGTGTCAATAGTCTTGGAGAGAGCTTAACAATGGTTAGGCTGTCTCCTAATCCCTGTTGGTTCGGCCCCTCAGACTTCTGGTAGGCCTTGTTCCACTTCCACTGTTTTCTCCCGCCCCTCCTTTTGAAGCGCTTGTTTTTTGTGGTTTTTAAGGGGGACGCCCTTTCCCCCCTCTCAACCATGTCTGTCTGATGAGGTTGAACTCCTCGTGAAAAAAAGGCTGTTGTCTTTGCGCTTGTCCCGCACTGGATCCCTCTTCCTCTGATTGCTCAGTGCTAGTAACTTTCAACTCTGAGGTGTCTCTGACCTCAGTTGCCTTTTGCTTCGATGTCTTCAGATCCTGGCGGGGTGCGTTGTATCTTCTTGCGAAGGTCAGTATCCTTCCTTGCTCATAATCATGAGCATCTCTTTCAAATTTTTGTTGTTTCCTTGCTTGGATCTTTTTCTCATATGTAATCAGACATTTCTTTATTATTTCCTTCTCCTCATCATGTTGTTTTGTTCTACTGTCTCCAGGATGTTACTTTCAAGCGATTCAATGTCCTTTAAAACCTTCTCGCAATCTCTCCAGGCAAAATTAATTAAGACTTTTAGCATTCCTTCAGAAGAATGTGCAGTGTATTCTGCCCACTCACTTAGAAGATCAGGGTCCAGATTCTCATAGCCCGGAACCGTGTATATGCGTAGGCCACGTGGTACTCTGTTAACTTCGGCGTAGTGCTGCAGGGAGGTGGCCTCCCACCATTTTCTTATCTCCCTTTGATGGAGTCTCTCTAGCTGCTGATATTTGCTCTTTAAACTGGTTTGTGCAGCACTTTGTGCCTGGCTTGTGCCCTGTGTGTCTCCCCCAGGGCGGGTTTTAAAAATTCCTGTTGCAACCTCGCGACGTGCCGTTTCACTAAACATTGGTAATTAAACTCAGATGCACTCCTAACTCGCTCGTGCCACTTTAATGTTTGAAATGCCATAGCTCCCCTACCTCCGAGTCGCGTAGAGCGTGGTTATTCATGCTCTAATCCCCCGGAGGTTATGTTGTCGGCTTCAAGCGGCGGTGTGGGTGCGCTTCAATTTTCCTTCGCTCCGTGGGTCGCCGTCTAAACCTGCACTCTTGTGTGTATATATATATATATATATATATATCCTTGTACTCGTCTCACCCACAGGAATACAATCTCCACAGAGACGAAGCGTACCCAAAGTCGTGCTGCAATATTTTTATTTTTCACCCAGCACCTCCGCCATGACGCGTTTCGGTCCTCCTCGGACCTTGATCACATGACAAGTTACATGGGGAAGCTCATGATATTTAAAGTGACAGTGCAAACGTTAGTGCAATGAAACAACAGACTCAGTCTCTAACACATCATAATTATACCTGTAAAATACGATATGTTGGATGTGCAAAATAGCTGCTGATGCTTGGTGCAAAGTACATCAATAAATATTTATAATAAATATTTAAGATCAATCTGAATGCGATTTAACAGTCATAAAAAGGAAAATCTAACTTTATAAACACGATTAATTAAAATCTGTGCAAGAAGTTCCTAACTGACAAAATCACAACATGTTACAAAAGCCCAATATTTTCACATATTAGAAAATAGCAGCATCAAGCACATCAGTGGCAAGACCACATAATAAATAAAGCCCCAGTGGGCAATGCCAGAATTATCCAAGTTAAAGTACAAAGTGTAGTTATAAATAGTGTACCAACCCTAAAAATGTATAAAAAACGTTTTGTGAATAAAAACTATATTTCATAATTAGCGAACGGCAAAAATGAATTCATTGATGAAAATTAATTGAAGATATTTACATTCAGAAACAGAATTTCTTCATAAAAAGGTTAAAAAATCCTCGGTAGAATTCAATCTATTTGGACTTTTGGTGTCCATCTCAAGTATATACTTTGTCTCTAACTTTCTCAGCTTAGCATTTCTGTCTCTCTCCTCCTCGTCTTGACGGGGGAATGCAGTCCACCACATAGTATCTTAGGTCATCTGGATTCTTGGCATGCATAGCCTCAAAGTGCCGAGCAACTGGGTAAGACTCGTCACCTTTTTTAATTGCTTGTAAGTGCTGGAGTATCCTTTTATGGCATTGGGGTTTTGTACTCCCCACATATTTTAAACCGCAAGGGCACTCTAGCACTTATACGGCATATTCAGTTCGGCATGTCAGTTTTTTATCTATTTTGATAGGCTTGTTTTTAAAGGGACTATGATATTCCGTCCTGTTGACACCCTGTTTGCATGCCTTCCATGTGGCACATTTTATGAACCCTTTGCTACCCAAGATCCATAAATCACTGTTTTTTACCTCTGGACTACTAGTGACCAGTGTGTTACTCATAGCACTAGCCCTTCTAAATGTCAGATTAGGAGAGCGTGTAAGTTTCTTCCCTAGAGTGGGATCATTCCTAATGAGAGGCCAATTTTTTGTGATGATTCTTCTAATCGCATGATGTTGATTGCTGTATGTTAGTATCAGCCTTAACGGTGGATCCTCTCTTGGGATAGTCCTTACTATACTTCTGGTCACCAATGCCTGAGATCTACTCTGTGTGTTGGCTCTGTTGGTGGCTTTGTCAACCATTTTTGGGCTGTATCCTCTCTCAATAAATCTGGAACGGCATTCCCTCTGTGCTTTAATACAGTCAGCATCAAGGCTGCAAATCCTTCTGATCCGCAGCATCTCCCCGTAGGGGATGCTGCGGATCATATGGGCTGGATGATTACTCTCAGCATTTAGTACCGAGTTGCCTGCTGTGCTTTTCCTATGCAACCTGGTATTGAGGAGATTTGCTGATATGAATATTTCAACATCAAGAAAAATCACTGATGACTTGCTAATGTGGCTGGTAAAGGGCAGATTCATATTGTTAACATTCAGAGAGTCAATAAAGATCTGAGCTTCACTCTCGGTACCCTTCCAGATAAGCAAAAGGTCATCTATATGCCTGAACATATGAGCTATATGGGTATTCACAAATTAATTGTCATCTGTCATTAAAACCTGCTTTTCCCAAAGCCCCTTGTGTAGGCAGGCGTAGCTAGGGGAAAAACATGCCCCCATAGCTACGCCTCTGATTTGCTGATACACCTGTTTTGCAAACAAGAAATAGTTGTTTTCAAGGCACATTGTGATTATAGCCATCAACATTTTGTTATGATATAGATAACAAATTGGACGTTTCCTAAGAAAATGGTCTACTGCTTTAAGGCCATCCCTATGATGTATGCTAGTATATAATGAAGATACGTCCATAGAAATCAATAGCATATCATCACTCCACACCACTTTTTCCAATTTTCATAGCAAGTCACCTATGTCCAATATGAATGATGGCAATGTTCGCACAAACTCTTGGAGGAAGTAATCGACATAATGCTGCCACAAGCTGATATTATTGGCCTGCCCGGAGGATGGGTCTTATTTTTGTGGATTTTAGGTATAAAATATACCACTGGCATTATTGGATTGTCATTTTTAAGGAAACGAAGCTCATCTGTTGACAACAGCTCAGTATTTTTCCATGCTATTAGGCACGAGTAAAAATTGTCTCATGAAGCTTTCACTATTCTCATATCACTGCGCCTATAGCAATCCGTGTCGCCAAGCTGACTGGTTGCCTCTGCCATATACATATTGTAAGGCCAGAGGACGATGTTTCCTCCTTTGTCAGCTTGGCGTATTATTATGTTTTTGTTGGATTTCAACTTCTTCATGAGCCTGAAATATGCGTCATCCTTTGCCGTATACCTCCTTTTGGCTTCATTTTGTTTTCTGTATAAAGTTTTGAGTTCCTGTGTTACCTTATCATTAAAGATATCGATGTTATCGCGTATCATTACTGGGCAAAATTTAGATTTTGGTTTAAATTTTGTTAACGGTCCTTGAGCATATTCCCTGGACATTTGGCTAAGAGGCTCTAATGTGACATTGCCTTCGTCACGTAGATCATGTAAATCCTGCATGAGTCCTGCATCTTGTACTGTTATGCATGATGGTATTGCACTAGTTCCTGCCAATGGTATTTTCTGTTTCCCAGTTCCTTGCAGCAAATGGAACTTCTTCAGTTTGATTTTTCTTATAAACTTGTATACATCAATCCGGCAATCCGCATAGTTGAAATTTCCCTTGGGACAGAATGACAAGCCTAATGATAGAATAGATGTCTCACTAGTAGATAGCTGTGCGTCCGTTAAGTTTATAACAGTTTGTTCGTCTCATTTACTGATTCCATTGTTTCTTCATTTTCTTGATGTATGTTTTTTTTGGTATTGTACCGCTGTTTATGGCATTGCCGCCACTCCCATCTCTTGCGTTTCCTTGTGCTGGTTGCTGAGCATTTTGCGCATGTTGTGCACCAGAACGCAGTGTTTGTCGCCAGTCCTGCCTTAGGCAGTCCACCACCTGCGCTAGGGTATATTTGTGAAACCCCACCCTTTGAGCTCGGGTGGTCTCATTATCAGAGCCACTGTCGATTGCTGAGCTTAAGTCAGATGCGGATGTGGTAATGGCAAGTGGCACTTCACTTAGCATAGCAGGCTGGGCTATATATATATATATATATATATATATATATATACACTTTCCGAGGAGTGCATGCATCTCTGCAGGAAGCACCTCAAGACTCAGAAAGCATTTTATGAAGCGTCACATGCACCTGTGATCAGCAGATGAGACGCAGAGCTCTGCAACCAATGCATTGCCCACCTGAGTACACCATATGCAGGGTCGGTCTTTGACAGAAAGTCGGCCTGGACACTTAATTAACAAGACCAGTCCCTGCCATCTGAAGACCCCAAGGAATCTGTTTTTGAGTACAGGAATTGGGAGGTTACCCTTGAAAATGTAGTATCCCGCAGGAATCAGGATTGTTGGCATGCATGCTTATTGTGTGTGGAACTGGCAGGTACTTGCTAACAATACGTATCTCATTTCTATGACGTGCACGTACTTGCCTATTTTCGCTACAACATGGCCATCAACGTTAGTAGTGGTGAAACTATGTAGCTCGCACAACCCATAATAATAACAGGTTGGCGGAAAGCTATTGAATGGTAGGAAAGTGTAGGGGCCTTGGATTGGTTACGAAAACTCTTACGTGGATTGGCTGGGGAGCTTTGCTTGTTGTTTATTAGCTGTGGGCTGCCCGAGACCGTATTGTTCCTTAGGATTGGCTGAAAAAACACGTGCAATCACTACCGGTCATATCTGTGACGGATCCCCGGCCTTCCCTTCTACCAATTGTTACAGAGTGCTGAGGTGCCCACTTGGGCTTAGCCCCCACCTCCTATGTCATAGTACCAGAGTACTCCTTAGCGTCCAATTACTTCGTCTTTGTGGCCGTACACTGTTGGCTCCTGCAGCTCCAATCCTCGGGCCTCTGTCGGTGTAACAAGCGAGGTGAGAGTGGTGCGACTGTCATAATTTAAGTAAGCTGTCAAGTGCTCGGTGGGAGAGTGCTCACCATGCTCTGTGCTTCCCCTGGTAGGTTAACTGGGCTGCTGATGTACCTCCGCTCTGTACATATCCATAGCCGGACTAGCAAGGGAGGTCAAATTCCTAACTTGTGCTGTCTCTGCCTCCCAATGCGAATTGTGAATACGCCACTCTTTTGTCACGCATGCGTACGATGTAAGGCATCGCGCGCCTGCGAGACAAAAGAATGCAAATTGACCCAACACTCACACACTAAACAAGCATTTCTTAATGCAATAGGACTCGTTTTTAACTGAAACCTATTACATTGGAAATGGGAGGGTGGGGGTCCAGGAAGGCACGAATGGGAGTGGGAGGGGCTGATGGGGGGGCGAAAAGTCACGGACTGCGGGAGGGGGAGGGGAGACACAGGGGCAAAAAAAGATTTGGAGTAAAGGGGCCAATAGCCAAGGAAGGATATAAATGACAAAATGGCCATCAGGAGGAGGGACTAACAATCTGAAAACGAATCAAAATGCAGCATTTAAGATTGAAGCCAATGGAAAACATAGACGGAAAGTGGGCGGACCTTCCCCTCACAATACTGTATACAGCATCTCTCGACGAGACAGTGCATGCGCTACCTAGCCGAGACCTGAAAAGTAGCTGATTAGGTGGATACGTGGCTGCTTGTGAAGATACTATTCTGGCAGACTTCCCATAAGTATACATTTTTAAAAAGACTACTTGGGTCCAAAAGAGGACATTTACCTACTCTGTGTCGAAGTGCATTGAAACAAATTCATTTATTTTAAGACGGATAAATGAGAAAATGTGTAAGACGTCTCATTTCAAAACACAAAATACAAGCTGGCCGGTCTTAAGAGGCCCCTCTGAGAGATGTTTGTCTAATCTTGTGCTGAACTCTGATTGTGTCACTGGATATAACATGAAGAGTGATGACAGAGAGGATCTTACAGTCACCAGGATAAATATTATGACTCCTTGAGAAGAACCAGCACTCCAGGCTGTAAACTATTTAATGAGGGAAAAGTACAGCACAGCAGCCTGACGAAGCATCACGGTTGCAATCACAGACACCAATAAAACTGTGCGCATTTCTGTAGAAAGTGGAAGGATGTGCCACGCTGTTCTTTCGAGAGATTGTTGTACAAGAGAACAGAGCGACTCCGGGGTGTTGGTAGTGATAACAATTCTGAGTATGTGAGCCTGAGGTCTCCTTGCTTTCTATCACTCTTTGTACAGAACTAAAAAGTAAAGATGGTGTGAGAAGTAGTGGTAGAACCAGGGGCTTGGCGAGGGTGATATCCTTTCAGGGAAAGGTTGGCGGTGAAAGAGGAGAGTGGACAATATTCTGAAAAGTACACAATATTTTTTAAGCCCTTCTGAGACATTCAAACATTGTATTTTTGTGCAGCATGAAAACAGCTTGAAAAAACCCTGTCAGTAAATAGAGTAGTAATTTGCTAATATCAAATGTAAATTGTGCCACTAGCAGGTTAAACGTTCCAATCCCAGTTGGATAACTCAGGAGTTTGTGTGTCTTCTGGTGTGATACCTGTGTAACCTGCACAGGGGCGTAGCTTGGTCAAAATGATTTGTGAGGAGGCGGAGTGAGCTTCACATTTCTTAACTATCACGTTGGTGAATCTTCTTAAAACACAATATATGAAAAGCAGGACATGAGGGTGGCTTAAGGGGCAGTGGAAAGAGCATTGTAAGCGGCACTTAAAACAACGGGACATATTTACAAGCCCCTATTGCCACAGGAACGTCACTTTTCAGGATGTTGTGGTGTTGATAGGGCTTTGTCTTATTTACAAGGCAGCGTTAAGCCACACAATGTGGCTTAACGCTGCTTTATAAATACGGCACCCTTTCACGATATACCCACTGATTTTGCCGCTGTCCCATATTTACAAGGGTGGCGTAATTATGGGGTAAAGCCAAAATTAAGACAAGGAAAAACCTGGTCTTACCCTGGCAAAACGAGGAGAAATATTAAATTTCTCCTCATTTTTGCTGTTTTGTGTGTGCTGCGTTGTGTAACACACTTGGAAACAGCAAAACGCAACTGATTGTTCATGTGCTTACTGCACATCAGTCATTTAAAAAAAATAAGTTTTGCAACTTCTATGTGTGCTGCATTAATTAGCACACATAGAAGTTACAAAACACCATTTTAAGATTGTTTATGTGAAGGGACACCTTCCTGCACATAAACAATCTTCCCCTGCAATGCAGACACCCTTGCACTATGGTGCAAAGGTGCCTGCATTGGAACTAGGCAGCTAAATTTAGCACCAGCACAGTGAGAAACGCAGGGCTGCACCATATTCTTCCACTGCACCATATTATTCTAAATATGGTGTAGCCCTGCATTTCTAAAGTGACGGATCGTGTCGTTAGCCTACTTGGCATAACGATGCACTTCGCCTTTTTAGTTGTAAATATGCCCCAACATTTTTAAACTAATCAACATTTTTAAGAACTTCAAAGCAGAGTCGAAAGAGAGTGTGTATGTGTTTTTGTCATTGTGGGTGTGTTAAAATTCCAGATGAAATCCGACTGTCACTTCACCCTACCCACTGAAGACCATTGTAGTCAACTATTTACAACAGAATAATTTTTTTTAGGGGGTGTAACACCACAAACACCCCCCTGAAGCTACGCCCCTGAAACTGAAGGTCATAGGTTTCAAACTTCCAGTGCCAGCATAATAGCTTGCTGATTTAATGCACCTGCTGCGTTTGTGCTTTTGTGTACTCAATGTTATTTGAATTTTATGTCACATATTTGATAACAGCAATAACCTAAATTAATGGAGCTGAGTGGTGCTTCACATTGACCATTGAAATGTTAGCAGGTGTATCTGCCACTTGAGGTGCAGTAGACACTGAATTCGATTTTGTGTTTAAGGTTTGGTTGAAAAACAAAAAGTAAAATGTATTTAAAAGATGACGGAAAGTAATATGGTACTGCAATATTTATAGACAGTGCAATCTACAGTTAGGTATTCCATTATATTACTTTATAAATTACAAATAGAACGCGGCAGCCATTTGCCCACAGTCACATCGTTTGGAGCTCATACCTTGTGTTCCAAGGTCAAAATGATGTCATCCAAGCAAGGCAGCAATAAGAGCTGGTTCTCTAACTAGTAGGTATGGCCTAGTGGCTGTTCATGGTAACTATTCTACAGCTCTGCTCTACAGAAATGGAATAAGTGTCTTCAAACATTTAAAAAGAAGAGCAAATAACATATTTTTATATTTGTATTTGCAGGTCTGCATGTCAGGAATGTCTTGCTAAGGGGGAACTGCTGGGAAATATCACTGGATATACTGTGGGCAGGGGTGTGGCCAAGCTAGCAGCAATGGCAGACGTACATTAGCAGTGCTCCGTAACATCCACCCTGTAATCGTTGCATATTTGCAACCAGGGCCGGACTGGCCATAGCGGGCACCGGGCAATTCCCCGGTGTGCCGCACGGGTGGTGGCCGGTTTTGGGCCCCTTGGGGCTGTTTTTGTTACAGGGCCGTTTTTGCAGCATAGCTGCAAAATTGGCCCTATACCAAAATCGGCCGAAAACCGGCCCCGGCAAAGTGCTCAGCGGCACCTCCAACCCCCCGAGTGGGGAGGGGGGCCGGCCGAGCACTTTGCCAGGGCCGGTTGTGGTGCCCAGTCCGGCCCAGTTTGCAACCCGAGGCCCAGCATCCAAACCAATCTTTTACTACAGGGGGTGCTGGGAGCGGCGATGACCCAGATTGAGCAGCCAATAACACCATACACCTTAGTGCCAATATCGGCAACACTCCCCATCCCTCCCACAGCAATACTTCAGAGAAATAATCGGACACAACATATTTTTAGTGGAGAAAATTGCTGCAGGTTTATTTGCATAACAAATATGCCAACACGGTGGGTTATCTTACGGGCGATCCCAGGGTAGGCAGCCCCTCACCACCTGCCCACCTCATGAGCCAATCTACCCGGTGGCCCTCGCAAACCGGTGTTTGTTGATTTGGGGGAGTGTCTAGCCCCTCCCACCGGCAGACCGCCAGTCCACCCCTTACTCACGCCCCTCCCAGCTCAGGGAGGGCGGAGAGTTGCAGGCAACCCCCGGTTGCTCAGGTCCACAACCGCCCGAAGGACTAATGGGGCACCGTCGCTCCTCCAGGGTCCAACATGAGGACCTCCCTGGGGATTTTGGCTTTCGCATCCTTACTGTGCTCCTGCAGAGGGTACCATTACTGTACCTTACAGCCTCTGGATTGCCCTGTAACTCCGCCACAGCACTGGGTGTAGCCACCGTCACCCCAGGGCCCCCCACCACGATAGACCTAGTTACCTACCCCCTGCTGATTCCAAGGCCTCCCCTAGATTAAGCCAGGATAGGTCCATTCCTCCTTTGGACAGGTGTATCCCTTCTGCATCTAAACACCATGTGGACTTGCCATGCAGTAACCCATACAAGATCAACCAAACCCCTGTTCTCAGAGAATATATGCATGGCGCCATCCACCCTCCTGCGTGATGTCTCCATGGCTTCCCCTGACCGCGCCCCCTGCCACAGCTGCCGGGGGGGGGTACTTCAGACCACCATATTTCACCGGTCCCTAGTTTGATGCTCAACTCACACCTCTGTGTATAGCGCTTGTCGGAGCGTGTCCAGCGAAACAAGCCAGACACCACCCGTGGGTGACGCCTCGTTTTATAATACTTTGTATCGCCTTGGTGTTTTAACCCAGAGTTACCCCAACTTTGGACTATAGCACAGTTGTTGGATGACAACTCCCACAACCTGCATGGCTGCCCGCTATAAGGCGGGTGAATTCACATCTGTTTATTGTTACTCGACTCCATGCTACTTTATTATCGACTTCAGAAGGATGAAATGCTGAGTGGACTTACCAGGGTCTCAACCTGTGACCAGGAGGTGGAACACAAGTCCTCTCAGTTCTGCCGCTCAACAGGCCTGTGCACATGAAACCCAGGGCCGACTTCTGACCTCTCCTCTGACTTGGACATGCCTGCGCTCCAAACCCATATCTAAAAGGCCTGCCAACCGCCTGACCATAAGAAGCAGTCCCAATGGTAACCGACAACTCCCAAGAATAATGTGTATAACTGACGCACTTGGTAGCCTGCAAACCCTATGCTCAGTGGACATGGAGAAAACGTATTAGAAAGTACCTGCACCCTCATAACTTATGACTTCAAAATGTAGTCTGATAGTTGACCGTATAGTGCTCCATCCCATTCAGCACTATAGGGCAAACTGCACCCTCTTGGGAAAGGCAACTCCCGCCCCAGCTGACAGAAAGTGCCTACTTGTGTGTAGACCAAACCTATGTCTTTGCCTATCCCGATTCTGGCCGCAAAGTACGATGACATTGCCCGCCCCAATCCCGGGCAAAATAATTGTAAGCTTTACTGCTACCAATGTGACAGTTGCTGGAGTTCATGCAGGTCCAATATAGCACCGCTGCTGTACTATAGCCTATTATAGCCCCAACAGGGGGGGATTCTGTGAAATGCTGAAGGTACCCCCACCGCCTCACCTCGCATGTGACTCAGCCCAGGTATGCTTTTGCTATGACCCCTCCTCAGTCCTTAGAGATCTCCTTAAACAGCCTGCAGTGGCCAGGTGGCAGGCACCACTACGTGACCTGCCAGACATATTCACTCACAATCTTAGCTGCCTGGCAGCACTCCCTGCTGCAGGTGTCTAGTTGCAAACCCTCCTTGCCCCTCTAGGCTGTAAAGATTGACATTGCTTAGATGCGTGGTTACCTCTCACCAGGGACGGTAGAACGTAAAACCCGTGTCCTGAATGTCCCATATATATGATGTTGTGCAGGTGTAGAGGAATCCAAACCTAATAGAACTGTGCATACGGCGTGTGCTAGTATTCAAAACGGTGACATACAGATTATGCACGGCATGTGCTAGTTATTCCAAACTGAGACCTATGCATTATGCGCGGTGTTTAGCTGCACAACTTGGCCCAGCTCATCACTTTACAAGCCTATGAAGCAAACCTCTGCCGGATACCCCCAGATCCTTGCCGTGCACGCCTTAACCCACGGAGCTCTCTTCCTACTGGAGTATATGTCCACACACAACTAACACCTCTGCATTCCTCTTCCGGATGATGATCTACTGTTTCATGTTTGCTGGCTTACTGCTAAGTGTCCCATATCATGCACTGCTATATCCTCACACCTTAACCACTTTCTCTGATCGCAAGATAGAGGATAGTGTAATCACCAGACACAATGTAAACAAATTTGCACGCCGAACATGTCAGGAGACATTCAACCTTTATCGTAGAAGCGCCGCAAATTTGGCAATCGAAATTACAGAACTCACCAGCCTCTATATAACTCTAACTTGAAGCGTGACACATGAGGCTTTCCAGGCCCCCAAGACTAACAGGACGGCTTGGGCAGAAGGCAATAGTCCCCAATGACTTGACTTACTCAGTGCCTGTTGCAATGGTCCTCTCTCCAAGCCAGACAGTGCCCCCTATTGTCAGACTGTCCAAGGAGCCGGTGGTGAAAATTAACTGACGGTGCCTATTGCACCAGAAAACCACCCAGCCAGATTTAAGGTGACTTGCTGCTGAAGATCAAAGTGGTGCGCCAACGCCGCACTTACGGCAGTCCAGACCTTACTTTCTCACCTTGTGGGGAAAACCATGTACAAAATTGATAAGTGCGTACCCCGTGAGTAACTAGACGAGCTGACAAGGTAGCCCCTATTAGATGGTTGCCCCTGAGTAAAACCCCCACTGCCCCATGCTTCATGGTCATGAGGGCAAGAGAAGCTTCTTTGCGTGCGGGGCTTGCTAAATACCTGTCTGCAAGCAAAATTCTTGATGCCTTAACAAAGCAACCAAAGTATGTGTGCCCCTGTCGCCCCTCCCTTCTGAATGCTGTGCACAAACTCCAAGAGATCTCAGTCATATCCCATGCAAGATAAATAGGACACAAGATCATTGCACTCTACCAATGCTTCAAGGAAAGCACTCAACTGCCAGCATCATCAGGAACTAAAGGTGAACCCTAACAGCCGTGCCAGCTATAGCACCGGTGGCACCCTGTGGGCGTGTCCCCCCATCCATGACCACCTGCACAAAGATTTCTCTGCACTACCAAGTGCCCCTTATGTCACCATAACCACTCACTCAGGTGCATCTAATTAATTTACAGTGTCACTCATAAACGTGAAGGGTGTCGAAGCACTTTACATTACACCCACATATTACTTAATCATGCGTGTAAATCAATGTCTAGGAAACGTTACATCAGACGGAGGGAGGGTGGAAATTATATGTCATCCCTTCTGGTAGGCAGTAAAGTTCAGGGGGGAATTGGTTTGGAGAAACACCAACTCCGACTATAAAACGTAAGACCAGTGTAATGAATTATCTCTAATAGTTAGGAATTCAATTCTACCCCAATCAACAGATCTACAACATCAGGATACTGAAAGTCTGGGGGAGAACTCAATACGCTCTAATCTAAATTTTTCTGCATTCCGGTTCTTTAATGACAGTAAACCTTACCTTAGTAAAGTTACCTTTGGCCTTAAGACAATGTAAAGAACTTCTGACTTTCCGCAAACTTTTAAAAACAATTCTTTTTAAAAATGAAGTCTAACTCATCCCCTCACTGTCAATATGCTGCTGATCCCTGGTCAAAAGCGCAGAGATACTCCTGTAGGAGTGATTCTAGCGCTATACAAATCTATAAATAAATAAATAAATAAATAAATAAACAACTCACTGGTTTTTATTAGTATTACACTCGCCCTGCAGAAACAACTTTATCATACCCCTCCGTCGAACACGCGCATTAAGGAGCCCTAACATCAAGCAAAAACAATATTGTGAACGCGACAGAAGGTGTGGAGCACTATTCAGGTCGGCCCGCCCTCCCCTGATAGGGCTGTGACCAATTGTGTCACCCAGCACTGTCCTCGCCACCACGAGCATGGAACGGTAAAGGTGCCCCAGCGTGCACCCTCCTATTTGGGAGGGAGGGCGAGGGGGGGGGAGAAAAGTAGACCAAAATATTTGAGTGTGAAAAAGGCCGCTTTATTAGGAAACAGGTGCACATTACAAAATATATAACCCTGGCAAAGCCTTCCAAAACTAGACCTCACTAAATAAATAATTAACTTCAAACCCCGCCCCCACCCCCTCCCCTAAAATTCTTTGGCCCCCACCCAACAATACAGCATTAAAACATTACAATAACATTATAAACATAACATCATCAATAAAGCATTACATCATCAAATAAATCATTACGTCATCACTTAACACATTACGTCATCAACAACCCCAATCACATAATGAAAACCAGGCCCTCGATAACCAAAACCCTGCCTGACCCTTCACCCCTGTCAAGACCCCCCAAAACCTGAACGGTCAAGCAATGACCAACTTCCCCTTTACCTGTCAATCAATGAATCAGACCAATACTCACCAAAAACTTTACAATAAACAGCACCGAAACAACAAAAGCCCCGCCACCCAGAAAGGTAGGGGGGGGGGAGGTAAACTACACCACCCCCCTTTCTGCCCCCCCAACTAGGAAAATAGAAGCATATACTAACAAAATTCAACGCTGCATCGTCAGTGATCGTGCCAAAACTTCACGCAACTCCAACAAATACAGGTCCATCCCTACTCTGGAAAGGTGAACACCATCACCCTTGAAAAATTCCACTGTTTCAAAACGTATCTCTCTATGAGAAATCCTGCTGAAACCAAGCAAATGGCAACATCTAGAAACCTCAGAATTTACCTTTTTCCTGGCTCTATCTACAGCTCTGGGATTTACCGCTCCTCTCCAAATCCTACGCGGAACTAGTTCGGTCCAAAAAACATGGCAACCAGCCCAAAACTCTTTAATGAGACTCAAATCTTTCTTGATAGCTCGCAACAATACAACACCCTTAGTGGTACATATATTGTTCTCCCCCAAATGAATCACCAGAATGTCAGGACATAGCCCGCCCACTATACTGTTATTGAGACATGGTATTAACTCTCTCCAGAGCATACCACCTTTCCCCTTCCAAACAATGTTAAACATTTGAGCATTAAAACCCAAAAACTCTCCGAAGTAACTCTGCGCCGCCTGGACTCGGGCCCATTTCACGAAGGAATGCCCAACTATCCATACTGTCACCACTGGAGAACGGGGCCCAGCTACTGATCCTGTAAAAGAAAACATAGTTAAAGCTTATGGAAAGGAAGATGACGCATGCGCCTCCTCCGCCTGACCTCTCACGTAACGCTGAAAGCAGTTCGAAGACCAACGCCCCAACCTCATGATATCCCTTTGCGTCCATCCTCTATTAAAAGCTTCAGTTGCAGCACCAATCCGGAAAGAATGTGTACCATATAAATTCCCGTCCAGCCCCAAGTGTAGTAAAGCCTTGCGCAACACCATACAGAATTGGTATGCTGTAACAGGAGTGTTATTAATATGCTGGAAAACAAGAGCATCCTCACCACCCCCTGATAAAGAACGCCAGCGCCGGGCCAACAGCAAAGGGCAAGTGATCCTAGGAGAGCGCGCTTCCAACCACACTCCTTTCCCCAACTTCTTCTGATCAGTTTTGGAACTAGCTAACCAAACATGCACCCCCTCATCAGAACAAAACACATCACGCCAAAAAATTCCACACTTACATTTTGAACCCAACAATTCCGAAACCCTAAAAGCTCCAAAAAACATGAATACCATTAACATGGAGAACAAACAAGACTCAAAGTCATCTGAACAAACCGAAGGCAAAATAGCTATCAACCGAGCCAGCGTCTGCCAAGATAAGGGGGCCCTTAATCTACTAGAATGACCCTGCTCTCTAGCCCAGCCCTCAAGCATTCTCCTGCTAATCTCACCCGCAGAAGGAGAATAACCCCAAACCAACTTACCCTGGAAAGCTATCCCTGCCAATTTTCCTGCAATAGTCACTCTAGTCAAACCTTTATCCATGAGATCTAAAATGAATTGCACCACATCCTCAGAACGACGCCAAACCTTCTCACGCCTGCAAGCGCCGGACTCCAGAAACTCCCTCCAAGCCAGAGAATAAGCTGAACGCGTAGACACAGATAAAGAACCTACCACCAGTTGTAAGACCCGACGTTGCCTACGTGCCACAGATGAATCGGCATCGGGGTTGGTGCTCTGTCTGCCTCCCTGGCCAGTCCACGGAATCTCCCCCACTGTGAACGAGACAAAGCATCCGCAATGTGATTGTCCACACCAGGAATGTGCAAAGCACGAAAGTGAATGTCGTGTTTCAAACAGCCCAGCACGAAGACTCTCATGAGCTTCAAGACCTGTTCATCCCTGGCGGACTGACGATTAACAATCTCAACCACAGCCATGTTGTCCACACGAAAAAGCACCTTCTTGTGTGCCAAGACCTCCCCCCACAGAGTCAAAGCCACCAGTAAAGGGAAAAGCTCCAAAAAGGTTATGCTGCGACCACCATTCAACCACTCATCCGGCCATCGTTCTGCACACCATCTCCCATTCCAATACAAACCAAATCCTTCACTGCCTGCTGCATCAGAAAACATTTGCACATCCCACTGAAAGTCAACATCCCGAAGCAAAGGTACACCATTAAAAGAAGAGAGAAAAAAATTCCACATTCTCAAGTCTTCCTTGACACCAGCAGACAAGCGAACACGGTGGTGAGGCAAATGCTGACCTGCAAGGGCCCTGCCCAATCTGCGACAAAAAGTCCTCCCTGTTCTCACCACCCTACACGCAAAATTGAGGTGACCTAGCAACACCTAAATATCTCTCACCATCACTTTTTGTTTTGACAACATGGTTTCCAGCAACTCCAGCATCTTCACTTTTTTATCTTCTGGCAAGTGAGCCCGCATTGCCACAGAATCAATTTCAATTCCCAAAAAGGACAAAACAGTGGCAGGACCCATGGTCTTCTCGGGAGCTAAAGGAACTCCCAGATCCTCCATAAGCCCTTGGAAAGTGTCCAGAGCAGACTGGCACTCCGTGGAGCCCGGGGACCCGACAAAGAAAAAGTCCTCTAGGTAGTGCGTTACCAGTGAGTGACCAGACTGATGAGTAAAGTACCATTGTAGAAAAGTGCTGAAACACTCAAAAAGAGCACATGAAATGGAGCAACCCATCGGCAATGCCTTGTCCACATACCATTGTCCTGAAAATTGTATGCCCAGTAGACTCCAGTCATCTGGATGGACAGGCAGCAGCCGGAAAGCAGACTTAATATCACACTTAGCCATCTCAGCAGCTGCACCCGCAGTCACAACAAGTGACATGGCCACGTCAACTGAGGAATAAGAGACCGAAGTAGACTCTGGGTCAATAAAATCGTTTACAGACGACCCTTCCGGCCATGACAAGTGCTGAATGAGCCTGAATTGTCCCGGATCTTTTTTAGGGACCACTCCAATAGGTGATATTATCAAATTATGGATCGGCCAATCATGAAAAGGGCCAGCCATCCTTCCTTCATGCACTTCTTTATTCAATTTTTCTTGCACTACTGCGCCATGCTCAGACGCTGATTTTAAATTAGCAGACCATCTCCTTTGTCTGGAGCCCATGTAACCCAAATGAAATCCAAATTCAAAACCTCCCAACAATTTCTGTTTCACAGCTGCATCATCATAATCTTGAAGTGCAAGGCGCAACTTTTCCAACTTAACCGGCGTATGAGCTCTTGGGCCCAATACCCTGATTACCTCTGGATCCCCTACCCCCTGAAAACTGCTGGGACGTCCCCGAACCACCTGCACCTGACTGTTTCCCCTGTTGACCTCCTGCTGGTTTGTTATCCCAACATCTAGACAAGGGATGCCGCTTACCACAACCGGAGCATTCATGTCTGAATTTACAATACTCTCTACTACAGGACCCTTTGTTAAATTCCCAGCATGTGCCAACCCCAGACTGTGTGTTTGAGCTACTCCCCACCCCTCCCCGGGTGGGCTTGGCCTGAAAGGGCCGGTAAAGTAAGGGAAGACCACTGGCTGTAAAAATCGTCTTACCCCCCGATGCAGATCCCATAGTATGCTGCCATAAATCAGTGTCCAGCTCCCCCCACTTGGCCTCCGGATCCCAAGCCATCCTGGCCCTGAACTCCTCATCATATTGGGACCAAGCACACCCCCCTCCAGTAAGCTGCGCCTTACGTATCACATCCATGTATTTGAAAAGAGACACGCTGCGCTCTGGAAATTTTTCACAAAAAAACACTCGCATAAATAAGGAATGCAGCTGTCCAATTCTCAATGGTTAATGGAACTCTATGTCGTTTTGCAGGCTCAAACTCTTCTTCTTTCGATCCTTCTTTGGACCGGACTTCCCGGTGTAGTAGCTTAAGAATTTCAACATATTCTCCCTTCCAAATTCTCTCTTTTGTAACCAACATTAAATGGGCACCCAAAGGCTTCGTGACCCCCATATAAGGCAATTTTTTAATTAACAATTCCTTGCTGGCCAATGGCTCTTTTACCACACTTGAAGCGTCAGTGCTAGTACTACTCTCCACTGTACCTGTAATCTCAACAACATCATCAGTGCCCACAGCAGTGTCTTTTACATAACGTCCTTTCAGCAACCGCCCTTCACCAACCCCAACAGCCCCTTCCCCTCCTGTGCCCACAGACACCATAATAGGTTTGGCCTGTGTAGCTAACTGCTCACCTGGTAACAAAGAGACCACTCTCGCAGGCTCTGCCCGTGGTGCCGATACCAATGTATCCCGTCTTCGAGGCGCCCTGACTGACGGGCCGTGTTCTCTTCTCTCTTTTACTTGTCTTTGCACCGCTTGAGCCTGAAAAACACTACTAGACACATGAGAGGGCTCCCCCCCTCTACTTCCCGTAACTCTCCTTCTTCGGGACTATCTTCATCATAATCCAAGACCACTGAATCAAGTTCAGCAGGAAACACCACACTACGGGTCTTACCTAACCCGGCATCAGCAAGATTACATTTTAATTGTTGTGAAGAAACTCCATGAGGGGGAGCAGACTGTACACGCCCGTACCTCCCCTTGCGCTGACTCTGTGGCTCCATAGCCGACGGTAAGGTGGACCACCTAGACCTGCTATTCGTTGGGGCCAGCGGGGTCACGCCGGACCCTCGTGTGCTGACCGCGGCGGGTTCCCTCGGTGGAACAGAGAGGGCCGCGCTAGGCATTCTCCTCACTACACCTTGGCGAAATTGGACTGGACCACGCCCTGCCAAGCCTGGACCGGCGCACCTATCCCTGTCCTGAAAAGAAAAAGTTTGGACTGGTGTGCTAGGATCCCTAAATACAGCACCTGACGCAGGCCTTGTCCCCTGCAAATTAGAACCAACGACCATCCCTTGAAACCTATCCAAAGAACGCCCTCTAAGACTACCCCTCAAAGGCACCTCCCTGACCGGAGAGTCGCCTATCATCTCTTCATCCCCACTATAATCCAAATTATCAAAAGCCACCGCTGTAGAAGAAGCCCGCAAAGAAGCCCTCGCACGCCAATCTTGACCCTCACCATCCTTCTGTAATCCCCGCTGCCCCAAACCTGCAGCACCAAAATGCTCCCACCCAGGAGAACCGAACATCAAAAAGGGGCCTCCTGCACCCCTCGACCCATATGGAACAGCATCCATAGGCCCCTGTACAGGCCCAACACTTACCTGCCTGACACCCCTGTCATGCTGTGACGTTGTACCTGGAAAACCAACATCCCCTACACTTCTTCCAACAGGTTGCCAAACCCCTGCAGGATTACCCACCACAGCCCCTCCAAGCCCCAAACTCCCTGCACCAGGCACATGACCTGCAACATTGACATTACAAGAAAAAGATCCATGGCCCTCCTGTGGCACACCCCTACCCTCCCTCTGAAAACGGTCATCCATATCCAAAAAACCAAAAGACCCAGCAGGCGAAGGCCGAGAAACCCCCAAATCCATAGCAGCGCCAGAAACTGAACCCCCTTCCCCCATTTGAGCCCACTCCCCCTCTCCCCCTCTCCCCTAGAACCCCCCCACCACCGACAATGCAGCACCCACAGAAGAACCAGGAGTAAAAAACAATAAAGGGCTGCCCACATTACTCTCCACCTCCAACTGACCATCACCAACATCATGAGACGAAAATACCCGACCAAGTTGATGCTCCAAACCCCCAGGGCCCTCCACCCCACCTGATACAAAACTGCCTTGAACTAACCTTCCCACAACATGTTTTCCTGGCACCAAATGTTTAGAAGGTGTTAATAAAACATGAGTGCCTGCATCACAAAGAAACTGTGACTCAGCAACAACCAGCTCTGAATGATTCAAACCGGGCTCAACCTGCTCCTGGCATACCCCTTGTGATTCGAGAAATTGCACAGAGCCCCTGCGCGCTCCTCGGGCAACAACCACATGCTCAGGATCCACCCGCCGCTCAAGTAACGGGTCAGAGGCAGAGCGCTTCTTGCTCCCTCTCCGCCCCCCCCTCCCCCGCTTGCCCGTTAAAGACAAAACCGAAGCTAACGCTTCAACGGGAGCCACACTGCCCGCCCGCACCGCCGCAGGAACAACCAGCGCACCTCCCGCCTCACTCACATGCCCTGCAGGAGCATCACGCACCGCCGGAGCTTCACCCGCCTTAACCGCCACTCGCGCTTGCCCAGCAGTGGACGGACGCGCCTCACTCACGCACACCAAAGGAGCGCCATACACCGCCTGAGCTCCCCCCTCCCCAACCGCCACTCGCGCATGAACTGAAGGGGCCGGTTTCTTCGTACGGGACCGGCCCCTTTCACTTACCTGCCCGGAGCGTCTCTTCTTCAGCGAGGAGGGCGCCATAACCGCGGCAGAGACACCAGCAGAGGCCTGGCGCTGAGGGCGCGCCGGCCCCCCTCCCACCAGCAAATCCATGCGACCTGCTTCAGACAAAAGCCTCATCGCTTCCAGCACTCGATAGTCCTCCATTACACTATGAACAAGTAGCAACAATAAACACTAAAAGGAATTACCCTAAAACTCTACAAATAATTACCAGACAAAAACGCTAACTGTCCTCCTAGCCACCAGGTCACCAAACCTAAAATGGTGGCTAGGAGGAGGAGACACAGGAGTTTATAATTGGGCTGGCTAAGACCTACTACACCAGCCCAATTCTAGAAGGTTCTACCTGTTGCTTAACCCCTCGCAGCCCTCCCAAAATGCCCGGGGGAGGAGACCTCCCTTCGGTCAGCTCCCTCCCCCAAGCCCCCCATTGCATAGCGACACGGGAGATAAGTGATTTGCCCAGAAACATTGAAAGATCTAGGGGCGCTTGAGTGCCCAACACATTTCATTGCCCCTTCAAGCATATGGAGTAAGTAATTAGCCCCTCCGGTCAGCACGGCGCCGAAGTGCCAGTATGCGCCCAGCTCCACACTGCCCACTTCACCCACGGGACAACATCTCAAACTATACAAACGTAACTGACGGTGTTGTGCGGGAAGCAACACAACGCGGCATTGCCCTCCGGTAGCCAAACACTGCTCGCCCCAACCCTTGAGTCGGGACCGTCGACGCAGGTAATGATTGTAACCAGTCTACTACAAGCCAGCTGCAACTAGGCCTGTGCACGCCAGGCTGAGAGCACAGCCACGGCTAAACCCGCTGAAAAAAGTGGGCGTGGACAATGTAGGGAGGACGTGGCCCTAAGACACTGTGCTAGCTTATGTGCGAAGTGCCCAGTGAGCGTGGCACCGATGCCTAATGTTAATTATTTATTTATATTTTGCATGATTATATAGCACGAACTTGCCCGAAAGTATGGAGCGCTTTAAGAACACCTTCAGGCACTGCAGGGTAAGAGAATTGCCCAGAATCACCGAAAAGAGAACACGACCCCGAGGCTCGAAACCTTGGTTCCCGCACCAAAGTCGGCTGCGCGAGCTCGAACCGAAAGTATAGAGCGCAATCCTGAGCCCCGGTTATACCTGCACATTCAAGCACGAGAGTGTGAATTGCCCAGAAATAATGGAAGTGAACGCGACCCCAAGGCACGAACCCTGATAAAGGCACCAAAGTCATCAGCGTGAACTCGACCCGAAAGGATGAAGCGCCCTCAAGCACAGTTGATACATCACACATTCAGGCAGGTAGAAATTCTGCCCCTAAGACATAATAACCAATAGCTTCAGTTCCACCTTCCACCGGCAGCCCCAACACCCGGACCGCCCACCACAAGGAGGCAATCGGTCCAAACTTAGGCCCCTCCTGGCCCACATACACGTGCTGAAGACTACTGAGGCTAGAGTGCTCCTCCCCAAGTTCTTCCCCCTCGCGCATGGCGAGGCACAACCCCCCAGAGCCAGGAACCATTAGCCACGTTGGCGCTGCCCTGGTACTAAAGGGAAACAACACTAAATGACCCACACAAAGTGCATACTCCCGCAAACCTGTGTGCCTTCTCAACGATCAGAGGCTTATGGACACACACCCAAAGCAAGTTAATAATGAGCAAATCACACCTCCGCTCGACCTCAGTGGCTACGAACTGCCACTGTGCATGGCGGGGTCTCCGTCGCGCTGAAGCAGCAACTGCCCCAGAGCAGTTAGCCTTCTACCCGTCAAAAACACAGAAGGTGCAAAAGTAACAAACTTCTCCAGAGTGGGAATAGAAGTGCACCCACGTGAAAAGAAGAGCACATTAGGGCCTGCCATAGCGTCCTGGTGCAAAATTGTTCATGCCCCCCCTCGCCCAGTGGTGATGAGAGCCGAGACAACAGCTGCTGTGCCTACTGGCGGACCCCGCCTGTCCCCGCAAAAGAAAGAGTCAGAGTTGACCCTATCAGGAATCAAACATGCAACTCTGTAGTAGGAGATCTCTGTGTATAGTCATAATCTAGTGAATAGTCCCGCCCATGTGCGTGGACCCCGGAGCAATCAAAAATAATCTCTTACAGTGTCAAAAAATTGCAGAAAAGCATAGACACTTAAGAGAGAATTTAAAGACAGATAATGCAGCCTAAAAAGCTACACTGTCCAGTACTTCAACTAGAAATTCCACCATAAAATCCACAAAACAGCAAAAAGCCTGTACAGATTTCCCTTGCTTTAACTGCAAACTCCCTCAGGAATGATAGAGAGAAGAACCTGGACAGACAAGCCCCATAGGCTGCCATTATGTGGCTCAGAACAGGATACTGTGCCTTTAAGAGAATCTTCCAGAACCTTCTCCCAGTATCCCAGAATGCATAGCAGGTCCAACTTACTTTCAGTTCTTTTTTCCGGCTCCTGCAAGCAGGACCCTGGAGCATTGAGCTCTCCCTTTTCAAGGGTTTTGTTGGTGTTTTTTCACTAAATTCGATTTTGTGTACTTTTAAAGTACTTTGGTGACTTTCTTCTTGGTTTTCTGCACTCTTTTGTTGTCCATAATGCCTGCATTATTTGACAAATGCCCGGAGTGCTCCAGGAAGAAGGCCAAGTCAGACCCCCATGAGGTGTGTATCCTCTGCCTTCCCTCTTCCCACATCCCAGAGGAGTGTGTGATCTGTAGAGGCTTCTCTGGCAGGACCCTGAAGGACAGGAGGAAGATCAGACTTCAGGGACTTGAAGAAAGAAGACTGAAGGCTCAAGGTGGGTCTGGAGGGGCTTCTACTGCCCATGCTGAGGCCTCTGGGGGGCTCCCCAGGGGCAGGAAGTCCAGCAAACGTCCAAGGTCTCCGTCTGGGTCGGTTGCTATGACCACGACGTCGAGAGGAAGGTCCACGGCCAGTTCCCGGTCTCCCCAGGGCTCTGGGTTGAGAAAACGTCGCCCGTCGACGTCGAGGGACTTACACAGGCCGCCGTCGAACCCGGTGTCGATTTCTTCGTCGTCGCCGTCGGCGTCGAGTGGACGGCATCGGAGGGCCCGGCGTCGGCGCTCGCCGTCGAGGTGACACCGCCGTTCGCCGTCGAGGGCGAGGACATCGTCGTCGTCGAGGGGATCCTCGTCGTCGAGGCCGCCGTCGAGGACGGCGAGGTCGCCGTCGAGGCAGAAGAGGTCTCCGGCGCTGAAGAAGTCGGCGTCGAGGCGATCGAAGAGGTCGACGTCGAGGCGATCGAAGAGGTCGTCGTCGAGGCGGTCGAGGTCCCCGTCGAGGCGTCAGCGCCCGTCGTCGAGGTTTAGAGGTTCGTCCATCTGGTCGGGGTCGACGTCGAGGCATAGAAGCCGGTCTACGCCGAGGAGTGTGAAACGGTCGACGCCGAAGGGCCGCTCGATGTCGAAAGGACCACGGTCGACGTCTGAACACCGGTCTTCGACGTCAGGGGGTCGTAAGGACAGGCCGAGGACTATGGGGGTCTCCCCTTAGTCAGGACAGGATGGTGGCTCGCCGGGAACGGCGTACTCAGAGGTGTATACCCCGAAGAAGACTGTTACACCGCCTCCTCCTCCTCCTTTGCCTAGAGGTCCTCCTCCGAGGGCTTCGACCCTTCCTCCGTTGCCTCCTCTACCTGCTCTTCCGTCAGGACCGCAGGCCCCGGTGCCGGGTGCTCCTCCTCCGGTTCCACCGAGATCGGTGTCGATGCCCAGACTTCCGACACCTCCGAAGAAGACTCCTAAGTCAAAGGTTCCTCCTAAGCCCAAGACGTCTGACCCGGGGAAGCCGGCGGAGCGTCCCAGGCCCAGGAGATCGAGGTCACGCTCCGGGAGGAGAGACAGATCTAGGAGTGGACACGGTTCCTCCTCGAGATCCAGACATCGCCATAGGAGGCATAGGTCCAGGTCCCGTTCGGCCTCTGGGACCCGTTCATATTCACCTACAATGTCGACGAGGGTGTCTCCGATAGATGACATTGGCACGTTCCAGGAGGTTCTCCTGAGAGGGGCGGCGAAGTTGGGGATCAAGGTGACGGCCCCTACGCCCACAACTTCTGTGATCTTCGAGACTTTGCACACGAAGCACCTGTCTCGCCCCCTACTGCCTTTGGTGCCAGGACTGGTTAAGCCTGCTGAACAGCTCTTCCTTACGCCGGCGGTGGTGAAAGCTGCTCCCTCCAGGCTCGTCAAGAAGTACAGGGCTCCAGAGTCGGACCCGGCCTTCTTGCGGAAGGACCCAGTGCCTGATTCGGTGATTGTGACGGCGGCTCGGAAACTACATGCTACCTCCCCGTCCTCCACTGTGACTCCGGATAAGGAGAGCCGCTGGATTGACTCAGCTGGACGGAAGGCGTGTGGGACGTCTTCCACGACAATGAAGGCCTCCAGTGACTCGGCGTTGTTGGGACGATACGACCGTGCACTGTGGGATTCCATGGAACAGTTTGCGGACCTTGTCCCGCGCGACAGGAAAGAGGACTTCATGGAGATCATCCAGGAAGGGATGCTGGTTTCGAACCAGGCCATCAGCGCCGCGGCGGATATCTCCCTGCTGGCCGCGCATGGATACTGCCACGGTATCAATCAGAGACGCCATGCTTGGCTCCGGCTGACGTCGCTCAAGCCTGAAGCGCAACAACGAGTGGCAAATCTGCCGTTTTCCGGCGACACCCTCTTCGGGAAGCACGCAGATGACGAAATGGCCAGGATGAAGGCCGAGGCTGAAACCCTGACGGCTGTGGGCTTCGAGAAGCCCAAAGAAAAGAAACCCTACCGCCAGTTCCAACGACGGTTCGGGTCGCAGGGTAGAGGAAGGGGACAGTCTTCTGGGCAACAACAGCAGCAGCAACAACAGCAGCAATACAGAAGACCCTTCCAGAAACGTCAGAGGGGTAGAGGTGGACAGCAGTCCTCTACCGCGAACAAGGGCCCGGCTGGGCCTCGACCCTGAGCGGTTACTTCCCCTTCGTCCGTTACCTGCTCCGGTGGGGGGAAGCGTTCAATTTTTTCTGGCAGAGTGGAGAAAAATTACTCAGGACAAGTGGGTGCTGAATATATGTTTGCAATGGATACAGTCTTCGGTTCATCAGCCCTCCTCCATCGATTCCTCCGGTCAGCTCGCAGTATCAACTGTGCGAGCTCCAGGCGGAGGCCGACATCCTTCTAAGGAAAAGGGCGATAGAAGATGTACCTCTGTCTCAAAGAGGAAGAGGTCTTTACTCCCGGTTCTTTCTGGTCCGCAAGAAGGACAAGAACGAGTTCAGGCCCATTCTGGACTTGCGACAGGCAAACAAATGGATTCGCAGAGAAAAGTTTTGCATGCTGTCGTTGCATCAGATTTATCCTCAGCTGCAGCGGGGAGACTGGCTTTGCGCCATAGACCTACAGGATGCGTACTTCCATGTGCCCATTGCACACAAACACAGGAAGTTCCTGCGATTTCAAGTCGGCACCAATCACTATCAGTACACGGTACTTCCGTTCGGGCTGAAGTCTGCGCCCCGGACGTTCTCGAAGTGCATGGCAGTGGTAGCGGCACACCTGAGGAAGAACAAGGTGTTTGTCTACCCGTACCTGGACGATTGGTTGATCAAGGCCTCCTCCTTCTCTGAAGCTCAAGCACACTTCCAGAAGACGTGCGTTCTCTTGAACAAGCTGGGGTTGCACATCAACATGTCCAAGTCTGTCCCGACTCCGGTCCAGTGCATCCAGTACTTGGGAGCCTCCATCGATACGCTGTCAGCAAGCGTGTCTCCTTCGGAAGAGCGACATTTATCACTCCTTCGGAAGGCTCAGGCTCTCATGTCCACTCCATCCACGACAGTGAGGACGGTGTCTTCTCTGCTGGGATCGATGGCCTCTTGCATCTTCCTGACACCGCATGCGCGGCTGCACATGAGACCGCTGCAGGAGTGCTTGGAAGATCAGTGGGACCAGAGGAGAGGATCTTGGGACGACAAGGTACAACTGTTTCTACATGCTCTTCAGTCTCTGAAGTGGTGGTGTTCAGCGGAGAATCTCCTCAGAGGGGTTCCCTTCCACAAGGACATTCCCACTCAGACTATCGTGACGGATGCTTCTCTCCTGGGTTGGGGAGCGCACTCCGGAGACCTGCAGATTCAAGGGAAGTGGTCCCCGTCGGAATCCACGTACCACATCAATTTCCTGGAACTCAGGGCTGTTCACTTGGCGCTGAAGGCTTTTCAACCGTCCTTCCGGACCAACTCTCTGCTTGTACAGACGGACAATACGACCACGATGTATTACCTCAACAAGCAGGGGGGCTCGAGATCACGCACTCTGTCTCAGGAGGCGCAGGCAATCTGGCATTGGCTTCCGGCTCGAGGACTCTCGATAACGGCCACTCATCAGCCAGGTGTGCAGAATGTTCAGGCAGACGAGCTGAGCAGACTGATTCAGGAAAACCACGAGTGGGTCCTAAACGACGAAGTACTAGGAGAAGTCTTCGCAAGGTGGGGCACTCCAGACATCGATCTGTTCGCCTCCGCCGAAAACAGCAAATGCCGAGACTTCGCCTCCAGGTACTACCAGCCGGGGACGCTGGGGAACGCGTTATGGATCAACTGGTCGAACAGCTTTCTGTACGCTTTTCCACCCATTCCCCTGATTCCAGCGGTTCTCATCAAGCTCTCCCAATCCAGGGCGAAGATGATTCTGATTGCCCCGGAATGGCCCAGACAGTGGTGGTTCACGGACCTGCTTCACCGGTCTCTCCTTCCTCACATGAAGCTGCCGTGCAGGCCGGACCTTCTCGCGAAGTTCGGGGGGCGGATGGTGCACCCCAACCTCTCGTCTTTGAGTTTGGCGGCATGGCTCCTGAAATAGTGCAATATGGCCATTTGAATCTCCCAGAGGATTGTATGGACATACTGAAGGAGGCTAAGCGACCTTCCACTCGGACTTCTTATGCTTACAAGTGGAAGAGGTTTTGCATCTGGTGCAAGTCTAAGAACTATGACCCTACAACATGCAAGGAAGATGTCATCCTTCCATATCTGCTACATCTGGCGCAGTCTTGCCTTAATGTCCATTCCATTAAGTTTCATCTGGCTGCTTTGACTGCCTACAGGAAATGCCCTTCACAGACTTCCTTCTTCCAGATCCCTGTGATCAAGGATTTTTGGAAGGCTTGAAGAAAGTGTTCCCTCCTGTCAGGCTTCCTTCGCCTTCATGGGACTTGAATGTGGTGCTGTCCAGATTGATGAAGGAGCCTTTTGAACCTATTCATAAGGCTTCGTTGCAGCACCTGTCCTGGAAGGCGGCGTTCCTCGTGGCCATTACATCGGCCCGCAGGGTGAGTGAAATTCAGGCGTTGTGTTGCCAAGAACCTTATACTGTATTTCATGCTGCTAAGGTTGTTATGCGTACTCACCCTAAGTTTCTTCCCAAGGTTGTTTCTGATTTTCATATCAACCAGACTATCACTTTACCTACGTTCTTTCAGAATCCTTCCTCTCCAGCGGAAAGGTCTTTGCATTCCCTGGATGTTAGGAGGGTGTTGAAATTTTATCTGGATAAAACCAAGGATATTCGTAGGTCAGACCAATTGTTCATCAATTATGGATCAGTCAGGACGGGTCTTGCTACCTCTAAACAGTCCATCTCGCGGTGGATTGTGTCCTGCATACAGTTCTGTTACCAAAAAGCTAATAAGACCTTAGGAGGTAAGCCTAAGGCTCATTCCACCAGGGGCAAGGCTGCCACGACAGCATTGCTCCGTAATGTTCCGATTGCAGAAATCTGCAAGGCGGCCACTTGGAAGTCGGTTCATACCTTTGCTAAGCATTACTGCCTGGACTCTGATGCTAGGGCGGATGCTCAGGTTGGACAGGCTTCGCTGCGAAATCTATTCGCACAATAGTGGTGTTGATTCTCTTTTCTCCACCGCCGCTTTGGTGTGGGGATGGGCTTGCCATTCTATTCACTAGATTATGACTATACACAGAGATCCCCTACTACAGAAGGAGTAGTTTCTGTCCTGTAACTCCAGTTCTGTAGTAGGGGTATCTCTGTTATAGTCATAAGCGCCCGCCCTCCTTCCCGGTGGAGAGAGACATATTCCTTTAAGGAATGCTACAGGTCTGGCGTGTTACTCCTTCAAAAAGAACTGAAAGTAAGTTGGACCTGCTATGCATTCTGGGATACTGGGAGAAGGTTCTGGAAGATTCTCTTAAAGGCACAGTATCCTGTTTTGAGCCACATAATGGCAGCCTATGGGGCTTGTCTGTCCAGGTTCTTCTCTCTATCATTCCTGAGGGAGTTTGCTGTTAAAGCAAGGGAAATCTGTACAGGCTTTTTGCTGTTTTGTGGATTTTATGGTGGAATTTCTAGTTGAAGTACTGGACAGTGTAGCTTTTTAGGCTGCATTATCTGTCTTTAAATTCTCTCTTAAGTGTCTATGCTTTTCTGCAATTTTTTGACACTGTAAGAGATTATTTTTGATTGCTCCGGGGTCCACGCACATGGGCGGGACTATTCACTAGATTATGACTATAACAGAGATACCCCTACTACAGAACTGGAGTTACAGGACAGAAACTACTCCTTACAACAGATGTCAGCAGAAAGAGTAAGTTTACTGAGCTATCAGCCGAGTAGTAATAGAGCACTTTCCTCCATGGATAGATAAATATCAGCCGCCAAGCATTGCCGCCGTAGCGGGCCCCGGACGGGCATTGCTGGCTGCGGTGCAGAGCGGGCTGCTGTAAGGGGTGCAAAAGGAGGTTGGAGGCACTTAAGACTGAGTGCTCCGGGTTCGGTGGGAAGAACAGCCGCCACCAAACATTCGCGGCGCATGGCCAGCAACCAACGACCGGAAAATGGCTATTTTCAATGTCAGAAAGTTTTAATCGGTTAACTGCATAAGTAGCCTCCACATATTTTCACTGAAGTGGCCTGAAACTGCCATGTACTACACGAACCCACACAGCCTTCGGCGCATCACCGCAGACTCTTACTAAGGTAGCGACACGATGTGTTCAACGAAACCTTTTAGCTCCCGCAGACAGTCTAATGAGCAGTGTACCGCACGCCGGATGCAGGCCCTTCCTACTGCCCGACATTAGACCGGCACCCAAGGGTGCCCCAAACAAAGACACCCCGCGTGCCGATCCGCAAATCCCCTCAATCCTGGGACCAAAACAAACACCACGCAGCACACGAAAACAACCTCCGTCTACTCTGCATGAGATAACCCGTCAGAATGTACGAAGAGGGGGCCCCACCACACCGCACAATACCACTCTCGCTCCGCACCCATGAGCCAGCCAGATGACCGCGCCGGACCAGGCCGCGGGCCCTTTGCCCATGCTGCTTCCTCCACCACGCAACACAACTCCAGGCTACAGGGCTCGCGGACATCCCAGGCCCCAACCCCTGCCCAGCACGACCAGTGCGACCAGGCTCCCACACGGAGCCACAGACAGAAAGGGGGAGACCTATGGCTACGGTGCCCATACACTCACCAGAACAACCCGACGTCAGACCAAGATACAACGGCATCATCAGGATGAAACAAACAGCGTCAGGGCAGCAAGAGAAAGAGGATGCTCAGAGGGCGGGAGAGGTATAAGTACCTCTCCCCCACCCTCTCCTGCCCGAAAGTGATGTCGGCCTAGGGGACCCTCAAGGATCCCAAACACTGGGAGGCTGACTCGTCGTGTGCCATCCTGTGGCACTAAGTGGGGCCCCCCTCTTAGGAGGGACCCCTGCGTGGGCCCGGGGCAGCCCTGCAGAGGCAAAGAACAATTCACGGACCACACTCCCTGGTAAAAAAATGGCGGCCCGCACTGCAACAGGAAGCGCAGCCCCTCAGCATTGAGTTTCCCCCACCTGACACTACACTCTCTGGCAAGAATATCATTACCTGCAGCAGAGGCTCCAGCTTTGGGGGCCCTTCAATAATTGGATCACACCCTAGAATGCCTGTGAGCCTCTATCTTCTCAGGCGCCTCCAGTGCTGTTCCCCCAGTCGCGTATTGCGCAAAAGATCAATGCATGCTGGTGACTGATCCTGGACTGCTTTCCCTGCGGAGGGCTATATCGACCTGAAGCCCATGCTTGCGGGAATGGACAACCTGGTCTTCATGACAGCCTCCCCTGCTTCTCCGCTCCAACACCTGCTGAGAAACCGATCACTCTGGCATGACTCTGTGCTGCAGAGGTACATCACTGAGCCTTCTGTGCTTGTTCAGGGCATGGAGAAAGCTCCATGTTCACCCTGCACAGTGGCTCCTAGGGACGCACCCGCTTACAACCAAGCACCGCCACTGGCCACTACACCATCCAGCAGCTGAGGTGCTGTCACTGGAAGACCCCTTGTGCCCATACTTGGAAGCAAGCCAAGCTCCTCCCGTTATTGAAAAAGTCCGGCCTGGATCCGGCTGTGCCCTCCAGCTATCGGCCCATATCTCTTCTGCCAGCTTTGGCTAAAACATGTGAAAAGATTGTTTTTAGACAACTTGAAGGGTTCATTGAGTCTTCTCACGCGCTCCATCCTGCCCAATCGGGGTTTAGAGCGGCCTATAGCACCGAAACGGCATTAATTGAGGTTTCAGAGGATATTCGGGAGTGCCTGGATGGAGGTGGCAGGGCGGTTCTGATTTTACTAGACCTCTCTGCCGCCTTCGATACGGTGCCCCATTCGATGCTTTTGGCCAGATTGGGTGCCATCGGTATTTCAGGCTGTGCTCTGGACTGGGTGACTTCATTTTTGAAAGATAGATCACAGCAAGTGTGGATGCCCCCCTATGCATCCACGGTTAAGGAACTAACCACAGGAGTTCCGCAGGGGTCTACCTTAAGCCCTTTACTTTTTAATGTTTATGTTACCCCCCTGGTCTATCTAGCTGAGCAGCTGGGTGCCAAAATAATGGCTTATGCTGACGATACTCAGCTGCTCTTCACTTGGCCAAAAAACCACTTAGACCCCTTGACCGTCCAGAGTTGCTTGTCGCGAGTTTTCCGTTGGCTGGCATTGGCCCAACTTAAAATGTAACGAGGAGAAGACAGAGATCCTCCTCTATGGATCTTTCCCGGATAATTTCAGGGAACAAATCTGGCCCTCCGATCTACCCTGTCCGAACTCAACAGGAGACCCTGTAAAGAACCTTGGTGTCTGGTTCGGGCAGGATTTAAAGTTCGGGGAGCATATTAAGAAACTAACCGGTACCTGCTATGCCACTCTAAAGGCCCTCAGAAGGTTTTTTCCCCTCATTCCTGGTGAGGCTAGAGAGACTGTGCTAAGAGCGCTGATCTTGTCACGCTTGGACTATGCAAATGCACTCTTTAGCGGCCTACCAGACTATATGGTCCATCGACTCCAGGTGATACAAAACTCGGCAGTCAGACTGATGTTTCAATTACCCAGGAGATCCAGTGTTCGTGGACATCTGCGTAGTCTCCATTGGTTACCTATTGCCAATCGAATTCTGTTTAAAATTCTGGTTTTGGCCTATCGTGCTATCCACCAGTTGGGTCCAGTATATCTGTGGAATAGATTTGCTCTTTATGCTCCTAAACGGGCTCTCCGCTCCGCCAACTTGTGCCAGATGGTCCAGCCTAAGTTTAAGCTTTCAAGAACAGGAGGCAAATCCATCTCTGTTAAGGCAGCCAGAGCATGGAATGCTCTTCCCTTGGCCCTTCGCATTGCTCCCTCACTTTCTCAGTTTAAGAAGGGACTCAAAACACATTTGTTTAACATCACTTTGTAATTTCTCTATTTGTTATGTTGGCTGCTCCGTTTTTTCTCACTTACTCACCGCGCCAGGATACTCTTGAGTAATAGAGCGCGTAATAAAAGGTTTTATAACATAACATAACATAACATACTGGGGTACAACAGGTTGGGGGTACTTGTGCTAAAACATCACTCCCCATAGGGAGACCTGCACCCCAGGCTAACACCATGCCACACCGAATCCCAGCTGACCTCACCAGCACCATACTGAATTGCACTGGGGGTTGTGGCCGTGTGGACTTCCCGTCCTGGCCCAATGAGTGGTTCCCCCTGGCCTCGCGCTCCCTAAACATCAGAGCAGGTCACATTGTACTCAATGCAGACCACCCTGGTAAAACTGTGTTGTTTGTCCCACCAGTGCCTGGTCGAGGCACAAAGTGACAGAGACACAGCCTGAATTAACGCCACCCACATAAATATCAGGGGGCAATCCTGGGAAGGCAGTGATTTTCATCATCAGCCTCCCCACTGACATTGGGAAACACCAGGGCACTGGGGGTGCTGCAGCATCGACCCCTTGGCTCAATCCTACAGCTGCTGGCCCACGGCTGCCACAGAGAGTACAACTGCAAATAAACAGGCCACCCCGGATGAAGGGACAGGGCTCTCAGTGTCTAGGTCGAGAAGTGACGAGGCAGCTCACGGCACCCCACCTACAACAAGTCTACTAGGTCCTGACTCACCTAAAGCCAACCCACTTTCCCTATCTGCAATTATTCGGGAGAGCAGAAGGAACCCCACCAGCACCTCTCATTGGCTGAGTCCATGCTGGTGCCATGGATGCGCTCTAAACCATCTTTGAAAGCCACTGCTAGCTACCACTGAACCCACAGACCCCGAGAGGAGGGTCACCCGGCCCTGTGAAGTAACTCCTCGGACTTAAGGGTGAAACCCCCCCATTTCACCTCCAAGCTTATTTCTCACATTGTCTGGTACATGTGTCATGTGCCCTGATCAGAAAACTCACCATACATCCCAATTACATAAGGGCTCAACCCTTGATACAGACAGCTATGGGCTTTTCAAAGTCACCACTCCAATCCAAAACCTGACCACCACCCACCATACCGGATCCTACTCTGCACGAGATGTTGGTACCACCCTGAGCCCCCACAGGACAACCTGGACCAGGTGCTGGAAGCCATTGAAAGCTCCTGGAGGTTCATGGAAACTGCCCTGGGATCCCCAGTCACAGAATTCAGCTTCCTCAGAGAAGACCATTGAAGCTACACAGACCGGGTGAGAGATGGAAAGAAAACACTAGCCGAGCTGCAGCCTCAGACAGTTGACAATCATTGTGCTATCCGGGATCTGCAGGACCAAGTTCACATTTTAGAGGAACAGGTAGATGATGCAGAAGGTCGCTCTCATAAAAGCAACCTCCAATCCTGGGCATTCTAGAAGGTCTGGAAGGCAAAGATCCCTTGGCATTCCTGAATGCCTGGTTTCGATTATTCGTCCCTGCCTCGGATCTTGCTGCTTTCTTTTCCATAGAGAGAGCACATTGTATGCCAGAGAGCCGTCCTCCACCAGGGCCCCCCACCAGGTCCCATACTGACCAAGCTTCTGCACTTTCTGGACTTTGATGCCATCCTGCAGGCAGCTCGGCTGGCAGATCTCTTGAAACTGGAAGACAGACACGCTATACTCTTCCCGGACTACACTCTAACAGTGCAACGTCAACACACTACTTTTCTCAAAGTCAAGAGGTGGCTCCGGCAAATGGGGATCCAAAACTTCTTGCTGTTTCCAGCATGCCTCAAACTTCTGGATAAAGGCAAATCACACTACTTTACAGACCCCAAAGAAGTCTGAGACTGGATAGACAAATATTTAGACAAATTCTTGCCCAGGAAACCCAGCAGAGCAGCCCAACCTTCCAGAATAGGCTAGAAATGACAAAGCCGCTCACAGAGATAGTTACCCGGATCAGTAGGGTCTAAGGTGTTTTTTTTAAAAGGGGCAGAATTGAAGCCATCTTCCAAACTTTGGGGAAAATTCCATCAATGAAAATATTGTTAATCAAAGGATTAAGCACCGAGCAGAAGACTTTGGGAAAGGATTTAAGTACCAGGACCGGACAGGGGTCAGGAGGGAAGCCTGAACGTATGGAGGACAGATGTTTTGCAGTTTTGAGAGAGCGCAAACTGACCGAAATGTATGAGTGCATCACACTTACCCGTAGTAAGCACAAATCATGAGGAGAAATGCCATGAGTGCTAATAGTATCTGCAATTATATTCTGAATGTATAGCTAATGTAGAAATTTAAGTAGAAGTGGAACTAATACAGAAATGTGTGACACTATATGATTTTATTAGATGTGATTATTCCTGAATCCATGTCGTGTAGCTGTTAAAATGTAAGATGGCATGTGGTTAAACGCAGAATGTGGTAGGCCTCAGGGCCAGAGCTAGAAGGGAAGGGGAAGGTGTTTCTTTTCACGACATAGATTGTACTAATGTTTTGGTCATTGCATTAATGGGCCATGATTTATAGATGTGTTTACTGAATAATAGAATAAGAGTATTAACATGCTTTAATTAATGAAGAAGTTGAATGCTATAATCATTATGAGAAATATTGTAGGCCTGAAATGTTTTAACGTTGGTTTACACGTACATGTCTGGGCCAAGAAATGTTGCGAACCTTTTTGGAAGTCTATGAGAGTTGGGATCTTGGCTGCAGATGTCTGTCTGCAAGAGAAAAGGGGGAATCCAATTATAAATAAAATGAATAGAGGTCTGTTCAGGAGACGGCCCAGACATGGAGGAGGGTTCCGGAATGTTTAAGGGGTATCAGCGGGCCGGAGAAGAGTCTGAGAAGCAAGGTCAACTCCAACGTATGAGGCCCAATACAAAGCAGCATGGAAAAAGCCAGAAGCTACACCACGTGAGGGGCGTCTCACGAGGGGCGTCTCAAATGTTGTTGACTGTTTTGTATTAGGGACAGCACCCCTGGGTGGAGTTAGAGCAGATACCTGAGGACCCTTTAGAGAGCGGATGGGTAGGCAGAGAGGGGTCATGACTGGAGAACTATAGGTTTTCACCAAGAGACTAAGAGTGAGTGACTTCCCTTGGGGGTCATTCACTGCTGACACCTTTGTTAGGTTGGGATTTGGTTAAGTAGGGATACCATCTAGAGCAGGGTAGGGACAGCCTAACCTGTGTGTTTTCCTCCAACTTAAATGAAGGAGAGATCTCAATATGCGTCAATGCTGATAGCTTTATTATTCTTAGAACTTGTGTTAGTAATTTCCGTTGCTCGTCTGAGGGCTTTCAGAGAGCACATGTATGTAGTTGGACCTGTGTATCTTGTGAATCTCATTCTGAGATGCCTGTATTTGCAGCTTATCCTAAGCTTACAATAAACTTTTGAAAGCTAGAAGTTGTTTGTGATCTTTGGGAGCGGAGTCCTTTATTGGGTGCGCTAGCTTGGTAAGAGATGCACTTTCTTCCTCAAAGACAGGCAACAAAGGTTCAGTCGACCAGATCGAGGTTTGGATCAATAGTGATAAGGTATCGATCAAAATCTCGCCCTTCCAGTTGGTAGCAGAGGATGGTTGCCTTCTTGAGGACGGTGACCTAGGCCAGGTTAGCTTACCCCAAGGCCCCTAGAAATCGATGATCGGAAGAACCGCCCGCTGAAGAAGATCCGGATGACGTGAGACAGAAAAAGCAGCAGTATCGGTCGAGAGTGAGTATAAAGGGTTATGCGTGTTAGATTGCGGTGTTTTGTATTGTATCTATGTTGTAATGTCTGGCGGAGTTGAATGTCTGTAGAGTGACTGTGGAACAGGTTGTGAGCGCGCGCAACCGGTGGAAATCTTAAGTTCAAGGAGAGCTTAAGTGGTTCGGGTGTATCGGACACCCAGAGTAATTGTCAACTGGAGTGAAGGGGGTCATGAGGTACCATTGATCACCCGAAAGACCGAGATAGGGGGAACGTAAGAGTGAGTGCGTGAGTAACGGACGCTGGTCGGAGGTTACTGTGTGTGTAAGCAACCTATCAGAGAGACGATAGACATTTCGTCAGTTGTGTTGACAATTACATATAGACTGTGGACGTACAGTCGAGGGAAGTGACCGCTTGGTCGGAAGTAGTCATTTTTCGGTGTATGAATGGGACGCATGCATGACCGGGAGACGAGTTGAGAAAGGAGGGGTGCTGCTGCGAAGCGGAGAAAAGTGACGTCAGGAAGTGTCGCGACGTGATTGGCCGACAGGAGAAAGACCGCGCTGTGATAGGCCAGCTAGCAAAGACGTCAGAAAGTGTCGCGACGTGATTGGCCGACCGGAGAAAGACCGCGCTGCGATAGGCCAAGTTAGCAAAGCCGCGTTAGGATTGGTGGATTGTCATCAGGAAGTAAACAGAGTAGCGAGGCTGGATATTGTGCGTATAATTATGAAGTGTTTTAAATGGCTGAGAGTGGTGTTTAAAAAAAGAGAAGCGGGGATCGGAAGAAGGGGAAGAAGCCCCGCCGGAGGGTACGCCGGCTCGTTACATGGCAGTGAATGTTGGGTTGCATACGATCCTTTGGATATCAGAGTGGAGTAAGATTACGGAAGGAAATGAGGAACTGACGTTCCCGAAGTACGGGACGTTCAGATTAGAGGTGTTACATCGATTAAAATCAGTCATGACCTCAATGAGACCCTTGCCTAGACCGACCCAGTTTGAAGCTCTTGATGCATGGATTAGGGCAGCGCATGAAAAGAATATGAACAGACGACAAGAAAGGGTGAAACGATCGGTAAGGGCAGTGCAGGATGCCAGGTGGGATGCGGATGCTAAAAGATGGAGAGTGCATAACATGGAAGTAAATAAACTGTACCCGGTGTTAGAGGTGCCCGGAAATAAAAGCCCCCTAGAAGAAGATGATGAGAGCGAAACAGAGGACAGCCTGATAAACAGATTATTGACAGACAGGCCACCCCCGTATAATAGAGCAGGGGGGGAGGTCGAGCATAGTGAAAGAGAAAAGGGGGGCAATGCAGGGGAGCATGGACCGCTTCCCAGTTCAGAGTGGGATCCTGAGGCAAAGAAAGAGCTGTCCCAGCCTAGTCAGGTGCAACAGGTAGTCGGGAGGTTTGTGGTACAAAGAGCGCCGGAAACGGAGAGCGCCACATCCTACGCATTACCAGATGCACTACAGGTACCTGTTACCATAGGTCCTATAATATCGATATATGACCAAGAAAGAGCAAGAGGGGAAGAACGGGTACGGAAGGACAGAGAAAGAGCAGGGACGGCAAGGAGGAACGATACGATTATTTCCCCAAGTCAGATGCCGATACCAAGAGAGTGGAGCACCCCGATGCACACAGCAGGGGATCCAGGAGGGGACCCTGGGGGCCCTAGATGGCCAGTGGATCTGAGGGGATCTGGACGAAAATCCTTTCAAGAGCTAAATGAGTACATGAAGAAGTGGGATGAGGCAGTGGAGGCTCACAAGAGCATCATAGCTGCAGAAGCTGAAAGGGAAAGTCAGGACAGCAGAGCTCGGACTCACTGCGGGGCTGGGGAGAGCAACCCGGAGTGGGACGGGAGAGAGAGAGATAGTAGGGGAGTCACCCATTGGGCCCGGAGTGGGGATAGAACAGACCTGGAAAACGGGGGCCCCGGGAGTGGAGGGGTGGCGCGCCCAATACTCAGTGAAGGGGAGAGGAGAGCGCAAGAGTACAGAAACAGCTTTAAGTGTCCACACTGTGTGCCCGGCACCAGAGAACTGAATGGGAGTTGTGAGAGGTCGCATCATAGTCCCTGTGATGACGGAAATGAGCGCAGCCCAGGGAATATGGGGAACCAGGAAGGATCGTATCGGATACTGAGCGATACTAGGCAAAGGGAGAGTAGCGACCAGAGGGAAAATAACAGAGAGGCGTACGGTGAAAGGAGAGAAGAAGAAGAGAGTGGGCAGAGCAAGAGTGGGGGTAACAGGCCCGTGTTCCATCACCTTCCAAGATCGGATGGCCGAGCATGGGACCTGGAGAGATGGGAGCAAGGGAGAGCACTCATTAACTCTCCCGAGCCCAAACGTAGAGCTCGGAGTTGGGATGGTAGGGAGACCAGTGAGCACCCTTCGAAAGACATATTGCGAGCTGAGATAAAAGCTAAGAGACTCGATGTCGCCAGCTTAAGGTCAGACCTGGATGACATGATAGATGGTACCCTGCCTTTAGAAAGAATAGAAATGTATGAGCAGGATGAAATACTGTATATGGCAAAGGACATCACTCGAAAAGCGAGAGCAATCCATGAGAAGTTAGTCGAACTAGCAGGCAAATATATGGTGGACCTGTCAAGAACCAAAGCATTACAGGGTAACCACAGGCTACATTACACAGATCGAGACCTAGATGAGAGGAGAACGATTGGGCTGAAAACGCACATAAGGGAACTGATCACTGGAATAAGGACATGGAGGGCACTAGATAAGTGGGAAGAGAGGTGGTCCAAGAAAGGGACCGTCAGGAGAAGCACGCTTGGTATGACACCAGGAAGGCTGCAGGGAATAGAAGCATACCCTTTGCGTGAAGTCGCCAATGGGAACTATGTGCATGTCCCTTGGAGTAGGGGAGATTTAGCTGCTTTTACCACCTCCTTCCCCAAATTGCGGGAAAACCCAGTGGAGTGGTACAAGCAAGTCGAGAGATTTGTAAAAATCTCAAAGGTCCTATGGATAGATCTGAACACGCTGTTCGACATTGTAGTACCAGGAGATCTGTGGACAGCATGCAAGGTTAGCGCTGAGTGGCCCACAACGGAGCCGGAGAGAGATGCTAAGACTAATGGGCCGTCCGAGATTGTGATGGCAAAATTCGAGAGAGTGATGACTTGGCTGAAAGAGAAAGTGCCAATGCAAGACATAGATTGGGTCAGAATAGACCGAACCAGACAGGAACCCAAAGAGACAGTTCACGAATATTATGAGAGATTGCTGAAGGCGTTTAAACAGTATAGCGGCTTGGATGTAATGGATCCAAAAGACATAGGGCAATTTGTGTCCAAGTTCGTCCTGGGACTGAGACCGGATATTAGTTTAATGATTCAGCAACACTTGATTTGTTGGCAAAATAAACCCCTAGACGAAATACTGAGATATGCCAGGTACTGCTGTGATGAGATAGACTCCAAGGCTAAGAAACTAAAAGAAAAATTGATGGTGGTACAGATGCAGGCAGCAGGGAAGGGGGGACAGCAGCAACAGCAGCAAGGAACAGGTACAGGAGGAAAGAAGCAGTACAGTCAGAACAGGGGCAATGAGGAGAGTTCCACCTTTAGACCCAGAATAGACATAGCTGCCTTGAAGAAAACGACTAGGTGCCACCAGTGTAACGAGGTGGGGCATTGGAAACGCGAGTGTCCCTACAATGTAGAGATAGGAGAACAAGAGGAAGAGGAGGAAGAGGTCCAGAGCGCGCCTACGAGAGGGGTGACGCCATACCAGGGAAAGGTGCTCAAAGGGGGGGGGGCTCCTCCCCGAGCCCAGTTCCCGCAACCTCCCCGAGTAGGGAATATGGGTAAGACCTATAGACAGATGCCCCTGTTTGTAGAAGGAGAAGAGTGCTATTATGTGGACCCATTAACCGGACAGAGAGTGGAAAGAGAAGACTGCACCCTCGGGGCAGCCTTGGAGGTGGACCAGAGGGGACCCTATGTCGAAGCAGAAGTAGCAGGGTGCCCCACGACATTTCTGGTGGACACAGGAGCCACTAGGTCCACGATCAGATCAGCTGCAGTTCCAGACCTGCCCATGTCTGGAGAGACCATACAAGTGGTGGGGGTCGCAAACAGGAGAATAACCAGCCAATTGACAGAACCGGTACAGGTGAAAATAGGGAAGTACAGCGATGAGCACCAGTTTGTGGTTTGCGATTCAAGTCCTGTGTGTCTGCTAGGCAGAGACCTGTTGTGTAAATTGAATTGTACAATATACTGTACACCTCAGGGAGTGGAGGTATTGACCAATGATGATGACGCAGACTTCAAAGTTGCAAACTCAAGAATATGCGTGGAGCTGTACCCTACTTTGACAGTAGATGAGCTCCCCTGGGACTTGAGAGAGACAGTGGCACCAGAAGTATGGGACTTCACTGGGGAAGAGATTGGATTGGTCAAAGGGGTGGACCCAGTGAAAATTGTAGTGAAACCGCATGCTGAGTTCCCAAGAACACCCCAATATAAATTAACTCCAGAAACGATTGCAGGCATAAAACCCGTGATCGAGTCCATGATTAAACAGGGAATACTGAAAGAAATCGTGGGTAGTCCATGCAACTCCCCGATTATGGGTCTGCAGAAACCAAATGGGAAATTTCGGATAGTGCAGGACCTCCGAAAGATTAATAACATAGTCGTTTCGTGTTGTCCAGTGGTGCCGAATCCATCAGTGATACTGTTTCAGATTCCATTCCAAGCTGAGTGGTTCACTGTGATTGATCTTTGTCAGGCTTTCTTTTCGATCCCTCTGGACGAAGAAAGCCATTTTCTTTTCGCATTTAAGCTGGAAGGTCGCGTCCTAACATGGTGTCGCATTCCTCAGGGGTATACAGAGAGCCCATCGATCTTTAACCAGCTTTTGAAGAAAAATCTTGAAAGTCTAGTGCTGCCCCAGAAGTCAGTTCTGGTCCAGTACATAGACGACCTCCTCGTGGCGTCAGAAACAGAAGAAGCTTGCAGGGAGGACTCCATTGCTTTGTTAAATCACCTAGCTGCCAATGGGCACAAGGTGTCCCCGGGAAAATTGCAGTACTGCCTGACAGAAGTGCAGTACTTGGGACACAGAATAGAGAAAGGCAAACGAAAGGTGTCACCAGACAGGATAGAGGCGATCATGAAAATGAATGCGCCTAAGACACAGAGAGAGGTCAGGATGTTCCTAGGGATGGTGGGTTATTGCCGACAGTGGATCGCGAACTTTTCACTGAAAGCAAAGCCCTTGCAAAAACTGACGCATAAGGAGGTGAGCGATCCGGTACCATGGGACAAAGACTGTTTGATGGCATTCCTACAGCTGCGAGAGGACCTGTGTCGTGCTCCGGCATTGGGAATGCCTGATTATAATAAACCATTTTTGCTTTACTGTTGTGAGAGAGAAGGTTGCGCGTTGTCTGTGTTAGTCCAAATCCATGGGAATGCCCGCAGACCAGTTGCTTATTTCTCGGCTACTTTAGACCCAGTAGCCGCAGCGTTGCCCGGATGTCTCAAATCCGTTGCTGCAACGGGTGTCAGCATTGAAAGATGTGAAAATATCGTCATGGGGCACCCGTTAGAGGTGTGCGTGCCCCATTCTGTTGAACTGTTGATGACCAGGACCAAAACACAGCATCTGACCAACAGCAGGCTCACGCGCTATGAGCAAGTTATTCTTGCTGCAGAGAATGTGACCCTCAGGAGATGCTCTGTTTTGAACCCTGCCACCTTGATGCCACTCCCAAATGATATCGAGGATGATGATGAATGTACAGACCATGACTGCCTCGATGTGACTGAACTATGCACCAAACCCAGACCCGACATCGTAGATGAGCCACTGACCGACCCAGACGAAATTTTCTTTGTCGATGGCTCATGTGTAAGAGACGAAGTTGGGCAGTTGAGAGCAGCTTATGCTGTTTGTACAATTACTGGAGTTGTGGAAGCTGGGTGCCTGGAAGGAGTACACTCCGCTCAGGTAGCCGAGATTATTGCCTTGACACGTGCTTGCTTGGCAAGCAATCAAATTCGAGTCACCATATACACCGACAGCCAATATGGTTATGGGGTGGTTCATGATTACGGGCAGTTATGGTCTCAAAGAGGGTTCATGACCTCTTCAGGCTCTCCCATTCGCAATGGAGAGTTTGTGCGCCTGTTGTTAGAGGCGTTGCAATGCCCAGCAGGTATCGCAGTTGTAAAGTGCACCGCACATACCAGAAATGAGGACTTCGTCTCGAAAGGCAATAGATATGCCGACGAAGTCGCGCGGTATTGCGCAGAACAAGGGTACTCTTTCACAGAGGTGGAAGTGGGTGGAATTAATGTAAGGACTGAATTAGCCATGATATTGGAAACTGTTGATACTTGGGACGAACTGGCAAACATGCAAGAAAATGCTCCTGATTTTGAAAAAGAAACATGGGAAAAGGCAGGATGTGTAGTGGGTGAGTCCCATTTTTGGGTCTCAGCAGACGGCAGAGCAGTGTTGCCCAATGAGATGGTGAGCCCAATGGCCAGACACATACATGGTCCCGTACACCTAGGGAGAGACGCTATGCTGAGAGTGTTTAGACAGACCTGGTACAATCCTAAGTTTAGAATAGCAGCAGAAGCAGTGTGCCAGCGTTGTGTGACCTGTCAGCAGCTGAACGTAGGGAAAAGAACACCAGTTGCACTGAGTCACATAGGAAGGTCTGGAGGTCCATTCAATCGAATGCAGATAGATTTCATTGAAATGCCGAGGTGCAACCGCCTCCGCTATGTCCTGGTGGTTGTTTGTGTATTCTCCAGATGGGTTGAGGCATACCCTACACGTAGGTGCGACACCCTCACAGTGGCCAAGTTACTGCTTAGGGAACTCATTCCGCGCTTCGGGGTGCCGGCCTCTTTGGAATCAGATAGGGGAACGCATTTCAACAGCGAGCTTGTGAAGATGATTTGTGCGGCTCTGAACATAGATCAGAAATTGCATTGCAGTTACCGACCAGAAGCCTCAGGAATTGTGGAGCAGATCAATGGCACGATCAAAGCCAGAATTGCAAAAGTGTGTTCCTCAACGACCCTGAGTTGGCCTGACGCCCTGCCATTGGTCCTCATGAGCCTTCGTAGTACCCCAGACAGAAGAACGGGGTTGTCACCACATGAGGTGTTAATGGGGAGAGCAATGAGGCTGCCATCTGTCCCAACTACTGCACTGTTAAATATCACAGATGATATGATCCTGGACTATTGTAAGGGGCTGTCTGACGCCATTCATTCTGTGTCCCTTCAGGTGCAGGCTGCCGAGGTTCCATCGTGCCAGGGCCCGTGCCATGACCTGTACCCTGGGGACTGGGTCCTGGTGAAAAAACATGTGAGAAGAAGCTGCCTGGATGTTCGTTGGCGTGGGCCCTTCCAGATCATCCTGATCACGAACACGGCTGTGAAGGTGGGAGGCCTGCCCAATTGGATCCACGCGTCACATACGCGAAGGGTTCCAGCACCTCTGGAAGAAACAGCTCCTCTCTCGGATAGACGTCCAACAGAGGACCGAGAAGCCATAGAGGGGGCTAGCCAAGCTGTAGAGGTGCCAGCGGAAGCAGGGAACGAGTCTGACCAAGCTGAGGACGGTCAGTACAACAGCGAAACAGACGACGCTACAGAAGGAGAAAGTAGCTGGGAGTACGAGTCAGACACTGACAGGTCTGACAGAGAGCGAGAACAGACAAGAAGGAGAAGGAGTAGAAGGGCACGTGGAGAAGCTAATTGGCCGCAAAGAAGGAGCTCTAGCCTGAGGTCAACTCCAGAGATAACCCTTCCTCCGATATCAGAAGACTCAGACCCGGAAGAAGGTGCTCAGGGCGCTGAAGCACCGGACCGAAGAAGGTCAAGAAGAGTGCGTGTGCCTAGCAGAAGATACTCCACCCCTGAGTGGACATATCTGGCGACAAATGTCTTTGAAACAGGAGACAGGGAGGATCCGAGCGGTGGTGGTGTCCAGTTCTGAGCCCATCGTCACCGTGGAAATACGACTGTTGGTACCCGGAGTCGAACAAGAAGGGTCACTAACATTCATGCTCCCCAGACCTCCCCGCCTCAGCAAGTTAAAACACATGTTTCTCTCAGAATTGCAATTCCCCGACTTTGGTACAACGATAACAGCCCATGAAGAGCACAATCTTCGTTTGGAAATACTGAACTTTGCTATCGAAGCTGCAGGCACAAACCTGATAGTAGATGCTTAAAGGACTTTGTAAATAAAGCGAGCAGAAAAAGAAGATTACCTAGCGCCCAGGAAGCAGAGAATATTAGGGAACTTCCCTTGAGTTGATGGAGAAGGGCTAGGGTTGTCTTTATTGAACTGTTAAAGGACTTTTGCGAAGAAGGTTGTCAGCTTCCAGTTGTGTGGATTCTAAAGACAAAAGGATTAAAAAGAGACTGTAAAGGAACGAGAAGAAAAGAACTTTTTGCTAAGATAAGAGAGAGCCATATTGTCTGACGAAATGGAAGCCGGCACCCAGAACCGCAGAGCTAAATGTATAATAGGTACACTAATAGTAGGAGTGATAATATTGATAGCTTTAGTGGTAACAATTTCTTATGTAAAGGGACATGAGGAAGAGGCGAAGGTAACTGATGTGAAATCTGTAGAAACGCTTACACCCACTGTTGCTGGTGAGAAAAGGGAAAACACTCAAGAGAAAGCGTTATTAGCTGCAGAAGCCCGCAGGTTACACGTAGATGAGTCCCAAGGAGACTTTAGGTCAAATGCTTATGCTAAACTCTTATATGAATACGTGGATGCCATGGAGGTTAAGGACTGTTACGTCTGCATGCAGTTGCCGGCGTCTGTAGATGAAGGCATTAGATATCATCACCTCCCGCTGACATATGGCATTACATGTAGCTTATTGCTTAGTATATTTTATGAGAGAGATAGTTTTGAATACTATTTCTCCAACTATGATTCAGTGTTGCCAGAAGTCCCAAATTATAAGAAGATGAACAAATGGGACTACTGGAAGAGTGAAGACAGATTGGCCAAGTTCTTCATTCCTTGGATTACCTTAGATACTTCACATGCCCGTAGAAATAACCTGACATGCAAGGTGTCAGAAGTCGAGAAGAAGTTCATAGGGCAGGTGGATGATCGTTACAGGAGACAAAAGATTTTGAAAAAATCAGGACAATGGAAAACAGATTGGACCGAGGAAGAGAAGGCACACAAGAGAAAGGGTAGTAGTGGTCCAATAGCTTTAGATAAGACGCAGAGAGGAAAGCTATGTCTTCACCGAGCCAAAACGTATTACGAAAATGTATACGTGGGAGAAGTCAGCTGTGAACATGCTTTCAATATAGAGTACTATACTAAAGATTTCCTGAAGGGAATGCAAGTGATTCCAAATGTGTATTTTGTATGTGGAAGAAATGCCTACGTGAGACTACCTGACAACTGGTATGGATCATGTTACCTAGCAATTGTCTTCCCCAAAATATATCATGCACAAGACTTAGAGATCATTGAGGGCAAGACATCATCGAGGGGAAGGAGAGATGTAGGAGATGCAGAAATGGTTGGAGATGTCTTTGGAGCTATGTTCCCTCTTTTGGGACTAATCCTTAATGATGTTAAAATTAGACGACTGGCAACAGTCGTCGACAGGTTGTCTGCCAGCACTGCTCAGTCCTTAATGCTGGTAGAAGGAGAGATGCAATCGATAAGGGCTATGGTTCTTCAGAACCGTCTTGCGTTAGACGTCCTACTAGCAAAAGAGGGCGGAGTCTGTAAGGCTTTGAAGGTCCAGGAATGTTGTACTTACATTCCAGACAATTCAAAGCCCCTTGAGAAAGTTATTAGGAACATAACTGATATTCACAAGGAGATCGAAGACTTGAGTAGAGAAAATGTCTGGGAAAAGGTGGGCCACGGAATGAGTGAAGTTGGAGGGTGGATTTCCACCCTAGGCAAAAGCTTTGTGTGGTATATACTAAAACCTATCATCATAATATTGATCTGTGGGATCGTATTGTGGGGGTTGGTGAGGGTATTCAAATGGTACAGAGCAAAAAGGTCAGAAAGGGCCCAAAGAGAGCAGCTGCAGAGATTGGCTGCCATACAAGATAATCAGTACAGGAGTCTGAGGGCTCTGGAAGCGCAGAGACAAGTTATGCTAGCAATAACTGCAGTTTAAATGTTAGTGATGACCCCGAGAGGTCATCAAAGGGGGGAACTGAGAGAGCGCAAACTGACCTAAATGTATGAGTGCATCACACTTACCCGTAGTAAGCACAAATCATGAGGAGAAATGCCATGAGTGCTAATAGTATCTGCAATTATATTCTGAATGTATAGCTAATGTAGAGATTTAAGTAGAAGTGGAACTAATACAGAAATGTGTGACACTATATGATTTTATTAGATGTGATTATTCCTGAATCCATGTCGTGTAGCTGTTAAAATGTAAGATGGCATGTGGTTAAACGCAGAATGTGGTAGGCCTCAGGGCCAGAGCTAGAAGGGAAGGGGAAGGTGTTTCTTTTCACGACATAGATTGTACTAATGTTTTGGTCATTGCATTAATGGGCCATGATTTATAGATGTGTTTACTGAATAATAGAATAAGAGTATTAACATGCTTTAATTAATGAAGAAGTTGAATGCTATAATCATTATGAGAAATATTGTAGGCCTGAAATGTTTTAACGTTGGTTTACACGTACATGTCTGGGCCAAGAAATGTTGCGAACCTTTTTGGAAGTCTATGAGAGTTGGGATCTTGGCTGCAGATGTCTGTCTGCAAGAGAAAAGGGGGAATCCAATTATAAATAAAATGAATAGAGGTCTGTTCAGGAGACGGCCCAGACATGGAGGAGGGTTCCGGAATGTTTAAGGGGTATCAGCGGGCCGGAGAAGAGTCTGAGAAGCAAGGTCAACTCCAACGTATGAGGCCCAATACAAAGCAGCATGGAAAAAGCCAGAAGCTACACCACGTGAGGGGCGTCTCACGAGGGGCGTCTCAAATGTTGTTGACTGTTTTGTATTAGGGACAGCACCCCTGGGTGGAGTTAGAGCAGATACCTGAGGACCCTTTAGAGAGCGGATGGGTAGGCAGAGAGGGGTCATGACTGGAGAACTATAGGTTTTCACCAAGAGACTAAGAGTGAGTGACTTCCCTTGGGGGTCATTCACTGCTGACACCTTTGTTAGGTTGGGATTTGGTTAAGTAGGGATACCATCTAGAGCAGGGTAGGGACAGCCTAACCTGTGTGTTTTCCTCCAACTTAAATGAAGGAGAGATCTCAATATGCGTCAATGCTGATAGCTTTATTATTCTTAGAACTTGTGTTAGTAATTTCCGTTGCTCGTCTGAGGGCTTTCAGAGAGCACATGTATGTAGTTGGACCTGTGTATCTTGTGAATCTCATTCTGAGATGCCTGTATTTGCAGCTTATCCTAAGCTTACAATAAACTTTTGAAAGCTAGAAGTTGTTTGTGATCTTTGGGAGCGGAGTCCTTTATTGGGTGCGCTAGCTTGGTAAGAGATGCACTTTCTTCCTCAAAGACAGGCAACAAAGGTTCAGTCGACCAGATCGAGGTTTGGATCAATAGTGATAAGGTATCGATCAAAATCTCGCCCTTCCAGTTTCTTCAAGCCCCAAAAGGGTAAAATGAGCAAGAACTGATCCACCAATGAGAACCACCTGGAAAATATGGCCGCCACCTTTAGTTGGAAAAAGGTGGCCAATTTATCGTATAATTCAGGGCTACTGGCCTTTTTGATACTGTATGGGGAGGTTAACCTTTTCACAGTTTTAAAAAGTTCTTTGGAATTAGATTTTGCTTGGAGGATTTTATTCAAATTGAAATTCTTTTTAGTTTCCATCAGTAAATCTTTATACCGTTCAGTACCAGACTGCATGCAGGTTCTGCAATAGCAGACCTTAGACTCATTTTACCAGGCTGCTACTGTGGGTGGCACAACCAGTGCTGCAGGCCCACTAGCAGCATCTGTATTTACAAGCCTTGGGCACTCCTGGTGCACTTTACTGGGGCCTGACAGTAAACCAAATAAGCCAAACATGGAATCCAATCAATGTATACACTTTTGTACAGGGAGCATTTGCACTGTGGCACTGATCGGCAGTGGCTCAGTGCTCTGAGCAGCTAACACCAGCAAACGACATGAGGCAACAGCAGCAAAAATGGAAGGGAGATCGATGCCAATGGTGCCAGGTCTAACACGTGTCCGCTCCAGCTGAAATGTGGGGAGAACTACCCTACCCCAGGGAGTTCTCATCACTAAGGCGGAAAAGTCTGGACAGACCGTCAGCATTGGCGTGATCTGTGCCAGGGCGATGTTCCACCGTGAAATCCATCCCCTGTAGGGAAATGGACCACGTCAACAGCTTTGGATTCTCAACCTTCATTTGCATCAACCATCTGAGGGGCCTGTGGTCTGTCTGAACCCGGAAGTGAGTCCTAAACAGGCAGGGTCTTAGCTTCTTCAGTGCCCAGACCACAGCAAAAGCCTTACTCAATGGCACTCCACCTCTGTTCCTGTGGAAGTAACCTCCTACTGATGAAGGCTACAGGTTGGTCAAAGCCCTCCTCAGTCATCTCTGAGAGTACCGCCCCTACACCATGCCCTGAAGCGTCTGTCTGCACAAGGAACTCTTTGGAGAAGTTGGGTGCCAGGAGCACAGGCGCCGTGCACATGGCAGTTTTCAGGGTGTCAAAAGCTTTCTGACAGGTGTCATTCCAAATCACTTTCTTTGGCTGCTTCTTGGAAGTCAGCTCTGTCAAGGGTGCAACAATGTTGCCATACCCCTTGACAAACCTCCTGTAGTACCCGGTGAGTCCTAGGAAGGCCCTCACCTCTGTCTGGGTTTTGGGGGGTTCCCAAGCCAGGATGGTTTCAATCTTGGGCTGAAGTGGCACCACCTGGCCGCTCCCAACTTGGTGTCCCAAGTACACCACAGAACCCTGCCCGATTTGGCACTTGCTCACCTTGATCGTGAGGCCTGCCTTGCGCAGTGCCATCAACACTTCCCAGAGGTGGTGCAGATGTTCTTCCCAGGTGACACTGAACACTGCGATGTCATCCATGTAGGCGGCACTGAACTCATCCAGCCCAACCAACACCTGGTTGACCAACCTCTGAAAGGTGGCAGGGGCATACTTCATCCCAAATGGCATAACCCGGAACTGGAAATGCCCATCTGGTGTGGAGAATGCTGACCTCTCTTTGAACCCATCAGTCAAGGCAATCTGCCAGCACCCAGACGTTAAGTCAAACGTGCTGAGGTACCGGACAGCCCCTAACCGATCAATGAGCTCATCAGCTCTGGGGATGGGGTGCGCGTCAGTCTTGGTGACTGAATTGAGTCCTCTGTAGTCCACAAGGAGCCGGAGTTTGGGTGTGGCACCCGGCGCTGCAGCCTTCGGGACCAAGACCACTGGGCTGGCCCAAGGATTGCTGGAGGACTCAATCACCCCAAGAGCAAGCATCTTTGAGACCTCCTCTTTGATGCAAGCCCTGACCCTGTCAGTTACCCTGTAAGCCTTGTGCTTCATAGGTAAGCTGTCTCCTGTATCCACATCATGGACGCACCAATCTGTGATACTAGGAACCAGGGAGAACAGATCAGAAAACTGTCCCAGCTGCTGGCGACAGTCATTCTGTTGCTCAGGGGTCAGGGTGGGAGAGAGGTTAACTCCATCCACTGACCCATCTTGCTCTGTGGCTACCAGGAGGTCAGGAAGAGGCTTAGTTTCCTCCTCCATTCCATCATCTGTGACCAAGAGCATGCCCACTTCGGACCTCTCCAACTGGGGCTTAAGGCGGTTGACATGCAGGATCCTCAAGGGATTCCTGGGAGACTGCAATTCCACCAAATAGGTAACAGGACTCTTGCACTCCACAACCTCAAAGTGTCAAGTAAATCAAGCACTCTTACCTGTGTGTTCTCGAACCCTTACCTGTAAGGTGCTTGATTGGTTTAGCAGAGACGCTATGAGCCAAACTCCCAGAAACCCTATCCTACAACCAGTGATTCTAGAGTTACACTAGGGTGAAAGATAGTAGTCAGGGAGGAAGGCCGGAATCAGACGCTAATGATTTTCTTGTAGTCGAAATGCGAAGCAACAAGAAACTCCTTAGAATATTGTCCTATTATATTTGTTTACTTAAAGAACATCTAACATCATCAGAGTGTTAATTCATTAAGTTCCTACCTGCGATCTACTAAGTTAGGCTTCGCATCCAGGAAGTCGTTGTGTGTGAAGTCTGGTCAGTAGGCTGTTGTTTTATTGAGGAGGCGTTGTCTCTTTAGAGGCTTGAGATAGTTGAATTTTCCACCCCTTGGATTTTGCGTTGAAAAATGACGTGAATATTCTGTGTGAAACAACAAAATATCATTTGTATAATCTCTTACTCAGTTTTTTCTTTAACTTTATCAAACCTACCTAGAACTTACTTACTTAGTAATCTCCTGCTTGCTGCTTAACTCGACTTCTCAGAATTTAACATACATTCTAAAACATCTGAATTTTCTACTGCGCTGTAACTAAACACTTTGAATTTGTCCAAAATAATAAAGTGTCCGTAGTTTCTAAGTTCCTCTTTTAATTAAAAGAATTTCCAAAAATGATCGTTCTCTTTCAAAAAGATAAGTCTTTTGCTAGCGGTGGGCGCCTTTCCCCAAAAGAAGTTTTACTTAGCTCCTTCTTTCTTTTGCAGAAACATCGTGAATTCCTGAAGACTCTGGCAGAGGTGCTGAAGAGATGACTCTGGATTCCAAAAGTAAACTCTTACGATCTCCGGTAAGTGTTCAGCCAAGCGCGATGTTCCCCTGAAGATTCTGGAAGGCTAAGCACCTTCTGGAAGTCCGGGTGTGGCTTTTATAGCCCTGCCACACCCCAGGACGTCTGTTCTGCCGCACGCTTCAACCTTGCCCTCACGCTGTGCTCAGACTGCTCACAGCGCGAGAGCATTGCCGGCATGAACGTGTGCAGCCTAAACGCATCTTGAAAGGTTTCTTTTATTCTGTTCTTTCTCACGCTGTGTTCTAAAGTCCACACAGCGCGAGAGCATCACAACAAGGCTACTGTTCCTTTCAAATGAAAAAACTGGTAATAGCCCTATTGTAACCAAGCAATGGCAATCAAGATCATAATCATACCACCAAGCATTGGCAATCACTTATCAAAACCATAGTTAACAGAATGCACCAACCACACTTACTTGAACATACCAGGAGTGCAGGATGCACGGGATAGGGGCGGGTTACTTAAAGGGAAGATCTTTTTAGAATTTGCCTTAGAGATTCATATAGGTTTAGGTTTTGTGGAAAGAGCAAGGTCATGACAGTCCCCCCCGTAGAATCCCCCCTAAGACCATAGGGACTGGTTTTGGTTTCTCAGGATATCTGACATGAAAGGTTTTTAAACTCATTGGGGCATGTTTTAAATTAGCAAGGGGTTCCCATGAGCTGTCTTCTGGCCCGTAACCTTTCCAATCTACTAGGTAAAATAGTTTACCTTTTATCCTTTTGGAATCAAGAATTGCCTTTACTTCAAACTCAGGCATCCCATCTACCTCTACAGCCGGGGGATGACTAAGTGATCTAGTTTCCGGGTTGCATGGTTTTATCAAAGAAACATGGAATACTGGATGAATTCGATAAATTGCTGGTAACAGTAATTTCACGCAAACAGGATTGATAACCTTTTCTATGGCGAAGGGACCTATGAATCGTGGATGAAAAGTTTATGGCACTTTAGCTTTAGATTTTTTGTTGCTAACCACACCTTGTCTCCTACAGAATAAAGTGGTGGCTTAGAGCGATGTTTATCAGCAAATGTGAGTTTCTTTTGCGTGAGCTAAATGTTGTTGGGCTTTTTGCTGAACTGAAACCAAATGATTCACATAATCAGTAACTGCTGGGATGAAGGTTAAATTTTTACCTACACCTAACATGTCTTTTGGATGAAAACCATGTACTCAAAAGAAAGGAGACATACCAATAGAGTAATGATCAGAGTTGTTGTACGCAAATTCTGTAGCCCATAAAATTTCAGACCATTCTTGTTCACAAGTAGCTAACAAACAACGCAAGAATTGTTCAATAGTTTGATTTGAGCGTTCAGTTAAACCATCTGTTTGTGGATGATAACTAGATGACATACGCACCTCCATGTTTAAAGATTTTCCTAAATTTTGCCAAAAATGTGAAATAAATGAGGGCCCCTGTCCGAAATCACTACTGATGGAATACCATGTAATTTGACAATTTGCTTTACAAAAATATGAGCCATTTCAATAGCCGAAGGAAGCTTTTTTAGGGGAATGAAGTGGGCATATCGTGAAAAATTATCTACAAAGGTTAGTATTGTGGTGAATCCAGTCTTAGTACGAGGCAATTCCACAATAAAATCAAGTGATACTGTATGCCATGGCTGTGGAGGTATAGGTAAGGGCAAAAGCAGACCACTTGGAGATCGATGAATTGCTTTGTTTTGACTACAAACAGTACAAGTGTCTACATAACTTTGGATGCTTTTGAGCATTGTTGGCCACCAAAACCGTCTTTTAATTAGTTGGTACATTTTAGTTACTCCAGGATGGATTCACAGAAATGAATCATGATATGTTAGTAACACACGTTTCTGTAAAGGCTCAATGGGGACAAATACCTGATCATTCATGCACAATATGTCAGGGTTTAGAGCAGTGTGCGCCTACCAGAACTTCAGTTCCCATGATTCCTAGGGCCCGAACTACAGATCCCGTGATCCTCGGCGGTACTGCAGGATATTGCAGGGCGGAACCGGGTGATCGGGGCTCGTGATTCTACAGTGGTAGCAGGAGCGCCTGGTTCCCGAGGTTCCTGGATCCTGTTAGACCCGTTGGAACTGAACACGGTCTCCGTTCATTCCTGTGAAAGGAAGTATCCGGTATTTTGATCACGCGCTGGCTAGCGCGTTTGTTTACATAACTGCCATCGGCTCGGAGCAAGTCTGCACGAGCTCATCAGTGCCTCGCGGCTGTGAGGACTGATGTAAGGAGTTTTGATTAATACGCTCTTGGAAGAGTGACTCAGAGGTGTGCACATTTGGGGGGTGTTTGTTTTCACGTTCCAGTGGCGGAATGCAGGGGGGAGAGGACCTCCACATTACCGTCATGAAGACATGACGTTGCATGTAGATTACCTTGTGGAATATAAATGCCAAAGCGGATGGCAGTAGTGAAGGAACTACGCCATGCCGTGTTTGGTTTAACATTGTTACCTCTGGTACGGTGTTGGGCACATTAGTACGTTTTTATAGCGAAGGAGGATTCTGCTGGCAGTGACTAAGGATTCTCTTTCATGTTAAAGCACAGTGCTTGTTGCGCTTCATTGTGACTTTACGTTCTTGGATTGAACCAATTTGTATACTTTGCGTTTTGGACTATTCTTCAGAGCTCTCAGCTTTCAGGCTACGGTGTAGGTTTTTAGTGAGAACCTGTGTTATAGGCAGATAGAGTTCATCACATTTGTTAATAAGATTTCTTGTGTTGTGCAGGACAGAAGGGAGTCAGAAGAAACAGCTGTATGAAGGTTAAGGCACAAGGCTTCCTACAGGTGATTCATAGTGCCCTTTATCTAGTGAGAATGTAATGAGAGCAGGGTTAAGAAACGTATTAACCATTGTGTGTTTTTTCTTGCAGCTTCTTTTCCCCTGCTGTCCCTTCCCTCTTCCCTTTTTCTTTTGGGTTTTTTCCCCTTTTTGGGGTTTTTCCCTCACCGTATCATCTGAACACCCTGTGAGATACATTCAGGGTGTTCGGAAGGTCCGCAGGTGGAGCATTGTTGGTGCATGCGGATCCTGCGGAGTGCAATCCTGACAGAATCACGAGCCCACGAATTTCACTCTGCCCGGTCCGTGTGTAGGAACAATGGCGTCCATGGAGGATGTGTTGCATGCTTTGGTATTGGTACAGCAGGAGTTGGCCTCCTCTATAGCTGAGACCGCTGCTTTGCGGGAAAAGGTGGAACGTTTGAGTGGTAATCCTTTTAACGCTTCCGCCCCATCCTCTACTGTACAGGTTACTGTGCCTCCACCCATTCCACTGGCTACTCCCGAAAGGTTCTCAGGTGATCCCCGCAAGGTGCATGTGTTTCTGATTCAAGTTCTCATGCATTTTTCTTGTAAGCCATCTTCATTCCCTACTAATCATTCAAGGGTGGCCTTTGTTATCTCATATTTGGTTGGGGATGCGGCTGATTGGACGGTGCCTTTAGTGAAACGCGATGATGCTATCCTGTCGGATTGGACAGCGTTTAAAGCAGAATTCGAGAGGGTTTTCGACCGAAGGGCTACGTCATTTAGTGCTGACCGAGAGCTCTTGGAATTGAGGCAGGGCAGGGGAGAACTAGTTACTTACCTGACTGCTTTCAACAGGCTAGGGGCTGAAGCGGAATGGCCAGAGGAGAAAAGAATGTCCCTTTTTTATCAGGGGTTAAAAGAAGACTTAAAGGATGTGGTGGCACAGGTTGATCCTCAACCTACTTCCTATGCTGATATGGTGAATCTGGTGTTAAGACTGGATAGCCGTTTGTCTGAACGAGGGAGCAATAGAAGAAGATAGGAAAGAGGAACATAGAGTAGTGAAAGGATCCCTTGTAAGGTAACGGGGGTATCAGAGACCACTCCTGAACCTATGGAGATAGGAGCACTCAGGGCGCCTTTGTCAAGAGAAGAGAGGGAAGTAAGAAGAGTACAGGGCTTATGCATGTACTGTGGGAAGAAGGGACATTATGTTCGGGAATGCCCCTCCAAACCCAAGACTTCGGGTAATGTCAACAGATTCAAAAAGGTGGCTGTATCTAAGACGGTGCAGGACATAGAACAGAAGGAGGACAATAAACCTCGGAATGAAGGAGGACAGGAATGGAAACTCACCTCTCTGTCCTCTTTCGGAAAAGACGAAACAGAATCGCATCTTGTGGTTGTCATGACACTCGAATGCGAACTAGAGCAACATCAGGTTATGGTGATGTTGGATTCCGGAGCCACAGGCAATTTCATAGACGACGGTCTGGTAACACGTCTGGCCTTGCCTCGTGTTCCTAGGGAGAATCCCGAAGAAGTATTAGCGGTTGATGGGCAACCTTTGACATCGGGTCAAATAACTGAAAGAACTAGTGAGTTGGGGTTGTCTTTGGTATTGCAGGGATTTGTGCATTCTGAGAACTTGACTCTGAACATTATCGCTGTGCCTCAGTATGAGGTTATTTTGGGCATGCCGTGGTTACGTAAACACAATCCTGTGGTGGACTGGCAGACGAAAACGTTCCATTTTGTACTAGAGAATTGCCAGGATCACTTAGTGCCATGTGCTCCAGCACATGTTGCAGTGTTAGCTACCCCCTTTTTGGCAGCAACCCCCGTGGAAACTGATGTTCAACTGCCCGTTGAATACGTGTCTTATAGGGATGTTTTCAGTGAGACTAAAGCGGAAACCTTACCTCCCCACAGAGAGTATGACTGCCGCATAGATTTGGTGGAGGAGGCCACGATACCATCATGCAGAGTATACGCATTGTCTGTGCCTGAAACCACCCATTTGAAAGAATACATCGATCATTATTTACGTTTGGGGTTCATCCGGCCCTCCCGCTCTCCAGCAGCCTCCCCTCTGTTTTTTATAGCGAAGGCCAACGGGGACCTGAGGGCGTGTGTGGACTATCGCGTCTTGAACAAGAATACCATACGTAACCGTTACCCTCTTCCCCTCATTTCAGTCTTGCTCGACCAGGTGAGAGAGGATGAGATCTATACCCGTTTAGACATACGTGGGGCTTATCACCTGGTCAGGGTGAGAGAGGGGGACGAGTGGAAAACGTTCAAGACGCGATATGGTCTTTACGAATATCTGGTTATGCCCTTTGGGATTTGTAATGCTCCTGCAGCGTTTCAATTTTTCATAAATGACGTTTTGAAAGAGTATGTGGACCGTTTTGTGGTGATGTATATAGACGACATTTTGATTTATTCTCAGGATGATCTACACTGCGGTGAACATTGTGTGGTCGTGTCGCCGTGCTACCCGAAGAACTGAGAAAGAACGTGTGATTTGAGCCACGCCTGTTCCACATTACCCTTATCTGAGTGGACTCATTGTATATATAAGGTAGAACTTTCTGTACTGGACTTAGAAAACGATTCCCGCCCCACCCCCCTGTGGATGGTGTCGTATACTTACCGCCGACACCGGCCCGAGAATTTTGTCTGGGCCCTGAGGAATAGAGTACCCATGTCCTGATGAAGCCTATATCATCTGGCTGAAATGCGACCGCGACTGCGTCGACACCTTTTGCTTCGAATGGAGTCCCCTGTTACAAATTAAGAAAGATTAGATTTTTTTCTGATGTGCACCAATACAAATATAGACTGGGTTGATGTTCTAACCCCCTGGTGCTTTGCTTTTGGGACTACCACTTTGTCGTGCACTCCATTGTAAATTAAGAGGAGGCACTTACTTGAATTGGTGTATATATATTTTAATATATTGCTTGTGTTTAGGGTACAGATAATTGTTTGTTGATACTGTAAATGTTGTGTATATTTGTATATGATATATATGTGAAGTTCTGTATATAGACTGTTGGTTGTTGTGCCTCCCTTGATGTCCGCTCATATGTGTGTAGATGAATTAACATATATTTTTTCTTAATGTTTAATTTGTTATTCACAAGATAATTAATTGTCTCTTGTTTGAAAATTAAAATTGGATTGATCCCTTCGGTACCCCGTGTTGCTACTGTCTCATCCTTGGATGTCTGCTGCTCAGGTACGGGAGGGTTAAGTGGGCAGAACCCCTAACCATTTGTTTGCTAGTCAAGACGCGATATGGTCTTTACGAATATCTGGTTATGCCCTTTGGGCTTTGTAATGCTCCTGCAGCGTTTCAATTTTTCATAAATGACGTTTTGAAAGAGTATGTGGACTGTTTTGTGGTGATGTATATAGACGACATTTTGATTTATTCTCAGGATGTCTCATGTCATACGGCCTAGGTGTGTAAGGTTCTGGACAAACTAAGAGAGCATTGCCTATATGTGAAACTGAGCAAATGTGAGTTTGGTGTACAGGAGGTGGAGTTTTTGGGTGTGAATCTCAGCCCACGCGGATTGCAGATGTCTGGGAGGAAGGTACAGGTGGTACAGGATTGGCCAGCCCCTAAGAACGTGAGGGAGGTGCAGAGTTTTTTGGGGTTCGCCAATTATTATCGTCGGTTCATTCTACACTTCTCTCAGACAGCTGTCCCCATTACCAGGTTGTTAAGAAAGGGAACGCCTTTTGTATGGACAAGGGAGGCGGAGGATGCATTCCAGACTCTGAAAAGAGCTTTCACCACAGCACCGGTGTTGGCACACCCTGTTTTAGAACATCCCTTCATAGTCGAGGCAGATGCTTCGGATGAAGCCATAGGGGCAATCCTTTCCCAGAGAGATCCACACAATGGTCAGCTCCATCCTGTTGCTTACCTGTCAAAGAAGTTGAGCTCGGCTGAGGTCAATTATACTATTGCAGAGAAAGAACTTTTGACTATAAAGAGGGCCTTTCAGGAATGGAGGCCTTATCTCTGGGGGGCTTGTCAGGCGGTGACGGTATATACCGATCACCGGAATCTCCAATATATGACCTCAGCGAGACATCTGACGCAAAGGCAAATGCGTTGGATGCTTTTCTTTTCCGAATACAACTTTGTGGTGACCTTTAGACCCGGCATAGAGAATAGGAAGGCAGATGCATTGTCCAGGCAAGAGATACCTGTAGAACAGCATAAGGAAGAACACCAATCCATCATCCCTTCAGCTAAGGTGATATGTGTGATTCGAGCTGAGAAATGTTTGGACGAAATCAAGGGCTCTAGGTCTTCGGTCCGTTGGGCTGCTACCAAGCCGGGCTGGAAGGTGAGGCAGGGATTGCCGTTTCAGGGGGAGTGTTTGTTTTTACCTACCGATGAGATACGAAAGAAAGCCTTTTGTTGGTGTCATGACGCTCCGTCGACAGGACACCCAGGGGTTACCAAGAATGTGAGCCTGCTTAGAAGACATTTCTGGTGGGAGTCCTTGGTCAGGGACGCTACACGATGGGTAGGGAGGTGTGAGACTTGTGCCAGAGCAAAAGGGGAATCTACCAAAAGGAAAGGTCGGTTGATGCCTATGCCCACACCTGATCGCCCATGGCAGAACATAAGTCTAGATTTTATCACAGGCTTACCTTTGGATCAGGGAAAAACCGCTGTATTGGTGGTAGTGGACAACTTAACGGAAATGGGACATTTTATACCTTGTGTAAATCTCCCCACGGCTGGTCAAACAGCTCAGTTACTGGCCTCCCAGGTTATAAGATTTCATGGCATCCCAAGAGTAATAGTGTCTGGCAGGGGTCCTCAGTTCATCGCTCGTTTTGGGAGAATGTGGTGCAAGGCGTTGGGTATTGAGTCAGCGCTCTCTACCAGCTTCCATCCCCAAACAGATGGACAGACTGAACGTCTAAACCAGACTTTAAAGAAGTATTTGCGCTGCTACTCCAAGGAAGCACATGAATCTTGGGTGGAATTGTTATGGATGGCTGAGTTGGCGTACAACAATTCATGGCACAGTTCAACAGGCATGTCGCCTTTCAAGGCTAATTTTGGCTATGATGCTAACACTTTGCCAATCAATATCCCCGCTGATTTGAATATTCACCCCTCTGTGAGGGAACGTGTTCAGACCTTAGGGAGGGTGCATAAAGGGGTACAAAAACATCTGCTAAAGGCAAAAGAGGTGTACAAACGATGGGAAGATAGACACCGTGATCCGGGTCCTCAGTTCAAGGTAGGGGACAAGGTGTGGCTCTCAACAAGGTACATTCGTTTCAAGTTGAGGAGCGTTTTCCATCCGCGTTTCATTGGACCCTATCCCATCGTGAGACTAATCAACCCTGTAGCGTACAAATTGAAGTTGCCCAACACGTTGAGAATTCATCCGGTGTTTCATGTGCACTTGGTGAAGAGAGCCCTCACATCGCGCAGAACGGCGCCTCCCCCTGTTGCTTGAGATGGGAATCTGGAGTACGAGGTGAGGTCTATTCGTGACTCCAAGATTCGTAGGGGGGTGCTTTGGTATCTGGTCTCGTGGAAGGGATATGGGACCGAGGACGACTCTTGGGAGCCGTGGCATAACATTCATGCTCCTAGGGCGGTCAGTTCCTTCCACTCAAGGTTTCCTACCAAGCCCGGTCCTAGGAGGCGCTTGCGAGGAGGGCGTACTGTCAGGGTTTAGAGCAGTGTGCGCCTACCAGAACTTCAGTTCCCATGATTCCTAGGGCCCGAACTACAGATTCCATGATCCTCGGCGGTACTGCAGGATATTGCAGGGCGGAACCGGGTGATCGGGGCTCGTGATTCTACAGTGGTAGCAGGAGCGCCTAGTTCCCGAAGTTCCTAGATCCTGTTAGACCCGTGGGAACTGAACACGGTCTCCGTTCATTCCTGTGGAAGGAAGTATCCGGTATTTTGATCACGCGCTGGCTAGCGCGTTTGTTTACATAACTGCCATCGGCTCGGAGCAAGTCTGCACGAGCTCATCAGTGCCTCGCGGCTGTGAGGACTGATGTAGAGTTTTGATTAATACGCTCTTGGAAGAGTGACTCAGAGGTGTGCACATTTGGGGGGTGTTTGTTTTCACGTTCCAGTGGCGGAGTGCAGAGGAGAGAGGTCCTCCGCATTACCGTCATGAAGACATGACGTTGCATGTAGATTACCTTGTGGAATATAAATGCCAAAGCGGATGGCAGTAGTGAAGGAACTACGCCATGCCGTGTTTGGTTTAACATTGTTACCTCTGGTACGGTGTTGGGCACATTAGTACGTTTCATAGCGAAGGAGGATTCTGCTGGCAGTGACAAGGATTCTCTTTCATGTTAAAGCACAGTGCTTGTTGCGCTTCATTGTGACTTTACGTTCTTGGATTGAACCAATTTGTATACTTTGCGTTTTGGACTATTCTTCAGAGCTCTCAGCTTTCAGGCTACGGGGTAGGTTTTTAGTGAGAACCTGTGTTATAGGCAGATAGAGTTCATCACATTTGTTAATAAGATTTCTTGTGTTGTGCAGGATAGAAGGGAGTCAGAAGAAACAGCTGTATGAAGGTTAAGGCACAAGGCTTTCTACAGGTGATTCATAGTGCCCTTTATCTAGTGAGAATGTAATGAGAGCAGGGTTAAGAAACATATTAACCATTGTGTGTTTTTTCTTGCAGCTTCTTTTCCCCTGCTGTCCCTTCCCTCTTCCCTTTTTCTTTTGGGTTTTTTGTCCCCTTTTTGGGGTTTTTCCCTCACCGTATCATCTGAACACCCTGTGAGATACATTCAGGGTGTACGGAAGGTCCGGAGGTGGAGCATTGTTGCTGCATGCGGATCCTGCGGAGTGCAATCCTGACACAATACATTTTTTTTCCATTGTAATAACGGATAACTCTTGCTCCAATCTTCTTTTGATTGATTTTTAAGAGCATTTTCTATATCAGACAGAACATCAGAATCAATAAGACCAACACAAAAGTGATCCGCTGGAATAATTGGATGAATAGTTTCTTGTTTTACATTCAAATCATCACTTATTCCGATTCTTGATAACGCATCTGCTTTGTTGTTTTCTTTCCCTGGGCGATAAGTGATGATGAAATCATAATCATTAAAGAATAGAGTCCACGCAACTGGCGAGGAGACAAAGCTTTAGCAGATCTAAGTGATTGTAAATTTCTGTGATCGGTATAAATCGTCACAGGATGACAAGCCCCTAGCAAGTAGTGTCGCCATTCTTTGAACACAGCTTTTATGGCCAATAATTCCCTATCGGCTATAGCGTAATTTTGTTCCGTGGGAGATCATTTTCTTGAATAGTATGCAATTGGATGCATTTGTCCAGAGCTTTTACTTCTTTGGGATAAAATGTCTCCTATTGCAAATTGAGAGGCATCAGCTTCCGCAATGAAAGGTTAAGCGGGATCAGGATGTTTTAAAATCGGGGCTGTAATGAATTTGATTATTTAAGTCTTGAAAAGCCAATTCTGTTTCTGAAGTCCATTCAAAGTTTGTGGTTTTTCTTAACAGCTTTGTGATTGGAGTTATCTTTTGTGAGAAATTGTTTATGAACCGCCTATAAAAGTTCGCATACCCCAAGAAGCTTTGGATTTGTTTCACTGAGGTTGGACTAGGCCATTCTAATATTGCTTGAACCTTTTTTGGGTCCATTTCTATGCCAGCTGGACTAAGGATGTATCCCAAAAAATCTACTGTGGTGACATGGAACAAGCTCTTTTCTAATTTTACAAATAAAGAATTTTGTAAAAGCTGTTGCAGAATGGCTCGTACTTGCTTTACATGCTCAGATTTTTCTTTTGAATAAATGAGAATATCATCTATATAGACCATACAACAGATGTCAAGCAATTCTCTTAAAACTTCATTTATAAAGAACTGGAACGCGACTGGAGCGTTGCAGAGTCCGAAGGGCATAACTTGATATTCGTATAATCCAAATTTTGTACGGAATGCTGTCTTCCATTCATCGCCCTCTCGGACTCTTACCAGATGATATGCTCCGCGCAAATCCAGCTTTCTATAAATGGTGGCATCTTTGATTTGGTCCAGTAATGTTGGAATTAACGGTAGTGGATATCGATTTTTTACTATCACATTATTAATTGCGCGATAGTCAATGCACGTGCGCAATTCTCCCCCTTCTTTGGAATGAAAAAGAGAGGAGAAGAAACCGGGGACTTAGAATGTCTGATGAAACCGTTAGCTAAATATTCATCAAGATAATTGCGTAAGTGTTCATTTTCTTTCTCTGTTAGCGCATAGATGCGACTACATGGTAAAGTCGCCCCAGGAAGTAAATCAATCTGACAATCAAAGTCCCTATGAGGCGGCAAGGTGTTGGCCTTTTTTTTATTGAAGACATCCAATAAATCATGGTATTCCTCTGGAACTCCAGCAATTATCAGGACACTTTTTGACTCCTTTGGAAAGTCGTATCCTTGTATTAACAATTCGGAACCTGGGTATATTTGAAAACACTTGGCATGACAGTAATCAGATTTACGTGACAAAGTGTATAGGCACAGGCGCACAGCGTGAGGTTGAGCAAGTAGACTGAAGGGAAAGTGATGGTTGGTTGGAGGAAAGTAAAGGTGCTCCCACAGGTGACGCAACTGTCCAACTGCGTCCGACTAATAAACTGAGTTGAGTGCGCTACTTACACGTAGGCGCATCCCTGTGAGTTGGGCACACTTGTGGAGTTCAGCCGAGCTGACTCAGATAGGGCTCAATGAGAAAAGTTCAAAAAACCAAGTTCAATGAAAAAGTTTCATCGTTTGTTGTGTTTTTAATTTCAAAGTTTCATGTAGTATAGCGTTACATCACGCAATTCAATAAATTCAACATAATCCAAATTTGGTTCAAGAAATGCTCCAATCCATTTCGTACTGTGATAGTCCTTTGTCAAGGAGCGCTGCGGGAGGATACAAAAAATGCATCTTAGATCAACGGTACAAATCGACTGAAGTACAGTGAACTTGTGCGGGTTGGCGTGCTCGAAAACATGCTTGCATGCGAGTAAAAATGGTGCGGGTTAACGTGCTCGAAAAACATGCTTGTATGTGTGTAAAACCGGACCCGTGTGGAAACAGGACAAGGAGGTGAAATAAAAAGTGAGAAGAAACCATAACCAAGATCTGTGACAAAGGGTGATAAAAGACATGGAAAGGTCGGGGGAGGTCTGAAGATGTTTAAACAAATCTTACGCGTGATAGTTCAACGCTGGGCTCACATAGGCACTGCGGAATAGAACGGTGAAGAAACGTTAGGTGAGGCGAACGAAAAAGACGTTCAGCATGAAGGAGAAACATGCAGACGTGATTACTTACTGGGGAGAGTTGAGGAGTAGACAAAGTTTACAGCCATGTTTCACGAACTTCGCGGAGTTACTGCGGAGTTCGGGAGGAGTATAAAAAAAGTCAAAACAAACAAAGGACCCAAGTGAGTGAGAAAAGGAGGCGGCCATCTTGTAGTGGGGAAGAGTGATTCAAGTGATAGTGTGCAATCAATGTAATATGCAGAACGGGGGTGCATGGTATCAAACAGAACAACTACAGATAACTTAATTCTGTCCGGTCATTGAGACCGAATGGTTTCAGGGATTGAAGTCTATAAATCCATGAAGTCTCCCGTTGTAGGAGAGTCTTGTTATTGTCTCTTCCTTCTATGTTGGCAACCATTTCGAGTACGAGATATTTTAACTGGGCCACGCTGTGATGAGCTTCATTGAAGTGAATTGCCACATTGGATTTGGTGTTTTTGGTACGAATGTTCGACTTGTGTTCGTTCAGTCGGATTTTTATTTTTCTACTGTTTTTTCCCACGTAGATCTTCCCACATGGACATTTACTTACTTAAATGTAGTTGTTCTGTTTGATACCATGCACCCCCGTTCTGCATATTACATTGATTGCACACTATCACTTGAATCACTCTTCCCCACTACAAGATGGCCGCCTCCTTTTCTCACTCACTTGGGTCCTTTGTTTGTTTTGACTTTTTTTATACTCCTCCCGAACTCCGCAGTAACTCCGCGAAGTTCGTGAAACATGGCTGTAAACTTTGTCTACTCCTCAACTCTCCCCAGTAAGTAATCACGTCTGCATGTTTCTCCTTCACGCTGAACGTCTTTTTCGTTCGCCTCACCTAACGGTTCTTCACCGTTCTATTCCGCAGTGCCTATGTGAGCCCAGCGTTGAACTATCACGCGTAAGATTTGTTTAAACATCTTCAGACCTCCCCCGACCTTTCCATGTCTTTTATCACCCTTTGTCACAGATCTTGGTTATGGTTTCTTCTCACTTTTTATTTCACCTCCTTGTCCCGTTTCCACACGGGTCCGGTTTTACACACATACAAGCATGTTTTTCGAGCACGTTAACCCGCACCATTTTTACTCGCATGCAAGCATGTTTTCGAGCACGCCAACCCGCACAAGTTCACTGTACTTCAGTCGATTTGTACCGTTGATCTAAGATGCATTTTTTGTATCCTCCCGCAGCGCTCCTTGACAAAGGACTATCACAGTCCGAAATGCATTGGAGCATTTCTTGAACCAAATTTGGATTATGTTGAATTTATTGAATTGCGTGATGTAACGCTATACTACATGAAACTTTGAAATTAAAAACACAACAAACGATGAAACTTTTTCATTGAACTTGGTTTTTTGAACTTTTCTCATTGAGCCCTATCTGAGTCAGCTCGGCTGAACTCCACAAGTGTGCCCAACTCACAGGGATGCGCCTACGTGTAAGTAGCGCACTCAACTCAGTTTAGTAATCAGATTTAAACAGTATGGTTCTATTAGTCCAATCTATGTAAGGATTGTGAAGTACAAGCCAAGGAATGCCTAAAATTAAACCAAACTGAGGAGCATCGATTATATCAAAGGTTATTTCCTCAACATGTTTCTTAGCACAAGTCATGCTCAATAATTCAGTATGATGATGTATAGGTCCCGAAGTTAGTTCCTTACCGTCTACCGCTCTAACTATTTCTGGAGAAACTTTCACAACCTTTTGTAAACCTAACTTACTGAACAATTGGGTGTCATTAAAATTGCCAGTAGCTCCAGAATCTATCAAAGCATCAATAGACCAAGATCGGGTTTTATCATTTTGTGATTGAAGCAAAATCCGCATACTGAGATGACAATGTGGGGCAGTTGGTGTTATGGAGGCCAAACTAGTATGTGCACTCGGTAGATTGACCTCTTTGTCTACCGAGTTTTTTAGTTTTCCGACTGCTGTATGGCGGCAACATCTGTAGTTTTAGTTTTTGGTTTTGCAGGTCGTGTGGGACAGTCTTTTACAAAATGTCCTGTTTTCCCACAGTACATACATTGGTTTAATTTCCTACGCTTCTCCTTCTCGTCCTTTGACAGAGGTCCTCTAATGGTCCCTATTTGCATATGTTCTACAGTGTCTAATTTAGCTGTGGTAGGTTCATTCTTAGTGCTTCCCCTTTCTTTAAACAATATCATCCTATAGTCTGACTTTCCTCTATCGCCTTTCTTTTCTGAAATTCTATGATTGAGTTTTACAACAAGATCAATAAATTCCTCGCAATCAGTTGGTGGGTCTAAGATTTGTGTGACCATGTCTTTTAATTCTTCACGTAAACCGCGATAGAACAAGGACACACGTTTTTCCTCTGGCCATTCTGCTTCAATGACCAGTCTATTGAAGGTGGAAATATAATGCAAAAGATCTGATGATCCTTGCTTCAAATTGAGTAGTTCATGATCCGCTGTTTGAACGAATACATGTTTTGCAAATAACTTTTTCATGGCGAGTTTGAACCGTTTAAGATCATTTAAAATTGGATTGTTTCTTTCTACATATGGTACAGACCACAAGGCGGCATCACCTCCTAAATATGATAAAATGAAAGCAACTTTGGAGGAATCATCAGGAAATGTGGTGGGTTTTGCCACAAAATGTAACTGCCACTGGTTCAAAAATATTGTAAATTTGTTACTATCTCCATAAAATCTTTCTGGGGGTGCTAAAGGTACTGTGACTGGTGTTATAACCTGTATCTGAGAATTGGCAGAGGTCGAAGATGTGGTATTCCCACTATACAAAGTTTGCATGGCCGGTTGGAAAGCAGAAGGTTTAAGATAAGATTTATTTTCTGAGGAGAAGATCCAGGTTGTTGGACTAGGAGGTTGTATTCTACTCTGAATTGCTGACACATCTCTTCGCAATTCTGCGTGTTCAGATTTTATTTCAACTAACATTGCGGCTATATCCTGCAGAGATATCTGCGAAGTTTTATCCATAGCGTCTGTGCAAAACGAAGTTCGTGGGCTTCTGTCAAGTATATCAAGCACTCTTACCTGTGTGTTCTCGAACCCTTACCTGTAAGGTGCTTGATTGGTTTTGCAGAGACGCTATGAGCCAAACTCCCAGAAACCCTATCCTACAACCAATGATTCTAGAGTTACACTAGGGTGAAAGATAGTAGTCAGGGAGGAAGGCCGGAATCAGACGCTAATGATTTTCTTGCAGTCGACCTGCGAAGCAACAAGAAACTCCTTAGAATATTGTCCTATTATATTTGTTTAATTAAAGAACATCTAACATCATCCGAGTGGTAATTCTTTAAGTTCCTACCTGCGATCTACTAAGTTAGGCTTCGCGTCCAGGAAGTCGTTGTGTGTGAAGTCTGGTCAGTAGGCTGTTGTTTTATTGAGGAGGCGTTGTCTCTTTAGAGGCTTGAGAAAGTTGAGTTTTCCACCCCTTGGATTTTGCGTTGAAAAATGACGTGAATATTCTGTGTGAAACAACAAAATATCATTTGTATAATCTCTTACTCAGTTTTTTCTTTAACCTTATCAAACCTACCTAGACCTTACTTACTTAGTAATCTCCTGCTTGCTGCTTAACTCGACTTCTCACCTAAATTAAAGAATTTAACATACATTCTAAAACATCTGAATTTTCTATTGCGCTATAACTAAACACTTTGAATTAGTCCAAAATATTAAAGTGTCCGTAGTTTCTAAGTTCCTCTTTTAATTAAAAGAGTTTCCAAAAATGATCGTTCTCTTTCAAAAAGATAAGTCTTTTGCTAGCGGTGGGCGCCTTTCCCCAAAAGAAGTTTTACTTAGCTCCTTCTTTCTTTTGCAGAAACATCGTGAATTCCTGAAGACTCTGGCAGAGGTGCTGAAGAGATGACTCTGGATTCCAAAAGTAAACTCTTACGATCTCCAGGAAGTGTTAAGCCAAGCGCGATGTTCCCTTGAAGATTCCGGAAGGCTCAGCACCTTCTGGAAGTCCGGGTGTGGCTTTTATAGCCCTGCCACACCCCAGGACGTCCATTCTGCCGCACGCGTCAACCTTGCCCTCACACTGTGCTCAGAACTGCTCACAGCGCGAGAGCATTGCCGGCATGAACGCGTGCAGTCTAAACGCGTCTTGAAAGGTTTCTTTTATTCTGTTCTTTCTCACGCTGTGTTCTAAAGTCCACACAGCGCGAGAGCTTCACAACAAAGCTACTGTTCCTTTCAAATGAAAAAACTGGTAATAGCGCTATTGTAAGCAAGCATTGGCAATCAAGATCATAATCATACCACCAAGCATTGGCAATCACTTATCAAAACCATAGTTAACAGAATGCACCAACCACACTTACTTGAACATGCCAGGAGTGCAGGATGCATGGAATATGGGCGGGTTTCTTAAAGGGAAGATCTCTTTAGAATTTGCCTTAGAGATTCATATAGGTTTAGGTTTTGTGGAAAGAGCAGGGTCATGACACAAAGGGCCCGGTCCACTTATCCTGGAGCGCACAAGGCTCCATGGGGGCCAGGACTCACACCTTTTGTCCAGGCTGAAACTCTACCAGAGTGGCATTCTGGTCGTACCACCGCTTCATTTCCTCCTGGCTGGCTTCCAGATTTGCCTCAGCAAGTGCTCTGAAACGCCTAGTCTGGTTTCTGAAGGCCAGCAGCTAGCTATATACATTCTGGGGAGGTTTCCTGGGAGATTGGTCCCAGCCTTCTTTGACCAGACTTAGAGTTCCTCTCACTGGGAGGCTATACAGAAACTCAAAGGGGGGTGAACCCTAGAGACTTCTGTGGCACCTCACGGTGAGCAAAGAGAAGGCTTGGCAAGAGGACGTCCCACTTACGCCTCATGGGTTCTCCAAGACCCATAATCATGCCCTTCAGGGTACGGTTGAATCTCTCAACCAACCCATTTCCTTGGGGGTGGTAAGGTGTGGTGAACTTGTAGGTTACACCACACTCTTGCCAAAGAGACTTCATATACTTGGATATGAAATTGGTACCCCGGTCAGACACCACCTCTAGAGGGAATCCTACTCTGGAGAAAATTCCCATCAGCGCACGTCCCACCACGGGGGCCGTCACTGTCCTCAGAGGGATGGCTTCCGGGTATCGGTTGGCATGGTCCACCAGGACCAGAATGAACCTGTTGCCCCTGGTTGTCCTGGGGTCCAGTGGCCCCACAATGTCAATTCTCACTCGCTGGAATGGGGTACTGACTACAGGGAATGGCTGGAGAGGAGCCTTCTGCTTCCTCCCACTCTTTCCACTTGCCTGGCAAGTCTGGCAGGTCCTTCAGTGAGCATCTGAGTTCCTGTGCATTGGAGGCCAATACAAGTGGGTGACAAGCCTTTCATAGGTCTTGTCCTGCCCCAAATGCCCTGCCAATGGCACATCATGAGCCAGCCCCAGTAGGCTCTGAAGCGCTGGGATACCACCAGCGCACGGGTTGACCCAGGCTCAGCAACCTTAAGCTCTGAATACAGGAGGTCATTCTCCCAATAAATTAAATGTGTTCCAGACTGATCACTGTTGGCCTGATCTGCAGCCTGCTGCCGCAGACCTATGAGAGAAGGACATTCTTTCTGCGCCCTGCAGAATTCTTCAGTGGAGGGGCCTCTTTCCTGCTGCCAATGGGTCAGCTCAGGCAGGTCCCCCAGTTCAGCTATCCGTTCCCCTGTAAGCTCCATGGTATCCCCATCAAGGTCTGCTTCTTCCTGGGCCATGGGAACTTCAGGGGCTGGTTTCCCGCGCCTCCTGTGCCTTCTCTCTAATGCCGGTTCCTGTGCCTCTCCCTCAGGCTACAGGACCTCTTGAGCACCCCTACTGGCTGCCATTGACCGGGTGGTCACGCACGCCCAGTCAGGCAGACCCACCATCCGCAGGTGAGTTCTTTTCTCCACCTTCTCCCAAGGTGAGCTTTCCAAGCCATTCCCCAACAAACAGTCTACAGGCATGTCGATTCTTACAGCTACCTGAAGAGTACCAGCGACCCCGATCCCACTCAAAGGGAACCTGAGCCATGGGACACTGGGTCTCAGTGTTGTCGGCGTTCACGACTCGGTAGAATGCATGTGCGACCACCTGCTCTTGAGACACCAGGTGACAATTGACAGCTGTCACACTGGCTCCTGTATCTCTAAGAGCCCCCACCTTTTTGACATTGATGGTCACCCACTGCCCATATTTCTTAGTGTTATTGGGCAGTTGGTTTTCAGGGACCACCTTACAGTCTCCTAAAGAGACAAGGGACATTTCTACTGTACCCCACCCACCTTGGGCTGCTACTTCCTCCCCAAAGGCTACACTAGCCATCTGCCGGGGTGAAGCACCAGTGGGTGCTGGTTTACCAAGCTGGCGACACTTTGGATCATTGGCAAAATGACCCAACTCACCACACTTGTAACACTTGAGGGGCCCTCTTTGAACAGGGTTACCTATCGGGGCCCCGGGGGGTTTCTGGGGTGGGGGAGGCTGAGAACCTTTCCCTGCGTTCCCTTGGGGATTACTTTGGGGCCTGCTTTGGAACTCCCTCTGTTTTCCCTTGTCCCCCTACTCTTCTGCTAGGGACCCTGCCCACCCTTGGCGGAGTCTCCCACGTGACCCTTGTGGACCCTGGTGCTGACCGAGCGGTCTGCCTCCTCAGCAAGCTTCCTAGTGTTAGTCAGCTTGCTATCAATCAGGTGCTGGCATAGCTCAGGAAAACAATTACTAGACGAGTGCTCCCATGCAAATAAATCAAAGAGACCTTGAAAATCATCAACTTTGCTACCCTTAACCCAACCATCCAGTGCTCTGCAGAAAAAAGTTACATACTCCGCATACGTACTATTAGGAATTTTTGCACAACCCCATAACCTCTGTCTGTACAATTCAGGAGTTAACCCATACCTGGTCATCAAAGCTTCCTTCATGTGTGGGGAAGAATTATGAATCTTAGAGGGCAAATCTAGCAGTGTGTCCCGCCCCTCACTAAGGAACCGCCCCCACAACCCCGCTCCCCAATCTCTCTCAGGGACCCGGTGGGAAGACATGGCTACCTCATAGGCCTTGAACCACTGCCCTATGTCATCATTCTTAAAAAACACTTCTTTAGGTATGTGCACCCTTGATTCTACCTGCACTGGTGATGCGTTGCCACCAGAGGGAGAATGTTCCATACTTTTAGCTTTCAGCTCCAACTCCCTCAATTTCATCTCATTTTCCATTTGGCTTCTTCTCTCTTCCATAGCCAGCCTTTTGCTTTCCATAGGCAGCTGTCCATTAAGTTTTGCAATCTCCATTTCATGTGCCTGGGTTTCCTTCCTGTCTTCCAACTCCTCAGGTGACAGGACTCTGCCAAAATCATGAATGCTTTCTGCTGGTTCAATTTCCACCGCATTCTCAGGTGCCCTTGACTCCATTCAGGCCCTCAGCGCCTTTTGGAAGTGTGGCTTGTTTTTGCATTCAGACTGTGAAACTCTAAACTTGAGACAGAAGCCCTGGGCTAAGGTGTAGCTCTCTAGCCTCTCTTCTTCCCATTCTATTCCTTCAATGTCAGAGATGATAGATGCTGCCTTTCCTCCATTGAGTGAACCAGGCATGACTTCTTTAAAAAATGGAGATTTCTCATCAAAACAAAAATCAATAAGTATGTGGCTGCGTTATTGGTCTGAACTCACTACGTGGTGTTCACCAATTACTGTATATAAATTACAAATGCAAATTCGAAATCCTCACCGCTGCACAGGTAAGTACTTGTGACAAGCAGGGACCCTCTTCTCTAGTCAGGGCAAGAGACTTACTCTTTAAAATAAAACCCCTGCTCACCCTCTAGGGTGCGTGGTGCGAGCAGACAAGGCTAATCTCAGAGTGTTATAGGTTAAGCATTTGTAACAACACACAGTAACTCAGTGACTCAGTGACAACACCACACATGGACACCACACCAGGGTTGTATAAAAAATAAGTTGTCTTTATATAAAAAGGCTTAGCACAAGATCCATGTAACGTTAAAATTAGGCCACAATACTATTTTACAAAAGGTGAGTTCTGTTGTAAAAATACGTAGTTCTTGTTTGGTTCGTTTCGCACCCTCGGTTTGACTCGCACGGTGGTGAAACGAAGGTGTACAAAGTGGCACCGGCCCGGCGGACACTCAGTTCCGAGGCGGGTGCTGCGGGTGTGCGAGTCGTGCAACAATACCTTCTTGATGGGGCTCGGCTCGGACGAGGCTTGGCAGGAGGTGAAGGCAGTCCAGGCGCGTTGGGGCCCCTGTCGATGTGGATCCGGCTCGGTGCTGGCGGTTCAAGCCAGGCAGTGAGCGGGGGGGGCCATGGAGATCGGGGGCGGACGACCCGGGATTGAAAGCGTTCATTGCTCCTTGCGGCATTCGAGCCGTACCTTCTTCAGCGGGGATGCCTTGGTGAGGTGCGCAACGCGGCACAAGGCGGCCGGTACATGACGAACGTACGGGCTGGGCTCTTGGGGTACGGCGCTGCCGGGGGACTGGATGAGCGCGGTGCACGGTGGCCGGTACGCTGCGGCGTACGGACCGTACTTGATCGTGCAGTGCACTCCAATCCTTTAACCAATGGCAGGAGTGCGGCGATATCAGTGCGGCTCCAAAAAGGGGGAGAGGGGGAATCGAGGTGCGGGTGGCCCTTGCAGACGGTGCGAGCGACGGCTCGAGTTGCGAGTCAAGGGGCATGGTGCGGGCGGCCAGGCACGCACTTCAGAGTGGACAGGGATATGAGTCGCACTCGGATCGCTGCTCCGACAGCAGGCAGATCTCAGGCAATATCCAGCGGGTTTTGAAGAAGGCAGGATGAGTCCAATAGTCCTGGGACTCCTTTCAGGGGGCAAGCTCACCCACAAGCCCTTGGAGATAGTTGAAGTACAAGCAGAATAAAGTCTTTTCAGTCTTTTCCTCTCCTTTCACAGCAAGGCAACCACTGCAGGCCAATCCCCCAGGTCAGGGACAGTACTCCTCCTTGCGGCTTTCCCAGTTCCTTCTTGTCGGCAGAGGTTCTTCTTGGTTCAAGCAGGATCTGATTTCTTGGGAGCAGGGCTCCTATATTCGTACTGCATTTATTTTGTTCTTTCAGGCCAGGGGGCCTTTGCCTTGTTCAGTCCAGTTCTTGAGCACTTTGTTGACATGATGCAGGCTTCTGCTTTCAGTGTGCAGGGCAGAGACATCAGACGCTCAGGAGGTTGAGCCAGCATTGTGGTGGAAGAGCACAGCCCAATTCAGAGTCAAGGGGCACTCCTCCCACCCATCCTGGTGTAATCTTTCTATTCACCACCTGGCTGTCCAGCCTGTCTCCTGGAATTCCCTAGCCCTGTCACACACAGAAACCAGACAGCAGATACACATCCTAGCAGCGGCGGGCTGAAATGGTTAGGCAAGCAAATACCAACTTTCTAAAAGGGGTATTTGCAAACACTGAACATTAAAATAAACTTTACTAAAAGATGTGCTTTATTATTCTGAGTTCAGGCATACTAAACTCGAATTTCTACTATGTTCCCTGAGTCTGTTAGGATCATAGGATGTAATAATTCTAACCCATTCTGGCCTATGAGAACAGGTTGCCTTACAGTAGTGAAAAACGAAAATGGCTGTAATTCACTATTAGGACATGCCATACACATCAGGGCTTGTCCTACCTTATACTTACAATGCATCCTGCCCTTGGGCCTACCATAGGGGTGATTAATATGAAGTTAAGGGAAGGTTTGGGGACTGGCAAGTGGGTGCACTTTCCCAGTCAGCATGACAGTACCAGACTGCACGCAGGTTCTGCAATGGCAGACCTTAGACACATTTTACCAGACTGCTTCTGTGGGTGGCACAACCAGTGCTGCAGGCCCACTAGCAGCATGTGTATTTACAAGCCCTGGGCACTCCTGGTGCACGTTACTGGGGTCTGACAGTACACCTCCCGAGGCAGACTCTACATCCACACCGAGGTACTGATGGAGAGTGCGGGGCCTCCTTCCCTGAGCTGCCTGCCAGGTTGAGGTGAAGTTTATTATCCTACCTATGAGGATAAACGCGGTATTACCAGATATAACGCCACAGGAATACTGGTTTAGTATATATAATTATCACTTTTGATTTATTATACACTTACTGGCAGTAGCATATTTACATCTTTTATAGGTCCTGAAGAAAGCCACTGATACTATTAGTAGATCATATGGCTGAAACATGTCGACCTTAAGAAGTTTAAATCCATACTACATCATTGCCCTGTTTTTAATCCTATCAGATTGAACACGTGAATAAAATTGTTTAGTGTATCGACCTAGACAGTTTTAATACACTTTATTTACATATTTGCTTAATCACTTTTTACTGCACTGCAATTACTTTACCCCACTAGCTCTCATATGGGACATACTTCCTACCTATTATAACATACTAAGAAAACATCTCTGAGCTCCTTCATTAAAATCTGGGAAGTCGTAGCTCCCCGCAAGACTAGGTCTTCTTGCGGGTAAGGAGGAACCCACATGATGAAGCATGTCACCCAAGGGTGAGTGAGGGTTCTTGTCCTTAAGGGATGTATTCCCAATAGGATTTAATTATAACAACACGAGTATTGTAATTGTGAATTCGTTAAATGTGGAACGCACTCACTTTTTCTAGATCCCTTTAAGGCTCATCGAATATATAAAAAAGACCCGAGGAGATATATTGTTATAAGAATATATGATAAAGGGGAAATTTTTCCTCGTTGGTCTATAAAGTCTTCCCTTGGATCCTAAAATCCCATTGTCATGTTCACAGTAAACCAAATAAGCCAATCATGGAATCCAATCAATGTGTACACTTCTGTACAGGGAGCACTTGCACTGTGGCACTGATTGTCAGTGGCACAGTGCTCTGAGCAGCTAACCCCAGCAAAATACATGAGGCAACAGCAGCAAAAATGGAAGGGAGACCCACAGCAATAGTGCCAGGTCTAGCACCGTTTGAGACTGTATTTGTAAGTCTCTTTATCGTTGCTACCATACCTTTTCCTCAAGGCCCGTTCATGATTTTTGCAGGATAATTTCTGAAGTTTAAGCCGGTTTGAGTACCAAGGGGCTGAGGGAATGGCTCTCTTGGGAGTCCACCTTTTTATTGGCACCAACTTGTTACCAGCTGTCTCTAGCCAATCGGTGTAGGCATTGGTCACTTTATCAATGTCGCGAAGTGGGGGAAATAAAGTATTCTTAAGTTCTGCCTCAAGTTGTAGCCTGTCTAGATCTTTCCAGGCCCTTTTTTCCACCAACTTAAGTGGGGCTGTCTTTGGTTTCACATCTAATGGTTCCTTCAGCCCGAATATGATAGCACTATGGTTGGACCAGGCTAAGGGAAGAACCTCTACATAGGATACATCAGGATTGTTAGAGTATATCCCGTCAAAATATGTCCTTTAAGATGCGTGGGGCCAACTACCAGCTGTTTTAGATCACGACTTCCATTATTTTGTCCAAACTGATGGTATCTGGATCCTCGGGGTCCTCTAGATAAAAATTAAAGTCCCCAAGAACTGTGAGAGTATCTAGGCAAAAACCATCCTCAAGTAGAGTGCCTATCATTTCCAGAAACCCAGCTCGAGGCCCTGGAGGACGATAGAGGAGTATCCTTTGAAGATGCTGTGATGCTCCAAATTGAAATTGATAGAAAGAGCTTCACAGAAAGAGTTAGATGCTGAACGAAACATTGTTTTTTAATGAATTATGATATATGACCACTAACCCCCCCCCGCTTACTCAGAGGTCTATCCAGGAAAAGCAAGAAAAGTCTGGGGGAGTGGACTTTACTGGATCAGGTCCGGAGGGTGGATCTGTCCAGGACTCCGTAATAAAAGCTATTTTAATATTATGTTCATCTAAAAAGAGTGCACATTCTGAACTATGTTTAACTAAGGACCTATCATTAAAAAGCACACATTTAAAAATAGGTCTGTCATCATTACCTGGGCCATCATGGAGATTATATTGCGAACCATGTGCCGGTTGGTCAAGGAAAGTAGGCAGTTGCGGTCCACATTTCCTGCAAACCCCATGTTTGCCTTTAAATCCCACCTCACATGCAAGTCTAGGGCAGTTGACTATGCCCTCTAGTGGCCTGAGCCCTAAGAGCTCCTGTTTTTAATATTTCTTAATGTCTGGAGTCTCACGGGCAGGGGGACTAGCCCTGAGCCCGGTCCGACCGCGGACGGGCGCAGACAGGCTTGCCTTTGACCACGTGCGCACTCATTTGATCCACAACTCGGCCACTCCCCATGCCTTCCAGTTGATTCCAGATGGTTGTACTGCCTATTGCTGCAGACTCTACTATTATCATAACTCCTCTCACTTATGACCTATTCCCATATTTGACCCACAGAGGCAGACATACTCAAGCCAACACATTGATGGCAGAGGGTAGGATATGTCTAAAGAGCAGTGCTTACTAGCACCCCCAAACACCTGAGGGTGCGTTCATTCAATCTGAAATCACAGCCCACCACTAGGTTCCTCACACTCAATGTTAGGAGAATGCATACGGCGGGCAAGTGCTACTCAATATACTCATACCTCAAAATACAGCAAGCATGAATCAACTTTCTCCAAGAAACTCGCACTTCTACAGTTGAATTGACATGCCTTCAGAAGCGATAGCATGGAATAGTTTGAGTTACCACTTATTCCGCCTACGCTAGGGGGACCATGCCTGGATTCATACTAGAGTTCTCTTAAAAAACATCTCTGACACAATCTTCGACAAGAAGGGACGTTATGCATTGCTTGAGGGTCAACTCAATGACCTTCCTGCACTTTTAGGCAGCATTTATGCCCTGAACACTGACCAGGAGACATTCTGGAAATCACTTACTGATGTCCTAGTCCATGAGACACATGTACCATTAGTGCTAGGGGGCAACTACAATTGTCCTCTACTTACGCTTAAATCGCTCCCATCCATCAATGCTACACGCCCCACCCTTTACTCAGGCAAAGCGATTTGCCAACTGGGTGACACACTGGGTGCTAGCCAACATGTGGAAAACACTCCACCCCACTTCCCAGGTATTCTTCTTCTATTCGCCACTCCACAACCTTTTTGTGCACTTCGATTGCATATTTTGCTCCCTAGCTCTTTTACCATGAGTCTGCGATGCAGACTACTAAGGAAGGGTTGACTCCAACCATGATGCCCACACCATGAACATGCAATGGGGTATCACCCACCCCCTCAACCCCACAAGGTGACTACCCCAAGATTGCCTGGAGGACCCCGTGTTCTGGGAAACCCAGGAAATACACTAATGCAAGTACTTTGAAGACAAAGGAGGTGCTGCCTCTACCAGAATCTTGAAATGGGACGCCTTTAAAGTAGTCACTCATGGCATTTGTATGCAGGAGATATTAGGTGTCTGTAGGACTCTTGACAGTGAAATCACGGAAGAAGAAAGATGCCTACCGCTATTAGAATGTCAAGCTGAGTTGGACGTGTCCCGACGGGCGGCACTGGAGAATTCCAAGCACCAACATGTGGCTATCTTGGAGCGCTTACAGTGCTTTAACCTCACAGCGTATGTGGGTAAAACCCACAGACAGGGTGACAAATCTGGTTGCCTCCTTGCTTGGTTAATCTGTCTAGAGCAAAGTGTGACTCCCATCCTTGAGCTCACCTCATCCATGGGTGCAACTCTCCACACACACAATGTGATATACACCAGTAATTCTGAAGTTATTAACCTTAGCACCTTCTACCAGACAACGTCGAGGAGCCACTCCTAACCAAACTCCCACTACCAAGCATCATCATGCCTCAAAGAGAATGCTTAGACACTGTGATTACACAGGCAAAAGTAAAGCAACTCTCCTATCTGAAATGTACAATGAAGCCCTCAGATTAGGGAAGGTTCCATCCTCCTTCTGGGAATCTCTAGTAGTATCAATTCCCAAACCCAACCGAGAGCCTACCTGTGTATCCTCATATAGCCCCATAGCCATCCTAGGATCTGCTTATAAAATACTGGGCACAATCTTGTCAACCAGATACACTCAAATCGTCCTGGAGCTTATTCATCCTGATAGCACCTCATACAATCTACAGTGTCTTTATCATGTGCAGTATCAGGTTCAAGGACTGTTCCCGTTTGTGGTCTGTCTGGTTCTGGACCTGGAGAAGGTGTTCGAAATGCTACAATGGGAATACCTATATCAGGTTCTTCCACAAATGGGCATAGGTAAACACCTTCTATCCCACACATGTCTGCTATACACCAAGTGTCTCTCGCTGGCACAGTTAGGATATTCCATGTCACCCACATTTTCAGTCGGTCAAGGCACCCACCACAGTGCCCTCTCTCACCCCTGTGCTTTACAATAATAGTGGAACTGCTTGCCATATGGCTCTGACTAGAGGGTCAGCACTGAGGCATTCCTCTCTCGGACTGCCCACATGCGGTATCACTATACGCCCACGATCTCCAGTTGTATCTCTTTGATGCTCGCATAGACCACACCCCCATCCAAAATGCGCTCCAGATGTTTGCCAAACATGCAGGCCTAGTGGTCAATTCATACAAATCCTCTGTTTTCCCGCTCTATGCCAGCCTCGCTTCATAGGAGATTTGACTGGAAGGGACTCCCTTACCTGACAGTATTCAGTAGTCCGGTACCTAGGTATTCGTTTGTACCACTCTCCTACTAACTGAGGCCCGTACTCACTGCATGAATGTCAGACATTCTGTTCTTGAAGAAGCTGCCACTTGCTGCACTGGGCAAGATCGCTTTATCAAAGATGGTGATCTTACCCCGTCTTCGGTATTACTGGTTGTATAACAGAACGATGCATGCCTCATTACCACGCTTTCATGATACATTACATTACAGTACATAACATCACCTTGACTTAGGGAAGCACTGGACTTTGGATGTTATAATTTACTATTCCAACTCCAGTCTGTGTAACAGTAGGGAACATGTTGGGTTTTAAATCTAACACCAGTCCAACAACGCATTCCCTGAGCAAGTTCTTGTAAAGACTTGCGTGCTATAGGAACACATGGCAAAGTCGCATTTGATGTAGTGCCCATGTTGTAATGGCACTAAGTGGTTTAGACTGCGTGGTAAAGGGAGTTTCCCGTATTACTTTGCCAAACTCCCGGTGGTACAAGCCCCCCAGCAGTTTCTTCTGTGACCTTGATTCACTACTATTAAATCTCATGTGGGGTAATGGCTGCTTCCAAATAGACCTGAAAAAATTACAGTTCCCACTGGTAAAGGTCCAGGCACCGCAAAGTTTGAATCCTACTTTCTAGCAACACAACTTCAATGGGCTACAAGGTGGCTGGCAAACTGCAACCTGGAAGAAACATGCACCCACCCCCCTCCCCCTCACCACTGCCACCATTTGTGGTTTCCTACTTCCACGACAAACACCTAGACAATTTGCGCTGTTTACAAGTTCAGATTGCCCACAAATGCATCAACACAACATGTTTTCTCACATGCCATACTCCCTCTTACTTCCTACTACAGGGACTCCCACGCTATCCGGGCCCTCATCCATCTTTAGATTTATGCAGCTTGCAAGAGCAACCCCTGACCAAGGGCGTAGACCTTTTTTCCAACAGTCATCTCCACTCTTTTGAACTACTCCAAACGGATCATGGCTTGCCACCAGGACAATTCCTCACCTGCCGCCAACTACACAACACTTGATTCACCTTGTGGTCCACGAGTGACGAAGAACAATCTACACATGTAGTTTATCAAACACTTCTGACCATGGGGAGGGTGGTCATTTAATGGCTTGGCTCTACAAGCCATTATCGGGTCACACTGGAATTTCCCTGGAGCCCCTGCGCACTAAGTGGGAAGATGATATGGGAAGGGCACTAAATGATGCTGAATGGATACAGTCCTTTGCCTTTTCTTGCTCACAATGTTTCAAGGAATGCCAGGCTTAAAAATAACCAATTGCATATGTTACATCATGCACTCTCGACATCCCACAGCAAATCAGCTAAGCCCCTGCTGCAACACTGGGGACGCAGACCTCAGCCACATGTTATGGTCCTGCCCTACCCACCTCACCTACTGGAAAGGCATTCACACTACACTCCAAGAGGTCAATGAATTCCATGCACATCTCCACCTGGGAGGCCTAAGCCCTTGTTATTTTTTAGTGAAAGAAAAAATACTCCGTATTTGCGCTGTTTACAAGTTCAGATTGCCCACAAATGCATCAACACAACATGTTTTCTCACATGCCATACTCCCTCTTACTTCCTACTACAGGGACTCCCACGCTATCCGGGATGGAGAAGTGTGGCTCAATGGTTAGAGCGGCAGACCCTGATGCAGAGGTCTGGCCCGGGACCAGGGTTCAATTCCTGGCTTGGCTGGTCTCGGCAGATCTTGGGCTCATAATTCCTCGGACCTGATTTCTGGCCTCGGTGCCTACTCTAAGCATGGGTCCCACGCTGCAACTCTCGGCAATAGCTTGCTTAGTCTCCACATCGGCCCCCTACAGCGCTAGGGATGCCTGGTTGCACCCTGGGGATGCCCAGGAGTGGACATTTCACGGGGAACAAACAGGAAGGGTTCCCTAGCGGTATGAGTACAGCGCCAGGACACTCAGGAGTATCAGTGCGCTTTACAAGTACGGTTACATTTACATTTACATTCACACCCTGCACCGGTTTAGGTATTCTACTGGCCAAACAAACATTTACATTACAATGGCGAGCCACCACAGCCCCACCACTAGCTGAATGTTATATTATGTTAAATGCCATTTATATAGCGCCTAATCACCATTGGTCTCTTAGCACTTATTTAAGGGTTACCAGCATAGTGGGTGCGTATGTAAATGGAGAACAGCAGAGGGAACCACCTTCCAGTACGAGGAAGCATGACACCTTCGCAAGTGCCCCATGTCCCAGGAGTGGGGCACCCTTCTCTCACAATTCCTACAACTCATGTCACCGGATGATCTACCCCATGAGTTAGATACCACATTACAAAAAGTCCTGTCACACTACACCTTCTATTCCATGTGTACCTCAGATTGTCAAGGTAATAAATGTCAACCTATAAAAATATTGACTCTAGAATATTGTCTACCAATGTATCATGAAGGAAAGTATATTTACATAAGTATAGATTTTCTATTCTTAACTCCAAATCTATATAGAGATTGAAGATGTATAAATCATTGAGGTACGTAGAGTTAAGAATAGAAAATCAATAGTTATCTATGTGCCATTGCTTTGACAAGATAGTGGTAGTCAATACTCTGCAGTCAACATTTTTGTAGGTCAACATTAGAAACTCAGTTTCATGATAGTACACCCCAATTCTACACAACTTCCCAAAAACAGAGTCCTCCCTCACAAGAACAGAGGAGCTTCCAAACAGAGGATTATTGGTATTTTCGACCACCACTCTCCCATCAAACAATCAGTAATTGGAAATTATGTGTCTGTGATCCTCAATGCAAGTAGCTTATCAAAAATACGTTAAAACATCCTCTCTCAATTCAGAAAGGGCGAGGCACATAGTTTTCCCAAGTGCAAGGTTTCTTGATATCACCTGAATGCTGTGGCATCAGATCACAGTGTGTGTTCACTCCATATGTTTCTCTGTCAAGTTGTGAGTCTGTTTTGGCTGGTGGATAATGCTGGCCCAAGCGGAAGCCAAACACAAACATTCTCTCACATTGTCTCTGAGGCTGCCTACTGGCCTAAAAACCATTTACTATAGGTTTGAAGCACACTAATCTCACCTGATGTTATGCACCTTGCTTACAGCATAGGTAGGACTTTGATACTGGCAGAGGAGAAGCTCATGTATACAGAACAGGGAGGCTTTCTGTTGGGTTTTTCACTGTGTCATTGTGGAATCTCCCTACGTCCATGTTCCCTGCATGGGTTTGGCAGTTGCTGTCTGGGAGCTGTCGGGACTGGCCATTAATAAAGAGCTTCCCACTTACCTTGTCTATCTCTTCCTTTCATTGGCGACGATTTAGCAAGTCCTGCTCTCCCGTTTCCGCCGTGGTTCCTGGCTTTCATTCTGTGTTCCTGGCTTTGCCTCCTTCGCCGCGCTGCTGCTGGTTACAAGTTTGCTGTTGTTCCGACGATCCTCCGGTGGAGCCCCTACTATCTGGGAGTGTGCCGTTCTTCATCCTGCGCTGTCGCCCAGGTGTGTGCGGGGTCCAAGCTGGGGCAGTTCCGGTGATCCCTGTTTTGGAGGTGAGGCCGTTGGCTCTGCGCGAGCTGTAGTGACGCGCGAGCTGTGGTGGCGCGTGACCTGCGGTGGCGCGTGACCTGCGGTGACGCGCACTGGTGATCTCGAGCGGCAGGACTACGCCTCTCACGCTCAATCGCTTGTAGAAACCTGATTGAGGCCACGCTCAGGACGCCTGCACTTCAAGGCCAATTTCCCTCAGAAAAGACGTCTATACGACGTGGCGGACATCTTTGTTTTTGTAAATCTTTTGGAGAAAAGCTGATCGTTTTCTTGAAGGAAGAACTCTTTTACAATAACTTTTTCGGCCCATATTAAGAGGTATTTGTTTTCTTCTTTCGCTATTCGTCTAAAATAGACTGCAATACTTGTAACTTTATTTTGTGAGGAAAGAAGGACATTAACATCGGTATTTCACTATTTACCTGCATACCTATGAAGGAAACCTGACTCCAGCCCTCTAACATCCGGATGCAACTGTAGAGCTTATACATGCAGTTTAATTTTTTTGATTTTGCTCAGGTTTTAAACTTATGTGCTCACCTTCAATAATTTTAATCTTGTGAACTGTCTTCCACAACAATGTGTGTCCTCATGTAACGTAACTGGTGCTGTGTAAAGCGCTCTGATAACCAGATTCAGTTTAAGTTTGCGCTATATAAAACTCTAAAAAATATATATATATATGGCAACAGTGGAAAGACACCTTTGAAAGTTATTTAGAGGCCATTGATGGTGACACGTTCACCACCAAAAAGAAAAGGGCACTTCTTAAGTACAATTTGGGTGCTGAGGGCAGAAGTATTGTGAAAACCTTAACTCTTGAAGTTGGTAGTACTCGTAGTGGAGATGGCGATTCTTTACTTGTGGATGATAATGCATCTTTGATAAAAACTTTGGAAAAAAGGTTTGATCCTAAGAAGAATGTTGTACTTGAACGCCACAGATTTTTACAACGTGCTCAGGTTTCTGGTGAGTCCATTGATGATTTTGTCTCTGCCCTCAGGACTTTATCTCTCACGTGCAATTACAGAGAATTCAGGGATGAGATCATACGTGATCAACTAATTGAACGCACTTGCAACAAGAAAATTCAGGAGAAACTTTTATCTTCTGATGACCCTGATCTTGAAACTGCAATCACCCTGGCCAAAAGCATTGAGCATTCACAATTTTGCATGAAGGAAATGAGTAATTCTTCTCAATCTACCGAGGTGAAACTTCTATCGTCAAAACATAGTGTCAAAGCCACTAAAGTTCCTCCAGATAACTCTACGCGTAATTCTTCTACTTTATCCCCGCCCAAGTCCAAGTCGGACAGAACACAGCTTTTTGTTTTCGCTGCGGTAGCAGGAATCATCTTGGTAATGCGAAGTACTGTTATGCTTTAAATCAAACCTGTTTCAAGTGTGGCAGGAAAGGGCATCTTGCTCGTTTTTGCAAAGCTACAGTGTCCAATCCAGCGTTCAACAAAAGTGCTACTCAAGTCAAGTCGATTGAGGAAGACTTTGTTGACTCTAGTGAAGAGAATACTAATATGTTACTAACATTATCCTCATCGATTACTCATTCTGATGGTGTTGTTGAAATTGCATCCATGGGTAGTTCACGTTAGAGAAAGTCACCCACATGTACTATACGTGTGAATGGCATGAATGTGAATTTTCTGGCTGATTCTGGATCTCCTTCGAACCTTGATAACATTCAGTTCCAGCACTCCAATATCAGGATTTTTGCTTATGGAGGGAAAAGGGTGGAAGTCTTGGGCAAATTCGATGCTAGTTTAGAATTCAGTGGGGATACATTGTCACAATACGATTTCGAAAGGGTGTATGAATGCTCACGCAACCACATGTAAATATGCAGAAGGATTTCGTTATTCACTAATCTTGCACAGGGAGGCATTTTTTTGCTTTGCCTGCAGACCTTTTTGTTTTACGACACGTGTGTGCTTTTAATTTGTTACAGCAACAGGCTGTTGGGAGGTCATTAAAAATATTAATACTGGAATACCTCCTCTTGTATATAGATCTCACTGAAAATTATGGTTTTTAGGGACCATTTATATATATACTAACTGTTTTTACTTGGGGGCTACGACATCCATCATCTGTTATTACATAAGAATTACATTTCACACTTAGCATAAACATTATTGTTTCTTCCTATGTCTTTTGTAGTAACAAATGCTCCACGGGTGTGGAAGTACCCTCCATGTGGTATCCCTCTGACAAATTACCAAATTAAGGTAAGAGGTGATTAAGGGACTGGGACAGATAGACTGTCCTGAAGAAGACTGATGTGACCCACGTACTTGAGGGCACTTTAAAACGGTCGAAACATGTTGACCACCGCAGTATAAGGAGGAGTGGTTTAGGATCTTGACCTCCTGCCTAAACACTTAACCATCCTTCACACTTTTTAATCATGACCCTGGAACCCACGGATAAAGTACTAACTATCCAGGAGCCAGTTTTAATGAGCACGACCTAACTGCACTTTTTGTCTACCGCTCACCCAGTCCTTGAGGACAACACATATTGGTGTGATCACTGTCTGTCACTTTTGTGTTGATCTATGTTTGTCTTCAGTGTGTTTTTGTTTCCCCCTCCCTATGCTCCGCCCCCTGCTGGCTACGCGGGGGCGTATTGTAAGCAGACCCGATGATGAAGCATGTCACACACATTGTGTGTGAGTGAGGGCAGTTTTTTCAAAATATTTAGATTTTCTTTCAGCCCATTGTCTGTGTCCTTTAAGACTTTCTTTCTCCCCACCCCTCTATGTGTTTGTATTATTGTTTAGGGGGTTCGGGGTGGTGGAGTACACTTATTGAACCTCTCCCCTCCTTGGTGTTAAATAATGGATAATGGAACTCAACTAGTTACGCAAGAAAGGCAAGATTTTCTTAGGGAACTCAGCATCAAGCATGTGTTGACATCTCTTTACCATCCCCGCAGCAATGGTTTAGTTGAGCGCTTCAATCGCATTATTAAGGACCACCTACAGTTCGCCTTAGTGGATGGTTTGTCATGGTGTGTGGCCGTTGCGGACATGTTATGGGCCTTCTGAACTATTCCTCATATAAGTACTGGAATATCTCCTTTTACGTTACTTAAGGGAAGAGTTGCCAGGTTCTAAACTGAACAAGGATTGGATGTTCAGGAAAATGATTGATCTATCTAAACTTAGTGGTGTTGTTGATGTCAGAACGGCTGTTCTGTCCAAATATGCCACTGTTTCTGAGAAAGTTTCACCTGTGTGTGTGGGCGATTGGGTGAGAGTCAAGAAACCCGGTTTCATTCGCAAGGTTGATTCTCGCTTTTCTGCTCCTGCAAGGGTTAAAGAGGTAAAAGAATGGGTGGTGGTGTTGGAGAATGGGAAGGTGTGGAACAAGTGTGCTATTTCTGTTGTTCCTCGATCCAAAATCGTGTATGTGGGCGGGAAGGTGGGTGTTTCTGTTGACCCTTCTGCTAACTCTTCTACTCGTGCTACTCTTGACTTATCTTCTCGTTCCGGTGGTTCTTCCTCTAATCCTAGTCCTTTTAACAGGTGTGGTCAGTCATTTTCTTCTGCCCACAAAAGATCTTCTTCTAGGGTTAGATCTGTGCCAGCAAAATTTCAAGATTATGCCATGTATTGATATACCGTGCATTTTCTTGTTTTTCAGGTATTGATTGCTTTGTTTCCTTCATTGCTTGTGTCCTTTTATTTATATCTCTCCCTTTCTCCTTGTTGATGTCCTTTTCCTTTTTCCATCTTCCTTTCTTTTTGGTTGTAGCAAGGGAGGTGTGTTGGGTTCTTTACTGTGTAATTGTGGAATCTCCCTACGTCCATGTTCCCTGCATGGAACACGGAACGTGGGAGGTTTGGCAGTTGCTGCCTGGGAGTTGTCGGGACTGGCCATTAATAAAGACCTTCCCAATTACCTTATCTAGCTCTTCCTTTCACTTTCATTGGCATTTAACATGAAAAGTATAAGTATATAATTAACAGAATAAATGGCATATTAGCATGTGAAATGCTATTTTCTTTTTTAAATCACGGAATTACTTTATACAGCATTTATCTCAGACGATGTATTTTAGTAAATATAATTTGTCCCTTGAAATGAATGAATACAAAGATGACTCAATTGCTAAATGCCTTTTGGGAAGAATTAAAATAATAAAGTAGAAAATGTTCACAATATGTAATTTAATACATTCTCCGTTTTGTTACATGCATCTGCTTGGTTAAATTGATCTCCTCATGTGGTATAAAATTAATTGTTTCAATTTAACTGATGTGTTTCTATTTCATCTAAATTATCTTTTCCAAATGAAAACAGTTACATAATAAACTGTACCATACTGTCGAAAAAAATTAATTTTGTAATAGACTGACTGAACTTCTCAAAGATTCAGATGTTGTTATGTGGACTAAGTTAAGACATATCCCATGTGAATAGATGAAGTCAATGGGCCTATTAAAATGTTGGGTGGACTTGCATCTGACACCGTCTCGGAATTGGGACCGACTGACCGACCTCCGGTCGGCGGTCCCCACCTCCAGATTAGATTGTGACCAAACACTGTTCGGTTGCATTCCGACATTCCTCTATGGGTGCATTATTACAGCCGTAAACCGGCCGTAGTACATGCTCTCAGAGGGAAATGGGAGAGCATGCCTGCCACGGGGTGCAGGGATTAACAGGGGGGCTCCCTAGGAGCCCCATGAGCCCCCTACCAGAGACCGCAGAGGCAAAGCCCAACATGGAAAGCCTGCCTGAGACCGAGTATTGTAATCCAAAGGTCGGAAAGGCCACCATTTGAGATTACAGGCTGGCCTCCGACTGTCTGACAGGCTTTTTGAGCCCATCGGAAGCCAGCTGGAATGAATGTCCGGTTTAATTTGCAACCACCAGCATTGTAATGAGGAAAGGCTCTGACAGACGGGCAGAGCCTTTCCAGGCTGCATTTTAATCAGCCCCAATATGTTTTAAGTAAAATAAATTATGCTGTTGTTATTATTGATTTGTAGCACCCTTAACCGACCTGATGTTAAACTCCTGGTCTAGTACACAGTTTATTTTGGTCATAGGGGAAATTTGGAGGGAGAGGTTTTTTGTGGAAATGAAGATATGTGTATGTACAGATTGTGTTTTACTGAACAAAGAAATTTGGTTCATTGGTGTATTCACAAAAGTCCTCATCAAAATATGCAGCTTTTCAACCTCTATCAATTTTCCTTTGTGCCTGTTCGATTCGCTGTCTTTTCACTCTTTGGCTATACTTTTCAGAGTCCTTGACCCTAAAACTGCAAGCTGATGCTCCTCGAGGACACCCTTTAGTCTCCTCCGAAATAGGAAGACACTGCCCAAGCTGTCGCCTCAATGAGGGTAGACCCTACAGACACTTTGCAGATGTTTTAGACGGGGGCAGCAATACATCGTTTTTGGGATGCAGTAACTGCACAGTGGTGATATGATTACAGCCCTAAGTAAGCTAATGCTAGTGGCTTTGCAGGGATTTAAGGAGTTCGATTTCAGTTTTTCTTTTTTCTTGTTTTATGTTTATGACCATTATAAGCATTCTATGTGCCTAATGTTGCAATTTTGTTGACAAATAATGGCTTCTGTACACTGTAAATGAGTGACTAATGCTCAGCAATCAATAATGGTCCACCTTTTGTTAGGTTATGCTTAGCTGAACTGCAATGTTTATTTGTTTGTAAGAATGGAGATTGCAAGTTGGAGGAGGGATGCTGCAAGGAAAGACTAATCCCCCACTTCTTCCTTTTCTGTTCTTCCCTTACAGGAACATCTGGAAGAAAATTAGCAGTTTTCTAGCAGAGTAGGCCCCTGGAGGGCCTTACTGGCCATCTGCACATGTCTTGCGGCCACCATTGTGTCTTTTGGCAAGAGGATAAGAAGTACCATTCATGGACTTCTCCCTGAGGAGGGAAACTGTTCAGCCAATGTGGCTGGATTTTCAAACTTTCTAAGATGCACAATTTCTGATTGGCAGAGGGCTGCTGTCCAACTCTCAGAACTTGGAAATATGTGTTGTGACATCCCAGAGTTTACTGAACATTATCATATAGTCCCCAAAATGCATTAATCTTGCTGCTAATGGTGATTCAATAAGGTGGCCTTGAGTATTGCACATTTCCTCTTGGCTAGGAACAAGTCTGATGGACCTGCTGACGCTCTGCGTGCTTGGATGTGTGAAAGCCACCGTCCAGCTCACTGAGCCTAAAGGTGCACACACAACACCTTGACGTGTTCACTACCGCTCAGCAGACACCAGAAGGGAACTATATGTGACCTAACATGACTCTGCCAGACATGCACACTCCCCCCTCTATATTGTGTTATTTTGTTGTTCATTGACACTTCATTGTCCCAACTGGTTTGGCAACGCTGCATCAAGAGGGTGACCTTTGTGGTCCAGATCAAGCCCTGTATGCAGTTGCTAACTGCCATACTGACCTGACCAGTGTCACCACTGGCCAGGCCTAACCCTTCCCTTTTGGTACACATTGGATACCCCTATGGAAGGCACAAGGCACCCCCCCCGGGCAGGGTGCAGTGTATGTGAAAGGTAGAGCATGTACTAGTTTGGGTGACATGCTCTGATAGTGAAATACTGCCAATTTTGTTTTTCACTATTGAAAGGCTATCTTGCCCATTGGCTATAATGAGGAATGCTGTGTATAATGTTTACCTGTATATCTTCCCATAGGAGCAAGATAGAAAATTGAAGTCTGGTATCCCTGAACTCCGAATTTGATAACCCATCTTTTAGGAAGGATGTTTTTTAAATCTGGTGTTTGAAAACAGTACTTTTAGAAAGTGGCTGTATTCTTGTCAGACCTTTCTGTGTGCCTTTGCCTGTTTGTGAATTGACTGTCTGGTTTGTGAGTGACAGGGGCTGGGGTGGCTCCAAGAGGCTGGTTGGGTCAGCCCAGGGCTGAATAGCTCCATCTGCATCTTGAGTGGTGGGAGGGGATAGCACCTGGGCCTGAATAGGGCTGTACCTGCCTTCCACAATGCTGGCTCCACTTCCTGCTGGGCAGCTGACGACCTTGCCCCTCTCTCTCAAAGGAAAGGAGGAGTCAGGTAAACAAAGTGCTCCAGGACTGACCAGAACTGGTTTGGACAAGGCAAAGGCCTCTCTGCCTTCAGAGAACAAAGGAAAAATTGGTATAAAAAGGGATACCCAGACTGTAGATCATCCTGGAATTAAGGAGGAACCTCTGCCAAGGAGAAAAGTTGGAAGACTGAAGAGGAAGGACTGTCCTGCTGTGTGTTTGTGGACTGACCTGCAGTTGCTATTCTGCCAAGGAGAGGGGAAGGTTTTTGCTGTTGTTGTGTCCCCTTGCTTGAAGAGATCTCCAAGGGCCTGAGGAGAGCTGGCCTCCTGTTAAGAAGGCCCAGGAACAAAAGGACTTCACCCCCAGCTTCCCCCTGAACTGCTGTGTGAGTTCTGACCTGCCTGGAGTGCTTGATCTATTTGTGGGGCCTCTGGAGGTTGTTTCCTGTGGTTTAGGGAGCTGGAAAAGAAGAAAGAAGAAGATCTACAATTTTGCACACATGGCTCACTTGCGCAGAGTATCGTCGACAGTGCGAGAGAATTCCTGTCACCGCGAAGATCGTCGCAGCGCCTGTTTCCGCTGCAAGAACCGACGCATCGTTCGCTTGCCCGGTGCGGGAAGATTCCTGTCGCTACGGGTATCGTTGCATAGCCTTTCGTCGCTGTGAGAACCGTCGCACCGCTTGCTTGCGGACCGCATCCCATCACTGCGAGCATCATCACAGAGTCCAGTGCCAACGTATCGAGGGGCAACGGCAGAAGAGGATCAATGCTGCGCCGCGCACTGACGATCGTTGCAGCCCCAAAGATCGTCGCATCGTGGCTGTGCGAGACGCTTCCTACCGGAGAACCTGCACCCCGGAATCCATACAAGGTATCACATCGCTCCCCATACAGACCGGATTTGTCGCAACAGGCCCGCTGCGTGCAGCGGGGTTGTTGCATCGCCTCCCCAGGGTCTCAGGAGTGATGCATCGCTTGTTTTTTGATGCTGCAGTTGGGGCTAGGAACTTTTGTCACATCTAAAGGTACTTTGAGCTAAAACTGACGCAACTGTGGATTATTTTGACGCAAACCCTAGCACTCTTTTAAAATCATATTCTTGAACTGTATATGTTGGATTTTTGTCGTTTTGGTCTTGTATAGTTTAGATAAATATACTTTATTTTTCTAAACTGGTGTGGAGTCCATTTGTCGTTTTTTCACTGTGTTACTGTGAGTATTGGTACAAATACTTTACACATTGCCTTTGATAAGCCTGTCTGCTCGTGCCAAGCTACCAAGGGGGTGAGCAGGGGTTATCCAAAGAGTGTATCCCCATTACCCTGACTAGAAGCAAGGGTCCCTATTTAGACATTAGTACCTACCTCTGCCAACTAGAGACCCCCAGATCTAATAGTGATCTTGGACTTTTTCATATAATGATGTTAACCCAATACAATATTATTCTATACAATTATTTTTATTTCTGATTTTGATGGAATTTTATCTGTGAATGATTGCTGGCTATGTTTCTCCTATATTGTGTATATTATGTGTTTTTGTTTGATTTGGCGTTTTTCTTGACCCGACATAGTCTAATTAACTTGGAAAGAATTTCACTGTTGGAAGGAGAGTTGTAATAAGCCATTTCATACTCATTTCGTAATTGAGAACAAATACTGGACATTCATTAATGCCGTTATGTGTAGTGTCTATTGTAATAAATGTACCTACATCTAATACATTGTGTGGGCTACAGATCACCAGAACAGCTCGCAGCTGCCCTGATACCTTCATTACAACACCCAACTCACCCTTGGGAAAGGGGGCTTCCAAATCCCCTGCCCTTGTACTAGGCACGTATGGAAAATAAATACACCCACCATTGGGAAAGGGGGCTTAATTAAACCCTCCTGAGTAAGGAAGTAAGTGGTTAGGAGAATCTATCCTCACTCTTGGGTAAGAAGTGGGGTTTAAAGCCTCTAAATACCCTTAACCATTACCATTCACGAAGGCAAAGGGGGCGCAAAATACAAAATATTTAGAACCTCTTATAAATAATTGTGAACATTTTTAGACAAACAAAAACTTATCTTGCCCGTAGGCAATATGGGGGAGGCTGCAAAAGTACATACTTCACCCTTGGGTACAGTGTGATTTAGACCCTTGAAGCCTCCCCCACCATTTAATCAATCAATCAATCAATGAATCAATCAATCAATACACTTATAAAGCGCACTACTCACCCATTAGGGTCTCAAGGCGCTGGGGAGAGGGGATGCTACTGGTCGAAAAACCATGTTTTGAGGCGGTTCCTGAAAGTTAGGAGGTCCTGGGTCTGGCGTAGCTGGAGTGGTAGAGAGTTCAAGGTTTTGGCGGCGAGGTGAGAGAAGGATCTTCCTCCGGCGGTGGGGCGGCGGATGCGGGGGATGGTGGTGAGAGCATGGTTGGCGGAGAGGAGATGGCGTGTGGGAGCGTGGAAGGAAAGTCTGTCGTTGAGGTAAGCTGGACCGGTGTTGTAGAGAGCCTTGTGTGCGTGGGTCAGGAGCTTGAAGGCGATCCTTTTCAGTACAGGTAGCCAGTGTAGGTCTCTTAGGTGGGGGAGATGTAGTTGCGGCGTGGGACGTCAAGGATGAGCGGGCAGATGCGTTCTGGATACGTTGTAGCTTGGTTTGTAGCTTGACCGTTGTTCCTGCATATAGGGCGTTGCCGTAATCCAATCTGCTGCTGACCAGGGCGTGGGTGACGGTTTTCCTGGTCTCGACGGGGATCCACTTGAAGTTCTTGCAGGGCATGCGGAGAATGTTGTAGCAGGAGGAGGAGATTGCGTTGACCTGCTGAGTCATGCTGAGAGTGGAGTCCAAGATGAAGCCCAGGTTGCGAGCGTGGGTGGTGGGTGGTGGGTGATGGTGCGGTGCCTAGGGAGTTGGGCCACCAGGAGTCGTTCCATGCTGAGGGGTTGGAGCCGAAGATGACGATCTTTGTTTTATCGGTGTTTCGCTTGAGGCGGCTTGATTCCTTCCAGTTGGAGATGGCGTGTAGTCTGTTGTGTAGGTTGTTTTTGGCAGTGTTGGCGTCTTTCGTGAGGGAGAGGATCAGCTGGGTGTCATCTGCGTATGATAATATGTTGATGTGGTGTGTCCGAGCGATATTGGGGAGAGGAGCCATGTAGACATTGAAGAGCGTTGGGCTGAGGTTGGATCCTTGAGGGATGCCACAGATGATCTTGGAGGCCTCAGACAGGAATGGCGGAAGGCGGACTCTCTGGGTTCTGCCGGTGAGAAATTATGAGATCCAGTTGAGAGGCTTGTCGCGGATTCAGGCGTTGTGGAGTTGTGTGCGGAGGGTGTGACGGCATACCGTGTCGAATGCGGCAGAGAGGTCCAGCAGGATGAGTGCTGTGGTTTCTCCTTTGTCGAGCATCATCCTTATGTCGTCTGTGGCAGCGATGAGTGCGGTCTTGGTGCTGTGATTTTTTCGGAATCCGGATTGGTAGGTGTCGAGTGCCTTGCTGTCTTTTAGGAAGCGGGAGAGCTGGTTGTCGACGATTTTTTCGACGACCTTGGCCGGGAAGGGGAGGAGGGAGATTGGCCGGTAGTTCTTCGGGTCGTCTGGGTCCGCCTTGGGCTTCTTCAGTAGTGCGTGTTTCCAGATTTCCGGGAAGGTGGCTGACTTGAAGGAGCTGTTGATGGTGTTGCAGAGGTGGGGAGCGATAATGTTGCTAGCTTTATTGAAAATGTGGTGAGGGCAGGGGTCCGATGGGGATCCGGAGTGGATGGAGGCCATGGTGTGAGTGACGTCTTCTTCGTTGGTGAGGGTCCGAGTGTGGAGGAGGTTGGTGTTGCTCGGGGCATCAGGTTTGTGGGTGTCTGCGGTCTGTTTGAGGCTGAAGCTGTGGTGAATTTCTTCTATATTGCGGCGGAAGTGGGTGGCGAGGAAGTTGCAGAGCTCTTGTGACAGAGGGGGTTCATTGGGGCAGGTCCTGTGGTTTGAGAGTTCTTTGACGATGCCGAAGAGTTCTTTACTGTTGTGGGCGTTGTTGTCTATGCGGTTTTTTAAGTGGGTTCTTTTGGCGGTGTGGATCAGTTGGTGATGCTTGTGGATGGACTCTTTGAGTGCGATGTGGTTGGGTTTGGTAGGATCCATGCACCAGGCCTTCTCTCTTTTGCGGTGTTCTCGTTTGGAGTTCTGTAGATCATGGGGGACCATTGCCCAAGACCCCTCTATCAAAGTCAAGGAGGGGTGGCAATGATTGTGTACACATGGCCAAACGTTTTGTAATATCAGTAAAATCACACTTTTGTTAAAGATGTTCATTTTCAGGGCCTTCTTGACAGTGCAGCTGTTTCCAGACAAATATGTGAGCATCACTAGAGAGGGACTTTGGCTCCACTCAAATGTTGAGAGCAATGTGTACATATTTTGATTGGGCAGAAGTTGTAAGCTTCCACAAAAAAGTACTTGCTCATCCCCAAGCTGTGATCAAGTTGTTTATTTATACTGCTGCCTAAGCTTGATCTTTCAGGGGCACGCACATGGCAATGGAATTATATTCAAGTTTCTTAGATAGCTAGATAACTTGTGTTGTGTTTGTCTTGCAGCAGCACATATAAAAGGAGGGCAGCCATTAATCTACATGGATTCTCAGATCTGGCTTGGCAGACCTTTTAACCTACACCAACATTATTCTGCAGTTCTTTGCTTCCAAGCAAATACATATCTCTTCCCATGCTATTTACTTGTAATGCTTCACTTGCCATACAATGTTCCTTTAAAGTCAGACCTATTGGCATTGCCAGTGCTCGTATGCCCTTATTGCCTACATTTATTTGCGATGTCTCTTATTTCCCATAGGTGGATAAAAGAACCCCAGGCAGTGCTGGAGAACACATGAATGTAGGACTAGGAGGAAGCAGGCAGAGTTGCAAAGATGCAGTCACAAGGAACAAAGTCAGTAATAGCTGCCTGTGGATTATATTTGAACAATTCTGCCATCCAAAGAAAGTGGCAAAAAGGACAAATGTGATAATAAAGCTTTTCTGGTCTACTTAATGGGTCACTAATACAGAAAACTTTTAGTAACTTAAAGCACCTGCTCTAGAGATCTAGGTATGCACAGCAAATGTCAGGATATATATAATACACAAGATAAATTCAGTGATTAATTATTTAGCAAGAAACATCTGTGTGCGTTCTTTGAATGTAGATTTGACTCAACTCAGAAGATGAACATGCCTTCTGCAGAGTACATGGTGTATCGTGTAGGTCATACAGTTGTATTTTGTGAGATTTTTTTAAAGCCCTGGGTTAATGATTTTGTGCAGAGATCAATGTGTTACTGGCAGGTCTCAAGTTGCAAAGCATACTGAATGTTCAATGTGAGGAATGATGAAAGTCACCCCTCCTGCATCTCGCAATGCAGGGGGTTGGGGTGTAACAAGTACCTTCAGCCTTGGGAAATATCGGCTACGTAGTGACAATTCCCTCCTCCGTACACTTGGGTAAAGCAGGAGAGGGGTAAAAACTAGCCCACCCACCATGGGAGTGGTAGAGGGAGGCATTCATTCAAACCCCATCGCCCCTGGTCACGGCAGTGGTACAAGGCAAAGTTCCAAAGTACATCCCTTGTAAAAGGTAGAAGTGTTGAAGTATATATCTCACACTTCGTCAGTACAAAAGAAAATGACTAACAAACAGTCCTGTGCTCTAGTAAGTGATAGGTGATGGACTAGGGTTCTCAGGACAACTAAGAGCTATCCTCCTGCTCTGGTTGCAAATGCACAAAGGGCAGTAGGGGACTGTTATCTGCCCGGGGCCATTAAATTCAGCCATCCCTCACGCTTTTCTAAGGCGGCTTTCTTGAACCTTATCCCTTCCAAGTTGGCTAGGCAGGGAGAAAGGTTTAACAAGCAATCGGACCCTTAACCAAAGCGGTGATGTTGAAGCAATTGCTCACCAAATGCAACTCGCAACACATGAGCAAGAGACACACATCTATAAAAAACAATTCCATGAGAAAGCTAATATATGATGTGAGCTAAGGCTGACAAGGATGCAACAGGACAATAGCACAAAATCTCAAAGACATAAAATTCACAACTCAAACTTAACTCAAATCTCACTTGATCTTTACTCCCACCGACCAAACACTCTTTCCAAAATCAAACACGTTTGCACACATATAACAGCAGATTACGTATTGTATAATATCGTAAATTACTTCCTATATTAAAGACATCCATCCATATATATGAGGTCAAAAAGTTTTAACATACACTTGTGTCAGAAAAATATTCTGGATTCCCATGCTAATGCGCACCATGAGGACCTAAATGGAGGAAATGGCTCTATTTGAGTTATTGAGATAAAAAAAAAACATGTAACCCAGAGCAGTGTCCACCGGCCTGGAATAAAGAACGCTTGGGAAGGTAATGGCCTCAGACCCAGTATCATGGATATTTCACCCATAATGCTGTGCCCTACCTTATCAGAGTCCTGTATAACTTAATTTTAAAATGTGTGATATCACTAGTGTCATTTTCATCAGTATATAAGTTGGTGACTCTAGGCCTCAGGAAAAACAGACCAGTGAGCCTTTGCAGCCAACGTGTTTGCAAACTCTCTGCTCGTCATCTGCCAAATTGATTAGGAGATAGTGGTGAACACTCCTCTGAATAATTTTCTCCTCCACGATAGACAAAATCAATGTGCCAATGTGACACTGAATACATCAGGTGTAGGGGGTGCCATTCTATCTTTGAGGATGTTCAGAGTGGAGTGTTGTCCAATGACGAATTGAAGTAAGAGAGTAAGAAATGTTCTAACTACTTTTTGATAAATGGTCGGGAAGAGGGATGGATGTGCAGAAAATATCAACATTTAAAGAAGTTGCAGTCAGACAGGTTTGATAAAACAAACAGTCAAGTACAGTTGTAGACAAGCCAAGAGTAGAATTTTGTTTCAGTGTGCGATGGTCAACTATTTAGTTGAGATGGGCGGTGGTGGTGGGAATAGTTCAGATAGGTCCAGTGCACAGAGCCAGATTATAGAAGGTTAAATAGTTCGTTCTTAAAGAGGTGAGAATGAACCAATCATCTTCTTGTCGCCTTGATTGCGTCCAATAGGGAAAAGGGGCCTCAGTCTCAGTCTCAATCAGCTCAAACATTTGTGAGCATGAGACATTTTATCACACGTCATCAGGAGCTTAAATTCCATTTTGGCTACTTTTCTTTCAAGAGCTAACCTCCTACCTTCCATCTGCAGTTTATTCAATTGCCGCTCCTCTGTGGTGAGGCTCTTAGCAGTAGCTGTTCTGCTAGTTTGGAAGACACAGCAGAGCAGAAGGGATTCGGGGCCTCAAACATGTTATCTAGGATATCTACTTCAGATGATCCTCTCAAGAGTCGTTCCCTTGTTCCACTTGACCCTATCTCACTTCTTTTTGTGCTCAGAGCCTCTTACTGATTCTGTAGTCTTAATTTTAGAACTATGATCGAGACGGTTTTCTTTGCACAGCTCATAAACAGCTGGACTCTGTGTGTAGGCGGAGGCCAAATCGATCTCCATTTCTAGAATAGGTTACAGTCTGACGGCATCCTTCAGGGGTAAAACCGTTCATTTGTCCTACCTCTGCTTGCAAATTGTTAGTCGTAAACAAATCCTGGTGCTATGTGACTGGCTGACTTTATGTGGAGAGCCGTAATAGACTTTTTAGGTGCTAACTCCAAGCCTGTCCAACAACCTGGTGAGTGGAACCACACATAGGTAAACCAGCTTCTCCCCAAAATGTGGCTGCTGCTCACCTTTTGGTTATTTGGCCAAATTCAAAGCCTTATGCTTTGTCAACATCGCTGTAGGAATTCCGAGGGGTCAGGGACACCAACACAACTTCTCTGGAGTTGCGGTGGAAAGGAGCCCAGTGTGCCAGGCGAAGCCGATGTGGGATATGTTGAGATCAACAACTGCCTCCAACAGCATCAAGTAGGCTTTCAGCAGCTGATGAGTATGAAGTCTTTGATCTTGTCACACCTGAATGGCTTGCAGTCGCTGGATAATGGTGGCTGCGCCATGGCTCTTGTCCTACCGGACATTTAGTAAACCTTTGAACAAAAGTGACTTAACAATTTCCCACTAGACATCACGAGATTGACATTTGTGACACTATTCAAGTGTGGGTTACGTTCCTTTTATCGACTGCTGCCAATGAAAGACATTTCTGCCATGTACATGCTCATAGTGTCAATTATCATGTGGGCTTCAACAGGCCCCTGCCCTGACCAACTTCTAATTCAAATATCCATTACACCACTAGCAGGTCTAGTAGAGGCTTGATATATAGGCCAACAACACTCAGGTTGTTCTGAATGTGAAGAGAGATGGAGACCCCCTTACTGGGTAAGTTCCAAATCTTCCTATGGTCTACTGCTGACTGCATGTTCCAAAAGCTTAATCTGAACAGTAGGTAAATTCTGACATCGCTTTAAGAGTCTCCATTATGATTCAACAATGTTTCCCATCTTCTTATGGCCCTTCTCATGAACACCTTCAGGTAGTAAAGATTTAAGCCTTAAGAGCGGACTCCAAAGAGACCAGGGCACCTAACGGCTAGAGAAACTCCTTCAGTGTTTCACCTCTTTCTATGCAATAACAAAAGCGAATGAGTTTGTGTTTGTGCTACTTGATTAATGCAATGTCAGTTACAAGATGCAATGTCAGTTACTTAGGCCTGCCAATGTCAGTTACTTAGGTCCGCCTAGGAACACTATGCACACGTTACGGCTGATCCAAAGTGCTGCAGCTGACGTGCTTTTCAAGCTGAAGATACCAAATCCCCGGCTCAGCTCTGCTGGATCCTGGTGCAGGAATGGACCATTCACAACTCTTTATGCCTGATACACCGGGCTTGTACCAGAAACCTCCACTTTTCTAGCATCCAAACTTCAAGTCGGTTGCCCTGTGTGCATCCTTTGTTCATTGGGCATGATGCTCATTGTTAATTTTTGTGAAATCAGGAAACTTCATCCTTGGTGACGTTGGAAAAATGTTGATGAATGCACTGTATACAAATGATAAGATCATTTATGACCATTGCTTCGTTAACGGATCATCTGGACACATTTAGTAAATTGAGAGCAGTGCATTCTGTGCAGCACTGTCTGATATTGGCCCCCACAGTGTGATATTATCTCATTGATATCGGATGAAAGCTGTGTGTTACCAGTCCAGTATTGTGCGATATTGGCCCAATCCTGCAATACTTTGTTCTTTGGTCCAGTTCTCTATGATATTGGGCCAGCACTTTGGCATCCTAGCTCAACATTGTGACAATTTAGAAGAGTGCTGTGTGATCGTATGCTTGCTGCTCGCTGTGTGTTATCTCGCTGCAGCACTGTAAAATTAGGAACCATTGCTCTAAAGTCTTCAGACAAGGCCATGTGGCCTTGGTCTTGGGTCTTCTGTTATTGGACCAGCTCTGTGTGATGTGGGCCAGGGAATGTCCCACAAAGAGGGCAGACCCTAGTAATCAAGAAGAGTTGGGCGGGGGGGGGACACATGGAACCACTGGAAATAATGGCAACTCTCCCTATGCCCATAAAGGGCCAGTGGAAGGAGAAATACCTGGTTAGGAGCTTCTGCACACATGCTCACACGCCACTGCATTAGCTGGTTTAACAAGAAACAGCAATCAGTTTCTGCCCCCTCCTGGGTGTTCGTCCTTACCCAACCCTTCAGCATCATATTTCCCAAGTAACATTCATTTGGATTTTCTTATCTCTCCTTTTCAGTCAAAAATGCTACAGTGACTCTCCAATATTCTCACACAGTCCATTGATTTTCAACAGACAGGACAAGTTGGATAATTGCTTGCAAACCATATGTTGATAGATCTGAATGTTTGGTCAATGCTGCGTGATCTTGGCCAAGTTCTGTACGAAACTCAGTCAAGCAATGTGTTACCTTGGCCAAGTGCTGTATGATATTGGCCCACCACGATGTTTCGAATCAGGTGATGACATGCGCCTGCATTGTCTCCTGAGAGGTGGTTGTACTAGTCGAGAGGTATGTACGGAGTGGCTTACTGTCACATTACGAGTATAGTAGCTTTGCTGACAGGAATGATTTCCCTAGCATGGTTTTGCTTAGAGAGATCTCGCTCTCTTTTGTGCTTAAGACACCAAGAGAAATTTCCCACAGCGAGCGCTTGAATATATTAATGTCCTGACTTGTACTGTAAATAACATTCATGAACCTCAGTAGGTCAGTGCACCAACCATGAACAAACAGACTGATAACACCATTACTACCACCACCAGACTGGGTGTGTTTGTTGTGTTTCTGTGTGTTCACACACACATACAGACACACACACACACACACGTGTACATGCATGCATGATGACAACATCATGGAAGGGCCAGCAGCTTGTGTCTCCTTCAGTGATGGACATTGGGTGGAGGCTTCCACACAGTCCGTGTTTCAAAGTTTACATGTGTATGTGTCCATGTGCAAATGGAACAATGGTTTTGCCAGCGCACATGCTCCTTATAATTGCACATGGGCAAAAAAGGTTGGTTTGTTAAAAGTACGCCCCTGGGACGTGACATATATTTAGCAGGTAATGCTGAGCAAGGTACTTGTGATACGTGGGTAAAAAGGACTCCAAGGCTCCTCTAGGGCAATGTCAATTAGTGAGTGCAGTTACATAATGGACATCATGTAGGGTTTGTGGTCTCTGCCCCCTTCCCAACGCAGGGAAGGGGTGCTCCCGTGCGGCACGGTCTGAGGAGAGGGCGTGGCGTAGGGCCAGCTGCTGACCTTGGAACTGGTGAACCAGGTTCGAGTCCGTCCGGCGTCGGCTCAACATCCTGCTATTCTTGGCAAATCGCTAAACTTCCTGTGCCTAAAAAAAAGAATAGGACCGTATGTAATTTAACTAGTTCTCATGTACAGCGCTCCAGTGCCCAAGGGCGAAGCTCGCGCTATACAACAACTGCAAAATAAAACATCCGTACAGAGGTAAAGCCGCTTTGGCGGCGCGGCCCAGCCCAGCATCTAACTAAGTCCTCCAGGGCTCCCCTCAATATAAGGGGGGAGACCTACCCAGAAATCTTCTGTTAATACGGGGCAAGGTGTAGAGATGTCTTTATCTTTAGCACGCGAAAGCGTTTCCCCATTACAATCAGACCCATTGCATTGTATCGTGTTTCTTTCAAAGAGGCGAGTTTTGAACAAATGTCTGGCAAATTTGCTCTGCCCTAACTACCTTATATTGAAAAACGTTCTCATTGTTTCTATTAATCGCAAATCCCACAAACCGCCCACTCCAAATTTATCATTTTGAAAATCAGGTGTGCACATTTTCCATTTTGTCGGTTTAGTGCACACTGGAAAGGGCGGCAAACGTTATGGTGAGTTGAAAAGCACCAATGCAACTCAACTCTAGCGGCGGGGTTCACAGCAGCCAGCGTTTACACAATTTGTAAAGCTTATGGCTTCATTGTCTGCCAGGTATTTCAGTGAACGTGCACGCCTTCCCATTGGAGCACTTCAGAGAGTCTTGTGGAATCCTGCACCCCTCCTGATATGAGAATTAGCAATGGAAGCTTTGCCCTCAATCACAGGCTGAAACACGCCGGCCAGGTACCAGCTCCGTGCCCTGCATCAAGGTTTCTCTTGCGGTGATTCACCTATTTGGGATTTAACTTTCTTATCCGCAGCCTTCAGTGATACAAGTGATTAATTAATATGAGTAGAAAGGCCCCGGGCATATACGGTTAAGTTGACTCTGCTGTGATAATTAACAAGCACAAATGAGCGTGAGAAATCATGTCTAACAGACAATTATTCCATACACATTTCAGGTGGAGTACAAATGCATACTGCAGGCTACCTTTAGCAATAAATGCTTGTTTTATGTTATTTTAAAACTCACAGACATAATGCTAACCTTTACGTGATTTTCAATGGATGAAAGGCAGAGTTGGCCCTGTCGAGATTCGAACCCGTGGCCTGCAGATACACTGAACACTGGCTTTATCCACTGAGCTACTTTGCCAAAACGCGCTGCCTATGTGTTATCGTGTTAGTCCTAGACTCGGGTTACTGTGGTCGTATATTCAAAGCCTCTACGAGGATCTGCATGACAGGAGTAGTGGCGATCTGTACTTGTTCTTCTGTAATAGTCATTGCTTGGTCTCTCCATTTCTGCTGCTCTGATACGCCCCCATGTCACTTGCATAATCAACTTCATTACTGAGACCGAGAGACACATTTCTTCTGGTAGTCCTGAGGTTTGAGTGGGAAATGTTGGGTGATCGTGCGTTTTCTGTAGCAGATGCGCATCTATGGAATTCTCTTCCTTTGCATCTTCGGCAGGGTACCACCCTGCATGAATTTAGAAGGCCTTGAAGACAATCCACTTCCCATCTCCGTGGAGCCGTGGAGGGTTTTGATTAGTTTTGGATAAAAACACATTCCTGCGGGGACATCTTAAGGGCATTTGGGGCCCCAGGCAAAACATGTTTTAGGGTCCCATGTTCAGACCAACCTTATATGTATTGCCCCTTTTGAGCTAATCGAAGCCTTCATGATCCCAAATAATATTGATTTATATCTTAACTTTTCAGAAACAATGGCACACAGTAGATAAAAATGCTAGTGCGTGTGTTTATTATACATGTCCCCAAACCGCACTTCTCCCCATGGGCTATTTGGTGACAACACCCTTAGTTACAGTGTAGATTAATCACTATATCATGCACATCCTTCGCTGCATCACCTGCCACCAAAGAAGAAGCACATTGAATGCCCAGGCCAATCAGCAGCGAGGTGCCTGTTCCTACCAGGGCACCCTGGTCTTCCTTAAGTTGTGCAATGAAACTAGGTGGATTAGTTTCTGAGTTGAGCAGGAGATCTAGAAAGAGAGGTAAGATAGACTGTGAGAGGAAAGTTAGTTGGAAGAAGGGAGAAGTGGAAGGAGAGAGGAAGAGAGAGGCAAATAGGGGTAAGCCAGATAGGACGAGAGAGAGGACAGAGCAATAGAAAGGTGCTCTAGATAAAGTAGAGTGGTGAGGTAGGGATAAGTAGAGAGAGGCAAGGTCAGAGGTGGTCAGTGAGTGAGAAGTTGCGATAGAGAGTGCAAAGAGAGACTTAGGGACCCAATTACTTCATCAGGGGCCCTTTTTAAGGTGGGGCCCTGGGCAATTGCCCACTTTGTCCATGCCTTAAAACATCTCTGCATTATTGATAGGTGTTTTTTCAACCCCAGAGTCACGCTTTATAGGTGTGAATCCTAAACCTAAAATTTCCAAAGGCGCAATGGCAAGTTGGCATTGCATCATTGCATGGGAGGCATCGCCCCGTGTGAACGCCCGTGCCCACGCACAGGCTTCATACTATTAGCGCATGGGCACGCAAAAAGATACCCTTGGGGATGCTCCAACGTGAAACAGGGTGTAGGTGCCTTATTTAGTGTGGCCCCTAAAAGCCCTTTGGTTCGAGGAAAACCAGGTTCCTCACGCTCCAGTCACAGAAATAGCATTTTTAGGCCTGGCTGAAACATATTTAAATGTCTCACAGAGCTCATTCAGTCTATAAAAGGAGGATATTTGAGCTCAGTCCCCCTTAGAAAATGGTTGTCATTCCTCACATTCACAGCCGCTGCAACTCATGCATGATGCACTATGTTTTCCATTTCACTGAACATATGGCTATTTCGGTGGCGCAGAAGTGAGATGAGTTCACAGAATGAGGGGCAAGGACGTTTTCGGCCCCCTTTGTGTTGAGCTGGTTGCTTACCTTAGAAAACATAATTTGCAACACATGAGACAGCAATTGTGAGGGATTGAATATGCTTAGTATGTTTTTCTTGAACTAGATGCTGTCGAACCCGCACTACATTTTCACTCATTGTTTAGTCTGTGATCAATTGCTAGGTGTTCCGTTTATAAGTAGTTGCCTTGTAACTCCTGGAAGTCAGTTTAACTGAAGGTTTCCGATTGTTACAAACAAATACAATTTTGTGCAGTAGACTAGTATTCGAATGTTTCTGATTTTTTATGTCATTTTGTTCTTGACAAATCCAGCATTAAAGTTTTATCATTACTCTCTGTATTAATCAATACATTCAATACTACTTTCTTTTTCCAGGATGAATATTTATTTCATATTTTCATTCATATTATATTCCATAATCCATTCGTTTATGTTTTTACTTCTTCATAGCTTTACATTTAACCCAATACATTTCGGGTCTGAAAAGCGACCCTTCATCAGGGGTCTAAAGAGGAAAGAAACGGAAACCTGGTGAGCTTGTCTCAAACAAAAAGTTAATCGTGGGCTAACATTCAATATTTTCTCATTGTATTTTATCACAAAAGCAAACATTCTGATGTACATGTGTATATAGGTAATCATATTATACAATCTGCATGTCTATCATATAGTAATCTTATGAGTGGGAATGGTTAGGAAGGTTTGTGAAAATCGGGAAGAGCTGATGGTCAAGAAAGTCGTTATGTATGCAGAAGGTCGGGGTGTAGGCATATATTTAGGTGAATAGGGCTTTGGGGGGGCGCCGACCAGCGGGAGGCCTGCCACCCCTGGGGGTTTTGGGGCCGGGGGAAGGGGGGGTAGAGTCCAGCACCGTCTGTGGGCTGGTTTTGGGCTAGTTGGTAGCCTTGGGCTGGGGTGGGCTAGTTTTGGGCTGCATTTGGGCTGGGTTACATTAAAACCGGCCATTTTGTGTCATAGGCCACCATTTCGGTGGCTTGTGACACAGCAGCCGGGCGGGGGTGTGGCAGACTTAATTATTTTGGCCGCTGTTTGTTATGTGGTAATTGTTGTCGCGTCGCGTTGGGCAAGGTCATCTTTTTGGTGGTACACGGGGGGCCTGTTTTGGTGCTGGAAGTAGGGATTGGCGGTGGAGTGAGGAGCAGAGGCGGACGGCGCGCATCGACGAACCACGGGTCATGGAGGGCGGACCGCAGGGACTGGTGCGGCCTGCCGGTGCGGTGAGGCCCCCGCCGGCTTGGAAGTGATGTCGCCGCGTGCACGCCCAGGTAGGAGGTGGGGGGGCACCGCAGGACCTAGGTTAGATCTAGCCTCTTGTCCCTCTCCACTCGCTTTACGAAGTAGCGCGGTCCACTTGCAACCCAGCCCCCCACTTCCTCTGATAGTCCCCAGTCCAGGGTCGATTGAAGCTCTTCCATGAAGAGCGAAGTTCAGCAACTGCACAGTCTCCGGCACACCCACCCTTCCTCGGGACTCCAGTTTTTCATAAACAAACTCAATCCACATTTTGTCTCCACTAGTAATGCAGTCCGGGCGACGGTCCTTGGAGCGTTCTCAGATCCCCTCGCAGAGCTCTACCCACAATCCCTGCCCCACCCACAAGCTTCCAGTCAATTAGGAATCTCAGATTTTCTTGTTTGCCAACATAATTCAGGAACAGACACTTGAGTGGGAGGGGGCCGGGGGGGCACCGGGTTGGGGGGCTCACGGACGGGGGGGCGGGGGTTGGAGGATGCACGTGGAGATGCTGGGGAGGGCTGCAGAGGGGGTAGGGAGGGGTGGCTCGACGTGGGAGAAAGAGGGGACTCCCATAAGTATAGATGAAGCTGAGCGGGAAGGGGGGGGTCGGCTGGGGGGGAGGGAGTGGCGTGGGGGGTGGTGTCCCCGAGGGGGAGGTGAGCATGGTGGGGCCTCGCAGGTCTCCGTCTCCGCGGGCGGCAAAGGGGGTGATGGGTTGAGCTGGGGGGGCGCCGGGGGGTTGAGGTTGTGCCTGGGGGAGGGTGGGGCAGGGGGGGATTTGTTTTGCGGCGAGTGTACGAGGGGGGTACGGGTTGGGGGTAGGGGTGCGGGGCGTGTGGTTGGGGGCGGGAGGCCCGTTTCGGGGGAGGCCTTCGAGTAGGGAGGGTGGGGTGTCCAGCGGGGAGCGGGGGCTGGAGGCTCGACGGGCGTGGAGGGGGGGCATTCAGCAGGTGTGGGGGGGTGGGGGCAGAAGGGGGGCAGAAGGGGTGTTTCTTCCCCGACATGCTGGACCCCACCTCTTGTTCTTGGCAGGGACGCTGGGATAGGCGCTCGGGAGAGCAGCATGCGGCTCCACTCGACCGAGGGGATGGGCCGGCTCTGCCTGGTACGGGCAGTCACACTCCCACGAGGGACCATTCTTGGAAGCGCGAGGGGAAGTGGGGTGGTGCACCCCCGTCACTCCCACCCCGAAGGGTCGGGACGGCCGCCGGGGGTCGGGGATGGAGACAAGAGGCTGTTGATCAGATGCAGAGTAATATTCATTTATTTATTTATTTCTGCAATGGATATGGCGCGGACTTTACCCAAAGGTTTCAGAGCGCTTCACAATAGGGACAGACCTGATACAGGAGCGTTACAAGTGAACGAATTGCAACAGCATAGTTACATTACATGAGGCAAAAGTGCTTACAGGCAACAACGTGACATGTGTGCAGGTTCCAAAGCGGGCAAAGTGCAAATATGGGTATAATACTGCAATGAATGGAGGACACTCGAACACAAGGGAAGAGTTACGTGGGCAATTGTGGCACTTGTCAAGGTATCGAAAGCAAACAAAATGTAAGAGGTAGCAAACTGTGTTACAAGGGAACTGTGACGTGTGTATGTTACTAAGAGTACCAATCACAGGTACAAGGGTATTACGGCAATAATGACAGTCTCACAGACCACACGTACATGCTGGGACGGCACCTCCATAGTCAGGGAGATGAGCAGTTTTCTATACTAAAGGGTCTTACTGCAGGTAATAGTGAGGGCATGAATTAACTTTGGAAGTGTCTTGAAGGAGGAGACTTTTGAGGTCAGTTGTGAAGGCCTGGGAGGAGTTGGTGCCGGAACTGAGGCGGAAGTGAGTGCCAGATTCTCACTGCGTTTCCGGAAAAGGATGGGGCCAGCGATCTTTCCTTCTTGAAAGTGGGAGGTTCAGGATGTAGATTTTCCGCATTTCGGGATGGGCTGGAGCCTCCAGAGAGTTTCAGTTTATTCACCAGATAGCGAGGGGAAGAGGAGTGCGAGGCTTTGTGGGTGATTCGGGTAGTCTTGTGGTTAGATCTCGCACCAATGGGAGCCAGCGGAGGGTGGATAACATGGGTGTGCTGTGGTCTCTTCTTTTGACCCCATTTACGAAGCAAATGAGCTGAATGAGGAACAGACTTACTGGGGGACAGGTGGAATTTAGGGAGGCCGGTAAGAAGAGATTGCAGTAGTCCAGTCTGGGAGAGGACCAGCGATGGGACCAGGGTTGTTAAGTTCATGCTCCGAGAAGAAGTGACGAATCCCCCTAAGAAGGCGCAGTTGGTATCGAGCAGGCTTTGCAATGGAATTAATGGGGAGGGTAGATTCGTTTTGTGTCGAGTATGACTCCAAGGGTTTTTGCGCTGTGGTAAATGATGGGTTTACTGTTTCGTAGATTCATCTGGTCCGTCCATGATTAAACCGGGGGAGGAGAAAGTACAGAGGAGTGGAGAAGGAGATGAGAGGAGAGGGAGCTTGGATCGGGGGGGCTGATGTGGGTTTGTCGGTAGGAGGCGGGGTTGGGTAGGACGGAGCCCCTAAGGGGGGGACTAGGGGACGAGTGGATGGATGGGCCCAGTGGTGGGCAAGAGGACATGGTGCAATTGGAATATGTGGAGGATTCTGCGGAGGAGGGGTAGATGCGGGAAGGGGTTGGGGGGGAGCAGAGTAACGGTGTTGGTAGTGTGTTTCAGGTATGCCCCGGCAAGGAGCGCCGAGAGTGACGGCCCCCCCGGTTCACTGGTTAGGCGATGGGATCCAGTGACGATGCCGGCCTTGACACCAGGTAAGGATGGTGGCGGAGCGGGGAGTGGTTTGGGTACACTTCGGCTGTAGGTTGGTGCGGATACCGGGGATCATGGGGTGCGCTTGGGAATGGCGCGGTGTGTGAAGGGGTGCCAGGTGGGGTGTGGGTATGTGCGAAAAGGGGTAAAGGTTCTGGGCGTAGGCTCGTCGCCGGTTAGGGTGGAGTATTGGAAGCCGTCAATGCGAACACAAGGATAGTGCGGGCAGTTGTTGAAGGAGGTGAGCGGGGCCCAGATGGGCCCCCCCCTTCCCGTTTAGGAGCCGCCGCTGCCGGGTTTGATTGTTTACCCTATCAGGGTGGTGCTCAGGAAGGAGCCCGGTCAATTTCGGTTGAGCCAGCAGCGGTCGGGGGGTAAGTCGGTCGAGGACTTTTTTTGCTGCGGAGCTCTCGGGGGTGTCGTATGCAGACATGGACGTGGCGCTGCGGATCACGGCGGCGGTGCGTGAAGGCGCTTTCATGTCGAAGTGCGATGTTACGTTAGCGTTTTGGCTGCTTCCGGGTCATCTGGAAAGAAGGTTGGTGGGGAACCAGTTTGAAGAGGGGCAATTGTGGGGACAAAGCATTGCCCATGGGATGTTCGATCTCGCATGCGCTGTTTGGGTGATTCAGTTCCTAGTTGCAGTGGGCTTTTTCCTGGCGGACTGGCTCTGCGACGGTGATACACGATCTGGATGACGTCTTTCTGGTGGTGACGGCCGGGTTCGACGGACTGACAGCGGCAGCTGGTCAGTTTACGGGCCTCGTGGGCTGCCTGGGGGTGCCCCTGGCACCAGAGAAGACGTACGGTGCTGTCCTTGCTTGGTATAGAGCTTGACTCTGGGCCATGGAAGCACGCCTGCCAGAGGACGAGGGGGCGGCAATGTTGGCATGGGGTGCGACAGCACTGCCCATGGGATGTTCGATTTTGGGTGCGCATTCAACATTCAGTTCTTTTTGCAGTGGGCTCTTTCCTGGCGGACAGGCTCTGGTCGGTGACGCACTATCTGGATGACTTCTTTCTGGTGGGACGGCCGGGTTTCGTCAGACTGCCAGCGGAGCTGGACGGTTTTACGGGGCTTTGTGGTTTACCTGGGGGTGCCCCTGGCACCAGAGAAGACGCACGGTCTCAGTTCGGTGCTGTCATTCCTTGGTATAGAGCTCGACTCCGTGGCCATGGAAGCACGCCTGCCGGAGGACAAGAGGACAGCAAAGTCATCGTTTAGGTTTGACGCTTGACGCTGTCCGGTTTGATGAGGCCGCATCATCGACTACGGTTGTCGGCGGGGAGTAAGGGGGATTTGCTTGGGACAGGCGGTCTTGGGGCATTTCCATGGTGCCTATGAGCGGACATGGGAGGAGTGGCGGCGGTCGGGAGCAGTGAGGCAGGGGATCGGTGGCTTCAGCAGGAGCAGGTGGTGCGGTTCAGGGTGAATTAGATGGACGGCGGCTTTCGGGGGTGTCGATTCGCCGTCGGTGAGGGAATGGGGGACGCGGCTGTTGGAAGGCTGGGCGGGGGGTTTGGTCGAGGAGGAGGTGACAGAGTGTATGCGGCACAGGTGTTGGGGGTCCTGTGGCACGCCCTATGGGGTATGGGTGAGGACCCGAAGGCGCTACGGAGGCATTCCTTTGGTGTGGGGCGGCGACGGAGGCTGCGCGTCAGGTTTGTGGGAGGCCTCGGGCCCTGGAGGTCGGACTGTTGGCGGGCGTCTGTCAGGCTGCCGGGCGTGGGGGACATTTCTCACCTCTCACATGTGTGTCTTTTCAGGTGCAGGGGCGAGGCCAACTGCGGCGGCGCTGGAGATTTATATTGGTGGACACTCATTTATAAAGCGAGCAGAAAGGGGGACTGGGTCAAGCACCGGAATCAGAAGTTGGAATTAGACAACAGGTGTTTCATTGTCAGTGGCATGGAAAGGGGGCAGGCGCGGGCATGCGTTATTGCCGGCTTTGTGTGAAGTGGTAAAGGGGAGAGTGTGTCAGATGTGGCCTTGGTACCGTGTAAAGGGTTAGCGTTGGTTAAACAAGTGATGGGGGACCTGTTAGAGATACGGCGCGGGTAGGCGGGGAGTCATGTCATTTGGTCAGGGTTTCAGTCCCAGGCGGGTTTGGAGGGGGGCTGAGAGGCCATTGGCCATAGATAGGACCCGGAGAAAATTTACAGGGAAGTGAAGGATTTCTGGGGAGAAAGAAGGTTCTGAAAGGATGGAGCACCCGGAGCTTAGGTACGGGGCAGTGGATTTTCTCAGGGATGATGGGGTACACCTGCCAGTACGGATTGGAGTTGTAAGTGGTCCGCTTGAAGGAGGCTCTGGATCAGGCCTTTGGTGTGCGCAGACACCCGAAAGTGCAGGAGTCCTAGGGGGGGGGGGGGTAGAAAGCCGCTAGCACGTCTTTCGAGTGGCGGTTCTTCCTAATATATGGGGGAAGTGTAGGAGATCTGTTTTTGGATTATCGGGGGGTAGGTCAAGCACAATAAAGTATTAAGCCAGGTGGAGAGGCAAATTGACGTTTTTGCTAATTGTTTACTGTTTGTGGATTGGGGGAACCAGTTTAGGGGAGGGGGTGGGGGGTTTGTCAGGAAATTACCTATTTAGTGAGGTCTACTTTTGTACGGCGCAGGCCGAGGGTTTTCATTGTGTAAGGTGCACCTGCTTCCAATAAAGCGGCCTTTATCACACCTAATTTTGTGTCTCTGGTCGGTGCTGTTTGCCTTCCCCGTTGGGCCCCAATAGGGCTTTGGGGGGGCGGCCGACCAGCGGAAGGCCTGCCACCCCCGGGGGGTTTTGGGGTCGGGGGAAGGGGGGTAGAGTCCAGCACCGTCTGTGGGCTGGTTTTGGGCTAGTTGGTAGCCTTGGGCTGGGATGGGCTATTTTTGGGCTGCATTTGGGCTGGGTTACATTAAAACCGGCCATTTTGTGTCATAGGCCACCATTTCGGTGGCTTGTGAAACAGCAGCCGGGGGGGTGGCGGACTTAAATATTTTCCCTCCCTCCCACCCTGGGTTTTGTTCAGCTGAAAGGGGGGTTTAAATTTTTGAGGCCTGTGGGGCAGGGGGTGGGTTTATTGCCTTTTTTCGGGGTGTAGTAGGGTTTTTAGTGGTGTTCGGTGGTGTTTTTTGGAAGGAGTTTTCTTGGGGGCCGGTGCATCAGGGTTTTGTTCAATGGTTGTGAGGTTTGGTCGTGTCGCTGGGGCAGGTGTGGGTGTGATTTTCTGCCTTTGGGGGCGGTTCTTCCTAATATATGGGGGAAGTGTAGGAGATCTGGTTTTGGATTATCGGGGGGTAGGTCAAGTACAATAAAGTATTTAGCCAGGTGGAGAGGCAAATTGACGTTTTTGCTAATTGTTTACTGTTTGTGGATTGAGGGAACCAGTTTAGGGGAGGGGGTGGGGGGTTTGTCAGGAAATTACATATTTAGTGAGGTCTAGTTTTGTATGGTGCAGGCCGAGGGTTTTCATTGTGTAAGGTGCACCTCCTTCCAATAAAGCGGCCTCTATCACACCTAATTTTGTGTCTCTGGTCGATGCTGTTTGCCTCCCACCCTCCTCCCCGTTGGGCCCCAAAGATTTAATTTCCACAAACTGAAGTGCCCTACTTAAATGACGGGGTGCGTGCTATGCATATTAGTGAGTGGGGACCGTCTAGTTGCAAATTTGGAACTTACTTCGATAGAAAACTATGACGGGTTTGGCGTTCTCCGATCATATGAATCTCGAGATCAGCCAGCCAATAGCGGCCATTATATGATTCCTTTCGTCCGCTGACAAGTAACAGAGTAAACGATTGGTTGTCTGTGTGTCACATGATTGCAAATGGATGCGATACATTCGGGCGAATAAAATTCATGTGTGAGCCAATGTATCCTAAATATTAAGGATACATATTATAACTATAACTATATGATAGACATACTGGTTGTATAATATGATTACCTATATACACATATACATCAGAATGTTTGCTTTTGTGATAAAATACAATGAGAAGATATTGAATGTTAGCCCACGATTAACTTTTTGTTTGAGACTAGCTCACCAGGTTTCCGTTTCTTTCCTCTTTAGACACCTGATAAAGGGTCGCATTTCAGACCCGAAATGTATTGGGTTAAATGTAAAACTATGAAGAAGTAAAAACATAAACGAATGGATTATGGAATATAATATGAATGGAAATATGAAATAAATATTCATCCTGGAAAAAGAAAGAAGTAATGAATGTATTGATTAATACAGAGAGTAACTGATACAACTTGAATGTTATGTAAAAAGTACACACATCCATTGCGACAGAGTCCCCCGTCCCACCTAGTTAAGATGATATAGTACAGTGCTTCAAGACAAAGCACGAGGATGAAGTAGCACACAAACCACTAGGACTACAGAACTACACTAGAATAAAAACGAGTGCACCTACGGACTTTCAATTAAAATCCAGCATTAAGACACAATGTGGACACGCTTGAACAGAAGCACTTTCATAGGAGGCCAAGACAGTGCCATCTCTGCAGAGGGGTGTCATTCGGTTAGAGCCACGAGCCTGAGCCAGGGGCAGGGTACTGGAATTCACGGAACATATAGACTTGTTTTTACTGAATCAAGTCTGTGCTGTACTGTATAATATAGAACGTTCTACTAATTTCAGTTTCACAATATTCAATTAGGGGTACAAAACTGTTTTCACATGTGGAGATGGTTACCAGAGCACTGTGGTTTTATAGAGCTCCACATAGCAGATGTCAGGCATATTCAACTGTGCGAGTACCCTAGATCTTTTAGTACCAGTTAAATTAATCCACAGAATTATGTTAGCTATTTAGGAAGACAAAATCCACAAATTGATGACATTTGAAGAGCAGTTTATTTTGCAGAATATTACAGGTTTGAAAATAAGAAGACATTCTGAACGAACTTAAGTAGTGTATTTTTATTTGCACCCGTTTAACTTTTTAGAATTTTCAGAGAGTGCAGACTGTATGGTTTTCCTGAAATATTCAATATTGTTTTCTTTTTCCTGTCTAGATGTCCGGTTTACCTATGTATTGGAGGTGTGAACTATCTTCCATAATTTACTTTCTTTTATTTCCTCTTGGAAAATACACATCATAAATTAAACTTCCATTTGGCAATGATGTCTGGGTGCGCATGTGTGCCTTTAGTACTGCCTGTCAGAGCTAGTGGGCCTGTTCGTAGATTTTCTGTGTGGAAAGGTGCCCCTGTAATAATGGCATATGTGGTCTCTATGTGTGCTTGTAGATTTGTCTGTCCATTTGTGCTATTACAAAACCAGATCTACTCATTTTGTCAATGTTTGCTTTTTGGACTTGGTCGGATTTCATATTACCAACTTCAAAAACATGCACAGTAAGTGGCTTTGTGTCTGCCACCATCAACCATTGATTAGTTTGGGTGAGCCCCTTCCAGTCATTGCTTGAAGAAAATGGCACCCACATTTTGAAATGACATAGGAGTATTTCTCCCTTATTGTCAGATACTTGCCATTGTGTGTGTGTGTCTCCCTGCCTAAACAGTACTTTCCATTGTAGTGCATGGTGAAATATAGTCTATGCACTGTGCAATGTGTGCACATGTGTGTTCCTAAATGTATATGCACACTCTTGCTAATGTTGCACCAAGGATGATTTTGTACCGTAATGTGATTCTGCACTTATATGTGTTCTTGCTACTAAATGTGATCTCACAATGCTTGCTTCCTATGCACCAAGGCTGACGTTGCACATACAAGTTATTTTAAATTTAAAAAAACATTTTAAATCTGAATGTGATTTTACATCTCTGAGAAATTCGTTCTAATAACAGAATGTGATTTAGGCTCCTAAATGTTTTCCATACTCAAGTTTATGTTGCACCAATAGTGATCTACATTGCAATGTGTTCTCAGCCAAATTCAATGTCATACTCATGTACACCTTGTTCACACCTAATGTAAGATCTTACTACCTTATTTTTACTCTGTACTGATTGACACGCTACAGCTGCATATTTTCACTGTGTCATATCGAATCTGCTTTTCATATTCAATAGCCTACACATTGCTGTGTGATACTGTTATGGCCACCAAACCGAAAAGAAAGAGTCCTTCATATTTGATTGGACTCTAAAACGGATGTAATAACACATCATATTTTCTATTCCCCAGTAGTTTACGTAAAAGTACTCTCAGATACCACCAAGGCTAGATGGCCATACAGAAATTTTGAATCAGTGAAAAATACAATTGGTTCAGATTAAGCCCCACTGAAACTGACCTACTCTTTTTTTTAACTGAGGACATTCCCTCTATGCACCCTGAATAGTGTAGATGGTAAAACCACTGTTTTTTGGAGTCTGTCCAGCATCCTTCAAAATAAGGACTGAAAGAGTGCTGGGCTTTACAAATGAATCACTTAATCAAGTCATTAAAGATTTATCCCCATTAGTGTATGGACCTTTGCTAGCTGACGTGAAGCATTAAAAGAGTGAAGGCAACAATACATTTTTAACTTATGATGCCAGTGTTACTCCCCAACAAGGCCCAAGAAGCTCTGAATATGGTTAAAGGGTTTTTATGTGGATTACCACTAAATTCAGTATATATGCAAACCAAAAATAAATTCAATAGATAAATCAATAAAATGAGTAACCTAATATATCTCAGTAGGTTAAGGCGCGAAAGAATGAGATGCAGAATTGTGATAGCCACCACAATGCAGAAATAAATGAAAGCAAACAGGTGTTCCATAAATAAACTTCCCTTCTCTCTTTTAAACAAAAGTCAAAATGGAGTCATCTATCAAGGGTCTCTAATTCGGGAGCATAGAAGGTGTCAGCATGATCACATATGAGTAGAAGTTTTGGAAAAAGAAAAGAAGTGTTTAGCATGAAGCTTCACTCGTGCAAGAATAGGGCAAGCAGAGAGGGCTGTAGCTCTCGAAGTCTAAAGGGTATCTCTGGCGACTCTAACTGTGTGAACAACAATTTAAAAAGAACAGGAGACTAAGAAACATCCTTATCTCCTTTTACTCCACCAGGGACCAATCATACCATTACTTGAGTGGATCTGCAACATAGCTTTATTTTCCCAATGCATCAAACTGAGACTGACGTTCTCAACCTTGAACATCTTGCCATCCTGATACAGGATGAGCAGAAAGACTCTATTGACCATTATTTCTCCATGTTCAGTGCCAAGTTTTCCTCCAGGCTTCTCTATCAGCAATCTAATACAGACAACAAGCCTTTCTCTAACTAAGAAAATAATAAACCTGCAAGAAAAAGGAAAACATTTTGGCAAAGCAAAATGCATTTCAATTGAGGCCTGTAGTCAGGCTAAGTTTAAGTTAGCAATTATTGTGCACTTTGAATATATGGTTATACATGCACCCTTGTAACTTGCAAAATAAGGGCAAATATGAGTACATGAGTACATGTTTACGTATGCAAATATAAGTATAAAACGTGAATAAAGAATACATGCTTACAAGTTTAAACTGAACATCAGTGCACATTTATATATATCTCTAGTCTCTACAGTGAATACACTTTTTAAATACATTTAAACACTTCACAAACAATGATGAGGACACACAGTGAAAATAATTTCAAATGCAAGTATATAATTGCATTTCTGTGGCGTGTAAGGGAGGAGTCTAAATTGGGCTCCTCCAATCCCCCCCTCTGATGGTGATGTTAGCCATCACAATAAACATATGAATCTTATTAGATGAGACCAGATCAAAATCCTGAGGTTGTTAACATTTTTCGTCTAGAGTTTTCCAAGTATTTCATTTCATCATAAAATCTGCGCTGACTCTCCTCTAGTTCCACATGTTTTCTCTTTCTTCTTATTCCCCTACTTTCCTGTACCTCTCTTTTCACTTTCATACAATTGTACCCTATAAAGGTTACAAACAGACAGATTGCCCAAAGGGCAATTATCCCAAGTGGTCTCAAAATGGAACCCACTATTCCACTCCCAAGGTTTTCAAACCATTTGCTTACTACGGCACATCAATTTCCAATTGCTTCCTAAGCACCTGTAGCTCCCAACTCCTTTAAATCTCCCCTTAAGTCTGTAATATCAGAAATCAGTGGTCACTGCCTTAAAGCTGTCTAGGCCGTACTATTACATTGCCCTATATTTAGACATTCACCAGCACTCTCTGAAGAAATGTCAATGTCTATAGAATGCAGCGGCTCAACTTCTAGAGAAAATCCCCAAGTTCAAGCTAGTTTCTGAGGCATTATGAGAGCTCAATTAGCTCTCTGTGAAGATGTTTAGTGCTTTATGTCTAGCACATATGACTGATGATGGTCTGGTATATTTGAATAAAATAGTTCCAGGTATATTCCTAGAAGAATTCTGTGCTCGTCCAGAATTCTTCACAATTGTGCTACTTCTAATTCAGAAGAAAGGAACGGGGAGGTAGGAGCTTTATCTACATCACTGCACAACTTTGGAATAACTTACCTGAACATCTTAGGGGTCAGTGTAACTTATTCAGATTCAGGAAACATCTTACAACCTGGTTATTCTCCTGTTTGGTGAGATCAGTTATATGCCCTTTAAAACCTGGTTATTCTCCAGTTCATTGTTATCAGTTGAAGGCCCTTTATGATAGTACATTTCAGCTTCTGGTCTCTCAATGTTCAACATAACAGATATCAGCGCCAAGACGCCCTCGGAATTTACACACATTACAAAATAATTCAATATCAATATCAGTAATATTCTCAATGTATTTCTTCACCTCCTTCACAAGAAGGATGTCTAATGCAAGGCGATTCTGCATTACCATAGACCTTACAGCTATCATTTCAGTGTCTACACCTAATAATGCATTTGCAATACTAGCAGCTAACTTATCAACTATAGTGTACAACTTTCTAACTTTGAAATCATTCCAAAGTACTCATACAGAAGGAATCAAAGCATCAAATATGTCTGCAACTATTTCAGCACCACTACAGCTTCTTTTTGTTCTAACTGGTGATTCCCAACAAGATCATCTAAATGTTCTACATGATAAATCTTCAGGAAGACTACTGCGAAGTAACAGGTGCTATACCACCCTCAGGGCATTGTAAAATATGAGTGATCCCCACAAAACACATTATTCTCAGGAATGACAGGATGCTGTCCTCCCATGAATAATAGCCAATTTCCCCCATATTAAAAATGTGATCCCAATCACTCTTTGCCATAAATTTAGTGTGAACCACGGATTTGACTCTAAGCACACATAGTTTTCCTTTGGGTTTCCAATCTAAAGTTAGTGCAGGCATAATTCCTGACTCTTGATATTCAAATTTTTCTTTAGCCCATAAGGTTGATCTTTCACTGTTTTCTATCTAGCATTAATTTCCATTCTCCTGTCTCCTATGTAATCTAAACATTTCTTTTCAACATCAGTTAAGAAACAAGTCAAATTGTTCCTATGAGCATGAGCAGTATCTAATGCCACTATGGGTTTAAATAAACAATCAGATTTATCCATCTCTTTGGCAGTGACCACTCAAATGCTTAAACATGGGAACATCAGAAAGCACTAAATCATAATTTGAGAAAAACAATAGTGGAAATGACCCTTTCCACATAAAAAACGAACCAAAAGGCTACATGTAATACCATATGTACGAGGGATCTGGTGATAGGTAATTCCCTCTGAAGCTTATATAGGCAGTTACATAAAGACATAGCAGTCCTTTGCATCCATAGTGAAAATGTATTCATAAAGTAACTTAAAATAAGTGTTTGAGGGGAAGTCTCCACTTGATGAATCTATATGTAATGCCTTGAAATCAAATGTATGAAAACTACTGTCATTAGGAATTAGGATTCTAGTGGCAGACCTAAATCTGATCTCGACTGATTTGATAAGTGTGGGCGAATATAATCCTAGAAGCAAAACAATTAGTCCTACAATTACAGCTATCAATGCACCTCCTAATTTAGCTCGACGTCTACTAGTTTCCATGACTTCAATAAAATCAAAACGTTAAGTAGAAAATAGCAGCAAACAGATCTTTTCCAGACATTTTTACTGGTGCAAATGTCAAAATAAAGGCCATAAATCGTATGACGAGTTTATTTACAAAGTCTTTGTGAGTCTTCCCTAACCCTACTCCATCTTCTTCTAAATGAAACCCTTACGCTACTTCTATAGCCTTGGCCCTAGGGAATCTTCTTAATTATTTTTTAATAAAGTTCATTAATTGTCTCTAATAAACATACAGATCAAAGTGCAGGTCAGAGATCATGCCAGCGACAAATCGTGTCTGTCTATTCAATGGCAAAGCAAATTCAAAGGGTTTATTTATTTATTTTAATTTGTTTGATTAATTAAAACCTTGCAAATATGGCTAAAATATCATCGAAAAAAACAAAAAAAAACAATCCATCATTCAAATTTAAATCCAGAGACTTAATTATATATCATACACGTTAAGTTTTAAAACAATTAATCATTTAACGTTGTGTGAAAAAGACTTGATTGTACTTTATACATGTTGGCTCAATCAATAAGTATCTCAAATAAAAGCCTCCAACTTATTTTCCACAGCACGTAAAAATTTCACAAATGCTGAATTCATTTCTAAATCCTCAGGGTTTAAACATGCAATCAGGGCTTGCCTACATGACCTTACTCCACGTATATTAAGCAGTCTCTTGAGTGTAGTTTTTCTTTCACTTTCCAAATCCGGGCAAAGACATAGTAAGTGAATAGTGTTTTCTGGTCCTAATTTACAAAGCCTGCATAGATTTTCATCTTCTTGTCTCTTTCATGGTGGTAAGTGACATAGTCCTGGCAAACAACCAAATCTATCTTTGATAAAAATCTGCTTGTTTTTCTTGGACCACGAAGTTTCAAGATATTTTTGCACCTTTTTCACCTTGAATCCATTTATGATTGGCCATGCATGGTTTCTTTTTGCTAACATATTTGTGTCCTTTATCAAAGAAAAATGGTTGGTAAGCTTATTTTTTTTTTATTAGCTATCCTGTGTAACAGTAGTATTCCAAGGCGATGTTATACCAAATTCTTCTATTGATCTATTTAAATAGGAGGAGACATATCAATTTCTCTTATTTTTTACTTCTTGCCACAGTATACAAGACATTTGGTTCTCTTGGTCATTTTTTATTCTGTTCCAAGCTTTCAGTATTTGTCCTTTCCTTGCATATAGTTGATTATTTAGCCCAAATTCCAGCCGGACCTGAGCTTGTGAGGCATTCTTTGGCAGGGAGAATAATATTCTGTTTGCTTTAGCAACAGCAGTGTTAATAATATCAGCATCTTTTCCATCGATTGCCTCACTACCATATGTTAAAGCAGAGAGTAGTTTTGCAGCGATTATTTTTAGGAAAGGATGGTAAGACAATTCTCCTACAGTTTTCTGAATGATTCTAAATGCCGTGACAAGGGTGTTTGCTTTCCTTGTAATATCCTGTTTTTGTGGCAGGAAATTTCCTTTATCATTAAAAATAACACCAAAATATTTGTAGATAGCAAATTGTTCCAATTCTTTGTGTTCTAAAAACCATTTATGTTTAAATTAAAGTCGCACATTTTTTGTAATACCCATTACTTTGGTCTTAGCTTCGTTTATTACCATACCATTTGTTTTTGAATACTTAGAAATGGCATCAATTAATCGATGCATTCTAATTTTGGTATGACTTAGGAGTATGACGTCATCAGCATACAACAAATTGGATATCTGTTTGTATGCTAACCTTGGAGGATGTGCATTGATTTCATTCAACGTAGTGGAAAGATCAGCTAAAAATAAATTAAAAAGTAAGGGGGCCAAAACCCACCCTTGTTTAAGAACACTTGTTGTAGGAATTTCGTTGGTTAGTATGCTTCCATCACCAATCCTCACCCTAACCCAAGCTTACGAGTGCAGAAGCCGGATCATTTTTAGCAAAGTAAGCCGAATTCCTCTTTTTTTTTTTTATTTAGCCCACAAAAGCTCTCTATCAACACAGTCAAAAGCAGACTTGAAATCTATGAAACACAGGTATAAGGGTTGTTTTTAATAATATTGCTTTATCAATTAATATCGATAGTGTTAATATATTAGTAGAGGTTCCAAGGCCTTTGATAAAGCCTGTTTGGTTCGGGGGCAAAACCTGGTTCTCCTTTGCCCAATCAGTTAAAATAACCAATAAAATCCCAGCAAACAATTTTGCATCCGTATCTTACAAGGTAATTAGCCAATAGTTTTCCGGCATTTGCCAATTTAATTTCTTAAAAATTGGTGTTATTAGCGATCCTTTCCATGATTTAGGAATTGCTCTACTCCGAACCACCTCGTTAAAGACATCGGTCAGGTAGATAGACCAAAAGTCAGGTGCTTCCTTGTATAATGCAAACGGAATACCGTTGGGACCGGGGGCCCCATCCTTCTGTTTCTTTATCAACTTGGAAACCTGTGAGTTGGTTATATAAATTTCACAGTCGTCTTCCGGGTCATCTTTTATCCTCTTTTCCTGATTTTTACATTGATTATATATTGAGGTTTCTGGGTTTAAATGGTGTAAAAGAAACATAACCCATTCTTCTTCAGATAAGACAGACCCTACAGCCTGTTTGTTTGGCCTAGCTAGACCGTTAATCAGTTTTCAGAACTCCTGTGAGTTTATTAAAGTACTTGTGTGGAAGATTTTTGTCCAAAGATCTTGCATGGCTTTGTTTTTTTCATTCCATATTAATTTCCTCAGATTGCAATTTGTGTTTTTTAATAGCACCCATATTTCATCGTTAAATGGAAACTTAATAGACTGTTTCCTAAGTCTGTATGCGTACGTCTAACTTTTCTTACAGTAAACGGGAGGTAGATGTTAGGTTCACTTGTTTCATTCCGGGCCGTATTTCTTCTATCTGCATGGGATGTTTTTTCATTATAACTCACTAACTTCTCTGTAAATTTTTCCCATTGGTCTGTTACTGTTCTCATTATTGTTTCTTTAAAACATTCTTCAATTAGACTTTTTGTTTTTGCCATGATCTCGTCCGCATTATGAGTTTTCCATATAAGTTTCCTGTAATTGATGGTGCTGGTCTGGCCTTGCATTGTTTGAGATTTTTGAGATTTTGGACAGGAAAGCTTTAAATTTGTTGACTATGATCACTATCCGGAACTTTATTCTGTCGGTATGCTGTCACTTTGTTGAAAGTACACAGTGATGTCAGTGTGTAATCAATGCATGAGTTACCGTTATATGAATTGTATGAGCAAGCAGGTGGAGTGTCCGTTGAGAATCTACCATTTAATATTTTGAGTCCCAGTGCTTCCATGTCCATTACAAAATGTCTCCCCATTCTAGTTTGTTTAATCATTGTTCTTGATTCCATTGTTGGGTCCGGGATTTCCCATTGTTGATTATGGAACTGAATAATATCATCCCGCTCAAATGGTATTAGCAAGTTTATATTAAATTCCCCTGTTACGATGTAGTCAGCTAAGGGCTCCTCCAGAATTTGATCCAGAAGAAAATTATTAAGAGTGGCACACATCTCTTTCTTGGAGGTCTGCTTTGGAGGTATATATATGTTGACTAAGATTAGAGTTTTGTATGACCTGGTTATGCAAGCTTTATATCGTAGCTTTACCGCAAGCAGATATGAATTATTCGTTTGTATTTGATAGTGTTTTACTTCTAGATCAATTAGTACGAATATTGCTAGCCCACCACAAGGACGACCAAATTTCTGATATTTGATTGCAGGCTCGAAGTATCCCTTGTAGTATTTTAACATGAATGGGTCCATTGCCAATGTTTCCTACAATAGTACTATTTGACTGTTGTATGGTAATGCATGTATTTGAGCATCAATTAGCTTTTTACAGATCCCATTTATATTCCATGAGCAAATCTTTATTGTAGAAGTGACCGTGCTCAGTTTCTGTTGTACTGCCTGTGATGAAGTTTCTCAATGCTCCTTAGTACCGTGTAAAGCTGTCATGACCCATTTTTCATTCACTCCATTTGTGTTTTTTCTCTTTAATATATTAGACCCTTTTTTTTCTTCAAGGTTTGTTTTGCCCAGGGGATTTTTTAATATGGAAAAAATAGAATTAATTTTTTAATGGTGTGATTGCTTTGTGGTGCTTCCTTTAATTAAGAACGGTGCTGGATAGACCTTTGGAAGCGGTGGGCTGATTAATATACCCCAACTATGGAAGATTCCGCACTCTTTTTCAAGATCGATTCTGCTATAGGGCCGGTGGCCACTGTTACCAATGTTAGTGGAAATCGTGCTTCGGAATCAGGCTGGAAACCTACACATTCAATATCCTCAGATGTTATCTTTTCAAGTGAAGGTATCGTTTTCATTAGTCGGAGGATATTTCCTCTATTTAGGATATTGTGTGTTTCTCTTGATTCATAAAGTGGGTTAAAGATAATTTGAGCAGGGTTATTTTTTAGGAGCCTTGTTTCACTTTTTTTGTCCTCAGATGTTCCATATTCCTCGTAGGTAATCAGCCTGTTCTGGCCACTTTTTATTAGAATACCTCGGGTTTTTATATACATCGATTTGTCTGTCACTTCTTTTATTTTCCAAGAATTGGTCTTTATTCTGTCAGCCCCAGTTCGTTTCTTACAGAGATATCTTCTTTTTGGTTTGTATTCCTAGCTTGGTTGGGCGGAGTTTTTTGGTCTTGCTCTATTTGGTTCCGAGTTGTTGGACCTATGTAATTTTGCCATGCATTCTGATTATGCACTGCTGTTCTATATTCCGGTGTATTCTGTAGCATCATTTCTTTGGTCATACTTTTAGTTTGTTCACTTTGGATAACACAGGAAGTAAGATCTTTTATTACACAACCATTTCAATTGGTTTTACGTTTTGATTCTTCTTTGTGGACTCTTTGTAATTCGACTTCGGGAATATACGATGTTAGGTTGGAGCTTTCGACTACTGTATTTGTTTTTAATCTGGCTAGTTTTTGAGTGCATCAAGGGTTCATTGGTTGAGCAAAAATGTCATAATATTTTTCTTTTCCGTCACTAAATATTTTGGCATTTGAAGATTTCATCCCAATAACATTACTATCTATTGATTTTTTCCTTAGCTTTCTTCCTATTTCAATTGAATTGGGCAATAAATCCTTTTTGGTATCTGTTGTTGTTCCTCTTTCTATTTCTGATGTCTCCAATTTAACATCAAGTTGCGACAAACTTTTTATTTTGTTATTTCAAAGGCTACTGAGTCGTCGTCATTTGCACCTTCTTTATTCAATTCTTGTGGAGAATCCAACAATATTTTATTACCTTTTATGTTGTTAGTATCTTGGTTCGTATTTGTTTGGATTGCCGTGCTCGATATATTAGCATCCCTGGTATCCATTCTTTCCAATTGATCCACTTTGTTTACTAGTGTAAGTTCCCTTGCATTAGAAGGCGGATCATCCTCCTTACAGTAATAATTTTTCCTTATGCAGACAATATCTTTAACATCCTCCAAGATTGTGTTCACAACCTCTGGGATGGTTACTAGTTTATTAATTATGGGAGCACATGTACACTCGATATAACTTGGCGCAACTTCCCTTTGTGCCTTTATTTTGAGATTATTCAGCTCTGCCAATTTATTCTCAATCCCAGCAACTGTATTGGCCATAACTCCCAGTATGTCTATTTGAATGTCCATTTCATTTGATTGTGCTGTCAATGCTTCAAGGGTCAAAACCGATGTTTGATAGAATATCTCCCATATGGTTCCTGGATCCTAATTTTTTAGTTTTTTTGTCCATGTATATTACTTTACAACTTGAGGGGATATTGCTGTCATCGTGACCGCCTTCTTCATCAGTAAATTCCTCTACATATTTAGGCGTAGAAACACTGGATTTGTTTGTGGCAAGTTCATTTGCAGATACAAGTTGTCCATTGCTTCCTAAAAGATTTTTTGTTCCAACCGATTTCTTTAGTTGATTAGTAGCATCCTGTTCTAAATATTCTCGAGTTTTGTATCTTTGTACTGTTGTATTTTCCCCGCCAGCCTTTATTTGCCCGGTTGGGCCATTTTCCAAGTTAATTGATCCTTTAAGTTCTTTTTGTTGGCTTCCTCTTAATGACTGGTTTTATCCTCCTCAGTGGCTGTTCGGTGAGGTGCTTTAGTATCCAGTGGATGTTCGTTGACAACTTCATCCTTTTTTTCCGAATCGCAACTTTAACTTCTAGTGGGAGCGGAAATCCTCCAATGTTTGTATCCTTGATGTTGTCAATTTGATTCCACTCCTTTGTTATTGAAACCATCCTTGTTTTATCCAACACTGTATTTCGTTTCTTGAGAGTTTATTTGATTCAAAGGATATACTCGCTGTAAAAAATCCTTTCCCTCTATATGCAAATTACTTTGACCTTCACCATCTGTCCCTTGTTGATCTTTGGTTTGGTCAGAAACCCAATCTACGTCAGCTTCATGAAGTAAAAGTAAGTTCTCTTTCGACTTGTTTGCTGGCTTGATTGGGGTTTGTAGAGTTCAATTCTGGTTCTAGTTGCATTGACATGAGTGCTGTTGTTGGATCTTTCATAAAATCAAATTTCTGGGGGATTTCTGTCGATTTTTCAAACATCCTAGCTATTGGTGAAATTAAAGTCTGATTCTCCCCCTTTAAGTTTTAGCTCTAGCCTTTTTTAGCACTTTGGGTGCTTGATTATTCCGGACACGTTTTTTTGGAGTACTCAAACTTCTTTCTTTTCCTGAGCGCATTTCTAGGGGCTACCTCACTCGATCTACTGGAAAGATTTTCTTATGTGCCACAATGCCGCGATGTACCCGATGATATGTAGAGAGGCAGACCAAAGACAAGTATGTAAAGTGAGAAAAAGATTCACTAAATAGATTCCAAATATGTTGTTATGCAGTTCTAGGCTCCACAAGCACCTCGGGGCACTCTGAGTATCCTATGACTCAAAAAGCAATTACAGGGTGAGTGTATAACATCGTATGAGGCCACCAGGTGCTCCTCAACTGACGTGTACACACTTGGACCAGCCTTTACACTCCAGCTGGTTACCAGTTGCACACTACCTTGCTTAAAATCCTGTGTGCCCTTTTGAGTCTTTTGGCGCTTACCAGATTACTCTCAGTGCGCTTCGCTGCTCCTCAGGGCCTCTTGTGGAGGTTATTATTTGGTAGGCCTTCTTGTGGGGGTTATTATTGTTTTATTTTAGTTTGTTGTTAATAAATGAGGGTGTTTGATGGTTAATTAGCTTTCCTGACTGGATGCTCTGAGGGACCTCGCAGCTCTGCGGTGTAAAATCAGGTTTAGAGTCTCATTCTTGGTCTTAATAACAGTCTGTTTGTGTTACCCGCTACACTTACAGTACACGCGGAGCTTTTCATGGGGCACACGCGGCAACGCCGCAGCACCTGCATCACCCACAGCACCCGTGGCACAAACAGCACCAACGGCACTACGGTCTGTGCCCTACGCCGTGGCTCTATGGCTTACAATCTCTCCGCGGTGCACACAGTGCCTACCTGCTAGTGGCGGATCGCGGCGGCGCCCGTGGTGCTTAGTCACGCTAGTTGTCCTGTGCACTGCTCAACTCCAAAGCCGCTCCTGTGTCGCTCCTGCTGCGCTATGATCGCATCTCCTAGTGCACTCATGCGGCAGGGAAGGATGCTTGTGGGACCGTCCACTGGTCTCCCGATTCCTTTTCCGAATTTACAGGGAAGTCCAATGTGCCTCTACGGAGAAATACAAAACTACAAGTCCCAGAATGCACCGGGACACTAAGCAGGAGAGTGCCAGGAGAGGAGCCGTAATGTCTGCGGGGGCCAGGGGTTCTGGTTCTCTGGCTACTCCACAGGATGCCTCCAAAGCCTCCAATGCCTCAGCTGTTATGGAGCACGCTGCGCCGTCTCGCGTCTGGGCTCACAGCTCACAACTCCTTACAGTCTAGTCAGCTGCTTTTCCGTGTGTCTGTGATTCCACTTGCTGCTCTCTGAATTTGTCAATACAGGATTTGGTGATTTGGTGAGACTGCCAGATCCTCGAGAGTCTCAGAGTCTCAGTCCCACTTGGATGCCTGGCTGTTCACGATCCTCGGCTGGATATCAACCCACCGCAGAGAGAAGGGAAGGCAGGCGGTGTCAGCGGGATCAGCGGCTCGGCCGCTCCTCCCGCTTGCTCTGTCTCGCCCAGGCCCTCCTGGCTGCCCATCACCGCCACAACCAGGAAAAAAAAAAGAAAAAGGCAGACGGTGTCCCGAAGTCCCGATGTCAGCGGGACCAGCAGCGTTTCAGCAGCGGGATCAGCGGGGGGCAGCGGGGAAGCCGCGGTTCGATGAAGCCGCAGTCCGACGTCCTCTCGGCGTCTTCCCGGCTCTCAGCTCACGAGGTTCCCTCCAAAGTCACGTGAAAGCACAGCCACACATCACCGATTTCAAAGGGCAGTTCAGCCACAAACTCAAGTTCACGGAGGTTCAATTGGAATTGCACTGTTCTCCTCCAAATTCCAAAATCCACTCTCGCTGTCATTTGCAGCAAAGTATGTCTATTCAGGGAATGAGTGTTTCTGGCAGGGTAGCCTAGCTCTTTCTGATCTCCTGTGTGAAGATTGTTTGTTTTAACTGTCACTCAGACCACAATCCTTAGTGTATTTTGGAATAGTGTGGGGCACATGCTCTGAAGGCAGACTTAGTCTCTCTCTCTCCTGCCTTCTTGGCCAACTGTCTCCAGCTCTTACTTGGCTTGCCACAGTACTAGGCCCTTTGCCAGGGTCAGAATATGGATCAGTCAGCACCACAGGCCAAGACTCTCCTGTCTCAACCTGAAATGTCGACTCATCAAGACCCCCCTTAGGCCAAGGATGTGCTGTTTCAGGTTCTAACTGATTTTCTGTAACTTGTTCAAACCCTTCCCTCTGGCTTTCTGTTGCGGTCTGCAATTCTGGGAGAGGTACTGTCACATCATCAAAGCAACACTCCACTCTGTGAGTATGTACAGCTTGGCTCCAGTGAGATAGACCTCCACACTTAACAGCAGTGTTCATTACTAGAATGGCTTGGAGGGCTCCACGCCATCGAGGTCCAGACATGCTTTCCAAACATATTTCTTTACCAAAGGACATGGCACTGCTCCTAATGCAGGGGGCAGTTCCAACCTGGTGAGACAAAGAATGCACCACATTAGCTAGTCCTTTCCAGTATTCAATAACCATGTCATCTGTAATGTTCACAAGGGCATTTCCAGGCACTGCTGTCAGTCGGATGTATGACGTTACAACGCACACTTTTACAACGCATACCTTTACAACGCATTTTTTACACCGCAACATCCATTACAACGCACACCATTACAACGCATACCATTACAACGAATTCTTAAAAAATACCTTTACAACGCATTCCACTACAACGCATACTACATTTACAACGCATACCATTACAACGCATTATATTACATTGCATATAAGGTAAGTGTTGGATAGTGTAGGGGTTAAAATTACTATTCTAACTCCAGGGGGTGCAACAGTAGGGAAAGTTTTGGATAGTGTAGGGGTTAAAATTACTATTCTAACTCCAGGGGGTGCAACAGTAGGGTAAGTGTTGGATGGTAAGTTTTGCGTTGTAATGGTATGCGTTGTAATGACTGCGTTGTAATGGTATGCGTTGTAGTGGTGTGCGTTGTAGTGTCATGCGTTGTAATGACTGCGTTGTAAATGTATGCGTTGTAATGGATTTTGCGTTGTAAAAGTTTCGTTGTAATGGTAGTGCGTTGTAAAAGTTGCGTTGTAAACGTTGTATACCCTGTCAGTCTCATTGCTTCATCCACGATGAGTTCATGTGGGGACAGTCCTGTCCTCCGATCAGGAATTCTGCAAAGACTCATTAACACAAGAGGCAAGGCACTGGGCTACTTCAGAGACTTTGATGCATGCACTTTGGCCAGCCTGGATTTCAACGTTCCAATCACCTGCTCAACTATGCCTGAAGCCTCAGGTCGATAACAGTCTTTGCTCCGCTTCTATTGCAGCACACAACATTTTCACGACCTCATTATTCAAATGAGTATCTCGGTTTGACTCAGGAAACAGATCCTGGGGATAAATGCCCTCAACAACAACTTAGCTATTGTGAGACTATAATTTCTTCTGGTTGGGTAAGCCTTAACCCAACGCAAGAGACACACACAATTGCCAGGACATATCTCAGCCCATTACACACAGGCATCTCGATGAAGTTTTGGTGCATCCTGTTAAATGGCCCTCCTGATCTTCTTATAAATGTAAATATTTTTGTACTTGTATAGCGCACCGCTACCCGCATTGGGTTTCCCGACGCTTGTACGAATACCGCAAGGGAACCCTTCCTGGCTTTCCCTGTGAAGTGTCCACTCCTGGGCACCCCCATGGCGCAGACCAGGCATCCCTCGCGTTGTGGGGGCCGTTGTGGAGACTAAGCAAGCTATTGCCCAGAGTTGCAGCGTGGGACCCATGATCAGAATAGGCACTGAGGCGAGAATATCCGGTCAGGGGAATTAATGAGCCCGAGACCTGCCGAGGCGGGAATCGAACCCTGGTCTCTGGCCAGAGCTCTGCATCAAGGTCTGCCTGCTCTAACCATTGAGCCACACTTCTCCACTTATAGGGCTCAGTGTCCCTGTGATTCTCATCCCTACATGCATGTGCTGGCACACAACACATCTGTGACACTAACCTTCAGTCATCAATCTAAATCAGTGGTCAAATGAGTTCTGTCAAAACAATCTGACCATCGCATCCCTTTCAAAATGTGTAGGATAATAAAAATATCTAGCCATTGGGGATGGCAAGCTATCTGGCAATATAGGTTGTTACAAGTAGGGACCACACTCCTAGTCAGCGTAGAATTCTTACAGGTGTGCTGTCTGCAGCATCAATATCATGGGTGCACCATGTAGTGAGTCCTGGGGAAAGGGACACCAAAGAGGGCAACTACTCCAGCAACCGGCAACAGTCTCTCTGTTAATCTACGGTCACTGTAGGAGACATATTGTTACCCTGCACTGACCCATTCTGCTCCTTGGAAGATAGGAGGTTCGGGTGAGGTTCGCTCTACTCTTCCACCCCGTCATCAGTGATGAGGAGCATGGTAATCTCAGACCTCTCAAAGTGAGGCTTTAGGCAATTCACATGCAGGACCCTAAAAGGGTTCCTAGGAGTCTTGAGGTTCACCATGTAGATGACATTACTCTTGCGCTCCTTCACCTCATAAAGCCCAGACCAGCGAACTTTCAGGGCCCAGGGCTCCACGGGCTCCATTACACACACTTTTTGACCAGGCTGAAACCCAACCAAGAGTTTTCTACAAATTATTTGAGACTCCCTTTTAACTCGCTCAATCATTCTCAACCTGCCAAAGTTACATCTCACCAGGTAGGTGGGTACTGGGTTGTGTTTTATTAGCATATCAGAAAAAAACTGAATTGGGAATTTGAAAGCAGCTTTTTAAGGGAGATCAGGCACGCTGTATACAAATGCATTTACAACCTACCTGCTCGGCTTCCATTAAATGATATACTCACTTTTATCTCACAGCTAACTTAAATGTAGACGTTTGTTGATTTTTTAAAAATTTTAAATCACATAGCGTCCCAGTGACAAATAATAGAAGCATGTGGTGTGGTCATGATGCGAGGGAAAGACAGGGTCCTCTAGGGGAAAATGGGGTAGTAGATGTTCATAACTTCTCAATTGTTTGACCGTGATTAGGCAAAGCAGCGTTACAAACTTATGAAATGTATGTTCTCAGAGAAAACATCGAAATAGAAATAACAGGCTGAAATGTCTTTATTATATTCTGCACCAGCTACTAATGTTAGCTATCCTTTGTTTCAATTTTCAAAAACTGTTGCAGCTATGCAATGTTCTTTTACAACTATTTAATCATTTTAGTCAATGCTTGGACTCTATTGAAGCTGCGGATACTTTAATATGTTATTTATTTGTTGGCTAAATAATGTCTTCTTGTTCTAAAAGGAAAAAAACTCATTGAGGGAAGAAGGTTCATGAAGTTGAAATAAAAACCAGAGAAAGGGCTGCAGAGAGAGGCTAGAGAGAAGTGACTACGTTATCTAAAAATACAGATCTAAACTAGTTAGATATCACTGCACAGTTCCAAAAACCTGATCCGATCCCAGTAAACGTAAAAAAAATATTTTCGTTTTCATTCATGCCATAGTTCTATATAGCACCCTACATTGTAATTATGTCACAACAGTACACTAGGAGATATGGAAAAAAACAAATGCACTAATCAGATGTGGGGAGTGAGCTACACTAGCATTTCTCAGACACTCCTAGGAGTGTAATGAATCCTCATTTGAAGAATGGTGGGAACAGCTTGGCTTTCAAGAGACCTCTTAAAAAAAAGAAAGCTACTTAGGGGCAGATTTACTAAGAATTTATGCAAAAAGAACAGATGATGGACGGAATACTGAGCAAATCAAACACTCACCTCCAGTCACAGATCTGGGTTTAATCCATCGTTTTAGCTCAACAAGCCACCCTAGTTTGGACCCGACCATATGCAAATCAGTCTTGACACTGCTCTCCATAGGAACAGTTCAGTCCCAACTGCCAGGCCAGGTCCTCTCTGGACCGGAAGCAAGCATCCTAGGACCAGTTTTCGCCCTAAATGTGGTGGATATGTCCAGACAGGGGTCCCGTACTCGCTACGCCACCGGATTCGAGCTAACCTGATGAGCGGTAATACCCTGAAACCGGTCCCAGGATGCTTGCTTTCCAGTCCAGTGAAGACCTGGCCTGGCAGTTCGGGCTGGACCGTTCCCATGGGGAGCAGGGTCACGACTGATTTGCATATGGCTGGGTCCAAACTGGAATGGTGTGGTGAGCAAATAAGCAATGGCTTTAGGCCCAGATCTGTGATTGGGGTGAATGTTTGACAATGTTCACCAATCCGCTCATCATCTTTTTGTGTTGCATTACTAAGAATTTATGCCAGGTTTGCATCAAAAAAGTATTGTAAACCAACAGAAACTGTGGATGTGTTGTTTACTTTCTAGGGCAAAACTTTGCATGCACTAGAAGATAGCCCCAAAATATTACAAAGCTGCACTGGTGCTGCTTGCATTTCTTCTATCAAGGGAGCATCCCATGTGTGTTACATGGGTGCTCCCATTCCATCCTTTATGTTTTTTGATGTAAATCCCAATCTACGAAAAAATGGGAGACAGAGCTTTGTGTAAAAAAATAATGCTTTTTCACGGCAGTCGTAAACAAAAGAAATGTTTTAATTTTTGTATTCCTCCTTACTTTTCAAACATTGCACATGTGTTGAACTGAACAGAACAAATCCTATGTGGGAAACGTTTAGCACTTTGTCTAGCAGTAGTATTTTGTAATGGTGGGGTACCCTTCCAGTACAAAGTGTATGCTAGGCAACATACTTGCACTATGGTGCAAGGGTGTTAGCCTTAGCACATGGCAGACTAAAGTGAGCCATATCTTCTTAGACAGAAAACTGTTCTGCTCTCTTCCTTTCATGCACCACAGCACAGCAACTTTGGTTGCTGCGCTGTATGAAACGTTAGTACATATGACCCCTCGATTCTGCCTGAAACTATCACTTATCATTTTGGACTTTGTCCGCCAGTCACCCTTCAATCCCCTTACCAGTAAACCTGCCATTATTGGAAAATACAGCTCTGTCATTCTGCTGGTCACCACAGTCAGTAACAGCTTTATGTCACCTCATCCCTCACAAAATGTACTACAAGTGCAAACATGTCACTCTGCTTTATTACACACATTTAATTCCAACAAGTGGTAGGACTAAAGATGGAGTACCGGCCCACCACACAACTAACAGAGCGAGTATAGAACCCATAAACTCAGTCAAGGCAGAGAAGGAAATTGGAAAAGGCTCTTTGAACTGAGCATTCCTATTTACTGAATGGATTGTAGCATCGGTGCAATATATCCACAAATGCGAGAATATAACTGCTAGCTAGGACTCCTTACCAAGCGAGCATAGGCATTGCCTAGTTTCTAGCCTGAAGAAAAATTGGAATAATAATTTGTTACCAGTAAAGAATTTCTCTATCATTGAGGTGGGTAGATTTGTTGAACATTGCTTCATGATCACATCATCAATTGTGTCCCCACCACGTGCAAGGTCCCATTGCAGTGTCTTACTTTCGCCAGGAAGCCATTGCTGACAGCAGGTGATGGTGAAATGGATGTTTTGCATACTTCCTTCTAGTATATGTGAATCCTAGACTGGGCACCGGATGTACAATAACCCATCTTAAATTCAAATAAACAAAAGTGAGCTGTACAATAAGGACGTGGCATAATGGGCAGAGCTGCTAAAGTTGGAAGTGAGGAACGAGGTTTGAGATTTGGCGTCGGCTCAAAATACTGTGATTCTAGGAAAATCATTTAGGGCCAGATGTGCAAAAGAATTACAACTCGCAAATCGGTCGCAAACTGGTTTACAAACAGAAAAAACGTCAGTCCCTATGTAAAAAAGCCATTAGCAAACCAAAAATAGTAATGTGACTGAACTAAGAGTCACTATTTTTTTGCAAACTGGAATAGGGAGCCAGCATTAGGGAATCGCTCATACTGACTCGCAAATGCGATGTGTGAGTGAGTTGCAAACAGTGAATAGTCGCTATTTGGCCCATTTGTGCATGCAATGTACCACCAATTCAAATCAGGGGGTAACTGGGTGCAAACTATAAAAGCTGTCCCAGAATGAACCACAGCTGTCCACAATAGCTGCCCTGTACATGGTAGCAAGGAGGATGTGCATACTGGCTGCTCAACAGAGGAAGAGGCAGAGACAAGAGAGGATATTCCAAGTCAGGCTGACCATTTGTGGCCAAACAGAAGAAGAGATATATGACAAATGCAGGCTAAGAAGCATTTTCATTTTGGAGTTAATTTCCCCATTAAAGCCACACCTAGAAAGCAGTACTTTGACAATAATTTCATCCCCACCCATGTCCAGGTGTTTGACTTGTTACACCTATTAGCCACAGGCAGTTACCAGGCTGTGGTAGTTGTTGCAGGTGGGGTGGCGCAAAGTGTGCATTTGCATTTCGTCCACTCTTTCCTCGATGACATGATTCTCAATATTTACCAGCACATTTACATGCCCAGGAAGGATGAGAAAATGCGGATTACCCAATTTCAATTTACCAGATTGTAAAATTTCCCCAGGTCATAAGGTGTATAGATGGGACACATGTGCCCATATGTTCCTCATCTCATCTTGAATCCCATTTTAGGAATTTAAAAAACCTGCATTACCTTAAGGGTCGATTCCGATTCGGGAAAAACCGCTCCGAATAGCCGTTTGGAGCGTTTTTACCGTACGAATCGTACCGTGCAACGTCCCCCGTACGTACGACGAAGTACGATTCGTACCAGGAGCCGTACTCCGTATGAGTCGTCCAAGACACCGTACGACTCTAATCTCCGTACGATTCTCCCTCGGAACCCGCTGTACGCGACATCTGTACGGTTCGCGGCTGGTTTTTACGACCCAGCAAATACGATACGTGCCGGGTACGCACCGTACGACCCTTTTTCTACGGGAACTGAAAACAGCTGCAAAAGCAGAGTTCGCGCCGAAACAGGTACGGAACGGCCCCCTCCGGGTACGGTGCGGTGTACGAGCCGTACCCCATGTACGATGGGTGTACGAGCCGTACCCCCATTGTACGATGGGTGTCCGAGCCGTACCCCATGTACGATGGGTGTACGAGCCATACCCCCAGTGTACGATGGGGTTACGGCTCATACACCCATCGTACAATGGGGGTACGGCTCGTACACCGATCGTACAATGGGGGTACGGCTCGTACACCGATCGTACAATGGGGGTACGGCTCGTACACCCATTGTACATGGGGTACGGCTCATACACCCATCGTACAATGGGTGTACAGCTCGTACACCCATCGTACAATGGGGGTACAGCTCGTACACCGATTGTACAATGGGGGTCTGGCTCGTACACCCCATGATCACAGGGGTACGGTGCATACCCCTGCGATTATGAGGGGTACGGAGAGTACGGTGTGTATGTGTTTGTGTGCTTTTCCGTAAGACTCGCCCTTACCTGACATGGACCGTACGAATCGCATCCTCATACCCCGGTCCTGATCGTACTCGTCGGGTCGTACGGCATGTGTACGAGTCGTACGGTATGTGTACGAGTCGTACGGTTCACGGTTTCAGCCTTGCAATACGTACGGATCACGACAATTTGGACGGATTCACGGAATACGGATCGTACTTCGTGACTCGGATGGACGGGTACGATTCGTACGGAGAGGGCTCCGGATACAAATTGTACGGACGTTTTTTTTCCCGAATCGGAATCGACCCCTTAAGATTTGCAATGCCCATAACATAATCACTAACACTGTATGATAATATCCAGGTAGTACCCATGACTCTTATATGTTCAGGCACAGCGGAATATTCAGACGACTGTGAAGGAGCCGGGTTCCACGTTCTAGATCTATTCTGGAACCCCAGGTCGATGGCTCTTTTTTATCAGCATGCAAGCGTGGAGGGGAGAAAAATCGTTAACCAAGCAATCATTACTATGGCTCCCAATTAAGTTTTGTTAGTTTATTACAAAGCTAAGAACAGTTGGACGTACAGACACCTCAAGATAAGGGTGTAGAAATACATTGGAACTAGTACAAACCAAACCTACGGGTGAAGTTAAGGTCGTGCAACATGCACAGGATAATCAGTTTGAGTACCAGAATACAGAAGACGATAGCGCAGATGTCGATGTTCCCCTTCATTGGTAGTTTGTGGGTATAAAGCATTAGTCTGTACCAGCACTACCACTAACGTGACATCCCTACCTAACATTTCCCAAGGCAAGATCCATTAAGGTGTCAGCACGTGAAGTCTTCCTAAGAAGTCTCTTCACTTTTAGATAGGTCAAGTAGAGTGAAGCTACAGAGCTCTTTCTAAGATGCTCTCTCTCTCTCTCTCTCTCTCTCTCTCTCTCTCTCTCTCTCTCTCTCTCTCTCTCTCTCTCTCTCTTAAGGCAAGGCAGTAGTTCCCTACTCACTGTCCCTAACTTTGATACATCAATTCCACAGGTAGTATCCCAAGATGCATTGCAGCATCACACCATCCAGTCAAACCACCCCTCGTAGGTGATTTTCCAATAGGCAGCGATGATCCCATGCCTTGGGAAGATAAGATTGATTCCCAGGCTTGCTCCGATGAGAAAGTACAACAGTTCTCCATTATCAGTATGAACGCTCAAAGTATCCTCTTCTCCCTAAGTCTAAATCCTAAATCAAAGACATTATTCTAGGTAACAAGGATGGATTCTCCACCTGCAACAGAAACATGAGAAAGAACAAATCCAACATGCACATCAAATCCACTATTAATCTAATGCAAGAGCTTCCAGGGGAAAAATACAATTCAGACCTACAGAATTGGCCAACATAAGAAATGGCACAAAGGCCTCGTGAAATTACATACAAAATTAGCACTATTTACATGAGCACATCAAATATTGAATAATTGTCAGCAACTAGTACGAATTCTGCACGTTAATGTTTTCAGTTAAATACACATAGTTATACTGTTAATTTATTCACATTTACATTGAATATATCCCTAATACATCACCTTTCACATTATTACAGTTCATGTTCTATTGTCCTAAATAATAAAATAAAGGATTATGTGTAGGTGCGGACTAACCAAGATTATAATGCACCCCTACTAATGAAAGTGCAAAATTTGCGCTACAACAACTGGACAGTGGGGAGTTTGATGAAGGATACTTATTACGTACTGACAAATAATGTAAATGCTGATATGTTAGTGCCCAACCCTCTCAAATGTATGTTGAATCACATTTATAAATGTGTTTCAGGTGACAGTGTGTATTCCCTAAGTCCCTGGATCCTCACACTCTACCTTTCTCCCACCACCCAAAATGAAAGGCGATACACACTGCACAACACTACACATCGACGCACCAGGACTGTGATTGAGTGTAGATTTGGACTTCTGAAATCTTGTTTTCGCTGCCTCCATATGAGTGGAGGGGCATTGCAATACAGATCAGAAACCGCTTGTAAGATTGTAGCAATGTATGCCATCCTACACGATATTGCCTGCAATAGAGCCCTACACATTGCAGTGTTCAAATCTGATCAGAGGATGAGGATCTTGTTCCACTTGTCCAGCAGCCAATAAAGGATAACAGAGCAGTGGAGGGGAGAAGGCACAGGGAGCACATTGCTACATATTACTTCACTAGGTAAGACAAAAAAACTGTCATTATCAAATCCACAATATGGTAAAAGAAATGCCACTACACTTGATTCATTGCTCAAAGTAAAGCTACCTTTACCGGCAGGCGTTACCAAACAGTTGACAAACAAGCTGTCATTCTCAATAATTCTGACACCATGTAGTCAACATGAAGGTAGGTTATAGCACCATTTTCGTGCCCATAAGGGCCTGATTGTCTGCCAACTGGCCACAGTGCTGAACCCCATTGTTATGGACTATTGCATTGCCTGCAATTTGCAGTTTAGCAATCTCATCTGTTTGTACAGCAGATGGTGAACCTTCTGCATCGATGCCTCAAGGCCACCATACACTGCCTGTTGTTCTGCAGTCACCTGAGAACCAGAAGCCTGCGATGCGTGATGGCACATACAAGCATGCTGAGTGGAGTGCTGCTGTCAGGACCTAATGACTGGCTGCAGGGTTGGAAGTGGGTGGCTGTATGGCATCCTCACCCTCTACTCATGGCGGCTGTGGGGAGAACACATACCTGGAGTGGTCATAAGATATAGTTGGCATCTCTCAAGCACTACTGTTTCTTCTTTCTCCATCTGCGCCTGTTCTTCTCCTTTATTGATTGGGCCTTCAATGTCTTCCCTAGGTGCATCTAATTAGAAAATGGAGAAACCATTAAAAATGTTGTGTGAAATACATTCTCATTGGTCGTACAAAATCATTCTACACAGTTCTGGCACTGACTACACTTTTTCTGTCTATGACTACAATTCCCATAATGCACCATGTAGGATATTTTGAACATGGAATCATCCCAACCTGATCTGTCTGTTTAAGTTTGTTTTACATGAATGTGGACACCAGGCTCATGTCCAGAAATGTTGCCATAATTAAAGTTTAGTACTTTGAGTACAGGTGCAGACATGTGCAGGTTGGCAAATCCAACAACAGCCTCTGGCTCCAGGGTGCTCTCCACCATTGCCTTCAGTGTTGTGGGTGGGGGTGCAGTAGAGGATCCATTTCCTGTGGCACGGGACTCGTTCAGGCGTGTTGTGACCTTTTCCTTTGTGCAGGAATGGATTTTGTACCACCTCTCTTCGACAGAGCGCTGTGCCACACCCACAGCATTTACCTTCTGCTGCACCCCCTTCATATCTTGTGCTTCTGTTTCTCTGGAACATTCATCGATGCCCAGTCAAACAGGAAGTTGCAGTTGTTGCAACACTCCTCAGTGAGAATCTCAAGTTCCTGCTCTGAGACCTTCAATTTTCTCTTCCACGCCCCTTCCTCCTTCCCCTCCTCTTGGCTGGCCATTCCTGGTGTTGGGTGACTGGTGTGTGGGGTGCTTCGACCACTGCCTGCGCTCTGCAGATATCCAGTCTCTCAAAAGGTTTATCTTGCCAAGTCGAAATGGCAGTGTAAAATGCTTACACAGACTCTACTGTGGCATGACTGAGCCATGGTTAGAGGGCTACTCAAGTGGGTGGCAATACGTGCTACAGGCCTACTAATAGCATTTAATTACAGGCCTTGGGCACATGTAGCACACTGTACTCGGGACTTATATGTAAATTAAATATGGCAATTGGGGGGTAAGCCAATATTACCAATTTCTGTGGAGAGAGTACAAGCACTTTAGCACTGGTTAGCAGTGGTAAAGTGCAGAGGCCCACATGCATCATTGTTACATTTTGCACTTCCTAATTTGCGAAAAATAAGGAATCGCAAATTAAGAAGTGCAAAATGCTATGCATCATTATTTTCGGTATTCATTTGGGATTCGGTAAAAATCGCAATTTTTACCGCATCCCAAATGAATACCGAATTCTTAAGTAAATTTTCGCAATTCCCATTGATTCCTATGGGCCGAAAGGCCCATAGGAGTCAATGGGAAGGCATCAGCAAATTGCGAGTGGCACTTAGAAAATTTCATGGGTGCGGGGGGGGTCCAAAGGACCCCCCCATGCACCCCTGAAATGTATTTTTCGCATCATGTTTCACACACACATGTCCTAAGGACATGTGTGTGTTAAACATGAATGTTGAAAAAAATACTTTTTCACCATTTTAAACACTTTTTCCAAATTTACCGAGTGGTTCAACCACTCGGTAAATTTGGCACCCTAATTGCGAATTTCCACTTGTCAAAGTAATGATGCATTGCTTTTAAGAAGTCGCACATCTGCGACTTCTTAAAAGCACCCGCAATTTTAGAACTCGCAAAAATATGACGAATTCTAAAATTGCTTCATGCATCCCAAAAAGCACTTTTGCATTCGCAAACGGCCGATTCTAAGGAATCGCACCGTTTGCGACTACAAAAATGCTTGATGCATGTGGGCCAGAGAGTCCTAAAGCTAGAAAAACGAGATCAGAAAAGTGGAGGAGGTAGGTAAAATGTTAAGGGGCAGACAACCCTAAGGCTGTCAGGTTTAACACCCTGGGATTATAATGTCAACATCTAATCAGCAGGTAGTTTTTCAGACTGCAGTCAAACATTCTAAAGGAGGTGGCCAAGAGCATTCCAGATTTCAGCGGCATTGACTGAGTATTTACGTTTCATGGTGGTACTTCTATGAACCCGAGTAATTTCAGAAAAGTATACTGCAAATTTTCTTTTGTAATGAATATTTTGAGCCAAACATTAGGGGAGAACATCAGACGACATCTGCTCCAACATGTACAAAATCTCAATTTTGTCGTTTGGATCTATTCTCTCACAACTCTGTGATCACAAGCCTGCTTTCACTATTTCGCTGTGTATATGTCCATCCGTTGCTCTGGCTGCTGAGATGACCAGCAAGCCTTTCTGAAGTTATTGCCTGGCAGTTGCCAAGTGCAGGCCGCCTAATCGTCTGACAAGTGCCTATTAAAGTACCTTCTCACTTGTCGTTAAAGCACTACCACAGATGCAAAGAATGTCTCTTTCTTCAATGTTGCATCCACAGATTACATGCAATCTCAAAAACGTCCCTTACCATTATGTTCCAAAAACCTTGCATGAAAAATTGTCCTTCAAATAAAACCTTCGGTTATTGGCACTCCTCTGTATCTTTTGAATGACCTCTCCTTGCCTGCCATCCTCTGCATCCTTCCTCTGGCTGAGTATTGCCGACTCTCAGTCTCACACCTGTCTGTCTTAATCTCTGTTATTGCTTTTCTGCAAATTGCCCACACCTCTTTTCATAGATCACAGCCTCTCCTTTTAACATCGTACCCCTGGAACATAACAACGCCTACTCTTCTCCAGACTGTCTATTGAACTCACCAATCACTTGCATGAACTCATATAGCCCCCTCTAATGATCTCACATATGTCTTGTTAATTTAATTTACCACAAAGATTCTGGAGTAAGTGCATGGAATGTTTTCTTTGAGAGCACAAGATTAATCTCAATAACCAAAAATAAACAATAAGCACTGGATTGACCATCAGCCTTGGGTTCTGAAGCAGAGTACTGCTCAGAGTAAAGTGCTTCAAAGCCTCTTCAGGTGGAGTAAGCACTATATAAATAAGCACTATATAAATGCAATTACTATACATACAATTGGGAAGTTTAAGGCAAAGTGAGATCCACCCTCTTAATGGTTTACTTCCTTCCACGAAATTCACTTTGTGAACCAAGCAGCTATGGGTATCCATACATAGTGCCACGAAAGGTGATGCATACATCCACCCTACATCATATACTGCCCAAACCATGAGGTAATCAAACTGAACAGAGACCATCTTCCTGAAGAGTGACCATACCCTTTCTAAATTTGTCACACCTTGCGGTGGATTTGTGAGCCTCATCATCGCCACCAGGACCTACCGCAGGATGTGGATGGCAAGATGAACATCTATTCTCTCTCTGTGAGGTGAACAGTCCTGTGCCCGAGGTTGGACTTAAAGTGTCTCTCTGTTTTCTCACTGAACATGAACAGGTATCAGGAGGACCGCACAATGGAGTGTCCCTCAACCCATCCTGCAAATGTGAAGTAGGCCACCAAGCCTACTGCGCAGCATGACACACTTGCTACCTTTGTGAGGATGATGAGTGCTGCTTGTGATCTTTGAAATAAAGACCAGGTCTCACAACCCGTGCTTCATGCACTGTCTGTTCCCCTCCTGTGTCTCCATGAGATGGTGTAATGGCCCTCCTTGAAATCAATGGTATGACCCCCTAGGCGCTTTCCTTCCATTCCCAATACTTGATTGTTCATATCACTCTGTTTGTTTATGCCCACAGCTTGGTTATCGTTCCTCTATGTTGTGGTAGTTTGTGAGGATCCTGTAGGGTTCTCTGGTTGCTTTGGGACTCAGGATATTACCTTTTGTTAAGGCCTCCCTTTGTTTCTTTTATTGCCTCTGTACGCGAGATATCCACATTACACTATTTACGGTCATCATGTGAGGGTTGCGGTCTGTTTAGATGCACCTTTTACCTGACACTTGGCTTTGATCCTCAAATCATGAAAAAGGATCTTCCAATGCCGGCTTTGGATTTCCTGTTTCCTGTTATTCCCACCCGGGTTTCTTAACCCGACAGCCCAACAGAGCTCTTTTAACATCGCTGGATATACCTGAATCTTCTGAGCTGGATAAGGGTCGCATCAAGACTGCACACGTTATCTGTTTTTTTTTTACTTCCTCTCCTTCCCATATACAGGTCAGTGCACTGTACCGTATTCTGCTATTTGAGGATTTATGGTCCTCGCTCTGTGGACTGTAATTAGTGAACATTACCCCATACACACAGCACTGTGCAGCTTTTCCTTTCATGTTCCCTATCAAGCACCAGTATTATACAATGAGACTTTGATCTAGAATTCACCAAATAGTTATACTGTTCTTCTACCGAGTCCCTGCTTTGGCATCCCATTTTTTTCTATGCTGTGGATAGGAATTATTGGATATATTTCTACAATTTAATAGAAATTTTGGACATTTGATGCCCTCAATTTCATAACACTGGTGAGTTTATTTCTGGTGCTTGGAGGGAAGTGACTTTGGGGAGATACTCTGGGCAACCTTATATTCTGAATGATACTTACCCCCTTTTGTGTTTTTTTCCTTTTTAAAGGACTTGTTGCCAGAGAACGTTCATACTGGTTTGGTGTCATTACCTGAGGGGATTGTGCCATTTACCACACCAAGAGACGCTGTCTCCCAATTTATTTCACCATTTCCCCTTAAGGCTAATCACCTTTCTCATTGACTAATTGTTGTGTTGAGATAGCCAGGAGGTGAGAGGATGGACTATCTCCGTTCCCGCGGAACTTGGGTTTAAGGTGCGCGGACCCGCAAAAGGAAGCCAAGCCCACAATAATTAATCTGCCGAACGGAGATGGATGAGACATGGCCTGACGAGGTTGGGCTGGGCCACCCCCCTGTCGCCCCACTATTCGGACAGTAAGAACATTAATCCTTGGACTGCTGCACTTGGCTGCAGGGGGTTTGATTGTGGGATTTATTAACGCTGGGTTTGTGAACACTTAATCCCCTTAGTATGGATAAACGGAGTGTGGGGGATAAGGTGGTGGGATCGCTTGATGCCTTTCTGGACAGAGCAGAATCTGTTTTAATTCGTGAGATTGAGGCTACCGAACGTGGACTCTCCCTTGATCTCACCATGTTAAGGAGGGTCTCGTTACCATCTGCCCAATTACCCCCTAATCCGCTCGCTCCTGTTACCGCCGCCCCTAGCAATTACTCCTTGTTTGGTTCCCCTCGGTTGCCCCCCCTCCCCCCAGAACATCCAGCTTCCCGGGCCCCTATCAATATCAATAGCCCAGCAATGGTGACAACAAGGGGGATGAAGGCTATGAGTGCCAGGAATAAAGAACCCCCAAACAAAAAAAGGAAGGGGAGAGGTACTAAGATACTAAATTCACCGCCACCATCTAAGGGTACGAATGGGGTATTTACGTTTGGCAACACTAACCCTAAGTCATCTGTAAACCAACCGCTAGCCACCACTACCCCCCCAATGACCATTAGTGATATTGGTATCCTCCTAAAGGAACAATTGACATCCATCCTTGAGCCGATTTTAAAAAGGCTAGACTCTATGGATAGTAGACTCTCAAAAATAGAAGTGGCGCTTGCGCAACCATTCCAAGTGAATCAGACCATGCCTGGTAAGCGGGTTGGAGCAGGTACTACTCTAACTAGAGTACGGCAAATCCACAGGGACCAGGGTGGAACAAAGGCAAATGCACAGATAGTGGTGGGTGGAGTGCAACAAGCTAGAAAGCCTAGGAGCCCTTCTGCACCAGATACAGGAGCGGGTAAATCCTTGTCCACAAGAAGGCCACCAGAGCCTGAGGGATCCGAGATGTTGGCATCTAAGGGAAACACCGTACATACTGAGAAACAAACTTATCTTCATTTACCACCGGAAGCCACTCCGTACACAGTAATTTTGACCAATGTCCCTACCTTGGCCCATGGTGGCTTTGAACATTGGTCGACTCTTAAAAATAAAGCCCTCCATTATTTGAATACAAAAACAGGCCTTGGGGATGTCCTTTTTCAGGAGTTTAAAATGATCAGGTGTAAAGAGTGGGTTGGTTACGCCAATAAGACCATTCCAGGAGACTGTGTAGTTGTACGATTTAGGTCTCCGGCCTTGGTCTGCCACATTCTTGAGGTGGCTTGTTATGATTGTTTTGATAGGGCTGCCATTGGTATCCTCCCACTAGGTTTCTTCTACAGGCAACATCACATCCCTAGACCTCGGAAAACGCGAGGAGCTCGAGAGGATTCTTTTAGGCCAGATCACTCGATCCAACTTAGCAATCACTATAATGCCCTATCCACGATTGAAGAAATAGATTGACTGGGGCTAACCGAACAGGGTGATTTAGTGAGTGGTGTCAGGGTTAAATCCACAGGGCTTTCACCGTTATCAGTTTCCAATACCAATTTAGACGGTAAAGCTTCAATTGTTTCTCCAGCTGCCCTTATGCTGCTCCAGGATAATCACCAAATAGCAAGATCTCATACATCCGGGCGTCCAGATCCTGCATCTCAGATGACTTCTATGGTTATTTCCTCCTGGAATAATGCGGGTTTGGAGTCTAAGGTTGTTTCCACTGATTGGTCGTTTTTTTATTGCTGGTGTTGATGTTTGGGCATTTCAGGAAACATGGTCAGTTGAACCAGTGTTTCATGCAGGGTATATAAGTTTTACTAAACCAGCGATTAAGAACCCAAGGGGAAGACCAGTGGGTGGGTTAACTTGCTGGGTAAGGCAATTTGAGGGGATCACTGTAGAGGAAGTCTTCTTTGACTGTCCAGACATCCAGGCTATTAGAGTTAAATCAAAGAAGGGTCTTGATCTATTACTGTTTAATGTTTATGCGAGGGGCCTACCGGGCGGTAGGCGTTCACAGGTAATTGCTGCCCTGGAATCTTTTTTAGCAGAAGGTACATATAACGCTTATATTATAATTGCAGGTGATTTTAATACCTGCTTTGAGCCCCTGGACATAGAAGATGGGAGCCTCAGCGATGAGGTGGATGAGCAATGGGGTGTGCCCCAACTGGTCCTTCATCCTATTAAGAAATGGACGGAAGTTGCCCTCCAACTCAAAGGGCTGTGCCTGGAATGGGGCCTTAGGGCGGTAAATGGCAGGACGGTGTCTGACATGCAGGGTGTGGCGACTTTCGACAATGGGCGCTCCAAAAGCCGAATTGATTACATTTTAGTAAGTGTGGAGTTGTGGTCATTTATTCTTGATATGGAAGTACAAAGACGTCCCGAAAGCGCTCACAATCCGCTAGTTCGCACTTGGAAGAATAGCAGCTTCTGTACCAAACCTAGTACGGAGGCTTTTACATGCCCGAACCAAATAGTTGTGGCTAATGACTTACGAAGGGTTAGGTGGGCCAAGGTAGCCCTTGACAAAAGTAAAGTGCAAGGGATTAGGATCCTGGTCTCAGAGGCAATAAAGGCCTTAAACGATTGTGGGAACAAGAGGTCATTAACGGTAATCTCCCTAGGATCCACAATGATCTCTTCACTGGGCTAAAGAAATTTTTTATCAATTGCAAGCCAATTAGGAAGAGTCCCGTTTACAAACCCAACACTTGGTATAATGCTTCATGTAGGGCAGCTCATAAGGTTATATTAGAAGCCATCAAAATGAGGAAGTACAGCTCCGTTAAACAGTCTCGAATTGCTTACAAATCCACCCTTTGTAAGGCAAAGAGAGATTGGGACGAGGGGCGTTGGCAGGACCTGTTGGTAGCATGCAATAGCAGGAATATGACCCAGTTTTGGGAGTTGATAAAATGGGGAAATGGGCAGAGGACAAATATCCCTAATAATAATGTGGAACCTCAACAGTGGGTTGCTTATTTTGAATCTCAATTCAAGAAGGGTACTCGTAATGAGTCTCCGGCACCTCATATTATCTCAGATGCAACTTTGATATTTAATACTAAAGAGGTTGAGGTAGTTTTAAAGACCATTCCAAATGGCAAGGCTCCTGGTCCAGATTGTATCCCTGCCGATTTGTTTAAGCAAGAGCCTGATCTCTCGTTTCCTTACATTACTAATTTAATCAATGTGATAGCAAGGAGTGCTCCAATTCCAGCGTCTTGGTGCGGCGCAGAAATTATCCCTATCTACAAGAAGGGTGATAGTTCCGCGTCGGCCAATTACAGGCCTATAAGCCTTATCGATGCATTACAAAAAGTTGTAGCAAAAGTTATCCTTGGTAGGATCCAGTTGTGGATGCTTGACGAGAAAATTCTTACCCCGCTGCAGGCAGGGTTTCGGGCACACATGGGGACCCTCGATCAAGCCTTCAGATTCGTCATGATATACTGGAAAGAGGTTTTTTTGGGAAAAGGTATGATTTTCGCGCTTTCGTGGATTTAAAATCCTCGTTTGACCTGGTCCCAAGATGGAAACTGTGGCAGGTATTGCTAGGGCTAGGGATGCCTAAGGAACTGGTTTCTTTGGTGGTTAGGCTCCATTGTGAGAATTATGCTCAGGTACGATGGGGGAAACCAGGGGAGGTCACCGAGAAATTTGCGGTGGGGAAGGGAGTTCGCCATGGGTGCGTGCTAGCCCCCACTTTATTTTCATTATTTATCAACGGGGTCGTGAGGTATTTCGTTAATTACCCCACGGATGCGCCTGTGCTTGCTGGCCATAGGGTACCCCTGCTTATGTTCGCAGATGATACCCTGATTTTATCGAAAACGAGACAGGGGTTTCAGTTGGCTCTGTCTCATTTTGAGGAGTTTTGCTGCGATCATGACTTGGTTGTAAACGTAGAAAAGACAAAGTTCATGGTTCTCCATGGGGCTAGGCCTATAACTTCAAGAGTCTTCATGAGCGGAAGGCTTTTGGAGCAAACTAACGTCTTTACCTACCTGGGGGTTACCTTTGGGGATGGACTGAGTTGGTCACCCCAACTGAAGTTAATGGCACTCAAACACTCGCAATTAGCGGGCGCACTAATTAAAGAACATAGGCAGTCATATACCCAGCCTATAGCCCCTGTGGTTAAAGTGTATTCTACTAAAATAATCCCCGCAATACTCTACGGGGCAGAGATTTGGGGAGCCACTAATTTGTACATCCTATCACTTGCTCAGAACAAATTTTTAAGATCAATTGTGGGTCTCCCGAAATCAACCCCGCAGACCACCCTTTTGCTTGACCTCGGTTGCCACGCCATAGAGGACATTGCACGCTATAGAATGCTGGCCTTTTGGAGAAGGCTTTGGATAACTCCCGAATTATCTTTATTTGCTAAGGGACTGATAGAAGTTAGGGGATTGTAAGGCTCTAATAAAATCTCATGGTTCACTAGTATTAAAACTTTACTTATTAATATGGGGATGAGGGGCTTGTGGGATAGTCCTGAGACTGCTGAATTTCCAACTAAAGCAACCTATAAAGCAGCTTACTGGAATTTTATTAAAGAGATGAGGTGCTCATCTCTGTCCAGCTCTACCCTGACTAGTGATTTCTGTGAGTTTAAAGACGAACCTAGTATGGAAAGCTATTGGGATCTAATAACGAAACTGAGAGATCACAAGCTTTACCATCAGTTTCGAGTTGAGTGCCTTCCATTAAGGAAGTTCACATGCAAGTGGACAACAGGTATAGGAGATAAATGCCCATTTTGTCCCGAGCATATCGAAAATATTGGTCATCTCCTTTACGTTTGCCCTGCTTATTATCAACCGCGAGGTATGTGGCTTAAGCCACTGTGTAGATCCCTGGGAACCAGTTCAGCCCTATGTGCCAAAAGGCTACTGAAAACTGGGTGCAATGACATTTATAGTCATAGGGGTTGCCAAATTTTTTAGCTGGTCCTGGGCTATACGGGAGAAAAACAGTGGGATCCTGATAGCTGGCGAGCATATGAATTGATAGCTTCTGCCTTTTAACTTACTTATTATATTGAAAGTCTTGGTATACGCTATATTTAATCCGGTCTTATTGAATGTTTTTTTTTATTGTTATTATAGGTAATTATATATTTTATTACAAATGTGTATTAATACTAGGTTTTATGGTGTCCAAGATAAAATGTGTGTTTATATGTCTTTTAAGATGAACAATCGTAATTAAAGACTTTTTGAATTGAATTGAATTGCAGGGCTTTCAGGGAATCACACCTTTCCCCGGGGTGCAGCATCAGGACCTACCGCACAAGAACTGGCTCACGTTCCTACCGCACAAGAACTGGCTCCCGCATTATCATGTATTCAGGCGATGTTACATGTTCTGAGACAGGACAACCAGACCTCAAGAGCGAACTAACAAGATATAAGCCGGGGGGGATCCCTGGGGGTGACCATCTGATGAGAATCTTAACACCCAAATAACTGTCCTACTGTAGTGTAGTTCCTATATTCCCAATAGGCTCTGTGCATTGGAATAATATATACTGCAGTTTAGATGTAGGACTAAGGTCTACTAGGTCTCTGCCGAATATATTAGACTTAATTATGTGTGTGCCAGCTAGCTCAGAGGTCACTAGAAACTTTCGCAAAAGTACAAGAAGGGATTAGTTCCTGACAACCATATAACATGACAACTTTGTTTCCCAAGAATAAAAATCAATCTTCAGAGTCGTGAAAACAATAGATAACTATTTTACTCAGTCAATCATGTATACTTAGTTTCACCAGAGTTTGCTGAGAAATTAGAGAGACGGGCGTTTTCAATAAAAGGTATTTACTGTACAGTCTTCTATCTCAAGCATGAGAAATGTACTGCTACAATAGTAATGCTGGTTATAAAGTACAAGGCATATAATACAAACAGTATTGTAAAGTAGTACTGTAAAAGCATGACATGGTTTTTAAGCCATAAGTTGCTTCAAATAGATAAAATGCATAAAATACATACAATGATAAAAGAGATGGCTAAAAGTACTCAACTGGTGCTTCCAAAATACGCCTACCCCGGTGTACCTGACCTAAGCCTAGCACAAGGGAAGAAATAAGTTTTAGGAGTAGTTTTAAGTTTAGTATTCTTTGCCTAGAATCTGCCAAGAGTCTAATCAAGAATTCTCTATGGATCTAATCAGCTCCGTACCTTGGTTAAGAATGAAGGAGGTCTTGTATCTCTCTCTCAGGACTCGATCTCCCAGATACCCGCAAGGGTAAGCTGGAAACACTGGAGCTGGATTTCTCGGCAAGAGATGAAACAGCGTTTCTCAGTGCGTCTGCTGGAGGGTCGGCTTCCTTCGGCACTTGCTGCTGCAGGGCGTCGGGCAAGTAGTAAGTCGATCTGCTCCAAGAACCACCGTGTGTTAGTTTGGACAAATGTAGGCATATTTATACCATGAAGGTGCCGAGTTTGACGCATGATTGGACTTAATAACGTCACTCAAAGGTTCATTTCCTAGAAAACTCCAGGATTTCTTGGATAACTTAATATTCAAGCAGGGGGAAGATCCTAGCTGCTGAAGGCGGGTTTCTCCAAGAAATCGTTGTGAATTCTCGGAACTTAGTGGAAGTAGCCTTGCCGTATTTGGGCTGTAAGGCTCAGGCCAAATATGGTAATGATTTCTATGCCTATATAAGGCTAGAGCAAAGTATACCTATATAAGGGCATGAATCGGGAAAAGTTACACTAGGGTCCTAGATTCGTTTACAACACCCACTCCACGATCTTAAGTTCAATAAGACTAGACCTATAAGCACTGAGCAATTCTAAAGTAAGTGTTTCTCAATCCCACCCAAAATACAAATTTGCATTTGAAAAGGCTTGTTCATATGAAAAAACGAAAGTGAAAATACAATGTATGAGCTAATAAGAAAGCATACCTTCAAATATTTACAAAGCAAATGAAAATATACATTCATGAAATGTCTCTTAAAACTGTACAGAAAAGAAAAATTAAATCAAGACCATTTCATAGCATAAAATTTTAGACCATTGTATTATGATGGCTATGCCAAAATATTGTCAGTAGGAAGTTCTATAAAGAAATCTTGTTCTCTATGAATAGTTCTACTTTAAGCAGAATAATCTGTGCCAAAAAAAATAATTCTAATTTTGGAAAGAGTTCAAAAGTTGCATTTGTAGAAAAGTTTTTAAGCCAGAGGGTTTGTTTTGAAAAATTAAGGACGAATTTCAGAGTTCAGGGAACGCTGTGTCAATATTATCAAAAGTTATTCTCAGAGTCAGGAGAAAACATCAGATCATCGAGGCTGGCAAAAAAGAGGTCTACCGTAGTAGGCGATAGTGGAACCACTTGATCAAGCAGATCAAATGTGCATAGGTGTGGATCATTGCCGTCAGCGTAGGAAGCATTAGCAATGTCAGCAGTCGATGTTACCTGTATGCCTGTAGTTTCTCGTACCTCACCCGTATTTAAACTTGCCGGTGAGATCTCAATGAATGCCGTCATCAGAATTGGCAGCCGTTGGGGGCAACACGATGCATGAGCCGTTACAGGACCTAGCAAGGCGTCAACATACGATGGCAGTACTGATGGAAGTGTGAGACAGATGTCTAACACGCATTCTTCTCCGCAAAGCAGGCATCGCAGAAAAGTAAGATGCAATCTTGCCAGATTGGTCTGAACGAAAGAAACCATGTGGTGTTTAGGTCCCTTAAACGTGCCAAGCCGAGAATCTGTGTAATCCGCTCACGATACCACATTGCACGGAGGGCTTCTTCCATGGACATCTGGGTATCGTTGTTTGCCGGACTTGCCATATCGAAGCAGGAGAAATAAAAATAGTATCCTGGCTACGAGTCCCAAGATGAGAGGTAATCCGCCGAACACAGAGTGTACGAAATTTGGAAAAAATTCTAGGACTGCTTCAAAAGGTGCTAACATTCCCGAAAAAAATGTTTTAAATACATGTGCGATTCCGCTGGTATCGGACATGTTTAAGATTTGGCTCAACATTCCCACAATATGCGTAGGACAATTTGTTGATAAAAGGGCATGTATCTCTGCCGAAGTCCCTGCGACCTGCAGATCATACATTTCTCTAGACGAGGTCAGTGGCACAGTTTTTTGCAAAAGAATGGCTTTCATTATGCTTAAAGTATCAATCCGTATGGAAGAGATATTCAGTGAAGGCAGTCCCTCTGTCTGACTTGCTCCTCGGATACAATACTTGCATACAACAAGTAACCCTGGAGTACCCACTAACGAGATAAAGTTTTCCTGGCAACATGCCACAGCAGCTGTGATCATTTAGTAAAACGTAACTAGCTGCCATTGGATAGCTGTCTGAAAATTGGTTCTACCACTGTGGAGGGAGTACCGTGCAGGTGGCAGGAGAGGATATTTGCAGAACTTGCAGAACCATCGCAGGCTCCATGTAAATTAATACCTTGGCACAAAAGTGTACTACTTAGTGAATTTGTACAATTATTACCACTAAGGAATACCTCTGTTCCCCTATTCCAACATTTGTGTGTGTAAGGTAAAGTCCAACCTTTCATACAGGCCCGCTGGTATATGCTGTAGACAATACTGAAATTGGAAAATCGTCAGTGGTATTGTTATGGTGCCATGAATTATCCATTCTGTGACAGGTTTCTCAGAAACTGTCAATGGCAATCTTTCCAGTTTTTCAATGTTCAGCAACGTATAGTCTGCTCCTTTTTGTGCCAAAGAGATTTGTTTATCTGTAAGGTTAAATACAGAAAACAATGACGTTGTGTTGATTAGACGCCAAGGCACGTTGCCTAAACGCAGATTTTGTAACATGCAGCCTAACTGCATGATAGAACGTAATTGGGACTGGCCATGTTGTAGTATTAGCAAGTCCTGCTCTATTATGTCAATGGCAGAAGATACAATGTTGTCCAAAGAATAAATTCTGGAGGACAGAGTCGTTAACCCATTGTCCACTACAGAGAGACTTTTCTCTAAATTAATACGATCAATTTCTCATATCTTTTCTGCAGTTTCCATTTGTGTTACTTTCCAAGCTTAGTTGTACCCAGCGTATATACCGACGTATATGAAACGTTTTTGACGTGGTTTGCGAGGTCCCAGTAAGAAATCTCGCAAATCATTGCCTTCTTTAAGTAAAGATAAGTGTTGCTTAATTTCCGAAAGTGTAGATGTCTTTAGCCATTCAAGGCATAGCTTCCCTACACTATAAGTAGCTACTATCCCTGGATGTTGTCTCTGGGAGTATCTCGGATCTGGCCTGTTCATTTTGAAACCCTGTGTTTTGTTCCGGAATCTATCTCGACAGTTATTAGTGTCTGTGGGCCAGATTCACCATTTTTTCCAGTCAGGATCAGTTCTGTTTTGTTTTAAAATGTGTGATACGTCTACGTCCTTATCAGTATTGTTATTACTGTCAGGTATGGGATTAGGTATAGACGGTTTGTTTAAATCTTTTATCTTAGCAATGCCAAGACAAGATGTTTGTTGAACAGTGTCATTTAAGAACATTATTTGTTCTGGTATTATGCAGGCTCTGAATAATGCTTCTAAACCTTGCACCTGCCAATCTTTTGTACCCCAGACGGTCTTCGTCTCAATGTTGTCGTTCCAAAAGTCAAAACCCAATGTAGACATTTGAGCATAAAAGTTTGCAGAATAAATTTGTTTAGTGTTGGTCAACATTGTTTTCATTCCTGTCTTATTTTCATTTTTAAAATAAAACGTTTCTGGATTGGTAACATTATACCCTGAGAAGTATTGAAATTTCACATAAAATGTTTTCGAGCTGCCTTTTGCTGGCTTTGGACAATGTTCTCATTGATTGTAAGTAAAAACATTTCTAGGGTTAGCAGATTTATGCAAATAATGATGACCATAGTGATTAAAACAATACATTTGTTCATAATCTGATGAACCTTGTAAGTTTTCATGTTCTGTGAATTTTGCTGACATTTCTAAATCAGACATCATGTTATTAACAGCTTCAAAGTCCCAATCATCACTGAACGTGCTTGGTGATGCAAAGTCACTTAAAGAAACCTTGAATTGGTGTGGAATCTTCAGCAGTTCCACCGGGCCATAAATGTCATAGTCAGTAGTGTCCCATGCTATACCACCAGGTATAGGTACGGCTGTAATTTTCACTGATGACAGGTCTCTTTTTTCACGATGAGATGATTTGTGAGGTGTCAGGACCAAGTTGATTTTCTGACTTGCTATGTCCATAGAACTATATTTTCCATCTATCATCCTTCCCAAGCTTAACACAAGTATCAGCCAGAGTAGGAGAAAAAATACACCTAACCCAATCCAAAATTCAACCCATGGTGAAACCAGATATGTTTAGTTGATGAAAGAGTTCTGTTAACTTTTCTTTGTATGTTTTTATTTTTCATGGCGTTTCTTCAATTTCACTGAGATCCTCTGAAAAAGTATCAAAGTTTATGAAATAGCCAGAAGCAGTTCTGTCAATTGTTGGGATAGCTTCAGGATTATTCGAATTCACTGGAGCCTTTTCTCTTTTTACCATATCAATGTAGTCGGATGTCACATCATTGTAGATTGGTGTGTCTTGACGAACTGTTATTTGGGTATCCAGAGGCATAAGTTCCATTGCTTTGTTGCATAGTCCTTCTTTTCTTACAGCAGGTTTATCAAATGTGATAAGTCTTTCAGTTTGAACCTCTTGGATTGTAGCAAGATATGGATGCCTGCTACTTCTCGGGAGTCCACTGGGCCTACTACTTATTATTGGTTTGACCAGGTCGATTGACACAACTCTGTTCTCCCTTTTACCAGCAAGTGGCGGTAGTACTACTGATCTTGTTCCGTGGATTGCCAAGACAGATACGGCTTTTCTGTAAGGAGGGCCAAATTCCTTTTTTACCGCAATTTTCTCTCTGACTAGATTCCCAATCTTTGGAATCCAGACAGGTCTTGCTGGGACAGGTGGTTTTCCTTCAGTGGTCGTTTGTTTCTGTATTGTATTACTCAGACTTCTTCTTGTTACATTTAAGTCCTGTAAAACAGCCAAACGATCTTTGATATCAAAGGGTTTTTGTTCTACCACTGAAGTCTGACTATCGAGGTCCCCGATAATCATTCTAGTACCAAACATTAGTTCATACGGAGTGACTCCACCCAGAGAATTTCTTGGCAGATTATTAAGACTACGTTGGACACTTATTAGATGTTTGACCCACCCTTCACCTGAACCTAATACCTTGGCTGTTATGGATTGCTTTATGTCACGTTTTTTTCTTTCCACTACCGCATTTCCCTCGGGATGGAAGGGACTAGAATACCGCAATGCAACGCCCAAGCTGACCATGGCCTCCTTGTAAGCCCTAGAGCTGAACGCAGGACCCTGGTCAGAATGTAGTGTGCCAATTGCGTATGTGCCGATAAGGACTCGCAAATCCTTTATAACAGTTCTGTCATCAGCCGAGCGCTGGGGCCACATCCAAATGAATCTTGTGCAGGAGTCCACTGCGACCATAATATATTTATAGTTGACATCCCTAGTTAAGGGACCACAGTGGTCCAGGTAAACACACGCTAGTGGTTTATCTGAAATCAGAAGGGGTGTCTGTGCAGGACGTTTCACCGTCGAAACTTTTATTTTCTGGCAGATTTCACATTCTAGTACATAATTTCTAGTTTGTTTCCTCATGCCCGGCCACCAGTATATCTGTTTTAATAATGACACCGTGGCGGAAATTCCCGCATGTGTAGATGCTAGCCCTTCATGTGCTGCTACAATTAGTCCTAACCTATGTTCCATGTTTGGAATTGCCCTATCCCCCACTCCAGGGATTCGAGCAAAAGGAACATTATTCGCATCAGTTGTATATGAGTACTTTATTGGAAAGCCTTTTGGGAGTGTCTTACCACTGTTTTTAACGGAAGCAGTGACAGCTTGCATTATTTCGCTGTCTATTTTTGTTTTTGACCGAGTAATCGCAGCAACGGAAGCCGTTAACACAGCTACCTTCGCGGCTTCATCAGTCAATGAATTCCCTGCAACGTGAACGCCATCACGCTGATGGCTCAGTGTATGAATCACGTGAGTCTTTTGTAGTTCTTTTTGTAAAAGAACTACTTGTTCCCAAAGCGTTTTATGCTTAATTGTGCCACCTTTCGCGTCTTTGAAACCGTTTTGAACCCAGTTCTGCAGATACTCATTGTAAGATTGTACGCAGTAATACGAATCGCACACTATTAGTGTGGGGAATTCACGATCGGTATTCTCAAGTGCCATCTTGAAAGCCTGTAGTTCAGCTCGCTGAGCTGTACAGTCCCCGAGTGAATGAGTTTTTGTGACCATAGGTCTGAATTTGCCTTCTCGCCAGCGACCTTTAACAATGGCGCACGCGGCACTATAGGCTTGTTTACCCCCAATAGCGGGCTGTGCTGGTCCGTCTGTATAGATTATACATCCATAATGTTCCAGAGGCAGAATTTCAGTCGGCAGAGGACATTCATATTCGTATTGAAGAAATTCTTGTGTCTTTAAATTAGCGTCAAAATGGTATTCAACGTCTGTTGCAGCAAGAGAGTTAACCCATTGAATCCATCTCGGATGTAAAGCTTTTGCATTTGGAATGCTAGCTCTTGTCACTGCCTCTAAGGAGGTACAGGTTCAATGATAATTATACTTTTACCCTGTGCGAGAGCTCTCTCTTTTGCTACTGCAGTTTGAACCGCTGTCAGAATTTTTTCTGTTGATGAGAATTTCATTTCAGCTTGTGTGCACAAGTGTGATTTGTAAGCGATTGGTACCTTTTCACCTTCATTAAAGGTCAGGTATGTGAATTCGCATTTCCCTGGGGTGACACGGATCACTAGATTGTGAACGTTTTCGCATGTCTGTAACTGTTTTTTAGCTATCATGTCTGTTTGGACTGAACGCAGAATTTCTGTGTGTGCTTGAGTCCAATTGGTTGGTTTGAAATCTGGTTTGATTAGTTCGTAGAGAGGTTTAACCCTTTCTGCGTAATTTAGAACATAAGTTCTACCGAAATTCAGGAACCCTCGAATTGACTGTAGGTTTTTCAGTGTTTTTGGAGGTTGAAGCAGCGCACACTTCTCTAGAAAGTTTGCTGCCAGGCTTTTGCCTTCACTTGATAACTCGTACCCTAAAAATAGGACATTGAGGTGGGCAATTCATGATTTCTTAAAATTGAATTTATACCCTTCAGAAGCAAACCCAAGTATTATGGTTACAAATGGGGGTGGGGTTGCACACTACTCACACACCGGCGGTGTCACCCCTAAGGACTCTGGTCAATGTAGTAAAGTGTTCGCGATGCATCATCTTTCGATCTTCTGCTATCTTCGCTGTCTTCGCCATCCCTGGACACGTGTTTCGGGTATTACCCCTCATCAGCAGGGATAGGCCGTGTACTGGGGTTGCCGATGGCTGCCAATATCTGCCAGGTATAGTACCACTCAGGCGCGTAGGTGCGGGATCCCAGGCTCGTCAGCCCACTGCTCAAGGGAGCTTTAAAGTTACAAATGGGGGTGGGGTCGCACACTACTCACACACCGGCGGTGTCGCCCCTAAGGACTCGGTCAATGTAGTAAAGTGTTCGCGATGCATCATCTTTCGATCTTATGCTATCTTCGCTGTCTTCGCCATCCCTGGACACGTGTTTCGGGGTATTACTCCTCATCAGCAGGGATAGGCCGTGTACTGGGGTTGCCGATGGCTGTCAATATCTGCCAGGTATAGTACCACTCAGGCGCGTAGGTGCGGGATCCCAGGCTCGTCAGCCCGCTGTTCAAGGGAGCTTTAAAGGTACAAATGGGGGTGGGGTCGCACACTACTCACACACCGGCGGTGTCGCCCCTAAGGACTCTGGTCAATGTAGTAAAGTGTTCGCGATGCATCATCTTTCGATCTTCTGCTATCTTCGCTGTCTTCGCCATCCCTGGACACGTGTTTCGGGGTATTACCCCTCATCAGCAGGGATAGGCCGTGTACTGGGGTTGCCGATGGCTGCCAATATCTGCCAGGTATAGTACCACTCAGGCGCGTAGGTGCGGGATCCCAGGCTCGTCAGCCCGCTGCTCAAGGGAGCTTTAAAGTTACAAATGGGGGTGGGGTCGCACACTACTCACACACCGGCGGTGTCGCCCCTAAGGACTCTGGTCAATGTAGTAAAGTATTATGGTGTTCACTTCCAAGTCGTCATCTGTAAGATAGATGTCATCAACATAAGATAACGCCTCATCGTCGTACATTTGTAGTAACTCTGTTACTCTAGCTGAAAATAACCCTGGACTATTCTTGAATCCCTGGGGGAGACGGCAAAATTGTCGCTGTGTCCCCAAGGTTGAGAAAGCGGTCAGGTATCTGCTTTCTGGTGCAATGTTTTGACAGAAAAACCCATTTGAAATGTCCAATGTGGTTTTATATTTTTTGCGTACAATGTTATTCATCAGTGCAGCACTATGTACATTTTGTACTGCGAATGTTTTACAACTGGAGTTTAGGTGTTTGTAATCCAAAACTAGACGATATGAATTGTCTGGTTTGGAGACAGGAAACAAAGGATTGTTCATAGATGAGGTGCATGTTTCAATCACCCCTTGATATTCAAGTTGATTTAAAATCTCCCTGACTTGTTTTTTAGCTTCCTGTTTAACAGGGTACTGTCTCTGAGCAGTAGGTTGATTTTTTAACTGTATTTTGTGGTGAGGAGAGTCCTCATCCCATCCTACGTGATTTTTATATAATGCTGGAGCTTGAGCTACAGGCCATTTCCTTGCATATGTATATTTTTTATGAATTGGAATGTGATTTGAGAAGGCTGGCATAATCATTTCTTCGCTGTGTGGACAATCCCTAACAACAACAGGTGGACAGTCTTTTTCAGCTAGAAGTATGTCATAACCCTTGGAAAGCTTGTCCCAAAAGAGAGCTTTTATTTTTCTAGTTATGTCCCCCTCCATCCGGAGTGTTATTTCATATAACTTGCGGGGTGTACTAACCCTGGTGTCGGCAATTTCAACTTGAATGTATTCATTCAAGTCCACTGTCTCCAGATGATCCATCAGGATCTTGCGAGCTATGGTCACTTCTGCTGCGCTGTCTAGCATTGTCTGAGCCCATTCCCCATTCTTGAGTTGTGTCCTCAGAATCCTCGGCATGTTTAATTTTTATGCTTGCTACCTTCTTCTTTGAAAATTGAGCTTTTTTGCTTTGGTGAACGGGTTCTTTGTCTTTGGAATTGACGCGTTCTTCTTTGTGTTCTGATTGTCCTCTTCTTTCTGATTTCTGCAAAGAAGTCTGAAAAGATCGAGAGGGACGTGTGTCATTATCTTGATATCTTTCAGGTTTTCTTAATCTATCTCTATATCTAAGGTTATATCTTTTTTCAGAGGGCTCCCGTTGGGGAGATCTTCCTCCTCGTTCGGGAGATCTAACTCTCCGTTGGGGAGACCTTCCTCTGGACTGAGAACGCTTCTCTCTAGGAAGTGTCTGTTTATTATTTTCCCACTTCTTTCTAGGAGTAGTGAGATTGTTTTTAATAAAAACTTTTTCAGGATTTTCCGTTAATTGTGGTTTTAGTGGTTTGCCACCCAAACTATCTCTACCTAATTCTTCATATGATTTTTCAATGATTCTGGCAAGCTCATATGGTTGCTCAGTGATGTCTGTTTCTTTTAATTTCTGGCGGATTGCCACTGATGCTGCTTCACCTCTAATGTTGGCTAGTAGTATAGCCCATACCTTTTTGAAATCTTTCAGTAATTTCATACCTAGATTTAAAGCTGGTTCTGGACTATATTCATTTTGAATCTGTCTTAAAACATCTGCTTCCCCTTTTATGTTGGCTAGTAATATAGCCGAGACCTGCTTGAAGTCTTTCAGTAATTTCATACCCAGAGTTAAAGCAGGTTCTGGACCGTATTCATTTTGAATCTGTCTTAGAACGTCTGGTATTACCGCCATGGACGGAACACAATGTGTTTTTGTGTAGATTGAAGCAAAGACTGTGCCCCAAGTGTCACAATCCTCTACGTGTGGTGCAATCCCCATAGGTAAGCAGATTGTCAGAATCCTGTGTTTCTCATGAGGTGTACTATCAGAAATATTGCCTCTATTTGAGTAATTTTTTGTGCTAACCAAAACGGAATTTGTTCCCTTTTGGCAGGTAACTTGCCAATGACCGATTGTATAGTCTGTGGTGTTATTTTATTTGTGTTCCCCTGGTGAGGGGTGTGCTGTGGAATTTTTACAGCTGGTTGGACTGTTAATGTCCGCATGACATATTAGACCAATTGTCTATGTATTTTAATTAACTGCTTTAGCTGTGCTAACAATTCCACATCTGACATCCTTTCAATGTCTGGATGTGGTGTCTAGCTGGCTAGTACCGGCCATGTAGCTCCAGGTCTACCTAGTGGACCGAGACTGGTAATGCGATTTTCATGTTTTAGGGCGCCTTTAAACCAGAGCTGATGCTCTTGGTAAGTTAATGGAATTTCAATGTCCTCGAAAGGAACGTATTCCGTTGGAGGTTCCTCTGCTTTGTAGTAGTGGAACTCTCATGTTCCTGCATTTGCTGCTGGAAACTGAATCCATGAATAGAATACCTCTGTCTGCCGATATTCATGTGCCTCTATGACAAAGATTACTCTGCCTCCTCTTGCTGATACTCCATTATTTATCAGTTTGTAAGTTATACTTTTTCTTACATTTACTGAGAGCAGTATAGCATCCGTGTCATTTTCTAGTATTTCAGCGTCATCTAAAGCCGCTTGAGCTGCTACTGCAGATAATTCTTCGTCAGTAACCATTATTTTTTACTTATTGAAGAGTTTGCGAATAAGTTTCAAGGAAACAAAGATTAGGTGCACAATATTTTGGAACACTGCATCCTTCAACGTTGAACAAACCAAAAACTAATACACAGGATTTTTCGTCCTACTCAGTTTTGGCGGATATTATCCTTTCACCCACTCCAGACGTCTTTTGGAGTTTTTACGGGAGAAAGGGGTCTGTGTGAAAAGCACGACTGAGTTACTCTAGTATCTAGCGTTAAATTATCGCCTTACCAAACGTTGGGCGCCATGTAGTGTAGTTCCTATATTCACAATAGGCTCTGCGCATTGGAATAATATATACTGCAGTTTAGACGTAGGACTAAGGTCTACTAGGTCTCTGCCGAATATATTAGACTTAATTATGTGTGTGCCTGCTAGCTCAGAGGTCACTAGAAACTTTCTCGAATAACATGACAACTTTGTTTCCCAAGAATAAGAAATCAATCTTGAGAGTCGTGGAAACAATAGATAACTATTTTACTCAGTCAATCGTGTATACTTAGTTTCACCAGAGTTTGCTGAGAAATTAGAGAGACGGGCGTTTTCAATAAAAGGTATTTATGGAACAGCCTTCTATCTCAAGCATGAGAAATGTACTGCTACAATAGTAATGCCGGTTATAAAGTACAAGGCATATAATACAAACAGTATTATAAAGTAGTACTGTAAAAGCATGATATGGATTCTAAGCCATAAGTTGCTTTAAATAGATAAAATACATACTATGATAAAAGAGATGGCTAAAAGTACTCAACTGGTGCTTCTAAAATATGCCTACCCCGGTGTACCTGACCTAAGCCTAGTACAAGGGAAGAAATAAGTTTTAGGATTAGTTTTAAGTTTAGTATTCTTTGCCTAGAATCTGCCAAGAATCTAATCAAGAATTCTCTAAGGGTCTAATCAGCTCCGTACCTTGGTTTAGAATGAAGGAGGTCTTGTATCTCTCTCTCAGGACTCGATCTCCCAGATACCCGCAAGGGTAAGCTTGAAACACTGGAGCTGGATTTCTCGGCAAGAGAAGAAACAGCGTTTCTCAGTGCATCTGCTGGAGGGTCGGCTTCCTTCGGCACTTGCTGCTGCAGGGCGTCGGGCAAGTAGTTAGTCGATCTGCTCCAAGAACCACCGTGTGTTAGTTTGGGCAAATGTAGGCATATTTATACCATGAAGGTGCCGAGTTTGACGCATGATTGGACTTAATAATATCACTCAAAGGTTCATTTCCTAGAAAACTCCAGGATTTCTTGGATAACTTAATATTCAAGCAGGGGGAAGATCCTAGCTGCTGAAGGCGGGTTTCTCCAAGAAATCGTTGTGAATTCTCAGAACTTAGTGGAAGTAGCCTTGCCGTATTCGGGCTGTAAGGCTCAGGCCAAATATGGTAATGATTTCTATGCCTATATAAGGATAGAACAAAGTATACCTATATAAGGGCATGAATCGGGAAAAGTTACACTAGGGTCCTACATTTGTTTACAACACTACAACCAGCGACTTTCCAGTCAAATAAAACCCAACACGCTAGTGGAAATTCGTCCTTTAATCTAACCAGTGTGACTCCGGTACTCAAGACGGAAATTAATAATATAGCGGGAAGTGGCAGTCTCTGTGTATTTTTTGGGTGGGGGGTTTAATTGCACTTTTTGTCGGCATTGCCCACATCGAGTGTGCGGGCTACTGGACACAGAAGGTCAACCGCTGACGCATTTTCAACATGGCGAAGCCTTAAATGCCTTTATTGTTGTAAATGATCTGTGCCTGTTTGACATCCTAGTCAGCAGCCCCCCAATACAGTACCCCACTTATATGGGTGGAGGAAGGGAAAGTGTAATTGACTTTATGGTAATATCTAGAAAGTTTGCTTTTCTTGTTGGAAGATTCGGGGTGGAGCCAAATAATGGAAGCGACCATAACCCCCCCACTGCCTCCCTGCGTGTAACAGCTCATGAGGAGAAAGGTGATGCCCCCCCCCAGTTCAACTCCAACCAAGAGGTGAAATTGAAATGGAGAAAATAAATCCCCTCTAATTTGAGGAGAGCATTGTTAAGGCTAACTTAAGTTTCATACTGATATGCCTACACCATGACTCTCCCCCAGATATGGTTATAAAGGGCTTCCAACTAATTTGTAGGGATGAATCCAAACGATAAGGTCAGTAGGAAGAAGAGAAGTCCAGGAGACAAAATGGTTCAACGGCTCAAAAGGATCTCAAAAAGGCACAGCATGTAATCCCTCATGATAAAATTCTAATCAAAAATGCGAGACAGGCTTTATGAAAGTATAATCAACCAGAGGAAAGGAGAACTGAGAAGGTTAGCCTGGGAAGATCTTGAGAGAGCCAGTGCATTTAAAGACACCAAGAGCTTTTGGGAGGTCATAAATCGCCCCCTAATGTCGAAAGACGCGAGGGGTATGGGTTCAACGATACCGGGGGGAGTTTGGGAATTTCATTTCTCAAACATATTTAATCCAAACAGTATTTTACCTCAGGAGCTATGCAAAGATGTGCCAACAGATTCAATCGCAAAAACAACAGGTGATGGACAGAATGCAGAACAATGTCATACATTCACCCCAGTACAGAGATCTGGGCCTAAATCCATCGTTTTTTTGCTCACCATGCCATTCCAGTTTGAACCGAGCCATATGCAAATCAGTCTTGACCTTGTGGCCCATGGGAACAGTCCAGCCCGAACTGCCAAGCCAGGTCCTCCCTGGACTGGAAACAAGCATCCAAGGACCAGTTTCGGGCTTTCAGCCCTCATCAGCCTGGATAGCTTGATTCCAGTGGCATGGAGAGCACGGGACTCACGTCTGGGCATACAGTCCCACTCGGGGTGACAAATGCAAAAACAACAGGTAATGGACAGAATGTAGAACAATGTCATACATTCACCCCAGTACAGAGATCTGGACCTAAATCCTTCGTTGTTTTGCTCACCATGCCATTCCAGTTTGAATCCAGCCATATGCAAATCAGTCTTGACCCTGTGCCCCATGGGAACAGTCCAGCCCGAACTGCCAAGCCAGGTCCTCCCTGCACTGGAAACAAGCATCCAAGGACCGGTTTCGGGCTTTCAGCCCTCATCAGCCTGGATAGCTTGATTCCAGTGGCATGGAGAGCACGGGACTCACGTCTGAGCATACCTGTCCCACTCGGGGTGACAAATGCAAAAACAACAGGTGATGGACAGAATGCAGAACAAAGTCATACATTCACCCCAGGACAGAGATATGGGCCTAAATCCTTCGTTTTTTTGCTCACCATGCCATTCCAGTTTGAACCCAGCCATATGCAAATCAGTCTTGACCCTGTGCCCCATGGGAACAGTCCAGCCCGAACTGCCAAGCCAGGTCCTCCCTGGACTGGAAACAAGCATCCAAGGACCGATTTCCGGCTTTCAACCCTCATCAGCCTGGATAGCATGATTCCAGTGGCATCGAGAGCACGGGACTCACGTCTGAGCATACCCGTCCCACTCGGGGTGACAAATGCAAAAACAACAGGTGATGGACAGAATGCAGAACAATGTCATACATTCACCCCAGTACAGAGATCTGGGTCTAAATCCATCGTTTTTTTGCTCACCATGCCATTCCAGTTTGACCCAGCCATATGCAAATCAGTCTTGACCCTGTGCCCCATAGGAACAGTCCAGCCCGAACTGCCAAGCCAGGTCCTCCCTGGACTGGAAACAAGCATCCAAGGACCGGTTACGGGCTTTCAGCTCTCATCAGCCTGGATAGCTTGATCCCAGTGGCATGGAGAGCACGGGACTCACGTCTGAGCATACCCGTCCCACTCGGGGTGACAAATGTAAAAACAACAGGTGAAGGACAGAATGGAGAACAATATCATACATTCACCCCAGTACAGAGATGTGGGCCTAAATCCATCGTTTTTTTGCTCACCATGCCATTCCAGTTTGAACCCAGCCATATGCAAATCAGTCTTGACCCTGTGCCCCATGGGAACAGTCCAGCCCGAACTGCCAAGCCAGGTCCTCCCTGGACTGGAAACAAGCATCCAAGGACCGGTTTCTGGCTTTCCGCCCTCATCAGCCTGGATAGCTTGATTCCAGTAGCATGGAGAGCACGGGACTCACGTCTGAGCATACCCATTCCACTCCCTGTGACAAATGCAAAAACAATAGGTGATGGACAGAATGCAGAACAATGTCATACATTCACACCAGTACAGAGATCTGGGTCTAAATACATCGTTTTTTTGCTCACCATGCCTTTCCAGTTTGAACCCAGCCATATACAAATCAGTCTTGACCCTATGCCCCATGGGAACAGTCCAGCCCGAACTGCCAAGCCAGGGCCTCCCTGGACTGGAAACAAGCATTCAAGGACCGGTATCAGGCTTTCAAGCCTCATCAGCCTGGATAGCTTGATTCCAGTGGCACGGAGAGCACAGGACTCACGTCTGAGCATACCTGTCCCACTCGGGGTGACAAATGCAAACAGATTCAATCGCGGCACACCAATTTAGCTCTTCCCTGCCAGTATGTGAGGGCAAGGATGCCCTGGCGAAGGGGATCGGCTTGAAAGCCCCAGGACCTGATGGGGTCCCTTTAGACCTGTTTAAAAGCAATCCTCAACTTTGGACACCCCTGTTGACCAGTGTCTTTAGAGCAGCGATAACTGGTCCCATCCCATCATCTTGGAAAGAGGCCATAGTAGTACCAGTGTACAAAAAGGTTAATAAGAACGACCTGGCTTGCTATAGACCCATTTCTTTAATTGACGCCACCATTAAGGTGTTGGGGAGTGTTATTCTCGCATGCCTCGATACCTGGGCAGATATTTCCGGGTTTATGTCCCAAACACAATATGACTTTAGGGGGGAATGGGGACAAATAAACAGTGCCTCAATTTGTGTTTGATTATGGATAAGTACATGAGGGCCAGAAAGGGGTGTATCCACCTGGCCTTCATGGACTTATCCAGTGCCTTTGATATGGTTAATCAGGAGAAATTGTAGGCACAGATGGAAAAAATTGTCTTTGAGGAAGCTCTCATCACCCTCCTGCATAGGTTGCACGCGTCCACCACTGTTGCCATACGCATTGGCCCTGGGGGAGAGAAGACCAGGCCCATTGTTTCCACCGAAGGAGTTAGTCAGGGGTGCATCCTGACCCCGTTTCTCTTTCTTCTGTAAACAAATGGCCTAGAGGCATCCCTAATAGAGCAGGCACTAGACTTCCCTAGAATAGGAGGTAACCCGGTTCCTTTGTTGTCGTATGAGAACAATATAGTCTTAATGGCGTTTACCACCAATAGCCTCCAAAAATCATTGAATGTTTTTACAGATGTTATGTTAGCATTGGACTTAAAAGTAGAGTTTATTAAATCTTATATGATGGTGTGTGGCCCCAATCAAACTAAAACAAGAAAATGTATTGTAAAGGGTAAGACCATTGATAAGGTGTCCAATTTTACATATTTAGGGAATGTTTATAATAATAAACTGAATTGGGACCAACTTGTCACAGCAAGGGTACACAATACTAGTCGTGTAGTAGAGGGTCTATTCCGCTTCGCTTGTAAGCTAGGCCAAAAGCCGGTAGCAGAATTGATCACCTTATACAAATCGAAATACCTTTATGTCGCAACCTACGGGGCAGGAGTATGGGGACACCATAAAAGTACTCAGCTACAAATTTTCGAGAACAAGTTTATAAAAAAGATTGTTGATGATCCCAAAAAGTGCCCCCATAGTCTTTTGCCACTCTGAGGTAGGGTTGGATTTTATAGAGCACCAAATTAATATTTCCCCACTGGTTCTCTGGGCTAAAATTTGGACGTCAGAGGACCTAACGTTCTCAAGGGAAATTATCATGGATTGTATTAACCTTGCTATTCCACGGCTCCGTTTTATCAGAGAGAAATCGAATAAGATTGACTTGGGGCACTATTATGATAACCCTGCTAGTATTCACACAAACAGGAAAATGATTATAAAAGAAGCATACTACGCTGAGTCGAATATGTGTCGTCGGCACTCTGGTATGCAATGTCATTCAGATTGGTCCCCCACACAATAGAGATTTTACCTGTCCTTTACTACTAATGCACAGTTTCAATTTCTCATGACAAGATTTCATTTTTGCACGTTGCAAGTTGCACTTTCTTGTGGCCTTTCCTAAACAGTCAGGTTGGTGTGAGAACCTTAATGCTTGTCCTTGCATTAATTTAGCACTACAGAGCACTCTGCACGTTATGCTGTTTTGCACACTTTACTAAGAGCCAAGGGCACGATTCCTAAACCTAATCCTAAGAGAAATTTGCCCTTGTACCTATCAGGAAGGTTTTAATTTTTTAATCTCTTTTTCTACTGTTGCTATTTACACTGCTGTACTAAATTATATTAGAATTGCATTCTCAATAAGGAAACGGTGTGAATAAAAAAAGAAAGAAAATCGTGTTTTAAGTGGTTTTACATTTTTTAATCATGTACTGATCTGATGGAAGACAATAGGAGGTACCAACGCCAGCAACCCAGAGCCTTGACTTTGGGGGGTTCGGGGCTCTGAGGTTGTTAGGCCTAGTTTGTTAAGTAAGTCGTAAATTGCCTCAAATATTTTAATTCTGAGTTTTTAGTGATTTTAGTCACATTATTGAATACATTGGACATGAAATGTTTACAGTTTTATGTATGTTAAACATTTATGGTACGCTTGAACCAAATAAAAGTTATTTTGATGATGACTCCGGTACTTGTTCCCTTGGCTGCCCCTGAACGGTTCAGTGGAGATAGCAGTAAATTTACTATCTTCATGAACCAATGCCTTCTACAGTTTCTATGTGGGCCTGCAGCATTTCAGGATGATGAGCAAAGGTGGCGTTTGTCATTTCCTACTTGGCTTGTGTTAGAAAAGGGATCCTTAGTTGGCTGAGGTATGCACCCAGACGAGACAGGAACCATGTAAGAGGGTAGAACCGGGGACCCGTTATACAAACTCTAATGTACCTGTGGGGACGCCCACAATGCTCCATACACGCCGACTTCAACTGCAGGGGAAAACACCGCGTCAGCCAGCTACACCCATCTCTCGTATTTTCCCACGGCAGGACGAGAAACCGGAAGGAGGAGGGGCTGACCCCGGAACCATTAAGGCTGCACCAGTGAAAAGAAGCAGGACCCAGGGAGGAGGGTTGCTGACCAGGAAGAGAACCGAAGTCCAGGAAATGAGAGCAGGAGAGACTCCGAACGGGACCAGGAAGAAGACGCCGGTCGGGACCAGGACGAAGACGCCGGGGAAGCCGAAGGATCGGAAGACCACTGGAGTGAAAAGTGGTGGTATCCCCCGGAGGAGGCTGTCAAGCGGCCGTAACTCAGGAGAGTTACGGCAGGGCCGGTGACTGACGGGGTTCTGGGGGAAGTTCGGGACGGGAACAGGGGAGGAGGGAGGAGGTTGAATAGTGGGAGGATTTGTTTGGGTTACTGATGAACACGGGCTTAGGTCTTGCATTACTGTTCCTGCGTTAAATCCCTACACGTATCTCCTGGCATATCCATATCCTGATCTATCCCTCCTATGTACGTTTACCCTCACGTCGGAGTAATAGAGTAAACCGTTTTGTCACAATACCCACGTGGCTATCAAGCTTTGGTCATACGACATTAAGAACAGTGTCTTCGTTTTTTATTATTATTCTTTATCTCACACTGGTGCGGTGAAGGGTAGCATAACGCCGGTTGCAACAACAGCACCTATCACTCATGGACTCTTTTTCCATCTCTTTCTGAGCATTCGGGAGGAACCAACCACGGCGAAGGACTCCAGATTAACCCCGTTGAGCACAAGCTCAGAAGGTGACGAGGCAATCCAGGAACAACCAACTACCATAGCCAGCAGAGAAGAAACCCTATCAGGGAACCTAGAGACTCTCCCAGTAGTGAAACCCAAAACTCTCCTTTCTGATACAAAAATAAACACCCTTGGAAAATACATCCAGCCTCCGCGCCTGCATATCCGACTCGCCCTCCCACAAGTGGTGTCAGAAGTGGGATCCAGGAGAGACATGAAGGCTGCTTTAGCCAAGATGGCTGAAAACCAGGAGCATCTGGGAAAAGTTATGGAGAGATTCTTGACGGTAGTGGAGGAAGATCGAGGAAAAATCCAACAAGCTCTTACCGGACAAAGCCAGTCACATGGAGCCGCCATGGATAAGATCACCGAAGTACTAGGTCAGCAGCAGGGTCCTACTCCCCTTTCCTCTATAGTTCTCCAGCGATATGTGAGCGGGGAGGATCCTGATTTCTTCTTTAATAACTTTGAGCGGATAGCCTCGGCTGTCACGTGGCCCGCAGACAAGTAGGGTCAATACCTAGGTCCCCTCCTTTCAGGAGATCTCCAAGCTGCATATCAAGCAGCTACAATTCAAGGAGTTGTTCCTTATGCCAATATTAAACAGTGCATTATGGAACGATTAGGAATAGATGACGAATCCTATTGAATAAAACTACGACAAATCAAAGAAGGCCCACAAGAAACCCGTAGAGCCCTGTACTTTAGAGTGAAGGACATGAAAGACCGATGGTTGAAACCCGCCACCACCAACAAAGATGGTATAATTGCTAAGATATATTTGGAACAATACTTGACTTCCCTTCACCCGCCCATCCAAAGATGGGTACGCCAACAGGCTCACCTCACTCTAGAGACCGCGGTGGAGATTGCCAGTGCATATAGTCGAGCACAAGAGATCCAAAAAGGAAGGGACGACCAACCAAGGAAACCTGGAGGAGGTGCTGCTCATAAAGCCCTGCGACCTCCGATGGTAAAAAAACCCGAACCCGTTACCATTATCCCTGGAACACCACTGGTGCGTCTTCCAACCACAGGGCCACAATGCTTTCACTGCGGGGGAATGGGTCACATCGCTAGGTTTTGTCCCCAAAAGGAAGAACCCATGAAGATCGGAGTAGCCCGCAACTATTATTGTTCTCACTCAACGAAAGGAGCACCTTCCTATCATTGTCCGGTTATTGTGAATGGACAAACGGCTATGGCATTAGCAGATACAGGTTGCAGCCAAAGCGTTATTCGGCCCCAAGATTTAGACCCCTGGATAGGCCCTATAGAAGGAACTGTGGCTATCCGTTGTGTACACGGAGACACCAAACAATATCCCACTGCCAGAGTTTGTATACAACATCAAAACGATCCTGGAACTTCCCTAAAGGTGGGACTTATTCCCAATCTACCTGAAGAAGTCATATTAGGGTGTGACTATCCTAATCTGCCTCAAATGTTACAGCAATCCACCCCACAAGAAGATGACTGGTGGGGCTCAGCTCCTTTTTCTACGGAAGAAAACCCCGAATGGCCAATTTCCAAAACCAGGAAAAGCAAAAAGCAAAAGAGATTAGAAAACGGAAACCCCTCCCTTGTATTACCTGTAATATCGGAGAAAACCCCTTGGGAGGCGGATCAGGATTTCCATGCCGCACAAAGGGAGGATCCGGTACTGCAAGAGGCTTGCAACTCAGCTTTGGAGGATGAAGATCCCCAATGTGTAGGTCCCTACTTCTTTGTTAAAAAGGGGTTGTTGTATAGGAAGGGAAGTCCCACCCAAAATCCCCAGTTGTTAGTCCCAGGTCCATTCCAAGAAAAGGTATTGTTTTTGGCCCACAGTCATTTATTAGGAGGACACTTTGGGACTGAAAAAACTGAAAAACAGATTGTTGAACGATTTTATTGGCCTGGTATATACCAACAGATTAGAAGGGATTGTAGAGAATGTCCTGTATGCCAGAAGAACAGTAGATATCGGCCCCCTCCAGTTCCCTTACGACCTTTGCCCATTATAGACGAGCCCTTCTCTAGAGTGGGTATGGATATTATAGGTCCTCTGTTGCCCTCACGAAGCGGGTGCCGCTATGTACTTGTCATTGTTAATTACGCCACCCGATTTCCAGAGGCTATGGTCTTACGTCGGCCAGATGCCACCAACATTGCTAAAGCAATGATAAATGTATTTTCCCGAGTCGGGTTCCCAAAAGAGATCCTAACGGATCAGGGGACGCCTTTTGTGTCAAAAATTATGAGACAGGTGTGTGCTCAGCTAGGGGTTAACCAAATTAGAACGGCGGCATACCATCCCCAGACCGATGGGTTAGTCGAACGTTACAATGCTACTCTCAAGACTACCTTAAAAAAATGGTTTGACCTGGAAACAAGGAAATGGGAAGACATGCTTCCTTTAGCCTTGTTTGCCATACGGTGCAAAGTGCAGAAGAGTACTGGTTATTCCCAGTTTGAACTGCTGTATGGTCATCAGCCAAGAACCCTGCTTGAAATGGCCCGAGAGAAATGGGAAAACGAACCAGATAACACCCGGCTTCTGGTGGATTACGTATCCGCTTTAAAAATATGCCTAAGGCAAATCCGTGCCATAGTCAGGAACAACCTAGAGGAAGCCCAGGTGTCACAAAAGGGACAATATGATAAAAGGGCAAAGGAAAGGTCCTTTAACGTAGGAGACTCTGTACTGTTAATGATGGCTTCATCGGACCACAAGTTACTGGGTCAATGGCAGGGCTCTTATACGGTGACAGAAAAAGTGACGCCTGTCACGTATCGCATAGAGATAGATCCAACACGGGGAGTTTCACAGATCTTTCACATTAATTTACTTAAAAAATGGGAGGGACACCTACCCGTAGGGGTAGTCAACACCGAAGATCAAACCCCTCTGTTTGCCCAGTGCATAGATCCTGCCCTACCCCTGGAATTAAGGAGGGATCTCACTCACGTTCTTCTCCCTCTACAGAACAACTTCTCCTTAACCCCAGGGAGGACAGCTTTAGTCGAACATGCCATTAAGACACCTCCCGGGAAAAAAGTACGTCTTAGACCTTATAGAGTGCCAGAAGCCAGGCGTAAGACCATTAGGGACGAAGTCCAAAAGATGATACAGATGGACATCATTGAGCCCTCCATAAGTAAATGGAATCCCCCGATTGTTTTGGTACCGAAGCCGGATGGCTCGGTGCGCTTTTGTATAGATTTTAGAGAAGTGAACAAAATATCTGAATTCAACACATATCCTCTCCCAAGAGTGGATGAAATGGTCAAAAGGATAGGACGAGCTAAGTACATGAGCACCCTTGATCTCTGCAAAGGGTATTGGCAGATACCATTACGCCAACAAGATAAGGAGAAGACAGCGTTTTCCACGCCCGATGGCCTCTTTCAATTTAAGATGTTACCTTTTGGGTTACATGGGGCACCTGCTACATTTCAAAGGCCTATGAATCTAATATTGCGACCCCATGAACAATATGCAGGGGCTTACATTGATGACATAGTCTTCTACAGTGATTCTTGGACACAGCACAAGACACATCTAACACAGGTGATACAAGCTTTAGGATCCTATGGGCTCAATATCAACCCTGCCAAAAGTCATCTGGCAGCTCAAACAGTAAAATACTTGGGCTATTTATTAGGAGAAGGTGTCATTAGACCTCAAGATTCCAAATTATCAGCCATTTCACAGGTTCCCTTTCCCCTGACAAAAAAGGATCTCCATTCCTTTTTGGGGTTACTCGGTTATTACCGACGTGTTATACCCAACTTTTCTCAAACGGCAGCCCCCCTCACAGATCTGTTACAAAAAAATGTAAACACAGAACTCGGATTGAAAAATCCTTACCTGATATACTGCAGGCTTTCGAGGCTTTAAAAGGGTCCCTCACCTCAGAGATGGTACTAGCAAGTCCTGATTATTCCCTTCCGTTTGTTTTACAAACCGATGCGTCTGACCAGGGGTTAGGAGCCATATTGTCCCAGGTGTCTGCACAGGGTGTAGAGAGACCCATCATATACCTCAGCAGAAAACTCTTTCCAAGAGAACGCAATTATGCCGTAATCGAAAAAGAGGCCCTTGCTATCAAGTGGGCAATAAAGACCCTAAGGTATTATCTAGAAGGAAGGGAATTTACCCTATACACCGATCATGCCCCCTTAGAATGGTTGTCTAGACATAAGGGTAACGAGAGGGTGATGAGGTGGTTCCTGGCCTTACAGCCTTATAGATTCCAAACTAAACATCGTAAAGGAGTAGAACAAGGAAACGTGGACTTTCTATCAAGACATCCCCAAGAACATACCCCTAGTAGTAGGACAGCAAGGGACAGGGGATGTAAGGGGGTAGAACCGGGGACCCGTTATACAAACACTAATGTACCTGTGGGGACGCCCTCAATGCTCCATACACGCCGACTTCCACTGCAGGGGAAAACACCGCATCAGCCAGTTACACCCATCTCACGTATTTTCCCACAGCAGGACGAGAAACCGGAAGGAGGAGGGGCTGACCCCGGAACCATTGAGGCTGCACCAGTGAAAAGGAGCACGACCCAGGGAGGAGGGTCGCTGACCAGGAAGAGTACCGGAAGTCCGGGAAACGAGGAGAGCAGGAGAGACGCCGAACGGGACCCGGAAGAAGACGCCGGTCGGGACCAAGACGAAGACGCCGGGGAAGCCGAAGGATCGGAAGACCACTGGAGTGAAGAGTGGTGGTGTCCCCCGGAGGAGGCTGTCAAGCGGGCGTAACTCAGGAGAGTTACGGCAGGGCCGGTGAGTGACAGGGTTCGGGGGAAGTTCAGGATGGGAACAGGGGAGGAGGTTGAATAGTGGGAGGATTCGGTGAGTTACTGAGGAACACAGGCTTAGGTCTTGCATTAATGTTCCTGCGTTAAATCCCTACACGTATCTCCTGGCATATCCTGATCCTGATCTATCCCTCCTATGCACGTTTACCCTCACATCGGAGTAATAGAGTAAACCGTTTTGTCACAATACCCACGTGGCTATCAAACTTTGGTCATACGGCACTAAGAACAGTGTCTTCATTTTTTTATTATTATTCTTTATCTCACACTGGTGCGGTGAAGGGTAGCATAACGCTGGTTGCAACAACAAGCACCTATCATTCATGGCCTTTTTTTCTCTCTCTTTCTGAGCCTTCGGGAGGAACCAACTACGGATGAGGACTCCAGATTATCCCCGTTGAGCACAAGCTCAGAAGAAGACGAGGCAATGCAGGCACAACCAACTACCATAGTCAGCAGCGAAGAAACCCTATCAGGGAAACCAGAGACTCTCCCAGTAGTGAAACCCAAAACTCTCCTGTCTGATACAAAAATATACACCCTTGGAAAATACATCCAGCCTCCGCGTCTGCATATCCGACCCGCCCTCCCACAAACCACCATTCTAGTCAAGGTAAGCTAGATAGATACACACTAAAAGATGACCTGTGCTCACTCTTGAGTAGCTTAGTACAGAGTAGCCAAGCTTAGCTAAAGAGGCAATGTGTAAAGAATGTTTGCAACAAACTCACACAGTAACACAATGAATACACCACAAAATGACAGGTTTAGAGAAATAGATTATTATATCCTAAACAAAACAAGACCAAAATGACAAAACTCCAATGTATAGAAGCTGAGATATTGAATATTAAAAGAATAAATGTAGTAAAGCGCTTTGAAGCAAGTAGCGCTAAAAAGGTTACTTTAGGTAGCGCTGGACCATGGTAAAGTCAAAGTTTGGGCTGATTGCGATGGAGCATCAACCAGCTACAGCCCTGGTGAACAAAGTACCTTTTCTGGTCGCAAACAAGATGCGTCAATGTTGAGTCCCGCAGGATCTGCTACACGCAGACAGGAGATGTGTCAAAATCCATGTGGAAAGTATCTGGGCTATTTCCAGTTAGTGAAAAAAGGAAGAGATCCCTTGGTGGCACCACTTGAACAAATCAGTCGGTATACACTTTACACCAATAATAGCTCATGTATAAGAAGTGATCACTAGCATAGGATAATACACAATCAAATTCTATAGATTTCTTTATTTTTGGATTTTTAAAAACAAATTTTGAGTATTACAAATTCTAAAAACAGTACATTACAATTGCATTAAAAACATGTACATTAGCACCACATTTGTATCCATATTTCATTAAAACAGCAATAAAAAAAGATATAAAAAATGTTTCTAAACAATATATAATCAAAGAAAAAGGAGAGAGACAAACAACAGACAATTCCTATTTGTCATATGTAAACACATCAGGGAACCTAATTTTTAAGAAACTAATCCTGGACACACTCAAAATATCGTGTCTGCAGAAAAGGCTCTATCCATTGATTGGGTTAGATCTGGGCGTCGATCCGTTTCGATGGTTTTAGTTATAATAGACCATCTTTTTCAAGACAGATTTGATACGTCTCTCCTATAACAGGCACAGGATGGTTTCCACTTTCAAAGGAATCCTTATATCATATTATTCATTTGCGTTATATTTGTTCCACCTTTCATATCTTTCCATTTCAATCATCAGGATAATTTCTTAAATTCTTAGTATTCTTTAGTTGCTTTTCACATCTATTGGTCGTTAATTCAAACAAGTCCCTTTCATGTTCCTTGTCTGTTTTTATAACATAATCTCCTTTTACGTGCGCTATATATGCAGTCTTCTCCTTCACCTCGTGCAATTATAGATGGCAACTTTGGAGGCGATACAGCAATTATATCCCTATTTCATGTCTCTCCGTTAGCTTGCACTGTATTTTTATTCGTCTTGTTCCCCTTGCCAGATTACATAAGGCGCCTCGGTAGAGATTCAACAAATTATAACCCCTGTTTCCTGGCTATTTAAAAAGGTATTATTAGTCCTCCCTTAGCGATGCAATCCCCGATGTGATTTTAAATCATGTGCCTCCTGGTTCGACTTGGTATATTCTCAGAGATGCAAGCACTGATATCGAGGTTAGGTCACTCGTCCTTTCCCGGGTCGTCTTTACGGAAAGCGGCTAAATATTTCCAGTTAGCCAGGCACAGGAGCAGGGGTAGAGACGTTGACATCTACACGTCTCAAGCAACAGGAGGCAAGCTAACAAGTCCTAGGAGATCACTTGGAGTAAAAGCGGAGTCCGGCTGTCTTTCAGCAGAGTCAGAGAGTAGCAGGCAGCAGAGCAACAAACAGAAAAGCAGGCCTTCCAGATCAGCAGTACAGTTGAGTCCTTTAAGCAGTACAGAAAATCTTCAGTTACAAGTCCAGTAGTGTTTGATTTGATGGGTTCAAAAACCCAGTACTTATGCTGAAAAGTGCTTTTAATGTAGGCGTGACTTTAAAGCAGCTCTCTGAAGTGCACAAGGATCCCTTTCAATGCAGTCCTGTCTGCCAGGCTGTCTGTAGGGGGCTAATCAGTCCTTTGTGTGCGGACAGGACACAGCCTATTCATGTGAAGTGCTAGCCCCTCCTTTCCATCCTGCCCAGGCAAGGCCATCAGAATGCAGATGTATTTAGATGGGTACTCAGATACACCTATCTTCCTTATGTTGTGGCTGTCTAGAGGGAATGCTCAAAGTGTAGCTGTCACCCACCCTGGACATGCATTGGAGACAGGCTGTAAGGCACACAGAGCAGTAAGTGCAGAGAATTGTCCACTTTCTAAAAGTGGCATTTCTAAAACAGTAATGTTAAATCCAGCTTCACCAGTAAGAAGGATTTATCATTTGCATTCCAAAGATTGAAAAATGTAAAATATACTCCTTTTTTATTTAGGGATTACCCCATAAAAGTGTATAGGGAATCCCCAATGTTAGCCTATGAAAGGGGTAGGCTTCACAGTAGTGAGAAATTTATTTGGGTGTTTGTCACTACTAGGACACGCAAAGATAAAACACACGTTCCACCTTTTACTTACATGGCACCCTGCCTTTAGGGTTACTTATGGACTACGGTAGTGGGAACCTATATGCAATGAAAGAGGAGCTTAAGGCTTGGCAAGTAGTTTTAAATGCCAAGTCGAAGTGGCAGTAAACTGCACACACAGGCACTGCATTGACAAGTCCGAGACAGGTTTGAAAGGCTACTTATTTGGGTGGGTGGCACAATTAGTGCTGCAGGCCCACTAACAGCATTTGAAGTACATGCCCTGGGTATATCATTTTACAAGGGACTTACCAGTACATCATAAATGCCAATTTCATCATGTTTAGTGAACAAGCACATTCACTTTAGCACTGGTTAAAAGTGGTAAAGTGCTCGGAGTCCTTAAAACAACAAAAAGTATCAGCAAAAACAGGAGGTAAAAGGCAAAAAGTCTCTGGGAAGATCACCCTAAGGACATCAGGTCTAACAGTTGGCACTGCAGCTAAATTGGTCTATCCCACTTGTAGAAAATGATGATTCAGTTCTTTATAATTTCTTAGCTTTTAAAGAACAAATGCGGGCAACTGTTTGCTAAACACACTTTCATGCAGGCACGCAATACAGAACTTTTAAACCTCAGACAAGGACACATTCTGTCATAAATGGTAGATCCTACTTAAGACTGTTCCGATTTCATAGACTTGGAGGCTAAACTGGATCACGTATTAAGTAAAGAAAAGGGAAAGACTGATGTCCCTCAGGTTTACAGGTTTAGAGGGGAGAAAAAGAAGAAACTAAACCCAGCAATGTACCTGAATCTATGCAAATAGGAGTAATCAGAGGGGCTCTCACAATGGAAGAAGAGGACAAAATACGTATTTTGAATTTATGTCTTTATGCTAGTAAGGGGGGGTATTATGCTTGTGAATGCCGCGCAAAACAAAAAACATTAATCCCCCCAAAAATTGTTGTTTTTGAACATCCAAAAATTAAGTGCAAATACTCTTTCTCTGGTTCCACAAAATTTTACCATTACAGTTATCGTGGTTATCAGAAACTCTAACCAGAGGGTTCTCCCTATCCTGTGGAATCAAGGGCAACCAGTAACTTCTTAGATATTGCGTTAGCAAAGACTTTTGGCATTCCTTGTCTCTGAGAGAAGGAACCAGACCCAGTCCGGGTGGTGGATGGGTCAGGGTTATCATCAGGTCTAATGACCTTTTATACTTTTATACTGAACCCAATACTAAGATATGTGATAACAGTCACTCCGAGGAAATCAGTCTTGATCTTATTGATGCCCCTACATTTGGTTCCATTTTAGGGGTGCCTTGGTGGCAATCACATAATCCCAGGATTGATTGGGTAGCACATACAGTCACCTTGGATTCTCAACATTGCCTACAGCACTGCTGTCAAGTAGCCATTGATTGTGCTTCCGCTCTCACATTTGACTCGTGTGTTAATCTAGAGTCCCAAAATCCTTTATCCCCATCTGCTGTATGCTGATGTTTTTGATAAAATAAAAGCCACCCCACCACAGTTTCGACTGTTGGAAAGATCTTGTAACAGCGCCTACACTCTCATGTAGGAGGATCAGAACTAGAAACCCAACATTTGAGAGAATATCTGGAGGGGATGTTGTCCTGTGGATTTATAAGACATTCCTTCTCACCTGTCTCATCTCCTTTGATTTTTTTGTGCCAACAAAAGAGGGGGGATCTCCTTGTGTGCATCAATTATAGGGCCCACAATAAGGTGACTATAAAGAATACATATCCTTTGCCATTGATACCCATACTACTTGATCAAATACGGCATGCCACTATCTTCACTAAATTAGAACTTCAAGGCGCATACCATCTCATTCGAATCCATGAATAGGACGAATGGAAGACAGTGCTCTGCGTCAAATTTGATTTGAATTAATACTGCGGCTTGCCGTTTAGGTTGTGTAATGCCCCTGCGGCATTCCAGTTTTTCACAAACAAGGTGTTTAGGGAAATTTTTGATCTTTTTATATTTGTCTATATAGATGATATCTTGAAATGTTCTAATAACCCACAGGAACACAAACATCATGTTAAAAAGCTTCCACAAAAGTTGCTGGAACAACACTTATTTGTCAAGCTAGACCGGTTCATGTTTCAAGTCCCTCAGTTAGACTTTTTGGGCTTTGTTCTATCCTCAGCTGGAATCCAAAAGGATCAAAAGAAAATAGAAACAATACTGATGTGGCCTATCCCTACCAGTGTAAGGGAACTACAGGCCCTACTTAGTTTTGCTAATTTCTACAAGCATTTTATTACCCATTTCTCAGATATCATTACCCCAATCACTAACCTACTCAGAAAGGAGGTTTTCTTTCATTGGTGTACTGAAGCTCAAAAAGCTTTTGACTTGTTAAAAACAAAATTCCCTTCAGCTCCTGTCTTGGTATGCCCGGATCCTGTGTTACCTTATTATGTGGAAGCCGACACATCCCAATATGCTGTGGGTGGGATTTAGTCGCAGAACGACAACGAAACTGGCCTTGCATATCCTATAGCTTTTTTTTCTAAAAAGTTCTTGCCTGCAGAACAAAATTATACTATTGCTGAAAGAGAGTTGCTGGCAATCAAGCTAGCATTCCAAAAATGGAGGGGCTTGGCACCCGATCACCATATACACTGACCATAGGAACTTGCAGTTTTTTCACTCTGCGCAAACTTTAACACCCTGAGAGATGAAGTGGGTTTTGTTCTTTAATTAATTTGATTTTGTAATCACCTACTGGACAGATGCACAACAAGCAAAAGCAGATGCCCTTTTTTAGGTATCTGTATTACTCCCCAAAATGAGTAAAAAACTCTAGCTACAATATCCATTATACCAATTGATAGGGTGATTGGTTGCTGTTTCACAGAGGAGTTCCTTGCTGAGATTAACAAAACACTGCAATTAGTGGACCACAGCATGTGGTTGTCTAATATTTTGTATTCTTTAAAAGAGAAGCTTTTATAGCATAAGAAGAAGCTGTTCATTCCATCTGGGTATGGAGACCAGATTTTGCAAAGTTGCCATTCTTCATCTTTAGCCAGTCATCCTTGGGTAGCAAAAACCAGGGAATTATATACTAGACAGTTTTAGTGGGAGAAACATGCACAAGATGTGCAGATCTTCATAAGACCCTGTTCAAAATGTAATAAAGCTTAGAAAGTTCCACCTGTGGCCCTTTTACAACCACTCATAGTTTCCCCCTACCCATGGCACACCATTAGTATGGATTTTGTTATGGGTCTCCTGTAAGACCTGGGTCACACTGCCATTCTTTTGGTGGTGGACTTATTCTTCAAGATGGCTCACTTTGTCCCTCTTCCTAAGGTGCCCACAGTTGAAGACCTAGTTGTTACATTCATCAACATGTAATAAGACCCCATGGAATACCCTCAGTCATAATATCTGATATGGGACTACAATTCATATCTAGATTTTGCCAAGCGGTCTGCACATCTCTACACATGGACCTCTAGTTGCCATCGTCGTATCATCCACAAACTGATGGGAAAATGAAATGTACCAATCAGCCCATGGAACAGTACCTACGCAGCCTGTTGTCCATAATAACCAGTAGCTGGGTTAAAGCACTTCCCGTGGCAGAATTTGCCTATAAAAATGGTTACCATTCGCTTTAGGCATGTCTTCCTTTTTCTGTACCAAGGGCTTTCATCCCAAAACTATACCATTCAGCCCACACACAAGCCACCGGCACTAGATGCTCGTTGTACAGTGCTAATAGACATTTGGAAAATTGCACAAACAGGTTTACAGATTGCTAAGGAGTACATGAAAAATCAGGCAGATAGGCAACGATATCCTTGGCCCGTGGTGATCTTGTTTGTTTGGCTTCTAAAAACCTGCTTTTTAAGGGATCTAAAAGCTTTGGCCCTATTATGTTGGGCCATTCAATATACTACAAGTGAGAAATCCAGTGGTCATGAAACTAGAATTTCCTGCAAATTACCAGATCCATCTAGTGTCCCATACCTCCCTACTCAAGCCCTTTGTTCGCACTACTCATCCTCTTCCACCCTGTTTGTATTGAGGAACATGAGGAATATGAGGTAAATCATATCCTTGACACCCGGACATGTCAGGGGAAGTTCTTCTATCTGGTGGATTGGAATGTTTATCTGCTCAAAGAGTGTGCTGGGGAACCTTCCAATCATGTGCACATTCCCCACCTCGTACGACTTGTCCATTCTCGTAATCCCACTAAGCCATGTCCCATTTGTCAGCCATTGGGGAGTACTGTCACATCCCACATTTCATGCTCTGTCTATTCCCCTCCTGTGTCCTCATGCAGTGGTGCAATTGTCCTCCTTGAAATCGATGGTATGACCCCCTCATCGCTTTCCCTTCATTCCCAATTCTTGGCGGTTCATGTCTCTCTGTTTGTTTATGTCCACAGCTTGGTTTTCATTCCTATATGTTGTGGTACTTTGTGAGGATCTTGTGGGGTTCCTCGGTTGTTTTGGGAATTAGGTTTTCACCTTTTGTTAAGGCCTCCTTTTGTTTCTTTTAGTTGCCACTGTACGCGAGATCTCCACTCTACAATATTTATGGCCATCATGCGCTGGGGTACAGTCTGTTTACCCTGACGCTTGGCTTTGATCCTCCAAGCATGGAGAAGAATCTTCTTATGCCGGTTCTGGATTTCCTGTTTCCTGTTCCCCCATTCAGGTTTCTTAACCCAATGGCCCAACAGAGCTCTTTTAAAATTGCTGGATATACCAGAATCTTCTCAGCTGGATAAAGGGTGCATCAAGACTACCCAATTTATTAATTTTTTCTACTTCATCGTCTTCCTATATAGAGGTTAGTGCACTGTACCATACTCTTCTTTTTGATGGGATTATAGTACTGGCTCCATGGACTGTAATTAGCAAACCTTAGCCTGTATGCACAGCATGGGGCAGCTTTTTTTCGTGTTCCCTATCAAGCGTCTGTATTATACGACAGTGAGTTCTAGAATTCATCAAAATAGTGATACTGTTCTTCTACAGAGTCCCTGCTTTGGCGTCCCATTTTTCCTATGCTGTGAATAGGAATTCTTGGATATATTCCTATGATTTATTTGGAATTTTGGACATTTGGCATCTTCAATTTCATTAAATTTGTGAGTGTATTTCTGGTGCTTGGAGGGAAGTGACTATGGGGCGATACTCTGGGCAACCTTATATTCTGAATGATACCCCTTTTGTCATGGTCATCCAATGGAGGCTGGGGGTGAAGGGGTTAGTCGCGTCCACTCATTGGGCTTCTTTCCCCTGTGTGTATGATGCAGTGACTGGAGAGAGAGTGGCGCCACCTTCATTAGACAATTGATGCCCGTTATGGTTCTACAAGTCCCAGAATCCATTGGGACACAAGGCTGGAATGAGGACCAGGCACAGCCCGGGTTTTGGTACTCTATAAAACCCCTCCCCTTCCTGGGGTCGGGTCTTGACAATCTTGGTATTTCCTGGCTGGAGTTCCTGTTCCCGGTTGATTTGTTCAACTGCTGCTTGGAAGCATTCAGCATTTCCCCGAGCTGGTTTCTCATTCTTGAATGGGTGAGCCGGCTGCTCCGGGGGTCATCGTCTCACGCCACCGTCATCAGTGGAGACCGCAAGGTATTGTCTGCCCGAAGTCGGGAGTCAAGCGCAGAAGCGCTCCTCCCGCAACCGTGACTGTATTTCGAAGCCCAGCTCCGTTGTTGGTTACAGACAGTGGGTGAGCATGGGCAGGATGTTCTACTTGCGACGCTGTGTTTGTTTGACAGCGGAAGATACATGTTCTCACTGTGATTCTAACAGCGAGAACTTTCTTCAGATTATGCCTTTGGCCTCTAGCTGCGAGGGAACGCTGCCTCGGCTATCACTTCAAAGGAAACTAGTGGGTTCTAGCAGGATTTTGGCATTATTTGTGGGCTCATTCATTCCTGGATGTTACCACTGTGAGCTTGATCATGACATTGTTCCTTTTATTTACGTTTCTCTCTTTATCAAAGACTAACCCTCAGACTTCCACAAGTGTCTCTGTGATGACGACCTCTCTCTCTCTGTTGCCTAAACGGATTATCGTTTCTTGTCTAGATGACATGTATTGTTGCATAAGTGCTTGTGAGTATGTGTAGCAGTACTGTTCCCTCTAGGTAATTGCTGTGGATGTTATTCCCCGTACTGCATCTCACATATCTCTTCTTTTCTGTAAAGAGCACTTTCCTGTGGGGTGGTTTCTGAAGATATACCGAGACACTTGGCCAGGAATAGGTATAAGAAGACACCAGCCCGAGCAGCATCGTTTGTTGTTTTATCCACTTCCCTTTTCCCCGGAGTGTTCCCTTTCATAGCAGTGTGATAGTACTCTGTGGAAGTTTACACACAGGGGAGTAGTGAGGGCTTTCTTTGAACCATCGTTCCAGCTGGATGGCTTTAAAAGGTTAGTGGCTTATCGTTGGACGTTGTTTGGCGCTTCTGACAACTTTTTTGGGTTTTCTCTATTTAATGGATGTGTTGCCAGAGGACATTCTCCCAATTTCTTTTCGCCCTTTCTCCTTAAGGCTAATCACCCACACTCATTGACTAGTTGGTGTGGTTGGCTACCCCGGAGGTGAGAGGCCGGACTATCTCCATTCCCGCAGAACCGGGGGTTCAGGTGAGTGGGACCGCAACATCAGGCTGCTGCAATATGCAATTTCACTCAATACCCTTTCTGTTTTCAGGGTTAGTCGGGTGGAGCTCCAATGCGGATGTACTCACATATCTGAGATTTGGAGCAGGATTATAACGTGTTTTAATGTCACAACTTTCTACCAAGTTTTCAGCCACTACAGGAATTTGTTTCTACTCTTTCCAGATGTTTTTTACGATCTGAAGTGTTATTCCAAACAAAAGATGAAATATCATGCAGGTACAATCATTTATTGGTGTCATTATTTCATCATCATCCCATTGACAGTGTGATAACGGTACATACAAAATACATTCAATAAAAGTCACACCAAACAGCAGTGGCGGCACATCCGTTATGGCGGCACACACATTCTTAAAATGGTAAAAAATAGTAATTTATCATGTGTGACAGGCTCGTGCTGCTACAGCGCGAGGGCAGCGGACGGGCTGATTAGTGCATTTGCACTAATACGTCAGCCCCCTGCCAGTGCACATGAAAGATTGGCCAACCAACGTGACCTACACACTTCAGATACTGCAATCCCAGGGCTGAGAAAAATCAAAGGGATTGCAGCTGGAAGCCCCCAGCCTCAAAATGTAGCCTTCTACAACGAATCCTGGATCTGCTCTGCATCTCCAGGATTGGTTGGTTTTGCATGGCACAAGGGAGTAAGTTTCTCTCTTTCCGCCCGTGTTCGAGAGCATCAGAAGAAGAGAGAAACGGCGACCAGACCCTTTGGCCAGAAATATACTTATGGTGAGCTTTTTGGGCACCGCGTCCCCTAGATGTAATTTGGCTGGCTGCTACTGCCAAATAGAAGTAACACGCAAAGTATGCTCCAGAAGTCTGCACCATCTCACCTCTCAAGAAATCAATGCTGATATTTATTGCAGTTATCCATAAGCCACATTTCCACTCGCCATTAATTGTCAAAATGTAGGTATGACTGGAGGGTGAGTGGATAAAAGAACAAATGAAGTAGATTTTCATTTGTTAATCTCAGCCAACACATATTAAATAAGCATTGGCAAAGTCAATCTTTGCCAACCTCTAGTGCTTTTCTAATGTATTATTTAACTGTGTGTATATTTATTTGTTTGCAGTCAGCTATGGTTCGAAATCCAGCACAGCATCAAAAATGCAGGAGGTAGAGGCAAACATTCTGGGGAAACCACACCAAGATGCCAAGTCTAACAGAAAGATTAAGAATTAAAAATTAAAAGTAATACAAAGTAAAAATGGACCCTCTTAAGGTGGTGTGCATTTCTTTCCTAAAAAGTAAAAAATTATTCATCCCAAAAATAAAATAAATGTAAAACTCATGACGTGAAAGTAGGGTAGGCCTTCCAGCTCTGGTACCGAAGTGAGCTACGTTGTATTTTAAGGGAATGTGCATATGCAAAATGCATTTGCTCACAGTGAAGGCAGCTAATGGCTGAAGCGGCTGAGCCATTGCCACTTGCTGTATGCCGTGGAGGGCGGAAGAAAAATATAACTGACCCTTGAACACCAAAAGTCGATGTCTGCATACATATATGAATGTTTTTTTTATTATCATTATTTATAGAAAACGCCAGGCACGCAAGACAACTGAAGTGGAACCAACAATATAATGCTAAATTGTGTGCAAACAAATTGAAAGGAGGGGAAGAGTACAACATTATAAATAAACACATCACTGTAGATAATTAGACACATGCTGACATAATACTTGAAGCAACTGATAATTAACTAAATTGTCCCGAGGATGCAAACAGGGCATCTAGATGTCAACTGGACCTAGTAACGCGAGTGCATGTAATTTGGAAGGTGATGGAAGGAAAGATAATTCTAATATGTATCTCACAGGTTTGCACAACTTAATGTGAATCAATTTAGTCACAGTTGAAACTGAAGCTGCGTCACAGGGTTTGAGGGCCAATAAAAGAGACGTGAGCCACATTGTTTGTACGGCGTAGTACATCGGATGCTCAAAAATAGCATGCACTAGTCTCCATTGGCTGTTAGTCACACACTCACACCTTTTTCACCGAGACAAACTTCTAACAACATTCCTTCCGAGGCGGTTTCAGAGAAAAATATCCCGCCTAAATGTAGCATAAAGAACGCTCAGTTCAGGTGGTTAAGTGGCAGGGTTCTATTTGTAGAAGCTTTTAAATAGTTCGCCTCGCAGGTACTTATTTGTAAGTGAGGTACGTTTGCCTCATTAACCATCTCTTTATCAGTGCAACTTGCATACGGCTGTTTAGAGTTAGCTGAGTTAAAGTAGCCGCCTAATTTGTGCAACATCCACATATTTGTTCGCTCTATGCGATTGAAGCATATGATCTCAGTGAAGTTGGCCTGTGAACACCAATGGAAGGAATCTGTCTTTCTATGCTGTAGTTTCTGGCAGCATATTTTCTGCCCTCAAAAAGAAAGGTGCAAATTATGCACCAGGTTTGTCTAGCCTGGTGAAACGCGCACTCCCTCAATCTCATTAGGTACTGGGGAGGCGTGCAAACACAATTATTTGCACATAAAAAATGATCTAAAATATGGATTTTATTTTATTTTTTGGGAGTCTAATAAATGGGTGTTATAATGCCCCTTCAAGCTTATCCAGGCGATTCGTTTGTACCTGCTGCCTGGGACAAATGCAGTCATGTGCAGGCAATCTCCCAAGCCTAGCCTCAGCTATTGTGACACCTAGTTGTATACAAACACAATATTGAGTTTCAAATATCATCCTGCCATATTTTGTGATCCGAATTTGAGCTCCCACAATATTGTTAAGGTATGTATATTTAGGTATAAATGTACTACTAGTATCTATCACAATAGCTGAGACTTCTTTCACTTTGACTGGTGAGGATGGCTACCAAACTCTACATGTTTATATGAGCCTTACAGCTATTCTCAAAAGCTGTCGGGTAGAATGACTGATTTAATGGGAGGGATTTTTAGTATTTTAACATCTTCAAGGTTATATCCAGTCAATACGGTCCATTTTAGGAACATCCCTCATGGTGGTAACAATAACTAGAAGACTTCACCACCAAAGTACTCACCTAAAACTGCAAATGTACCAGCTGGAGCAATAGACAACTGATCTGCAGACACACATTGACCAATAGTAGCGTTGCATTTACACCCGGACGTTTCTTCCACCAGACTACCCCTGCGATGGAGAAAAATTCACTGGTGAATTCGTCTCCTGAACTTCTTCCAGAAGTCTGAGGATTTTCCATTACTACCAAGCACTTACTTAGGATCTATGTGTTAATTGTTCCATAAAAAACCATGTGCACAAGAAGCTGAGCCTTGCCTATTTACTCCTTAGGGATCCAAGCTGAAGATACTAAGGGGAATATTTGTCAAGGTTTTCCATCAACCTTGCACCACACAAGGGGAAGTAAGGGTGATGCAAAACCTAAATGAGATTTATAAAGCCACCTTGTGTGGCCCTGCATGGTTTGATACAGCTAGAGTAATGCAAGATAGAGCACATCGCTGGCCTTAGATTTCTCTGCACCAGGGAGGTGTGCCATGTGTGGAGTGTGGGTGTTCTTGCTCATCCACCCATGGTCTCTGACACATTCACAGACTGACGGTGGCAGATGTAGTGGTGGCGTTGAGGTAATCCTGCGGTGCTGAACCTTTGACAAATGTGTGACTATAAGACAGCACTTTCCACCTGATCCACATGTCCCTTGAAAAAAGACAACAGTGGGAAATCTACTGTTGACGAAAAGAAGACAGGTGAGCGCATTAGGCATCACGATAGTGCATGGAGTGCGTGCACATTATAGCAGCAGCGACACAAACATAGATAAACAGCCCTGAAGAAGGCCCCAGACACACGTGGGCTCCTAGCGAGGTCCGAAACATGTTGGCACTTTAGAAGGGGTACAACTGAACAATCATATTCAGTAAAACCCAATAAATTCACGTTTTTATACATAACCCAGGTACCCTAGGATTAAAACATCTTTTTTGGGTACACCTAGAGGTATTTTTAACATCACTCATCCGGATCCCTGCATGTCCAGTATTGCTTTATCTAAGAACTCCCATTCCATCTAGGGTTGAGTCCGCCCGGGTAGTATCATCTCACCCGGGTGTGGATAGGCGCCAATGATGAATCATGTCATGATAAGTGAGTAAGGCGTCTACTCCAATATCTTTGGGTACCCATACCATGTAAGACAAAGCGGAGGGAGTTTACCACATTCTGACTCAGTCCCTTTTAACAAGACACCCAGAGTTCCCAAGGAGAATTCTCAAGACTATTAATGGGAGATTGTAACTGACCCGCTCTTCTCTCACTCTCTGCTGTGTAAAAAACATACCCACATTTACCAACATTGGTGGCCCTGGGAATGCATCAGAATGGTATGCCTCCCCACCAGAGGCATAGAGAGGAGAAATATATCTTTATTTCTCCTCATTGTTTCCTCTTTCTAAGTGTGCTGCATTCTGCAGCACACTCAGAAAGAGGAAAATGCCTCTGAGGATTGTTTTTGAGCAGGAAGGTGTCCCTTCCTGCACAAAAACAATCCTACTTGCAATACAGGCACACGTGCCACATGATGCAAAGGTGCCTGCATTGGCACTAGGCAGTCTAAAGTGTGCCAGTGCTAGTGCTAGGAAAGGACATGAAAGCGCCATATATAGGTAAATACGGCACATTATTATTGCTAAATATAGCCCTTAGTCTTCATTGGTACCAACTGCAATAACAAATCACCACATATTTGCATGATTTATTTATTACTATGATCGAATTGGAAGCATTTTTAGAAAAATAGAGCTCAAATTATGTTTAGAAAATCAGCCACCTTCAGTGGATTAAATCAAGACAAATCCTAAAACCTTTCAAAACTTACGCCTCAGTATGCATTTACCCCCAGACATCTTCACCTTTGACTAGGCTGTTCTTAAAGACATAGAGAAAGCAGACACTGAAATAGGTCATTCATTAACTTATCAAAGATAGAATATGAAGCCCTTCCCCACTTAAATAAAGTTAACAAGTGTGCCCGCAAGGACAATAGAGAAACTTTGCTTGAGACACACCAAAAGGGAAAGCATTATGTGCGTTGCCACTTTTTCCAGATTATTAAACAAACTGAAATGTATAAATAATAAATATTTGAAAATAGTTCAGAATGGTATTAAAACAATTGAGAAGCCCCTTTTCATTTACAAGGGAGAAAATATATTTGGGATAGAATTATTCAGGGACACTCCCCCAGTTGTTGGCTGTGTTCCATGTGGATAATACAGAGTCTATAGTCAAATGAATAGAACTACGCCTATTGATCTTGGTTTAAGCATTATGTGGGAAAAACGTAAACATACCACTTGTAACAGCACAGATTTCATTTACACAATTACTTGCCCATGGAACTACAGGTAAATAGAGGTGATGACTACGAAAATTAAACTTTGGATATAACAACACAATATCAGCATAAGCTATGCTAAATTAATTACCAAGTAGGTGACTCATTTTCTGAAAAGAAATACACAGCAGATTAATTGTTGTGGACAGTCATACGAGGATTCTTTCACAGAAAGACCAGTAAAATATGACTAACAACGTTGGATTTGTGAAATGTCCACAAATGTAAATGGGTTCAATGGTTATAAGGAATGGATTATTTTAAGCACAAGTGTAGATCACACACCTTTGAGCCTAGGCCTAGTTCTCAAAAAAGACTTCCTACACATTCTCATACCATTCAATAGGAACGTTCATTTACATTTTAAGACCCTATTACAAGAAAATATACAACATCAGGTACCATACGTGGTGTCACACATCAGGGTTTTCCAAAAAACGATAGCTACCACAACTCTCCCCGGATCTGAAATAATGTTTCCCCACATTCAGTCAAGGAAACTGCAATTATTGCTGGGAATAACATAGAACTACTGTTCCTATATTCGCCAGCATACACTCCATCATGCAGGTAGATGGAACTTACAGTTTTATGCTGCATGTCCTTGCACATTTTTTTCTCACTCTAAATCACTCAAAATGATCACCATTAAGAAATCAATGCTGTTGACACTCCAACTCAAATAACATTAAGGAGGGTCAATATGCAAGAAAGGGAGAATCCCGTGGTCTCATAATCAGCCAAGCCATTAGTAAAAATCTTTCACAACTAGCCTTCTTTCACTTCAAAGTTTATAGATTTATTTAGATGCCAAATTAATCATTCCAGAAAGTAAAGTAAGTTAGAATCAGAAACCAATTACGTAATAATGCAATGTACCCTTAAGAAATTAAGTAACAGCGCATATGTCAATAGTCTAAATCACAAGCCCTAATTCAAAAGTAAAATACAGCATCTAGCCCTCTCTAGTACAACAGCAGAATGTAAATTAACCCTTAGCCACATGGCACATCTTTTATAATAATTCAGACAAGGAAAGCACACAAATTCATAGTGTTGTATAAAGTAAAGAGCCAGTACTAAACTGTTACATGCACTGCACCAATCAAACTGTTAGATTCTAAAAAAGCTCAAATAATGACTCATTGCACATTAATTTTATTAGACATTAACATTGTGCACAGAGGAAATAAACAAGAGATGGAACTTTACCCAATGGATTTTTCTGTATATCCATAATGACAACATAGCTACGGGGTACTGAGCACATAAACTTTTATTGTTTCGAAACACATCCTTTCAACTGAAGTAGAGTAGACCATGGATGCAGCTGAATTTCAACGATTTCCTGAAAAGCAAATGGAAAACAATGCTTGTGCACAACAATAAAACATGCACTTTATTATTTTTCTAATTAAAATTAACTTTTTACAATATTGTGTGGTGAACCAAATAAGGCGGGTAATTTTCATGAGAATGTTTTCTTCTAATATGCAATTTACCTTTCTACACCATTACAAGGTGAAGCTGAAGAACTCTCTACCCCCACACCCAGGAAGTGAAAATGATAGTGACTTTTGGTAACTGACATCACCATTATGGTTCTACACAAGCGTGTGATCATTCGACTACAGTTGCATGGTTTTCATGATGACTATGTTTTGAGATGAGTGAGCTAGTGCCTAAAGGTTAAACACTGGAAGTTTTACATGACAAATAAATATTTTACCTTTTTTACAATTACTGATGGTACAACAAATGATGCTGCTTTCCGGTGCAATTTCCAACTGCACAATACCTATATTTTGTTTTTTCGCTGCAAGCAAAGAGACCAAAGCTAATAGTTAAGTTGGTATGTTACTGACAGAGCGCGCAGGGACCTACTAGCACAATTTTATCATACTCACCTGGGCCCATAAAACATTCACACTTTGAACTACCAGTCCCGCCTAACTAATTTCTAAATTAATCACCCTATCAGTGCCTTGAGTTCGTTTAGGACTTATACCTGTAAACCATGACTTACCAATCCTTGTCACTTTTGCTATAAGTCCTAGGGATCGAAGAGAGAGTTAGCATAAACAGGCAATATTTAAACACATTTACATTTCTTGTAATAACCACAGACTCAGGAAAGTTTTAAAACCTTTATCTATGAGAGATTTTTTGAGTAAAAATGAAAAAGGCCACAATCTCGTGACCATAAAATTTACAAGCAAGAATATAACCAGTAGGACTTAAAGTTTGTAAGAAATCACAATAACACCTTCAAACATCGGTACCTGGGAAGGGTGAGAAAAGGAAATAGCACAAGGACATACCACATGCATTATATTTACCTAGAATGGTGCAATGACCAATCCTGGCCACGGGCTGGGGCAAATACGAAAAAGGCTCCCGACTAATCAGGTGCCCAAGGGACAAGACAGGTGTAGATCAGGACAGGTGACCTCCTCTAAGAGCAACGCCAGCGTCACACCCCTCTATCTCGGGAAAGCCAATTACTACCCCAACTGGGTAATCGATAATTTCCCCACACCTTGATTCTTCTGACAGTGCTCCGCCAGCACCTCTGCTCTCGATCTCCTACAGCAGTCGTGGGTCAGCTACTCGACAAGTCGGACAATTTCTCTATCTAAACCTACCTTAGTTATACTATTTCGAGGGCAATGTACCACCCCTAAATGTTGCAAATCTATGTGTTCTCCTTCAATGATTGATTGGAAAGACGAGGAGAGGTCATCACACCATAATAAAATGAGGTAACTTCAATATTGGTTTCAATTGATTCCGGTTATCGCCCATATTTTATTTTCCCATGCACTTTTATTCCACCCAGCCATATTGGTACACATTTAAATACAATGTATATTGTAGCTTCCTCTCTAAGTAAGAAGTAAGAAGAGTGTTGGCTCTTGTTCAATGCCAATCTTCAGCAATTTCGGAGTTAGAGTGCGCATGCGTAGCTTTGTCCAAAATGGAGTTGGTCTCAGTATTCAGGCCCAAGTACGAGCTAGTAGCAAAGTCAAAGAAAAACATATTAGAATATAAAAATCAATGAATGCACTGTATACGACTTATCTCTACTCTAACACCATTACTTTATTTTATCTTTTGCATTAATAGTTAAGCAAAACAAACAAGCTTAATACAAGCGCAGCATAAGCATTAGCATGTGAGGTTTAAAGCGGCCATTTTGACACTAGTGCCCAGAAGCGAGATGGCATTTTGCAATTTAATATGCATGGTAATTAAGCCCCAGTGGAAATATTTTATGGTGCGCCTTATTGCATCATAAATATCTATCATTAGTGTTTTCCTACTAAGAGGAGTTACCTCTTCAATTCTGTGACCAAACACACCCTAAAAAGGGCTTTAGACAGTGCTACATTATTAAAATATATTACTACGTTCAGCCTAAGTGAGCATGTTTCTGTTGATGACACCTTTATTATTATGCATTCCCATTGAAATAAATAGTGCAAATCAAAGCATCATGAGCATATTAAAAATATTAAAAGAACTTTCAGATACCTCTTTACAGTTAAATCAGATAGAAAGAAATAGAGGGGTGATTTTACAGGTGCATGTGGGGATGAGATCTTCTTCACAGTTTAATCCCCATGGTGTCTTTTTATTCAATTCAATAATGTGTCTAGATTCTAATTGTCTTACGCTTTTCTCCCTGCTCCCCCCTAATACTTTTTGATACAGCATCGATCGCTAAATATTCCAACCCTTTAGCTTTACTCTTAAAAATGGAGGTCAACTGTTTAGGTCTTATCTCTGTGGTTGATTGCCTGAACATGCTGTAAAAAACTGTTTATGTACTAGAAGTACAATTCATCCAACATACAGCAATTTGCATGGACAACATATTACACATCTCGCATGATCGGTTTGCAATTAAACAGACCTCTTACTTTCTTTGACCTTTTTAGTAGGCGTGATTCATATTGCTTCATGTTGATCCCAAGCTGGCAAGGCTTGCACGTATTGCACTTCTTAAACCCTTTTAAATTCTCCTGCTAGGTATTCCTTTGTCTACTGCATTATGGAGTACTCTTGGTTTAAGAGTCTCGCGTGGATTTAGCCCTTATGTATGTTACACCTGGCCTTCTTGGAGCTCCCTTACCAATTACAGGATCATCTTTTATTAAATGCCAATACTTGAAATAATTTGCAGAAGGCTCCCTCTTGTTTGTTAAAAGTAGTAATCAATCTAAATTGCATAGATCTCTTGGGTCCATTGCTTTTTCTGTCAAATATTTGTTGTTCTCTAGATTTTACCTTGGCTTTCCTTTTTGCTTCTTCAGTGTTAATTTGTGAATACCTTCTTTCCTGAAATTGTAGTGTCATTTCTGCTAGAGCATTGTCCTCTTCCTGTTTTTCGCTACAATTTCTCCTGACTCTTAAGCTTCCCCCATACGGAATACTCGTCAAAAGATTCTATGAGTGGAAATTAGTAGCACGCAACAAAGCGTTACCAGCCATAGGCTTCCTGAACAATTTAGTCTCTAGTCTCCCATTCCAAACATATACTGTTAGGGCCTGGGCATTTACTTCACTATCACTCATTGTGCTGGTAAAACGTAAGTTCAAGTTATTTTTATTGATTTTTTTCTGCAAATCTAGCACTTTCTATTGTACCCCTCCAAATCACAAATATGTTGTCAATGAATCAACACCATAAAACCACAGATTGTGACCATTCATGTTGGAATTCTGGTTGGAGCACCTACTTCTCCCACCAGCACAAGTACACTTTACAATAAAGCGAAACTAAGCTACACTCCCTTCTCGCCTGCGCTTTTTTGCAAATTCTGCGAAGAAGCCAGTATTATTGAAATACGGAGAGTACTGACCCCATTATTGAGCCGACGTGCCCTTCGCTACAGTGCACAGTGATGGCCAGCAGTTGTAGACTGAGAAAATATATATTTATATTTTATGCTAGGGCATTAGCACGTCATTAACACTACAACTTCCATTACCCAGTAAAATAAAACATCAGAGTCCACCTGGAATGAAAGGCCCTAGGCAAGGAATACTTTCTGGATGAATCATGCTACATAGTGGTTGGTGAGACCCAAAGTCCTAATCACAAATAGATTTTCCCTTAAATGAGTAAAGGTTCACTAAATCGCATGGATCCAATTTGGCATTGCATCTTAGTACAGATTGATTAGATTAGGGTCCCCTTGATATATGCTTCTAACATTGGGGGTGCGCACTTGTGATCTTTTCCTATGGAAATAATCTTAGGGCTTCTCCTGACTCCCTCTGCTTGGTAGCAAAATTCAAAATAAGTCCAGAGCAGTTAGCCCCTACTTTGGGTGTCAATACATGTCATAACTGACAGCTCTGTCTCACTACCTCCTACACTCCAGCGGTGACTTTCTAGGTAATTTATGAAAAGGCTGAAAAGGCTGCAGTGAGGCACAACCTTGTCTCTGCTTAATTTTCTAAATTTACTGTATATGCTCTGAGATTCCCTAGTAGTATTATGTTGGTACAGGATTTCTTCATCAGATCTCTATTGATAAGCTGCCTACTAAGCAGTGTGATTGTACTGGTTAATACACATATCACCATTACAAAATATAAAAAATTACAGTATAAGTTTATCCTAACATTTTACTACCTCACGCCCATTTTTTAACACTATTAAAGTAAAATCATTAGGTATTGTCTAATTTTACATTGGTACAAAACCAGGTGAATATACAGTAAAATAAAATGCAATTAATCATTTTCCTTTTATCACTCTTTCAATAAATCCGAAAGAGCATAATTTACATGATTAAGACCAGCTGCAAAGAATGAATACAAGGTTTTAGCCCCAAGGATAATTTGATATTTGATATTTATGGTTTTTTTATAAAGCGCTACTATCGCTCCGGGAGGAGCATCTTGGCGCTGTGCCCACAGCAGATCTATTTGAGTAACATGAATCGGATCAGATGGCTGCGAGAACTGAGGAGTCCGATTGAGAGTAGATCCACGTCTTCAGGGTTTTCCTGAAAAGGCTTTCTGAGGGGGCATGCCTAAGATGAGGGGGAAGGCGATTCCATGCCCTAACAGCAAGGAATGAAAAGGTCTTTCCACCTTTTGTTTTTAATTTGATACGAGGTTCAGAGATGAGATTAGCGCCTGATGACCTCAAGCAGCGCGTAGGAGTATAATGCTGAAAGCGCTTAATCAGGTAAGCTGGGCCCATGCACTTGTTAGCTTTAAAAACAGTAATTAAAAGCTTGAACAAGATTCTCTTATGGAGAGGCAGCCAATGGAGTGCGTTGAGGGCTGCAGTGGCCGAGGACCTCCGGGGGAGTTTTAGGACGAGTCTAGCGGCTGCATGTTGAACGGTCTGTAGTTTTTTTAGTGAGGACTTCTTGATGCCTGCGAGGAGACCGTTGCAATAATCCAACCGGGATAGGATAAGTGCAACCGCAACTGATTTCCTGGCTGAGATGGGCAAGAAATTAAAAAATTTCTTTAATTGCCTGATTAAACTGAAACAGCGTCCTGCGGTGATGCGCACATGTTCATCGAAGCTGAGGGAAGCATCGAATTGAACTCCCAGGTTGCGAGCTGACACAACCGCATTAGGTGGTGCTTCAGAATTTTGGGGCCACCACTCTTTAGGAAAAAAGAGTGTGCCTTTACCGAGAGGTATTATTTCGGTTTTGGCGCTGTTGCACTTCAGGTGATTCAAGTTGAGCCAGGAAAAGACTTCTGAGAGGCAATTTTGGAGTCTGATGGTAGCGTCCGGGATTCTTTTGTCAATGGTGACGACGAGTTGGGTGTCGTCAGCATAGGACGTCACTAGAATCCCATGTGACTCAATCAGCGTAAGGAGGGGGGCCATATATACATTGAAAAAAAGAGGGCTTAAAATGGAGCCCTGAGGGACACCTGAGATGATGGGGCATTCACCAGAAAGATAGGGGCCTAAGGAAACCGTTTGAGAGCGATTGGACAAAAATGAAATTATCCAAGCAAGCGCGGAACCCGAGACACCAATCCCACGCATCCTGCTAATAAGGATCGCATGGGAAATGGTGTCGAAGGCCGCGGTAAGGTCGAGCAAGATGAGGACAGCTTGCCTGCCCTCATCTTGCAAGAACTTGATGGTGTCAGATAACTCGATCAAAGCGGTTTCTGTGGAGTGGCCGGGGCGGAAGCCAGATTGCTGTGGGTGCAAAATATGTCGATTTTCCACAAAGTGTTTTAGTTCCTCATGAACCAATTGCTCGGTGATTTTTCCTAGTACAGGAAGAAGGGAAATTGGGCGCATATTAGTCAAGTCGGTGGGGGATTTATTTTGCTTTTTCATAAGGGGCTTGACTATGGCCTTCTTCCAGTCAGAGGGTACAGTACCGGAGTGGAGAGATTGATTCACAATAGCATTAATTAGAGGATTAACAACTTCAACGAGATGATGAAGGATGACTGGAGGGCAGGAGTCCGTGGGGGCGCCTGATTTACACGCCAAAATGGCTTTATGCGTTTGCTGTGGGGAGACTGGTGTGAATTGGTTGAGTAGGGGCATGAATGAATCGAGTTCTAAGGTTGAAATGGGTGGGGGGGGGAAGTCCTTATGGATATTCTGAATTTTCTCCTTGAAGAAATCTGCGATTTGATGGCAGAGAGTTTGTGAGGAGGGAATTTCACATGCCAAAGCCTTAGGGTGAGTGAAGGATTTTACGATATTGAAGATCGTTTGCTGCTTCTGGTTGGCTGAATCTATTTCGTGAGTAAAAAAGGCAGTTTTTGCCCTTTTTATATCAGTAAGGTATTGTTTTCTCTGCAGAATGTATAAGGTTCTGGCAGTAGGGTCATAGGTCTTTCTCCAATTTCTCTCCATACGTCTGCATTTAAGATGACAATCAGTGAGGGCTGGAGTATACCAGGGGGCACTAGGCTTCTTCTTACCACGCGCTGGTTTTTGGGTGGAAGGTACCGAATTGGCAGAGACCATTCTGTCAATCCACTGATGGAAATTTGTGGAGTCTACAGCTACATCACCCGTTATGGGAGGGGGAGGGACAGTCGGTAGGGGGTTAAGTTTGAAGCACTCAGCTACCTTTTTCCAGTTGACTGAGAAAGGAATATGGGAATGATTAATGGGGGGAGGGGGCAGGGTTTTAAATTGGACAGAGAAAGGGATAAGGCAGTGATCTGTCCATATTTGTGGTAGGGGGGGAGAGACTTCTAAAGAGGCCAAGTTTGTACAAATGCCGTCCAAGGTGTGCCCGGCTCGATGAGTAGGAAGGGAGACTAATTGGGAGAGACCAAAAATCTCGAGGGAGTGGTGGAAATTGAGGGAGTGTGACTCGGTACAGGATTCCAGATGGAAATTGAAATCCCCTAAGAGGGTGAAGGAGGGGTAATGAGTCAGGAAGGCTGCCAGGGTTTCATCCAGGGAATCCAGGAATGAAGTGGCGTTTCCGGGGGGGCGGTATACAAGTCCTCCGGAGAAAGCAGAGGAAGAACTAATTTGAATAACAAATCCGAGGGACTCGCAGTCCTTAAGGGTGGCCAGATCGAAAGTGTGGCACTTGAAAGTATTCTTTATTATAATGGCCAACCCGCCTCCCCGACCAGTAGGTCTGTCCTGCCTGATGATGGTGAAATCAGGAGGAAGGGCAGTTGCAAGATCAGGGTTGGAAGCATCATGCAGCCATGATTCAGTAATGAATAAGGCATCAAGATCAGCTGATACGATAAGATCGTGGATGTCTTGTGCGTGACATGCTAGGGATCTAGCGTTAACAAGGCCACTACTGAAAAAGGTAGTATTATAGCGGGTTTGAGAAGGAAGGGTAACATTAGGGCTGTCAGAACCCGAGGATGACCAACCACATGATTGACAGGAGAAGGGGCCCCTGAGATCGTCTGAGAAGGCAAAGACATGGCAGGAAGGACGTAATAAAGTAAAACGCAAGGAGAGCAATGCAGGCGAGTCGTACCTGAGGAGGGGGAGTGCAGGGACAGCATGGCCCGCGCTCGGCGCGGTCTTGGCGCGGACGGGCGCAGACGGGCTTGGCTTAGGCGCGGCTTCGGCGCGCGACCGGCGCGCCCGCTGCGCCAGCCCGCTGCGCCGTCTGGGTGGTCTGCACATAATGTAGGAAGAAAAGGGGGTGGGAGTATGGCGCGACTAGAGCGCTCTCCCTGCCTCCCTCAAGATGGCGCCCGCCGTCTTCGAGCACGGCAAGGCGGCAGTGCCAAAAACGGCTTGTGGGGTGTTGCAGCAGTGTCAGAGTGCCTATTAAAGATTTTCCCCTTAACTTGTGTGAGCCCCCAAGTGAAACACAGTCATTAAAATCAATTCGAGGTAAAAACGATCTAAAACAGTTTTAAAAAGGTAATTTTCAGAAGGTAAAAACGCTATCCCTGTTTAACAAGTCGCTGCTAATCACAACGCAGCTCGCAGCCCCAGATGCCTCACTGTGTTTCATGAACAAAGATGTTAATCGCTTCTCCTTAATATAGTGCAGCCAGGGCAGGCTAGTAAAAAAAATATTTATATTTTCATTTCATTTTCTAGATCATATATTCACCCAACAATAACAAGGATCATGTAATAAATTAACCTTGACACTCATCCTTGCTGAAAACCCGTGGTATGTGGAGTACGAGGAGTAAAGTACTCGTCCTGAATTACAGTGCAAACCCCAAAATTGAGCATCAACTATACATATGTCTATTAAACATGAGCGTTCTGTTTTCTTTAGTCGGTTAAGTTAATGCTAGAAGAATGGCACAGCGAGTTAAACACTTACTGCAGTGATCTGGAGATAACGGGGTTGAATCCGTGTAAAACAAACTAAGCCTTCCTACTCCTGAGGTTGGTAATTAGAACACCATTACTTTTGATAATAGTAACGCCTAATATTTACAAAGCGTAGAAACTGTAGAAGTGCTATCTGAAAAGCACAACATTATTACACGGTGGTCCCCAATAGTATCACAGATGGAATTGTTTTTGGAAGGGTCAATATCAGACACGCACATTAGTCATGTATAGGTTGTATGTATGTGATTCCCTATACAGGTATAACAAATGTACTTCATCGAGGCCAGGCTAGCCTTTCCCACAACACTAGGCATCCCTGTTTCTAGGCACATAGCTGCTGCTGGCATGCATTTAGAGAATTTGGGAACTGTTTTTAAAACATAATCTGCAGAGAGAGTCACTACTACAAACTAAAATGTAATTCATGAATGGTGGAATAATCTTAGATATTCTAATGGGAAATGGATATAAAAAGAAGGAACAAAAGGAAATTTGTGAAAGATTACTAATTTCATAGATGGTTTTAGAAACCTGCATGCAGATAGAGAAAAAGAGAAGCAGGGAAGAAAAGACTACACAAACATAAAAGGTAGGAAAACATGTATATTGTCCTCCAACAGGTAAATGAAGGTAATTAACTAGTAGTCACAAGAATACGGTGCAGCCCTGCGGTTCCCCCTGCCCTGGCACTAATTTAGCTGCCTAGAGCCTTGCAAGGGTGTCTGAGTTGCAGGGGGAGATTGTTTATGTGCAGGAAGGTGCCCCTTCCTACACATAAACAATCAGTAATGGCGCTTTGTAACTTCTGTGTGTGCTGCTTAATGTAGCACACATAGAAGCTGAACAATGTCATTTTTTCAATGATTGTTTATGTGTAGGTCGGGACACCTTCCTGCACATAAACATTCAATGGCGTTTTGCTGTTTCTGTGTGTGCTGTCCAAACGCAGCACATATGGAAACAGCAAAAACGAGGAGAAATAAAGCATTTCTCCTTGTTTTGCATTTTTAAGACAAGGTTTTCCCTGGTCTTAACTTTGGCACTGCCTCCTATTTACGCCACCCTTGTAAATAGTGGGCAGCATTAAAATCAATGGGTGTTGCGGTGGAACGCCCACCGCAACACCCATTGCCCTTCCCATTCACGCTAAGTGTAGCGTGAATGGGTGCTTTATTTATTATTATTATTATTATTATTTATTGAATTTGTATTGCGCACAGCTACCCGCAATGGGTTCCCGGCGCCAGGGACAGACTAGAGAAGAAGACAAGCAATTGCTGAGAGACCCGGCGCCAGGGACAGACTAGAGAAGAAGACAAGCAATTGCTGAGAGAGAAGAGAAAGAGCAACAAAACTAAAAACTCAAAACAGAAAAGTCTTCAATTTTTTGCGGAAAACCAGAAGATTAGTTTCTGTTTTTAGCGCCAGCGGGAGAGCATTCCACTTCTTCGGTCCTAAGTGTGCGAATGAACGGCCTCCCATTTTTGCCAGTCGGATTCTAGGAATCGCGAAATTGCCATTGTTAGATGACCTAAGAGAGCGACTAGGCTGATATGGCTGGACAAGATTGTGCAGGTAAATGGGAGCAGAACCCTGACGAATCTTAAACAGAAGACACAAAGTTTTAAAGACCACACGATCAGAGATTTTTAACCAGTGAAGGTCACGCAGGGCTTGCATTGCGGACGTTCTCCGTGGAACATTGCACAGAAGGCGGGCGGCTGAGTTCTGTACGACCTGGAGTTTATTTATTGTAGCTTTATCAGCTCCTAGATAAAGCACATTGCCGTAGTCGATACGGGACATCACAAGGGCCTGAACGACAGTTCTTCGAGTAGACTCAGGCAACATCCATATGATCTTCTGCAACCAGCGTAAGGTATTAAAACAGATTGCAGCAACCTTAGTTGCCTGCTGTCTCATCGAGAGTTTCTCGTCGATTAGGAAATCGAGGTTACGAGCAACAGGCACGGGGATAGGTAACGGACCCATATCACTGGGCCAGTGTCTAGAGCCCCACAGATCTTTATGTTTGCCTATTATGATAACCTCAGTCTTTTCTCCGTTGAGCTTCAGCAGATTGACTTGCATCCAAGCTGCAACGCGAGAAAGGCCAGTTTTTAGGGCAGAAATGTCCTGAGCCCTGCTGCTAGACAAAGAAAACACAATCTGCGTATCGTCTGCATATGAGTATATGGACAGACCGGCGTCCTCTACGATATAAGCAAGTGGTCTGATGTAAATATTGAACAAAGGGCTCAATATAGACCCTTGAGGGACGCCGTGAGCAGATGAATGAATCGCAGATTCAGCTTTGTTTGAAAAAACCTGAAATGTGCGCTCATTAAGAAATGAGGCCACCCAGGCAAGCGCTGGTCCAGCAACACCAAGGGAGCGGAGGACTCCAGTAAGATGGAATGAGACACGGTATCGAAAGCAGCGCTTAAATCAAGAAGGGTAAGCGCAAAGGTCTCACCGCTATCGATACCGTGTCGGAGTCGCTCGATCACCCCAAAGAGTGCGGATTCGGTGGAATAATTAGCGCGAAAGCCTGATTGGGATGGATGAAGATATCCCATGTTTTCAACAAACTCATTAAGCTGGGTATTGACATGGCGTTCCAATATTTTGGAACAAGCTGGCAGCAGGGATATAGGCCTAAAATTGGCAAGATTTGTGATGTCAGCACCAGATTGTTTTAGTAGGGGAACGACCATGGCGTGTTTCCAATCCTGTTCAACCCGAGATTCACTAAGGGAGATGTTAAGTAACCTCATTAGGAATCTCCGTGGTTCGAGGTCAAGTTGTTTCAATATCTTTATAGGGACTGGGTCCCGAGGAGAGCCTGACCTGATGCTTTTTAAGCACGACAGGAAGGACGAGTCATCAAATGGTATCCAGTTGTGAAGGAACTCAGTAGGAGAGACTGAGGCATTGCAAAGAAAGCCGGGTAGGGAGAAATCAATTGGTGGTGGAAGGGAGGCCAAGGATTGATAAATGCCCTCAACCTTAGATATGAAAAAATCTGCAATAGCATTGCAATGTGTACCATCTAAAGCCGGCAGCGCAGGAGTGGTGTCAGCACCTGTAAGTTTCTTAACAGTAGCAAAAAGAGTCCGTGGACAATTCTGCACTGAGGTAATTGTAGAGGTGATGTAAGAGGCCTTGGCACGTTTGCAGTTTGCATGATAAAGTTTTAGCTCATCTTTGTAAGTCACTTTAGAAGAAGCGGAGTAAAACATCCTCCACTTCCTCTCCAGGGCTTTACATTTAGCACGTAGGGTTTTTAACTCATCCGAGTACCAAGGTGCTGGAGGGCGCAAGGATCTATATTTACTGCCAGAACGAGGGACGAGAGCGGACACTGCATCTGTTAGCCACCCAGAAATGGGAGCATTCAGATTCTGCTCAATATTAGTAAGGGATGGAATTGTCTCAGTCAGACGCATATTAAAAGCAGCTATATTAAGCCTGTCCCAGCGATAGGATGATTTGATTTCCTCCACATAAACACTGGCCGAGTAAAGACCAGGTGGTAGCACGAAATGTATCGCATAATGATCAGACCAAACGAGCGGGCGCGCCAAGTGAGTGCAGTCAAATGAGAGAGTAGAAATAACTGGATCCAAAAGGTGACCAGCAAAATGAGTGGCTCCGGAATTGCAAAATTTGAGGTTAAAAACCTCAAGATCAGAAAGAAAAGATTTATTAAAGGGATTGTTGACATCATCTAAATGGATGTTTAAGTCACCAAGAATGGTGAAATTATTCGATTTCAGAAGTATTGCTGATAGACAATCAACAAGTGAGGTGATCCAAGGAGCAGCATTCCCGGGCGGCCGATAAATTAACAGGCCGGAAAGCGTCAATCGAGGATTGATCAAAAGTTTGAACAATGCAGCCTCACTACCTGGAAGATGTAATAATTCCAGTTTGCATTGGTAGGTGGATTTATAGATAATTGCAATTCCACCCCCTTTACCTGAGGGTCTATCCTGATGCAACACAACATAGTTAGGAGGGATAGCTGCAGCAATGTCCGGACCCGAACTGGCATGTATCCAGGTCTCGGTCAGAAACAAAGCATCAGGGGATTCCTCAGTTATGAAATCGAAGATGTTTAATTTATTCTTAGGAAGCGATCTACAGTTTAAGCTCCAAAAATGGAGCGAAGAAGGGGAAGAAATACAACCCTTAGTAGGCTTCCTTTTTCCCCTATAGTGCTTTACATACTGTTGTGTCTTAGAGAGCTGCATTTTGCCAGTAGAGAAGCCACAACCAGCACATGAAAAGTAATGACGAGGCAAAATGCATAAGGTACAAGAAGTGGGGGAGGAGGGTCGCAGTGAATGGAGTGTCGCTGTTAGACGGGGACCTGGAGGGTCGGCCGAGCACAAGGGGAGAGGCCTCCGGTGAGGGCCGTCTCCAGCGATCGTACAGACAAGTAACTTCCCCCCCACAGATGGACACCACACGAAGATCAGATTAACACCTTTTATAGGCAGTTCTTGAAGTAAGATAGCGTGATACAATGAGATCTGGACACGAGGATCCTCTCAATTCTAGTCTCTATTAGGGAAGGGGGTAGCGGGACAGTCTTGGTACCCGTAGGTACGGCGGTGGAACGGTGATAGCTCACAATCCTCGAGCTTGGTGTTCGGACGGGTCAGACCGCGGCAGCGCCAGCAGGTCCCGAAGAGGTCGTAGGTGGCAACGGGCCGCGGCAGCGCCTGCAGGTCCCAGCAAGGATGACGGTTACAACGGGCCGCGGCAGCGCCAGCAGGTCCCAACGAGGATGAAGGTTACAACGGGCCGCGGCAGCGCCAGCAGGTCCCACGAGGATGCAGGTTGCAGAAGGCCGCGGCAGCGCCAGCAGGCAGGACAATAGTTCACAGGGCAGGGCTGCGGCAGCGCCAGCAGTCCGTCAAGGATGAGTTTGTCGCGGTGTCTCTCGACTCCAGGATACAACTGCCTTCCTGTTCTGGGGCTGCCCCAGTTATAGGTCTGGCACTCTTTGATGTCCGGACCCTCGCTCTGGGAGGTCGGGAGGTCCGGGATGAGGGAGTCCAGACACCCAGCAGGGGGGTGGAGCCAGCACCCGGGGAGGCTGGGGGCGATCGGCACCTGGCGGGAGAGAGCCATCGACACTTCTTACTCCCATTGACCTGCCAAGTGGTCCGTTCACCTCCTGGGTGGATGGTGGTGCCGGGATGTCGGGACCTGGCCAGGCCCGGGGTTGTGGTCGAGCTGAGGCCACGCGGCCTCGTGGCGCAGTGTCTAAGATGGCGGCTGGTCCGGGCAAGGGTGCTGACGGTGGCCCAGGCCAGGGACACCGGGATTCCCAGGAGCGGACGTCCCATGGGGGACGGGTTGGGGGTTGCTTCTGCGGGTAGTGCCTGGAAGGCCGGTCCCAGGGCCCTGTCATGCGGGGAGGGAGCGAGCCCTTCATGGGGCCTGTCCAACATGCGTCCCCCCCAGCTGAAGGCGGGGAGAGTCACCCATCCTCTTGGGGACTTTCCTCGTCGAGGCGGAAAAAGCGGGACAGGCCGTCCGCGTTGGCGTGGTCTTGACCAGGGCGATGCTCTACAGTGAAGTCCATCCCCTGCAGGGAGATGGACCATCGCAATAGTTTGGGGTTCTCCCCCCGCATTTGCATGAGCCATTGCAGGGGCCGATGATCTGTTTGTACCCGGAAGTGGGTTCCGAAGAGGTAAGGCCGGAGCTTCTTGAGGGCCCATACTACTGCGAAGGCCTCTCGCTCAATGGTGCTCCAGCGCTGTTCTCGGGGCAGTAGGCGTCTGCTGATGAAGGCCACTGGTTGGTCGACTCCTTCGGGGTTCAGTTGGGAGAGGACGGCCCCAATACCATGGTCGGAGGCATCGGTCTGAACGATGAACTCGCGGCTGTAGTCGGGGGCCTGGAGCACAGGAGCGGTGCACATGGCGGCCTTCAGTTTCTCGAAGGCCGCTTGACAGTCGGGAGTCCAGTTGACTCTTTTTGGGTGGTTCTTAGACGTGAGTTCCGTGAGGGGCCCCACAATGCTGCCATAGTCCTTCACGAACCGCCGGTAGTATCCGGTGAGCCCCAAGAAGGCTCGGACCTCGGTTTGTGTTTCGGGGGGTTGCCAGGACTGAATGGCAGCTACCTTGAGTTGGAGGGGGGCCACCAGACCGCTCCCCACTTGGTATCCGAGGTAGGTCACGGACCCCTGGCCGATTTGGCACTTGCTGGTCTTTATGGTGAGGCCGGCCTGTTGGAGGGCCTGCAGGACCTCTCGGAGATGATGGAGGTGGTCTGTCCAGTGGCGGCTGTATACCGCGATGTCGTCCAGGTAGGCGGCGCTGAATTCTTCGAGGCCCGCCAATACCTGGTTCACCAGTCTCTGAAAAGTGGCTGGAGCGTTCTTCATGCCGAATGGCATCACTCTGAAATGGTAGTGCCCATCCGGGGTGGAGAAAGCGGAACGTTCTTGGGCCCTGGGGGTGAGGCCGATCTGCCAGTAGCCCGCTGTCAGGTCGAAGATGCTCAGGTAGCGGGCTGCCCCCAGGCGGTCGACTAGTTCATCTGCTCGGGGGATAGGGTGAGCGTCCGTTCGGGTGACCGCGTTCAGACCCCGATAGTCGATGCAGAATCGGAGCTCAGGTGTGGTGCCCGGGGCCGCGGCCTTGGGGACCAGGACGACCGGGCTGGCCCAGGGACTGTCCGAAGGTTCGATGACCCCGAGGGCGAGCATCTTGGATACTTCTTCTTGGATGCATGTACGTACCCAATCCGGTACTCGGTACGCCCGGTGTCGGACAGGAGGACTGTCCCCAGTGTCCACGTCGTGCAGGCACCAGGAGGTGACTCCGGGTGCGAGGGAGAACAGGTTTGCGAACGGCAGCAGGAGGGCCCGACAATCTTGACGCTGCTCTGGGGTCAGGGCCTCGGAGAGTCGGACTCCGTCCACCGAACCATCTCTTTCACGGGTCCTCAGTAGGTCCGGGAGGGGCTCGGAGTCTCCTTCTGCGCCACTGTCGGTAGCCATCAGCAGGCTGAGTTCTGAGCGCACGAAGTGGGGTTTGAGTCGGTTGGCGTGGAGAACCCGGAGGGGGTTCCGGGGGGTCTCTAGGTCGATGAGATAGGTGACGGGACTCTTGCGCTCGATCACCTTGAAGGGCCCTGTCCATTTGTCCTGCAAGGCACACGGTTCGATGGGGGACATCACCCATACCTGCTGACCCGGTTCAAACTCGATGGAGGAGGCATGTTGATCGTACCACTTCTTCATGTCCTCTTGACTGGCCTCAAGATTGGCTTTGGCGATCTCCCGGAATTTCCGGGTCTGATTGCGGAGGGTCAGGAGGTACTTGTAGACGTCTGGAGGGGTTTTGAGGGGGGCCATCTCCCATTCCTCCTTCACTAGGCTGAGAGGCCCGCGAACGGGGTGTCCGTACAGGAGTTCGAAGGGGCTGAAGCCGAGGGACTTCTGGGGGACTTCTCGGTAGGCGAAGAGGAGGCACGGTAGTAGCACGTCCCACTGGCGGCGTAGGGGTTCTTCTAGCCCCATGATCATCCCCTTGAGAGTGCGGTTGAACCGCTCGACCAGTCCGTTTCCCTGGGGGTGGTAGGGGGTTGTGAATCGGTAAGTGACCCCGCACTGCTGCCAGAGGGATTTCATATACTTTGAAATAAAGTTCGTACCCCTGTCGCTGACGACTTCCCGGGGGAAGCCCACTCGAGAAAAGATCCCCATTAAGGCTCGACCCACTACTGGGGCTGTTATAGTACGAAGGGGGACCGCTTCAGGATAGCGGGTGGCGTGGTCCACCAGGATGAAGCGATGCCCTTGTGCTGTTCGGGGGTCCAGGGGCCCCACAATGTCTATTCCCACCCTTTCGAACGGGGTGGTCACCACGGGGAATGGTTGTAGGGGTGCCTTGAGTTTGCGGCCGCTCTTCCCGCTGGCCTGGCAGGTCGGGCAGGACCGGCAGTGGTTGGATACGTCATTTCTCATTTTGGGCCAAAAAAAGTGAGTCACTAGGCGGTGGTAGGTTTTGTCTTGCCCCAGGTGCCCAGCCAGGGGGACATCATGGGCCAAGTTCAACAGGAAGTCTCTGAAGTGGAGGGGCACCACCAGCACTCGACCGGCCCCCAGCTCTGCGATTCTCTGCTCGCTGTACAAGAGATCATTGTCCCAATAAACCCAGTGGGCCCCGGTGGTGTCTCCTTGGCCCTGTGCAAGCGCTTGCTGTCGCAGTCCCTCGAGGGAGGGACAGGTCTTTTGCTCCTGCCGGAACTGTTCTTGGGTGGGCCCCCCTTCTTGACGCCACTGAGCCAGGTCGGGAAGTTCGGGGGGTTGTGCGGACCCCTCTGGGGTTGGTTCCGGGTGGTCGGTATGGATGGAGTCTTCTTCGGGAGCGATCGGGGAGGAGGTGCGGACCATTCGGGTTTTTCCGGTCCAGGGATGGTGCGGGTGGCCATGGACCGGGTGGTCACGCACGCCCAGTCCGGGAGACCCAACATCCCCAGATGCTCTCTTCTTTCCACAGCTGCCCACGGGGAGCTCTCGAGATCGTTCCCCAGGAGGCAGTCCACGGGGGCATCGTCGCGGACAGTTACTTTTAGCATGCCGGACACTCCTCCCCATTCGAAGGGGACGCAGGCCATCCGACACAGGCTCTCCGAATTGTCCGCCGATCGGACCGGGCAAAGAACGTTTGGCAGGATTTGTTCTGGGGTCACCAGGTGACAGCGGACGGCCGTCACACTGGCCCCGGTGTCACGCAGGGCTTCGGCCTTGCGCCCATTTATGCTCACCCATTGGCTGTACTTCCGAGTGTTGGCTGGCAGGGGGGTCCGCGGGACCATGTCTCTTCCCCCTAGGCAGGCCAGGGTCATGGCGGCAGGTTCCCACTCGAACTGCTCCGACTCGTATGCTTCAGTGTCTTCGGAGACTTGTTCTTCTCCTAGGACGGCGGCCGCCACCTGGCGGGGCCCGGGCGCCGGGTTCTTCGGGCAGGTCGGGTCACTGGCGTAGTGGCCGACTCGCTGGCATCGGTGACACGTAACGTTGGCTCGGAACCCCGGGCGCATCGGGGGGTTTCCCCGGCCGGCTGGGGGTGAGGTGGTGTTGGCGGGAGTGACCGGGACAGCGTCTCTGCCTCGGCCCGGTCCTCCTCCTCCTCCTCGGGGACGATGATGACCTTGGTTGGATCTGTTCTGCTCATTCGGCCCACTCCGGGCCACTCGGGTGCTCTCCCACCGGTCCGCCTCGGTGGCGAGCTGCCGTGGTTCAGTCAATTTACTGTCGAGGAGGTGCTGCCTGAGTTCGACGAAACAGTTGTTGGAGAGGTGCTCCCACACAATGAGATTGAAGAGTTGTTCGTAGGTGGTTACGTTGTTACCCTTGATCCACCCCTCGAAGGCTCGGCTGAAGTAGTTTACGTACTCCAACCAAGTTGTACCTGGGATCCGGGTGCAGTTGCGGAACCTCTGGCGGTACATTTCGGGCGTAAGCCCATATCGGCTGAGGAGGGCGGCCTTCATGTGGTCATAGGACGTCATTTGATGGTCCGGAAGCTGCAGCAGGGCATCCCGGCCCTCATTGACGAATCTTCCCCATAGCCCAGCTCCCCAGTCACTTCGAGCGATCCGGTGGGCCGTCATGGCGATCTCGTAGGCCTTGAACCACTGCTGTATGTCGTCATCCGGTGGTATTCTCGGACCACATCCTTGGGGATGTGGACCTTCTGTTCGGTAGTACCCGGGGAGCGCGGTGGCTCGGGCACCCCTAGGTTTGTGTTCAGTTTGCGTATTTCTATCTCTGCTAGTTTGCACTCATGTTCGTATGCCAGTCTTTTTTCTTCGAGATCCCTCTGTCTCTGTTTTTCCTCTCGCTCTTCTCTGAGCCGTAAGTGTTCTAAGTTTATTTTCTGTTCCGCCAGCTTCAATTCTCCGTCTAATTTAAGCCGTGCCAAGTCTAGCTCGTGAAGTCTATTTTTTTCCCGCTCCTGGATCTCTTCTCGGGAGGGACCTGTTCTCCGTTCTTCCGTCAGGGTGGTGTTGACTTCCGGGGCTTCGAGGTCCCGGGGTGTGGCGGTATTCGTCTCTGTCCAGGCCTCTAGGGCGTTTTTGAAGTCTTCTTTTGTGCTTAGCCCGGTGGTAGCAATGCCTAAGTCCATGCAAAATTGTTTTAGCTCTCGGTGGCTGTATTCCTCCAGCTTTTCCATCTGGAACTTCTCTGCCGATCCGCTCTCTTTGGTCGTCATTGTGGTTTAGTCGTAGGGTGAGTTACTATCTGTATAGTACGCGTTGGTTCGGATCGCGCCGCTGGCCACCAATGTTAGACGGGGACCTGGAGGGTCGGCCGAGCACAAGGGGAGAGGCCTCCGGTGAGGGCCGTCTCCAGCGATCGTACAGACAAGTAACTTCCCCCCCACAGATGGACACCACACGAAGATCAGATTAACACCTTTTATAGGCAGTTCTTGAAGTAAGATAGCGTGATACAATGAGATCTGGACATGAGGATCCTCTCAATTCTAGTCTCTATTAGGGAAGGGGGTAGCGGGACAGTCTTGGTACCCGTAGGTACGGCGGTGGAACGGTGATAGCTCACAATCCTCGAGCTCGGTGTTCGGACGGGTCAGACCGCGGCAGCGCCAGCAGGTCCCGAAGAGGTCGTAGGTGGCAACGGGCCGCGGCAGCGCCTGCAGGTCCCAGCAAGGATGACGGTTACAACGGGCCGCGGCAGCGCCAGCAGGTCCCAACGAGGATGAAGGTTACAACGGGCCGCGGCAGCGCCAGCAGGTCCCACGAGGATGCAGGTTGCAGAAGGCCGCGGCAGCGCCAGCAGGCAGGACAATAGTTCGCAGGGCTGCGGCAGCGCCAGCAGTCCGTCAAGGATGAGTTTGTCGCGGTGTCTCTCGACTCCAGGATACAACTGCCTTCCTGTTCTGGGGCTGCCCCAGTTATAGGTCTGGCACTCTTTGATGTCCGGACCCTCGCTCTGGGAGGTCGGGAGGTCCGGGATGAGGGAGTCCAGACACCCAGCAAGGGGGTGGAGCCAGCACCCGGGGAGGCTGGGGGCGATCGGCACCTGGCGGGAGAGAGCCATCGACACTTCTTACTCCCATTGACCTGCCAAGTGGTCCGTTCACCTCCTGGGTGGATGGTGGTGCCGGGATGTCGGGACCTGGCCAGGCCCGGGGTTGGGGTCGAGCTGAGGCCACGCGGCCTCGTGGCGCAGTGTCTAAGATGGCGGCTGGTCCGGGCAAGGGTGCTGACGGTGGCCCAGGCCAGGGACACCGGGATTCCCAGGAGCGGACGTCCCATGGGGGACGGGTTGGGGGTTGCTTCTGCGGGTAGTGCCTGGAAGGCCGGTCCCAGGGCCCTGTCATGCGGGGAGGGAGCGAGCCCTTCATGGGGCCTGTCCAACAGTCGCGGAAGAATAATATACGCGGCCGTCCCGAGTTGACATACCTGAGGACAAGTTGACAAAGGACAGCCCGTCCTGCAGCCCGTCCTCAGCGCGGACGGGCGCAGACGGGCTGAACTCAGGCGTAACTCCGGCGGAAATCCGGCGACCCCGCTGCGCGATGACGCTGCGCGTCAGCATGGCTCGCTTAAATGTGCGTCCAGCCTGAGGGATGTATGACGTTACAACGCATACTTTTACATCGCATGCCTTTACAACGCGGTTTTTACATCGCATACCATTACAACGCATAATGCTTTTAGGCGCTGGATAGTGATTTATTTAATTTACTATTCCAACTCCAGTCCTCGTGGATAGTAGGGAAGGTGTTGGATAGTATATTAAATACATTCCCTATCCTAGAGCGCCCCCCAGCGCTATGCGTTGTAATGGTTTGCGTTGTAAAAGTTGCGTCGTAATGGTAGTGCGTTGTAAAAGTTTCGTTGTAATGGATGTTTCCCAGCCTGAGAGACTAGACCGCGCAGAACGCCTGGCGTCGTCAGCCCCACCAAAGATGGCCACTAGTCCGAGACGTGGGCAGGGACCCGCAAAATGCGGTGTTGTACAAAATTATGTGCGGTAAGCGGGAAAGAGTGCGGTAAGCTGTAGGCCAGTTTACAGTTATGGAGAATTAAAAGCAGGGTTAAATATGCAACAAAAGATAAAAATAATAAGGAAAAACGGGAAGTTTTAAAAAACTGCAGAAGCAGCGTTAACCAGCCGAGATCTTCTCCATGTAGCGCAAGCTTGTAAAAGCGCCCACCTGAAGGTTTGCCTCGCTTAAATGTGCGTCCAGCCTGAGAGACTAGACCGCGCAGAACGCCTGGCGTCGTCAGCCCCACCAAAGGCAAACAACAGAACAAATGCCAATACTGATCAACAATTTAAATCTTTTTGAAAGAAAGGCGCAAGAACCAAAGAGCAATGCAACCATAAGCTCATTAGTAGCTTTTATTTAAATGACACATATTATTTTGGAATTTTTATATCTCAAAGGGAACACTCTACTACATGTGATAGACCTAAAAAAATTGTGAATAGTAAAAAAGTCCACAAGAAAAATCACTCCGCTTGCATTCAAACAATTCCATACAATCCCATTCACTCTCCACTAACACCATACATACTAATCGTCCTTGGGGCAAAATGTGATACACTTACACCACCTATAATACACCCCAGATGCCAAACAAAACAGTGGTTGACCTCCAAATTTTATATGCACCCTATACAATATTCACAAACATTTACATTAAATTAAATACTTTCATTAGATGGGCACACTACAACCAAGACTAGTATAACAGACAAATGTTTGACAACATCACAACAACCAGGGTCTACGCGTTTCAAACCCCCTTGTTCATGGGGTTCTCATCAGGACCAAACACCACTATTCTGAAGTGCCAAAAGTTCAACTTTTCAAAGGGGGTGGACTGTAAGAGGTAACTTTTCTGAAATTCAAATCAAGCGATGCTTAATATGCTCCAACAAATGATGATGAACTGGAAGCCTGCGGCGTCCTCCTGCGCCACCCGGCGCTTATATGAGTCGGCTCTGTTGGGCTTTACGGTTTAAGGCGTATGATCACAACTGCTCCGCAATCACTTTTCTCGTGCAGCGTTCTTTTTTCCAAAGTTTCGTGACACTGGCATTTGTTCTGTTGTTTGGTTTAAAGTGCTCAGCCTTACTGATTGTGAACATGCGGAATTGCTTGTTCCGCCCGTTCGCAATGCTTTTTCCTTGTTCACGAACGCTGTTTGCGTGCTTGGGAGAAATTATCTTTCAAACACGCATTTTGAAAGCGCGAACAAGCAAAAAATTCTGCGAAGCCGCGGATCGCGGAATTTTTGGCAATTGCACGTTCTCCGCGGAACACGAAATTACCCAAATTCCGCAAGCGGAACAGAATTTACTGCCCAGGCCTAATTAAAATAGGCCCTTCAGATCCACTATTCAGTTCATTGCTGGACCTGCAGAAGTACTCTCAGAGGACTACCTGCTGCTGTGACCTGCTGTGCACTCTGCCAGACTGCTGCTGTACCTGGAAGGACTGTTTTGTGGCTGGGAGCCTGCTTTGAACCCCCAGAGGCCCACCCTACTAGAAGTGACTATAGGGACTAGTTTTCTGACATCCTGCTCAGAGCCACAGGGACTTAACAGGCTCCCCCATCTTAAATCTGCACCTGAACACAGCCTGAGTGAGTCCTGAAACCCTTAGAGGTGTCCCATCAGTCATGGACCCATGGATGTGGTGCTAAAGATGACCAGATGGCCATTTCCCCAAACCCAGAACTTAGGCAAAATTTGGCCTAAAAAGTGCTCTGTGAACCAGGAGGGGACATGGACCACTAAACTCACAAAAAGACAAGGAGCTTTGCCCAGTGCTGTGGAAACACAGTCAACTGTTAGCCTGGAAAATGGCTCCTTTGTGATAGTAAATTTCACATGAGGGGGAGAAGGACAGAGGGAGGTGGTGAAACTCAGTTATAAACCAGAGTCTGAAAGCAAGCCCTCAGGCTTCTTAAAGACTGCCCTCACACACTAAAAAGTTGCATGCTTCGTCATTGGGCTGCTAAAGACACCCTGGTGCAGACCAACACTCAGGGTGGAGCGCTGTTGTTTAGAGAAAGAAAAGGAGATGGTCCTCCAAATGAGGGATCCCAAGAATGCAGAGAAAGTAAGATAGTAAAACTATCTAAGTGGTAACCTTTATACTCATTTTATTCTGGGTCCCACATGACAGGGTTACAAATAAATGTTGGGTGTGTAGGAGAAGTACCCCTCCAACACCCCTTCTGCTCCTACCAACATATTTCAGCCAATCATCCTAGCCCTACTGGGTCTCTGGCCTTCCTCAGGGTCCTGATCTCTCTCAATATGCTTTTATAGTTTGACAGCTTTGGCTATAGTCAGCACTTTTCACAAACACCATTTTTATTTGCCTTACTTGGTTCCTGTGGAGAACCCACACTCGTCTTTCTTATCTAGTTGAAACAAAAGTAACACCATCAAACAATGTCTTTTCAAATCACAGTATCTGTTGTTTATCCCTCTCTCATGTTAAATCACCATGTGTAATTAACTCCGGTGGGGCCATCAGCTCTCAGCCTTTCAATTTCACAAGTGAGACTGCAACCAACACCATATGATGAATTCTATTCGAAAATTCGATCACCCAGTGATCTCAGGTTAAAACAGATTTCTATTTACATATGTAAACATTCTTATCCGAGTTGCACTAGTACTTCTCTCAACCCGGGGCCGGAGTGGGAGCACCGCCCTGTAGTGTTTCAGCCATTAGACCTATCCCCAGAGTATTCCTTCTGATATGTGTATCAGTTTCACGTAAGACATTTCTACTCAGTGAGTAGTGCACCATCTATATTTCTCCTTATTTAAAAAGAAAAATACTACAGCAATTGCACTGGTTCCCCTGTTATTGGTTTCCCATGGGGGATCATATGGTATTGTGCGCACATTGGTACTACCATGATGAAACTCCCAATGCGGGCATTATTGTCCCCTCTTAGCCCTGAGAGCCTAGCCCTTGTTTGTGGTACTCGGCTTCTTTTTGTCACAATATCTATTAGCCCCGGTCCCCTTAGTTCTTGTATCGAATTCTGCTATGTCCAAATGGGCACCCTTTTCTAACTGAACTAGAAATTAACCTTTTGCAACTGTTGAAGTCCCCAGAGTGGAGCTTGCCATTCTGGAGGGAGAATGGATTAGCCATTTTTCTAACATCTATGCTTTGCCTGATGCAACACTTGTACCTGAGCTTGCCGATAGTAATATTGAAAATACCACTCTATCTCAAACTTCCTCCATTACCCCATTCACACTGGAAGAAGTTAATAATGCTTTATCTAGAAAGTAAGAGTGGTAAAGCACCGGGACCAGATGCAATACCATTTGACCTATATAAGGAAAACAGCGATTTTTGGGAGTCTGTGTTAACTCTTGTACTAAGGGCTTGTTGCTCAACAGGGATGTTGCCTACCTTAAACCAGTCTGCTATAGACCCATTTCACTCTTTGATTCCCTTGTCAAGGTAATAGGGCGTATAATTTTAAAATGCTGCAGGACTAGCAGAATCTCAAAACATCTAGTCTGATTTACAATACAGCTTCCGCCCGGGGATTGGAACAATAGAACAGAGCCTCTATTTAAATATGCTAATTGGAAAGTATGTTTATGTCAAAAAAGAGAATGTATATCTAGCATCTGTCGACTTATCATCGGCTTTCGATTGTGTAATACATACCAAGTTTTGGCAACAATTGAAGGATGTGGGGGTGGAGTATACAGTCATCCACTTACTGAGGGATCTATAATCAGGCAGCAAAACCAGGGTCTGAGACGGCAGCAGGGGAGAAAGCACCAAAGCCTTAAGCATGGATAGAGGGGGGTGACAGTGATGCGTTTTAGGCCCCTGCCTGTTCTCTTTATATATTAACAGTGTAGGAGAGGCACTTGTGGCATCCACTAAAGATCTAACACAAATTCGTATGTGTCCTGTCCCAGCCCTCCTCTACGCTGACAACAACGTTCTCATAGCTTGTACACCCTTAGCCCTTGAGTCCCTGCTGACAAATTTTTCAGAATATATGAAGGATCTTGGTCTCCTAATGAATCGAGGTAAAACATTCATTATGAAATGTGGCAGGACAAGCAAAAAGTGTAGAGACATAAGAAAAGGTGACACTCCCATTGGCTTCACTAATACCTTCTGCTATATGGGGATATTATTTAACAGAGATGGTCTGTGGAACAGAGCCATCGCTAATAAGAAGTTACAAATTAGCGAATCCTGCATGGCTCTCATGAGTTTTGCGAAACTTGTAGGCACAAATCCTCCCAAGGCAATGATGAAAATCTATAAAGCTAATTATCTCAGCATAGACATATGGGGCAGGATTGTGGGGACACAGAAATTAAACAGACATTCAAGCGGTGGAAAATGAATTTTTTTAGATATTTGCTTGCCATTCCTAAAAGTACATCAATTTATGTTAGTCATGCTGAACTGGGGGCACAACATGTTACAGACTTAATAAAACTACAACCAATACTCCTTTCGCATAAAATTTTGTCTTCAGAATATAAAGTGCTTAACTGAGCAATTACCAGGGACTGTCTTAAATTAAGACTCTACTCAAGAATCTCATGGTTAGTATATGTTCAACGCTTTTTTTGTGACATGAGCTGTCCTGAATACTTTGAAAGACCAGATACTCTATGTACCATTAGCAGAAAGATTTGAAAGAGAACGGGATGATGCACCTAGATAATCTTCGATGAATACTTGAAGCCCCAAAACCAAGTGTATCCAAGCACCAATTAATTTTAATTACTTTTTTAATTGCAAGCTTATCTCAAATCAGTATAGCATGATAGGCATAGGTTTGTTTTAACTTGCCTAATACTAGGTTTTTTTCATCGACTGGTCAGCTTCCCAAAAATGAATGACTGGGCCGTAAATTTGATTAATTGTCCCAGTGACGATATCATGTCTCAGGACACAATGGACATGGTCCTCTTTTGCAAGTTTTATAATCACTTACGGAAAAGATATATTTTACCGATACTCAAGCAGCATTGTTTTCCTCAATATCTTCTGGCATACTTATATTTGCAATCATTACCTACCCTAGAAATATGCTGCAGAATGTTGTCATTTTTATGGAAGGCATTTTATTTTAGAAAGAATATGGTATTAACCCTATGATTGGACTAGGTTACACAGTGTTATACTTTTATGGACCAAGAAACCTTGAAACAAGTGTTTGATGGAATATAGGGCTCGATCTAGACTGTGTAACATTTTGCTCTAATATATTTTTACCTTGACCGGATTTGTGCAATATTTTGTATCCTTGTATTTTAACATGATTAGAACAGTGCATTTGTGGACTATACTAATTGGAGGGTCTGGGGAACCTGGCCCTATAATATTTTGTTGCACTATTTATCATATGCTCCAAACACAGGCTTATGGTATGAGGGATAACTTTAAAGTAATGATTTTTTTCTTTTCCACAGCACTTGACGATTTGGACTTTTTAATTAACATAAATATGTATGCACTTTATACAATTTTGCAGGGAATTTTTGCCACTAAAGGTGTCCCTGCAGCGGACCATCATTTACATTTAGCAAGGATGTGCATATAAGTATAATATCTGCTGACAAACGGCCATTCTAAGATCTAATAACGTTTGTGTAGATCTTTTTAAGTTCAGAAAAATGTTATTAATAAAAAACAAGGGTGTCAATACATATTCACAGTATTAAATGTGTATCGTACAAGAGAAATCACTAAATAAGATTACTTCAAGAAAATTGTATGAATCGGGCTCTAAAGTAAAAAGAAAAAAAAGAAAACGAGTAGAATGATATACATAAATCATTAAAAAATAAAAGAAATGGAGTAGCAATATTTTAAGAACATTTAGGGGATTCAAGGGGGTTTTGAGACTTCTTGTTGAGTTGGCTGCAACCGGAAGGATCGACTGGCACTTGTGTCAAGATACATAGTAACAGGTAACCATAAATCCAGTCGCTTCGTTGCCATGTGTATAGGATGTACAAAGGAGGTGTCCAACCTATGATTATGGCAAACATTATACCACCATGCTCTATAAGAGATTTTAGAAACGTTTTTCCAATTAGCTGTAATTTCCTGAAAAGCGACTGCTAATAATAAATCAATAATTTTAACATTAAAAGTAACATTTTCCCAACAAGATGAAAGACTTCCTAAGAAAACATGAGTATAAGAGAGAGAAGATTTAGTTAAAAAAATTTAGTTAATTTGGGACCAAACTTGCTTCCAGAAAGCATATACATTAGGACAAACAAATAGCATATGAAATAAATCTGCATTTGAAGAGGAACATGTCTAACAAGTGTTCGTTATAGTCCCAATTTTTTTGCTTAAATCGCTCGGTGTCAAAAAGAGTTTGTTATAAACAAAAAACTGTGTCTGTGTTATATTAGCTGCTCTGGACGACTTGCGAATTTTGATCCATATGTTTTTCCATTAGGCACTGGCCAAGATAATGCAAAGTCACGTTCCCATGTCTCCTCCACTTTGGATTTCCTCCTAACAGTACCAGTACAGTGCAGATAATTGTATATGGTAGAAGCTTTGGGAGTCGTTTTTTTTTTAACAATGTATGAAGTTGTGAAGTCGGATTTGAAATAGTGGAGGTCGTAAGTGTAGCAGACAACTGGGTGTATGTATCCATCACGGCTTTTTTAATAAAAGGTATGTGTGAGTAAATGAGGTAGGTAAACTAAATGATTGACTGAGTAAGTATCAACCCTCCGTTGAGGGACGGCAGAGAAGTTCCGCCTCCAGTTAGATCAGTAGGATGCCGGCTTGATTCCTGGCCACCTATTACTTTGGAAACCCTGAAATCCTTAGCCATCTCTATTAAGTCAGGCTCTCCTTGTGACCCTCTCCCTATTAGCATTTTGAGCCAACTTGATGACTCTGCTCTGAAGATCATTTCTGAGACATTAAATGCCTCTATTCATCTGGCAAAAGTCCCAGCGTCCTGGAAGCACGCCATGGTCAGCCCTTTGCTGAAGAAGCCTTCTGCTGATCCTGAGGTGCTGGCCAACTACCGCCCCATCTCCCTGCTGCCTGCTTTCTCAAAAATTTTGGAGAAACACATTCACGGTGTTCTTACCACATTTACGGAGAATAACAACCTACTCCACTTCTCCCAGTCAGGTTTCAGGGCTGGTCATTCCACCGAGTCCGCCCTCCTGGGAGTCACCGAGAAGATCAGGGGGCTATTGGACGCGGGGCAAACGGTTGCACTTGTCCTGCTTGATCTAAGCGCAGCCTTCGACACCATCTCACACGACAGACTGCTTACCAGGCTGAGTGAGGATGGTGTCGGAGGGGCAGCGCTAGACTGGATTAAATCCTATTTGTGCAACCGGACGTTTCAGATCTCGTCTTCACAGGCTCAGTCAGACACCTTTGTTTCGCCCCATGGCGTGCCTCAGGGCTCAATTTTGAGTCCGCTATTTTTTAATCTGTATCTCCGCCCTCTCGCCGATCTAGCAGAGCGAGTTGGTCTAGAACTCATGACCTATGCGGATGATTCGCAGATTATTTTTTCTCTCACCAATTCGGATCCTTCATCCCCCTCTGTGCAGAAACTAGGTCTTCATGAAGTCTTCAGCTGGATGTCAACGAACCAGCTGAAGCTCAACGGGGAGAAGACGGAGATCCTTCTCTTAGGTAAAAACAGAGACCTTTGGCAGGATACTCATTGGCCGCCATCCCTGGGCGCTTTTCCTATTCCAGCTACCCATGTCAGAAATTTAGGGGTGCACATCGATGACACACTATCGATGAAACAGCAGGCCAACAAAGTGGCTGGTACTTGCTTCACTATCCTCAAATGGCTGCGGAAGATTATCTGGATGTTGCCTGTTGATACCCAGAAGACCGTAGTCAATGCCCTTATTACATCTCGGCTTGACTACGGTAACATCCTTTACCTGGGTTCCAACTTAGCCGTGATCAGGCGGCTTCAGCTAGTCCAGAACTCCGCAGCCAGGTTGCTGTGTAAAATCCCCAGGACAGCAAGGATTTCTAAGCACCTTAAGGACCTGCACTGGCTCAGGGTGGAGAACCGGGTTCGGTTCAAAGCCCTGAGCTATATGTTTAAAATAAAGGCAGGAACCGCACCAAAGTATTTGCAAAAATTAGTTAGGCCCTACTCTCCTGCACGTAATCTCCGTTCTTCAAATGGAGCAAACTTTGTGGTACCCAGATTTAAACTGGCCAGAATGGGAGGGAGATCCTTTTCCTATCTGGGACCAGTTCTCTGGAACTCCCTTCCCCCAGCTCTACGAAAGGAGGAAAACTTTGTCAGCTTTAAGAAAAGCGTTAAAACCTGGCTTTTCAATAAATAATTGTGGTCTCTGGCCGTTTTGCTTTCTGTGTTGTTGTTTTCTTAGTCCTGGCGCCGGGAAACCCTTTGTGGGTATCTGCGCGCATTACAAATGCAAAAAAAATAAATAAATAAGGAGAAAGGAATAAAATCGAACTGTGAGAATAACTGATGTATCCAAATTAATCCTCTCTGACGTCAAGTCTTCCAATAGAATGGTTTATTCCCAATAAGTAGGTTTTTGTTGTGCCATATTGTAGAGTTGAGGAAGGAATCTGTGGTACTATGAGGAGAGGGGGTAGGAGAAAGCAGGAGTTTGGATGTTAGTTTGATTGTGGGAGTGGATAAGGCTTGTGGTTTACGTGTAAAGGAAAGGTATTCATCAAAGGAAATGGAGCACAGAAAAAGACGTTCAATTGCAGTCCATAAAGGACAATCATCTTTGCAATCATGCAACCAGAGGGAGGCTTGACGTAAAAGAAATGCTTTCTGATACGCCGGAAAATCAGGAAAGTTAACTCCACCTTCTGTTTTGGGACGTATTAATTTAAGTAGGGATATTTGAGATCTTTTGTTATTCCATAGGAAGGAAGAGAGGATAGAGTTAACCCTCTTAAAAAATTTAGTAGGAATAGGGACCGGGATTTTAGAATTAGTGTATATGATTATTGGTGACAGCATCATCTTTATAGTGTCAAGACGGCCCCACCATGATAAATAAAGGGGATGCCATTTGGTGGGTAAGTCTGAGATCTTTTGTATACATTTATTCATACAAAGTGATACCGTATCTGAAATTGAAGAGGTAACATGTAATCCGAGATATTTAATATGATTAGGGCTCCACGTTAAATTGAAGGCACTAAAATCTGATTTAAAAGTGTACTTTGTTAAGGGTAAAATCTCACATTTGTCGTTATTCAATTTGTATCCGGAAATATTAGAGTACTCATGTACTTCTGCTTTAAAGGCGGGGTTTGAGTCGCTTGGTCTAGACATGAAGAGCACAATATCATCAGCATATGCCGCAAGTTTGATGTGGGAGTTTAATGTTTGAAAGCTGTGTATATTAGGATTCTGACGTAGTTTAGAGAGGAAAGGTTCAAATGCCAAATTAAAAAAGGAAGGGGGATAGGGGGTAACCTTGGCGCACACTTCTTAATCAGTGAAAAAATTGAGATATTAGACCTTTGGCGCAAACAGCCGCTCGGGGGTTAGAGTAAAAAGGGAAATTAATGATGTGTATTTAGATCCAAAACCAAACCATTTGAGGGCATAAAACAAATAGTTCAATTCGACTCTATTGAACGCCTTTTCAGCATCTAAGGCAAATGCTTTTAAATGTGAAGACTGAGATAAAACATTAAAAAGGAGTCGTGTGTTATCAGTTATGAATCTCCCTTTAACAAATCCAGATTGTTCTTTGCCCAACAAATCTGGTAAATAGGAATCTAGTGGTATAGCTAAAGCTTTAGCATAGATTTTGTAGTCGATATTAACCAGTGATATAGGCCTATAATTTTTACAGAGTTTTTAAAGTCTTTACCTTCTTTGGGTATAAGTCATATCTGTGCTTATGAGAATGAACCGAGTAACTGCCTAAAGTATTAAAGCAGTTTATGAGGGAGTACAGTTTAGGCAATATGAGTTTGGAAAAATGTAAATAAAATTAGACCGTGAAACCATCTGGTCCTGGAGCTATGTCTTTTTTAAGGTGTTGGAGAGCTTTGGATAAATCTTGCTGTGTTAAGCCTAATTCCAGACAAGAGAGGTCTGGGGGAAAATGTTGAGGTTTTTGGATATTAGAGAAAAAGTGGGATAGGGAACGATCAGCAGGTTGCGTTTCAGAAGCATATATTTTGTAAAAAAAGAGAAAATTCATTCAAAATATCAGCATCCTTATTTTCTAAAACTAAATTTGTATCATAAATAGATTCAATATTTAGTTTATTTTGTTTAACTGTTAAGAAATTGGCCAAAATTTCCCAGCTTTGTTTTTGCCCCATAACATTTTGCGCTAGATTTTGAGATATAAAGAGGCGTCATCTGTAGATTTCTTGTTAAATTGCATCTTGGCCTTAATGAGGGCTATTAAACAATCTTTTGAATGCAAGGTGTAGTAAGAATGTTCCAGTCTCTTGATATCCTGAAGGAGGTCCCTAGTCAATTTACGGGCATTTTTACATTTGTTTGCAACAAAGCCAATTATGAAGTCTCTTGCTGAGGCTTTAAAAGCGTTCCATAGAGTGGAAAGGGGCATGGATGGAGTTTGATTTATCTCTAAGAATTCATCAAAAAAAGTAGTAAAAGAGGCCGCGAACTTTGGATCCAAGAGAAGAGCATTATTAAAACGCCATCTTCTAGGTCCTGTAACTTAGGGTAAAATATCCATGCTCACTGAGACAGGGGCGTGATCTGACAATAAAATTGGGCCAATGTCTGCATTAGTAAGGATTTGCGCAATATTGTGAGAGTCAAATATATATTCAATCCTTGACTGAGAATGATGGGATGGGGAATAAAAAGTAAATTCTCTAATGGTTGGATTACAAAGACACCAGGCGTCGAAGTTTGTGCTGTGTGATAGCTTGAACAAAAGACTTATGGGGTTTGCTAGGGATGTGGGTGACTTAAGAGTTCCTGTCAAGGAATGGGTCGAAGGTCTGATTACAATCACCCTCTAGGATAAAGTTATCATCGATGCAGTGAGTGATTTCCTTGGCCATCGTGGGCCAAAAGGAAGGTTCTCCACATGTAGGGGCATAAACATTTAAAAAAGAGACTGGAACACCCTTTAGAGACAACTTAACGATTAAACATCTACCATTAGTGTTGAGTCTTGAGATAAAAGTGACTACGAGAGGGATTTACGACACAACATCATTACTCCATTGCGTTTGCCATCACCTGGGGAATAGAAAACTTCAACTATCGAACCTCTCTTCAATTTTAATGATTCAATATCCAAAAGGGGAGTTTCTTGCAGGAATGCAACATTAACATCTAATTTGGCCAGGTGAGATAGGACCCTTTGTCTCTTAATAGGGGAATTCAGACCCCTAACGTTCCAAGTAACACATTTTAATGACATAAGTTAATAGAGACAAATTGATCTAGAAATATGAAACAAAAACCCAATTCATCATAACAATCGTGAAAGAAGAAAATTAAGAAAAGAAGAGAAGTAATAAATAAATCAATGTCACAGTGAAGAAGAATACTGAAGCTAGGTAAGATAACAAAGTAGAGGAGACCATAGGAAAGTAAGAAGAGAGCGACACCTAAAGAGAGAGAAAGAAGAGTGTTTAGGGAGGGGAATAGGACAACAGTTGGGGACAGAATTAGGATAGAAATACAAAAAGAAACATACCTACAAGAGGAGAAGTGAGGGGATACGGTCAGGAGAACACGGGGAGGAGGGTGGAACCACATGAAATAGGGGACACAACCAGGGTCAGCCAAATGGAGAACAAGGAAGACGCCACGAAACAGGGGTATAAGATCTGTGGAGACAAAAAACAATGAAAGTTAGGAAAAGTTGCTGGAAAGGCCGTTAAGGGGACTAACTGACGATGACAATAAAAATGTGTGCAAAAAAATTATCAACTTAATGATACCAGTAAATACAACACATATTTGAAAAACTGGAAGTAGCAATTCATGCAATAACAAACATTATGAAAAAAGGACAAAGCCTAGAAAAGCCCAATTGGAAGGAAGTGATGAATGAAGGAGAAGGACCCGAAGAATCCATATCAGTTGTCTTGCAAGAGTTTATTAAGCTTTGTAAATGCAAAGGATCTTCATACGTTATTGTTTTGTTATTGTGGGTAACTTTGAAGAGGCAGGGATGAAAAAGGCCGTATCAAGCCCCTATTGCATTTAAGTCGGCTCTCATGTTTAGAAAAGCCTTGCGTCGGTTAGCCGTGGCCTTGGCATAGTCCACCACAAAGAACAGAGATGAACCTGACCATGTGATTTTTAAAGAGGCTTTGACCGCTGATAGTACCTTCAATAAGTCTGTATACTCTAAGAAGTATTTGATGACTCCTCTTGGTCTTTGTGAAGCCGAAGCTTTAGATGAAATCCGACCCAATCAATGCGTGCGTTGGAAGTTAAGCATCGTACCATCTGGCATGTGTAGTAATTTAGGGAGGAATGACTTAAAAAAGCGATAGTCAGACCCTTCAAAATTGTTCCGTCTATTGCGGTTCTCAAGATCTTCCACTTGGCTTTGAAGTGGGGAAACTTGTGAGTGGAGTTGAGAGACGTTGACGCAGGTTTCATTTAAGGAGGAAACACTTTGCTCCATAGAAGAGACCCTTGTTTCGAGTTGGGACCAGTTGTCCGTTAATATTTGCAATTTGGTATATGTTTCTTCCATGAAGGGTCGAAGGGCTCTGATTACCTCCAGCAGTAGCTCCATTGATACTAGCAAAGTTGGTTTAGGTGACAAGGAGGGGTCCCTTTTCAGCTATTTAGTGTTAGATTTCCCTGGGGTTGCCGAGGAAGATTCCATTGTTAGATCCAAACTCTGAGGAGAAGACACAAAAGAGTCCTCCAGTCTAGAGAACATGGAGAAAATCATTGAATTTTTGATGAAAATGTGCTTTGGTTTAAAAGCTGAGGAGTGTGACGCTTCTAATCTGCCCATAAATCACGCTCAGAACACTCCTTTCTGAATAAAGGTACGCAGATACAGCACCAGGAAACAAAAATGATGTATGAGGATGCGCTTCCGTGAAAAAGAGAAAATTCAGCATCAGACATATGAGACTGCTATGTGTAAACAATAAGGCACATTTGTTTATTTGAGCAGTAAATGTTAAAGCGTGTAAATGAATCTGGCAGAGTGGAAAAGTGAATTGATTCAAGCTGCGCGCTGTAAGAGCTTAGCCATTATACATAGTGGTTACACAAGATATACGTAAATAGGATTCAGCATAAGATATGCAGCGTTGTCTGATAAATCTCTGGCATGAAAGACAGGTATTTCTCAATCCAGGATATACTGATGGCATAGGTAAGTATATGTTGTGATTTGACAATTATTGTGGCAGCATTTGAGGAGACATTATAGAGGCTCTGCTGTGAGAAAATGGCTGCTGTTCACAATGCAATGAATATGCCTCAGCAAAAATTTATTATTAAAACACTTTTCCCAAAAAGTGCCATCCCCAGCGGGAAATACAGCAAAGTCACAGTAGTAGGCACATTTGAGATGGATGAGGGTGTTTTTGAGAGTGAGGGCTTCGTTGCTGCAATTTGATGAGGAAACGCGCGAAAAAACAAAATGGCGGGCGCGGCAAAACGGAGCCACGTTTGAACTTCCTTCCGAAAATAACTCCTTATAGGCAACGCTAATGGAATCACCATCAAAGTCAAAATGCGTCCTAGACCTTCATAAGTCCCCACATGTCTCCTTCTGTGCACAGAACTGCCTGGTAATGCGGAGTCTGCCGAGCACACCAGAGAGCTTCACCTGTGTGCCGCCATACTCCACTGGCGCCAAGTCACGCCCCCCGTTTGTGAAGATCTTAACTAACTATTGAAGCTTTTTCTTCTAGGACAAGAACTTTATAATGTTGTCTGATCTGTGTGATGCTTTTATGGATGTATTTTATGCCTCCAAATAAAGATTATTATCACTACGACTATAACCATGAACTATTGGTCGTGCTCAATGTCAACCCCAAATGTCTACTTTTAAGAAGTCTAGCCCCCGCTGTCACAGTGTGTCCTGGAACTTATTTTGTCACGGGTTTGGCATCTCCCAAAATCACTCTCAGCCCTCCGTTGCTCAGGGACACATAGTGCGTTTCGATGAAATGCATTCCCCCCGCGCTTCGTATCTGGCTGCTCAGAGTCGCGTGATCTATCCCAAGTTAGAGTTCAACTCGGAACTCAGGTCTAATTTCTGACGGATGTGATGGCCAACTTTACTTGGATGTAGTATCCCTGACTAGCTCTCCAATCCCCTCTCATTTCTGCAGTAATATTCACCCCACAGAAATGGAGCTAACCTAGCCTACATCAAGGTGACTTAATACCCTTGTAGAGTCACGGATACGGCAACCATTTTTGAATGGTTGCTCTGTAGTTAACCAACATTAGTTTCTCCCCATATATAAATGTGAATTACTCTGCACTGGGATTTATTAAACACAGGTCTGTGCCAGTGGCCCTGTGTACCTCATTAATCATTTATGAGAGGGTGTGACAATCAATCAATCATAACATTTGTAAAGCGCACTACTCACACGTGAGGCTCTCACGGCACTGAGGGAAGTTGTGCTGCTACTGCTCGAATAGCCAGGTCTTGAGTAGCCTCCTGAAGGAGAGTAGGTCCTGGGTCTGCCGTAGAAGGATGGGGAGGGTGTTCCAGGTCCTGACGGTGAGGTGGGAGAACGATCTGCCACCCATGTTCGCTCTTCAGATGCGGGGACAGTGGCCAGGGCAAGGTCGGTGGAGCGGAGCTGGCGGTTTGGGGTGTGAAAGGTGAGTCGTCTGTTGAAGTATTTCGGTCCAGTGTTGTGGAGTGCTTTGTGTGCGTGGATGAGGAGCTTGAAGGTAATTCTCTTGTTGACGGGAAACCAGTGCAGGTCTTTTATGCAGGGTGTGATGTGGCTGCGGTGAGGGATGTCTAGGATCAGGAGTGCAGAGGCGTTCTGTACGCATTTTAGTCATTTCAGGAGTTTGGCCGAGGCTCCTGCGTAGAGGGCATTACCGTAGTCTAGCCTGCTGCTGACGAGGGCCTGTGTAACCGTTCTTCTTGTTTTGGTGGGGATCCACCTACAGATCTTGCAGAGCATGTGGAGGCTGTTGAAGCAGGAGGACGAGACGGCGATGACTTGCTGGGTCATGGAGAGTGTTGAGTCGAGGGTGAACCCTAGGTTGCATGCGTAGTCGGTGGGTGTCAGTGCTGCACCCAGTGCGGTCGGCCACCAGGAGTCATCCCATGCTGGGGGAGTGGAGCTGAGGATGAGGACTTCCGTCTTTTCTGAGTTCAGGTTCAGGCAGTTGATCTTTATCCACTCGGCGACGGCTTTCATTCCTTCATGAAGGTTGGTTTTGGCAGTGTGGGGGTCCTTGGTGAGGATCAGCTGGGTGTCGTCGGCGTAGGGAATTATGTTGAGGTTGTGCAGTCCGGTGACTTGAGCGAGTGATGCCATGTAGATGTTGAACAATGTTGGGCTGAGGGATGATTCCTGGGGTACGCCGCAGATGATCTCGGTGGCTTCGGATTGGAAATGGGGAGGCGGACACTCTGGGTTCTGCCAGAGAGGATGGAGTTGGTCCAGTCCAGTGCTTTGTCTCAGATCCCAACGTTATAGAGGTGTGTGCATAGGGTGCAGCGGCAGACAGTGTCAAAGGCGGCTGAGAGGTCCAGGAGGATGAGGGCCGCTGTTTTGCCATTGTCCAGTAGGATCCTGATGTCATCAGTGGCAGAGGTGAGAGCAGTTTCGGTGCTGTGGTGTCTGTGGAACCCAGACTGGGACGGATCCAGGATGCTGTTCTCCTCGAGGTAGCGTGTCAGTTGTCTGTTGGTCTTCTCTATGACCTTCGCTGGGAACGGGAGCAGGGAAATGGGTCAGAAGTTCTTGAGGTCCTTGGGATCCGCCTTGGGTTTTTGAGTAAGGCGTTGATCTTGGCGTGCTTCCAGCTTTCTGGGAAGGTCACGTCTCGAAGGAGATGTTGATGACTTTGCGGAGATGGGGTGGGATGGTGGAGCTGGCTTTGTTGAAGATGTTGTGCGGGCATGGGTCTGACGGAGAGCCGGAGTGGATGGTGTTCATGATTTTGATGCAAAAACCACTTGCAAAGTGTTTCGTTACTGGAGGTAAACCCAAAGATGTTAAATTTGCTCTTTCTTTGCGTCTTGTTATGACTGGTCGTGTATGTACCAAATATTCCTGATACTCGCACTTTTCTTAAATGAAAAAAAGAGGACTCTCCAGGCCCAACCCATTTGAGTTAAGGATCAGCCAATTGTTGATGATTATTTTTTTATGTGATTGGATGCTGTATTGAATGTAGTAACACAGATACTTTTGTCCACCTTCTCTTGTGTGTGTATTTCCAAAAGAGCTTCTCTGAAATTGTTCCTTGCTCTTTTCCTGGTTCTTTTCACAACATGATCTGGGTATTGTCATTCCTGCAGTTTCTGACCAAGTATTGCTGCCTCTTTGTTAAAAGACCCCAACTCTGAGCAGTTTTTTCTCAGCCGTAAGAATTGACCGTAGGGCAAATTCTCCCGCTAGGATTTCGGATGAAAGCTCTGGAACGCGAGTATGTTGTTTCTGTCTGTGGGTTTGTGGTACATTTCACCAGTAGCGGCTCCTGGTGGGAGTGCTGCCGGGAGGTGACACCGAGCGGGTGAGGGCCAGGTTTGGGAGGGGGGGGGGGTAGTAAACTCTGGAATACGGCCCAACAGAGGTAAGTAAACAAATAAATAAATACAATTAATTTCATTACACACGCTGCATCGCCAAATGCGACCCCCCACCCTGTCCCTTGCCCGCCCCGCGTCACTGACCGGCAGCACTCCCACCAGGAGCCGCTACTGCATGTCACTAGTCAATTAGCCATTCTTAGCTATTGTTGTCAGATCCAGGAAAGGGAGGGACACTGTTCTCATTGTAGATGTAAAGAATAGAAACAGATTCCTGTTATTTAGCCATATCAAGAAACTCTCAGCTGTTGTTCTATCTCCCTTCCGGATAAGGAGGACATCATCAATGTACCGTTTCCAGACTCCGATGTGGTCTAGAAACAGATTCATCTCTGAGTATACATATTCATTCTCAAAATGTGAGTGTGAAGTGGCCAAGTCCCCTGGGCAACCTGGACATAACATGCACAACTCTATTTGATATATATCAAAACCAAAATATTCAAAATGTGAACGTTCTTTCAAAGAAATGTACTTATGTCTTTCAGTTTTTTCACATTGATTAAGTTTGCATTTTTATCAACCCAAAATTCAATTTAAAAACAGAAATTTACAATTATCACAAAACAATTTTTTAACACAAGCGATCATGCCAATGCATTTCGAGACTCTAAGGTCTCTTTGTCAGGGGCGGACCTGTTGGTAAAAAGGATAACAAATCAGTTGATGTGTTGGTAAAATCTCTGTCTGATGTATATAACCGTGAGACTGAATGTCAATCTGTAGACAACTCACTAGGTGCTACCCGTCTTTTTACGCGCCACCCAAGCATACTTACTTCCAATGAAGTAATCTCAATAAACTGTTGGCGACCTGGTAACGCAAAAACAACGCACCATTAACAGATCTGTTACAAAACACAATAATACATCCTTATGTTCAAACTCCAATCACATGAAATACCTGTGAATTAGCCCAGTGGATCGACTGCCGCTTCTAAGACCATTGCATCATGAAACCACCTTAGCAGTGCTGTAATAAATAATAAAGCCAACATTTAGGTCACTCTGAGCACCATCAATGGATGAAAGGTTTTGCGCGAGCTGTTGTTGATAAAATGAACATATCTTCTTAGAGACACGCCTAGGGTCTTTACAACGTTCCTTAATCCAATAGTAATCAAAGCATAGGGTTGATCTAAAAGCTGAAATGACATGTATACATATGTCCCACTATATTCGATCACACAGCAAGACACCTTATCAGTTACCACATATCAGTTAGTGCTCAAGAGAAGGTAACTCACCTCAATAACAGGCAACTGTCGATAAAACGTAAGCCAACCACTCAATGTCGTAGAAAAAAAACAACCCACTGCCTATAACGATGGACGTATACCAATTACCCAAAAGTCACAAAAACTCAACTGCTTGCTAATCAAGACAACCAAGATGGATCTATCGCACCGCTTACCTCCAAATCAAGTTTGTGAGCTCTCTCCGTAACACCACTGTGAAGTGTCTGAGCTCAACCCAAACAACACGAGTGCGCAGAGACGGAAGTGTTTACTTTCGAGCTTGCGCTACTGCAGTGGCGATCGCTGGACAAATATTGCGACATGATAAGTATATTAATTCTAATTTTTACCTTAAAACCATCTGTCTAACCCTATTGTTGTTGTATACATCTATTGTTCTTACCTATATTTAGCTTGTGAATTAGTGGTTTCACAATACAGTATAGCTAAAACTATCAGGAGACAAACTTTTTTTAATGGTTATCTCTTGATGTCAGGATTGATGTCTGACCACAGTTGCAGTTATTATGTTAAAATCGCTTTACCTGCACTGTTTTTAATACTGACATCAAGAGCTAACCATTAAAAAAAATGTGTCTCCTGATAGTTAGTTTTAGCTCACATTTGCACACCCTTTGCTTTAATTTGCACTGTGCTCATCACTTACATAAAACATCAACAGCTCTTCATCCTGGGTTTTAGCAGCCCTAAGATAGGGAGAACATCCATTAAAACATCCATGTGCTCCTCCCTCACAGTGAGGGGGTTGTAGCCCAGGGCTTTAAGTGGGATAAAAAAACTGGGGGGTCTCTCAAAGGGGCGTGGCCAGTGTAATTAGGGGCGTGGCTTTAAATCACTTACGCAAACAAATCTGTGTTTAGCATAATGCGCCGCCGAACTTGTATTTTGCTGTTTCTGTAATTGCATCTAGATATGTGATACAAAAAGTAACATCATACCTACAACCTGTGAGGACTATTGGCTTTGTCAATGGTTATTAGTTGCATAAGATAAATAAGCTGCAACTATGGTTTGTTGCACATGATATTGTAAACGTTTCCAATTAAAGCCCTGATGACCCTACCACTATGTTGCTGCTCTTGAGTTTTAGAATGAGAAGGGAAATCCAGAAAGAAAATGACTCTTTAAAGGATTTCCCTTCCCCTACAACGCTCACCTGGCATGACGTCATGCCATAACTTCTCCACTAGTGAGAAGTGAGCAGTATGGGCAGCGAACATGGATGTGCCTGCTGTTGTCTCAAAACGGGTCTCTATCAGGCTTTTTTGTGCCCTGGCACTTTTTTCTGGACTGCAGTGACAGCAAACTGCTGTCTCTGCAGTCCGGAAAAAAACGGACGGCCTGTGCCAGGGCTCAAAACAGAGCCCGATAGAGACCCGTTTCGAGGCCCCCTGAAAAAAACTGCCGGTGCTCAGACCCCTTGAGACCCGGCCCACTTAAAGCCCTGTTGTAGCCCTCGGCTGTACTAGGGTTTACAGCCGGGAGGAGATCCCAGATGATAAAGCATGTCACCTGGTGAGTGATGGGATTCTGTCCTTTAAGGTAGGACTTCCTGTGTAGGTTCAGTTCTTTGGTGCACTATTGGTACGCATGTCATCATAGTTTTAGGTGACGTTCGGACACCCTCAGACTTGTTTGTTGGGACAACAGTTAACAACCTACAAGCGAAGTAGCCATAACGATTTTTTGAAACAACACATGGATACTCATTAACATATCCAGGAAAGGGTATGCCTCGTGGGAAGAGTGAATCTAATTAACCAATCCTAAAATGCCGTAATATAATGTACAGAACCTCTGAACCAAGGGGTGAAGAATGTTGTTCTGATTATTTGATGGTGAAGGGCAAGGGGATGAGCAGGATTTGGAAACCTCAGCAAGCAAACATTACTCTTGTGTTCCCTGATGCTGCTTTTCTAAGCCCTTTACCAGGGGCATCAAGGGCAGTTCAATGGGTCCTGAAGGGCAACCAGGAATGGTAGATGCTGCCACTAACTGCCTCTAATAGACATCTATGTATATAACTGTAATGCAAGAGGGAAATGGCCACCATATTGATGCACTCATACCATCTACTTGCATAGCCATACCATAGAACCATGACCATGTGACCCAGCCTGCTACATTCAAGCTTCACAAGAGAAAAGTATGGGAAACATCACTTACAACGCAACTTTTACCACGCAATGCTTTTACATCACAGCTTTTACAACGCAAACCATTACAACGCATTGTGCTGGGGGGCGCTCTAGGATAGGGAATAGATTTAATTTACTATCCAACACCTTCCCTACTATCCACGGGGACTGGAGTTGGAATAGTAAATTAAATAATTCACTATCCAGCGCCCCAAAGCACTATGCGTTGTAATGGTATGCGTTGTAAAACTCACGTTGTAAAAGCATGCGATGTAAAAGCATGCGTTGTAATGTCGTACATCCGAAAAGTATGCACATGTAGGACAATCAATACATCCACCTGTATGCTAATTGCCATTGCAGGTTTACACAGTGGCAGCAGATGTGATACACTCCAATGGTGCTGTTGGTGCACACATCAACAACCCAATCCTGGCCCAAGCCTAGTAAGTCATGAGTGCTGTTGTTACACTGATCCTCTTAACTGCCTCACTGATGTGGATTCACATGTACATCTATGGTTGTTGTGCTGTCCCACAAGTAATGCATGTCTTTGAACTTGTTCTCACAGCAGAAGGTTAGGCAATTACCTTAGTACTTGCTGTATTCTGACACAATGGTCATGTGAACCCTCTCCCTCTGACATTAACAAATACCATCTCTCAGATATTGACCTGTCTATACCCATGCAGAATTTCTGGGGCATATTCTCAAGGACTTATCACAGAGTTATATGTACTTTAGTGCAGCAAAAGTGGCGAAAGAATTATCGCCCCATTCTCAAGCTGGTGCAAACTTCCGATATCGCCAGTTTACCAGCGATAGCTTTCGCAAAAAACATCCTACGGATGAGAGCGACAACTAACGCTAATGATATGCAGGGTAGGCGTTTCTGTGCAAAAACACATGAAAACACCACTTCACGATATTCTCAATGACCAGCCAGATCTGCGATGCAATCCAAAAACAGGCGATAAGGCGCGTTAGCAGCAGGTATTTAACACCTGCCTTTTACTGGTGTGAATCAGGACGACAACCTGCAGTATGAAAAAGAGCCCAGCACAGAGTCACATCTGAAGACCAACACATGTCATGGAGACAATGATCATGCAGCTCGGAGAACCAAGAGGCCCACAACACCCTCCGCCACCATCCCAATGCCCCCCCCGAATCCCCCCAACTACCACCCAGGTATCGCAGAACAGGACAGCAGATGTTCCAAAAAAGGCATGGCCCCTCAGACACACAATAGCAGAATGTGGGGAGACGTGGGAACCAAGTATGTGTGAAGGAGGCAAGTCACCCATGAATAAGAATTCACACAATGCCAAGTGTGGTGGTGATGTGCTGGACAGACCTCAGTATGCAGAGCACAGACCTGTCCATTTGGACATAAACTGCTGGTATTCGTAGTGTTGTGGACTGTGGATGCAACCATGTTACCTCAGGCAGAGGGGAAGACCTCGGTCATGTAGCTGTGTCGTCCCCCCCTGTAAGCGTAAGTGGAGTGGGCTAGTCCAGCGTACGCCAGTCCAGCGTAGGAGTGTGAATAAATAGGCTGGGACTCTGGGCGTGGTTCACTTCTGGGAAGGCTAACGCGTCTGCCAGTTCGGCGGCCCTCACCCTGCCACGAGCCCACCGCCATGACCGCCGGCCTCCTCGACACAGGCCCCCAGCGAACCCAGCAGCAGATCACCTCAGAGTTATGTCTGTGCTGACTACTGCCTTAGACCTACACTGCAGTCATCAGGGCTCACAATTCAGATCGAGTCGCGATTGCAGATGACGCAGTCCAGTAAGCAACAGACATTGCTACCAGTGCGACCGACGGACGCTGCATCATCATAGGCTGCGCACCCTCTGAGAGCTTCAGGTGCCACTAACTCTGTGCACCACAAGTCAATGCCACGTGGCTATGGGCCCCTGCTGACCTCTGCATCCAGCCTACACTGTGGTCAGGAGGGCTCACACACATCCAATTAATTCCTGACCTTCACGGGTGACGCATCATCGCTGGCTGTGCACTCCCTGAGCACTTCAGATGCCACTAACCCTGTGCACCACAAGTCAGCGCCACCTGGCTTTGGGCCCCTGCTGACCTCAGCCTCCGGCCTACACTGCGGTCAGCAGGGCTCACACACATCCAATCCATTCCTGACCTTCACGGACGATGCTTCATCGCAGGCTGCGCACCCGCTGAGCGCGAGAGGTGCCACTAACTCTGTGCACCACAACCCATGGACCCTTTATGATTGAGTTACGTACTGCGGACGCAACAATGTCACCTCAGGCAGTGTGGAAGACCTGGGACGATGATGATGAAGATGAGGCAGGTGTAACACACCCCACTGCAGCTGCAGCAGGAATATCCCGAAGGGAAACAATCATTGACAATTTCTTCACATGAGCAAGCTCAGTTCTGGTGCCCCTACCTCAGTGCACCACAAATCATGGCCCCTTCTGATTGAATACTGGGTGACCTCTGTACTTGCTACTGCGACCTCCATGATGCTACACAGTTGTTTGTGTTATGTTGGTGTTTTCTGTTTTCGCTTTAATAGTGATCACTGTTCAAGTTGTTGCCAGCATCAACCACTCCCTGAGGGCTGGTTCACACTCGCCCCACACCCATCCAGCACAGGCGTCCCTGGATATGTGATCCTGGTAATCAAAAGGGGCCAGGCACATGTGCCGGTAGCCAGTTCCACTACCTAGCCAAGTGTGTCTGTGTGGTCATTATGTATGAAGGATGGCCCTGGGCCCTACCACATTGGATTGTGCTGTGGACAGCAGATGCAACCATGTCACCTCAGGCAGTGGGCAAGTGCTTGGACATGTAGCTAAGTAAGCGACAATGTTGCAATGTAGCATGCAACCGGAGGGATGGCTCGCACGAACAGAGTAATGAAGGAGCGCAAGACCGATTGGGGTCCGAGGTCATACATGCCAAGTATTGTGTGTATTCATATTGCCGCAGTATGAGCCAAATGCCTAGCCACATTAGCAGTGCCAGTTCAGCCAGGCATGTACTCTACATCTGTTTCCGCCCTATCCTTACCAGAGGCCTACACTGACGTGGCCCGCCTGCCTTCAACGGCCAACATCACAGTGTCGTTGTCAAGTTTGTGGACATGTGCAGATAGGCATGACAATACTGTGCCGTAGGAGTGCAAGTGATGCAATCGCACAGCGCACATAAGTAAATGCGTTCGGGGAGGGAGAAGCAGCTGTGAGGCAATGTAACACACAGTGATGCTGCTCATATGCCTCATGCAAGACATGTCAAACATGAATCCCAAAGTCTCATACATCCCAAACCCCACTCCCAACAAGCCACATTAAAGTTCCTGAATGTAAGCAGATGACAAACTAACATTAGGGATGAAAGCTCCTTTGTTTGAACTATCAGGCGGGAGCACATCTGCACCGCCGACCTCGGAATTGTATGTGCCCGGCACCCCAGGCAGATACTATAGCAGCTGATGACGACTCCCACACTACACACAGCCTGACGAAAGACCAAGTTATACACACCCCATAGACAGAAGTCCTTGCTCAAAGTTATCTTGCATGGAATGGCCTTCACACTTACTCCTACACCATCCCAGGTGTACATATGTTTCACACTAAAACAACTCATTGATCCGAGCTGTGGCATTTCATCCACAGAACCGGCACAGGTCAGAACAGTGCCGCTTCAATCAGAGCGACTGACGCAATGGCAGAACATCCCGAACACATGCACAACCCCTGTCACAAGGAACTGTACCGTGCACGTTTGCTGCATTTACTGGGAGAACTGCCACTGGCAGTGATGCAGATCAGTTACCGGCTAAGTTTCCGCCTTGCCAACGTCACCTGCATTCAGCCTGTGTTGCATTGTCGATCGTGCATATTCAAGTGGTGCATGGATGTCTGCCTATCCAACAGGACGGTAGATGAACTGGATTTTAACATGTGTGTGCGCCCCCTGTTGGCACACGACCAGGAGTGTCACTGTGATACCCGTTTATGGGATGCCTTGATACTTGGCTTACATGCTGGCAGCTGGCAGCTGGACCTTGGGGATTGCACAAATCCTCGTGTGCAGTGACCACATTGAACCGCTCCCCTATTGGGCTGTAGCGCAAGTTGGTGAATGGGGGTGGACACAGCACATCTCTGTGGACCTTTTAATGGATGGACTCGCCGTCCTGTTTGATGAATCCGACAACGACCTCATGTTGGAAATATTAGCTTACTAAGCTGCAATCGCTTTCATGGACGAGTAACGACGTACCTGTAGCCACAACAGATTGGAACACATTGCACATGTTCGACACATTGTTGCATCTTGGAGATCTGGTCACATATCCCACGACAACAGTGGACATGGCTGCATTCGCCTGGGCTCCGAATACAACAACGAGGCTTGACACACCCCTCTGAAAGGTGAGGCACTCCCCCAGAGTGGACAGCGGCGCTTGGCAACGTTCATCATTCTGGCATACTGCTGCATTGGTCTGCATGTTTTGGCACTTATCTTGCCCGTACTGGCATGCATTTGCTAATAAAGTCTACGCACCTTCCCTTGTATTCAACTGAGATAAGTGTTGATTTGAATGACAATGTGTGTCTCAATGCCTATCTGAGTCACGGCCAAACCTGCGTATTGATAGCATTACCCAGGGAGTACCTTTTTGCGGAATCACTCTCCCTACATTTATCCATACTTACATTCTTGATTGATCATGGCCATGACACATCTGTATGAATTGGAATGTTTTATTCACATTCAGTGGAGTGTTGAAGCTGGACCAGTACAGGCATGGGCGTCCGCAGAGGAGAGCTTGCCCCCCCCTGGATCGCTGATCCCATTCCTTTTACGGACTCCTTTGGCCCGTAATTTTCACGATTACAGCAGGCTGTTCCCCTGCGAGAAGCCCCAGGTGTTTAAATGATCTCTCACTTGGGGCCTCTTGCACTTCTCTTTGAACTCTGGAGGCTGCAGCAGCCCCTCCCCGACCTCGAGCAGACTGTGGACAGGCCCATTGTCATTCTGTCTGCTGCTAATCATCACATAAAGAATGACAATGGGCCGTCTGCATTAAACGTGCCTTGAAGGCGAGTGATGAAGTTAAAATGTTGCCCCCCCCTTGGAAGGCGAGTGATGAAGTTAAAATGTTGCCCCCCCCTGCAAACATTTCTGCGGACGCGATCAATTTCATGTACAATTCTTTATCGTTCACATGGTCAGTCACGCTCTTGTGGTAGAACTCCTGGTCCAAGATGACCAGGGCTCCCCCTTTGTAAGCCTTACAACCGGTGATTTTCTTGTTGTTGGTGATTCCCTGAGTGCTCCAGACTCTCTCAAATTGAAGTTGCTGGTCTTGGGAGTGGGTTTTTTAAAACTTTCTTTCAGGGCATTCATGGTGATGGTTTCATACGAGTCAAGAATCTTATGGCTCACCGGAGCCATTAAAGAGCTTTTGCTTCTTAAGTCTTTACAAGTGTGTTGTACAGGGGGACCAGTCATGGGGTTCACATTGGTGAAGAAATGGCGTAATCGCAGATTGCGCATGAATTTAAATAGGCTTATTTCGATCTCAAGTTCATTGGCATGGTAGGTGGGGACAAAAGATATACCTTTTTGTAGAACGTTCAATTGGTTTTTTGTTAGACAGACTTTCGAAATGTTGACAACTAAGTTTTCTTGCTCCTGGTTGCTTGTGCTATAGACGATGTTACTGTTGCGGATTCTGCCCCTCCGGGTTCTACGGCAACAGTTGGACCTTTCTCTAAAAAAGGAACACCAGTGGTTGTGGGAACTGTCTGGATGATGTTTTCTCCCCCTCTGCCATGGGGGGCCATTCTTGATGGCCTCCCCTGAAAGGGGCCTCTTCTTGGGGCTTTAGATCCATCAGAGGAGCTACCCTCATCAGATGAAGGATTGTTAAAGGGTCTCTGTTGTCTGCGTTGAGCGTAAACCTCCGCCCAACTGTAGACCTCGTCCAGTTTATAATCCATTGTGTCTCTTTTATATTTTCTGATTTTTCTGTCATTTATTTCTTTGGTGTACTTGTCCAACTGGATGTTGATATCCTCAAGGGCTTTGTCAAGTTCATCCTTATTCATATTTTTATCCAAATTCTGGTGGATCTGGTCGATTTCCTTCTCAAGGTCATTGATAACTTTCGACAGTTCTTCAACAATTAATAAAATTAAATCAAGGGAACAACGATTTAAGATGGCATACCAGCGTTCCGTGAACTTCGGGTTGTTCTTGCAGAGAGTAGGCTTCAAAGCGATGCGTAATCCTCTAGGGATACGTTGATTTTTATGATATCTAATCAATGTTCCAGCGTGTAAGCGTTGGTTGATAATCCTTTTGGACGTGTATAATAGTTGCCTTAACATGCTTGGGTTTGAAAAAGTGCTGGTGGAGGTTGGGTCCACCTCCTTGACGAGTGAATAGATCCTTTTGGTTTCTTCAGAATTAAACCCAAATGTATCTTCGTGATTCGCCGTAATGCTTGCAATTTCTTCATAAGACATCTTTGAAGGGTACTCACACTAGGGTAGCCAGGAAATTTGAAGAAAGAATAGAGGTGGTGTGGCACACCTAAGTGTAGAGAAAGTTCAAATTGGTAATCTCCGACTGAAGATTAGAATCGTTTCTGGGCGCCTCAGGAATCGTCCCTTCTGGCTGGTGAGGGACTCTTATAGTACAACAATATCAAGCAAGTGTGAGGGTTCCCACACTGGTTCCCGTGGAGCTCCTATGAGGGCAAGTGTTGCCTCTGGTATTCTTTAAAGTAGTCAAGTTCATAAATCAAAATCAGTTTCTCATAAATGTATTCATGTGAGTCATATATTACGATCATATCAACTCCATTGATATTATCCAAAGTTTCACAATGAAGGTACTTCAAATGGAGAAATCCCTATGCATTTCGGGACGAAAGTCCCTTCATCAGGGGACTCAAGGTAATCTGAAAGGAAACAAACACTGATTCAGGAAGTGGGCGCGACCCTATGTTTAAAACAGAGAAATGAAATGTCAGACCGAGAAAACTGAGCAAAAAGGAAAACAGGAAGAAAACCCCGTGTTTGGCGGCTGGAGCTAGAACAAAGTGGCAATGGAAAGGTAATATGGTGAAAGAGCGGGGACTCCGCAGAGTTAGAACATTGTGGCATGAAAAAAACCATCCGAAATAAACAAATAAAGCAACAGCTAATTTTAATGAATAGCCCCAAGAAGATCACCAAAATATGTGCGGGTTTAGCGGGTTTAGCGGACTTTAGTGGTGGCAGTGCCATGATGAGGATCTACAGGGCATGGATGAACACAGCTACATCTCGCTGGTGTGCAGCCGTGGCAGCCATTTGTGAGGCCTGCATCCGCTCCATGTTCTCCATGATCATTCGCATGTCACACAACTCCTTGCTGACATCACTGGGGCCACTCTGACTAGACAGTTGTTCTTGGCATAGAGTCATGACTCCAGCGATGTCAGCCATGGCTTGCTGTATAGCAAGGAGCGGACAATGGGTGTTCATTAGGGACTCTGAGTGGTCCCTGATGGGACTTAGACATCCAGGTATGGCAACTAGTTTGGCTGCCATGAGGTCATACCCAACCTGCAGCTGGTCCAACATCTCCTCCTGGCACCCTAACACATGGCGTTAGAAGGCCATTTGTTGGTTGTGGGGGTCCTGGGTTGCAGCCGTGTTGGTGTGTGATTCCTGCTGTGTGGTCTGTGCAGGGGGTAGGGTCTCATGGATGCAGCTGGGCTGCCCTGCTCCTGGACGTGTGGTGCCGGAGCTGTCCCTGAGCTGTTGGAGTGCATCGGTGTAGATGTTGGGGAGGTCGTCTTCATAATCAGTGCTGAGTTGTTGGGTTTGCTCTGCAGGAGGTGTTGATTCTCCCTCTGCAATGTGAAGGGGAAATGCAGATTGACATTGTGTTTACATGTATGTTCACGCATTGTACACGTTTACTGTCAGACTGCATGGCAATGTACATTGTGACTGTTTATGAGGAGACACCTATTTGAAGCGGGACACTTGGCCTTTCTACGCCATCAGGGATGTGAGGTTGTAGTTGTACATTGTCATCTCAAAGTTTCCTGCTATGCCAAATGCGAATGGCCACGTTCTAAACACAAGCATCAGCAGTTGTGTCCTCTGTTCTGTTGTGAAAGTGTTGCAGTTTGTACCACATTGTTGTCAATCAATCAATCAATCAATCATTTGTAAAGCGCCCTACATACCTGTGCTGGGGAGGGGGGGCGATACGGATCGAACAGCCAAGTCTTGAGTATCCTCCTGAAGGTCAGCAGGTCTTGGGTCTGTCTTAGGCTCAGTGGGAGGGTGTTCTATGTCTTGGCGGCGAGGTGGGAGAAGGATCTCCCGCCGGTGGTTGTTCTTCGGATCGAGGGACGGTGGCAAGTGAGAGGTCAGCGTAGCATAGCTGGCGGTTGGGGATGTAGAAGGAGAGCCGTCTGTTGAGGTAGGCTGGGCCTGTCTTGTGGAGTGCTTTGTGTGCGTGGATGAGGAGCTTGAAGGATATCCTCTTGTTGACGGGGAGCCAGTGCAGGTTTCTCAAGTGGGAGGTGATGTGGCAATGTCATAGTACGTCGAGGATTTGTCATGCCGAGGCGTTTTGGATGCATTGTAGTTGTTTGATGAGCTTGGTCGGGGCTCCTGTGTAGAGGGCGTTTCCGTAGTCGAGTCTGCTGCTGACGAGGACCTGGGTGATTGTCTTTCTTGTATCTGTCGGGATCCATCTGTAGATGTTGTGGAGCATGCAGAGGGTGTTGAAGCAGGAGGAAGAGACGGCGTTGACTTGCTTGGTCATTAAGAGCATTGAGACGAGGATGATTCCCAGGTTGCGTGGGTGGTATGTGGGTGTCGGGGCTGCCCGAAGCGCCGTTGGCCACCAGGAGTCTTCCCAGGCTGTAGGGTTGGAGCCGAGGATGAGGACCTCCGTCTTGTCCGAGTTCAGCTTCAGACGGCTGATTTTCATCCAGTTGGCGACGGCCTTCATTCCTTCGTGGAGGTTGGCTTTGGTGGTGAAGGGGTCCTTGGTGAGGGAGAGGATCAGTTGAGTGGCGTCGGCGTAGGAAATTATGTTGAGGTCGTGCTGTCAGACGACGTGTGCGAGCGGGGCCATGTAAATGTTGAACAGTGTTGGGCTGAGGGAGGATCCCTGGGGTACGCCGCAGATGATCTCGGATGCTATGGAACGGAATGGGGGAGGCGGACGCTCTGGGTTCTGCCGGAGAGGAAGGAGATGATCCATTCCAGAGCCGTTTCTTGGATCCCTGTGGCGTGGAGGTGTGCACGAAGAGTGCGGTGGCAGACGGTGTTGAAGGTGGCGGAGAGGTCTAGGAGGATGAGTGCTGCGGTCCCACCGTTGTCCAGCAGGGTCCTGATGTCAACGGTGGCGGCAATGAGGGCAGTCTCGGTGCTGTGGTTGCTGCGGAACCCTGACTGGGAAGGGTCTAGGATTCTGTTTTCTTCGAGGTATCGGGTTAGCTGTCTGTTGACGATTTTCTCTATGACCTTGGCCGGGAAGGGGAGCAGAGATGGGCCGGAAGTTCTTGAGGTCTCTTGGGACTGCCTTAGGTTTTTGAGTAGGGTGTTGATCTCGGCGTGTTTCCAGCTTTCTGGGAAGGTCACGGTCTCGAGGGAGAGATTGATGACATTGTGCAGGTGCGGTGCGATGGAGCTGCTTGATTTGTTGAAGATGAGGTGCAGGAATGAGTCTGACGGAGAGCCGGAGTGGAATGTGCTCATGGTCTTGATGGTGTCATCGACGCTCACGCTGGCCCAGGCTAGCAAGGGGTGTGGTCGATGGTGTGCCGAGGGTCTGTTGTGCTGTTGTCTGTTGGGCCTGTCTGGGTGTTGAAGCTGTCATGGATGTCTGCTATCTTGCGGTGAAAGAAGGTGGCGAAGGAGTCGCACGGGGCATGTGACGGCAGGATGTCGTTGGTGTTGGAGCTGGGGTTGGAGAGTTCTGTCACGATGTTGAAGAGCTATTGTGTGCGTTGTTGTTGAGGCGGTCTTTGAAGGAGGTCCTCTTGGCCGCCCTGATAAGGTGGTGGTGGTTGCGGATGGCGTCCTAGTGTGCTGCCTGGCTGTCCGGAGTTTGTTCACTGTGCCATTTCTTTTCTAGTTTCCAGCAGGCTTGCTTGGGGGCAAGGAGTTCTGGGGTGAACCAGCTGGCCCTCTTCCTGGTATCTCTGTGGGGGGGTTTCTTCAGCAGGGTGAGGGTGTTGGCGCAGTCCTCGATCCAGCGTCTGAGGCTGTGGGCAGGCTTGTCTGTGTTGGAGGGTTTGGTGAGTGGGCTGAGAGCGAGGTTTGCATGTAGTTGGTCTTTGGTGATTTTGCTCCAGCAGCGGCGGGGGATCTGTTGGGTGTGGTGGTATGTGGGGGTATCTGGAAGGCAAAATGGATGCAGCGGTGGTCGGTCCAGAGGAGTTTGGTGGTGTGGCTGACGGAGACGTACGGGCTTGAGGAGAAGACTGGGTCGAGCGTGTGGCCGGCGGAGTGGGTGGGTGTTGTGACGAGATGCTTCAGTCTGAGGTTGGCGAGGTAATTGATCAGGGTTGTGGAGTTGTTGTCGTTGTTGTTCTTAAGGTGAAAGTTCAGGTCTCCGAGGAGGATGTAGTCGGTGGAGGTCAGGGCGTGCGTGCTGATGAAGTTGCCGATGGAGTCGCTGAACTGGGGATGGGGTCCAGGGGGTAGGTAGACGAGGGTGCCTTTAAGGGTGGATTTAGGGTCTGTGTGGATCTGGAAGTGCATTTGTTTGGCGGTGCTGAGCTCGTCGTTGGTGCTAGTCGAGACCCTGATGCTGTTCTTGTGGAAGATGGCGATTCCTCCTCCGACTCCTTTGGTGCGGTCTCTGAGGGTGATCTTGTAGCCATCTGGGATGGCTATTGCTATGTCAGCTGTGGAGGAGTCATTCATCCAGCTCTTTGTCAGGAAGGCGACGTCCGGGGATGTTGTGTCGAGCTGGTCCCAGAGCTCGACGGCGTGTTTGCATGGGGAGCGGGTGTTCAGTAGTATGCATCGGAGGTGGTTGGGGTCTTACTTGGCGGGTGGTTCGTCGGCTCTGAGGCTGGTGTAGCTGCAGTTCCGTAAGGTGAAGGGACCGTGTGTGCGTTTTGGGGTGGCCTTGAAGCAGGTGTGGGTTCTTCCCGCGTTGAGAGTGTGCAGAGTGCTGGTGTCATAGTGGCGGCGGTCGTCGTGGTGGGTACGGGGGCCAGGGGTTCTGGGACTGGGCATGGTCCAGGCGTGGACGGGCGCAGACAGGCTTGTCTTAGGTGCGCCTTTGGCACGCCAGCTGCGTGGCCGCACAGAGGCCGGCACATATGGGGAGGTGGGAGGGAGGAGCAGCTGGAAGGCGGGCCCAATGTTGGGATGCTCTGCATCTTAGGTGTGTGTGCTGCATTGTGGGTGAGTTGCCCCTTTGGCTCTGATGGGCTGGCCCTTATCCCTATCAGGTGATGTGCCTTTCACTTCTGTGCTCATACAGTGGTGAGATGTTGCAGACTTGCGTAAATTGGGCTCTTGGTCAGAGTTGTGACGCATGGGCATGGTTTGTCCGCAGATGTGCTATACTTACTTGTGCATGTGTGCCATTGTGCCCATCTCCCCCGTCCCTCAGGTCCCTGGTCGTTACTCATCCTGTTTCTGTTGGCTCAGGTCATATTGTGCAGTGTACGGTCCCCCAACTCCTGCCACCGTCTCCCCAATGATGGTCCCAGGCTGGTCCTCCGTGGGGGTTGTGGGGTTCTGGTTGTCCTCTGTACTTGCTCCGGCTACCTCCATGGTGCTTCGCAGTTGTATGTGTTTTGTTTGTGTTTTTTGTTGCTGCTTTTATAGTGTTTTTTCCCCGCCCGACTTGTGGGACTTGCAGGCGTGGCGCTGCTTATCGCTGCATTGTTTATCGCAGTTGGGCCCATTGCAAATTTTTTCACGTTCGGGTTCAGATTTTTATCGCCATCCTGGTGATTTTATCGCGGATATTTGACGCATTATCGGGAGATTATGGCATGTTACCACCGTGTTGTGAATAGGACGTTAACACTGTTATTTTCCCACAATAGACGGTGATTGAAAGATTGGGGTAACCGATTTTGGCGATGATTATCGCACGTTCTTAGAAATATTCCCCTCTGCGTACCACAGCCAACCATCAAAATCAGCATCACAGCATAACTAGAATATTTTATCTCCTACCACATCAACAGAGGAAAAGTGACATAGTGGCTAATTTATATGTTGGTGGTAAGGGTACTCTGTTGCAAAAACATCAAATTACCCTTTCCGGCACCATAATGGTCCACCCGCCAATTGCGGGCAGTTGTTTGATGTAACAATGGCAGAGATGTCTCTGCAGTGGTTACACCCCAACGAAAACCCTACAAAGTAGGGGCCATAGGACATTTTCTGTATGTCCACCCAGCAAATTTAGATTGGTGGACAAATGGGTAATTTTTCACTGCTCCTTACTGCCAGGAAAACCTTGTGGGCAAAGGGCAATGAAACCTGCAAAATGCTTCTCTCCCCGTGGATAAATTCCATGGCACGGGGTCATTGTTTTTATATATTCAAAAACAAAATCCTGCTTTGGAGTTTTGTTTTCGAAAATAAAACAAAACTTTTTTACTTTGCCATTTGGCTCCATCTTAACCCAAAGTTACAGTACATTGGCAGGAACTGCCTTGACGGCAATTTCTTTCAATGCTTGAAATGTCTGCCGGCCTGACAGACATTTCAGTAATTTACTCTGTCACTCTAGGGGAGGACAGCCTGACTGACACATTTTTTAATCAGGCCCATAGTGTGCCATAGAGATGGTCAAATCTCTAGCTGAGAGTCTGAGTTATGTAGCTGGGGGCATTAGTTGTTGGGATGAAAGATCAGACTATCATGAATGAGGAGGACATTGCAATGTAGGCGATGGGAATGATGGACAGTTTAAAGGTAAGGAGTCTCTGGGACGGGTTAGTTAAGGATGGTCTTTGCACCACACTAACTTGGCGCAAACTTGAAACCCCACTATGTGCACAAGGATGGGCCTATTTCTTGAACTGACGGTGAAATCACAAATTCAATAACATTGCAGTAATAGTGAAGCAGATGTTTGCCCCACAGTGATGACAGAGAGGACTAAGTTTGCAAACCATGAAGGTTTATTTTCAAATTAGTAAAGTTATAATCTCCAATCAACTCAATTAGATTTAAATCAAAATTCAACTGGATACAGCATACATGAACACACTTCAAGAATTCAATTCAGTAAATGTGAGCACTGCATTATTAGAGATGCAAATCAAGCAAAATATTGTTTCAATGAAGGTTGTGGGCAAGTCAGGGAAATTCAGAACCAGCAGGTATCAGAAAACATAGCATTGAAAGAAGAACCACATTAAGGTTCGAATCAGAATGAGTAGGAAAGGGCTTTCTCGCAAGAGGTACTATATGAGCAGGAAAAGAAGGAGCACTGGTCTCCAAAGAGGGAAAGGACAACCGCTTGCAATGGTGGACAGGGGCAAGTGATCTAACAAGCTTCACAAAATTAAAACATAAAACACCATCCAAGTGATACATTTTTCAGGTTCCCACCTTGCAGGAACCAATCCAAACCCAGTGTTCTCTCTCTACAGGGTGTCAGCCTCCTTCTCGTGGATAATACAATGCCACCTTCTTCCATTATCATGGTCTTCATGATATATTCACAAAAGGGTAATTACTTCCTCTCCTTCCATTATGCAGGTGCTTCGAATCATCATCCGAGTTAACCAATTGCTACCCTACGACCTTCACAATGTGAGTTGGCAAAGAATAACAATTCTAACTAGAACATGTTGCCTGGAACAAGAACATATGTTAAACACAACAAGCCGAAATTCAATGTTTATTTCAGAATAGAATAAGACACCTAGGCCTACTCACGAGAATCTTAAAAAGTACATATGCTAACTAAAGTTAATCAAATGTGGTTCATTCACTTTACTGAATATAAATATAAAACAACACGCACAATAATGTCTAAAATAAGTGAAAAATGATTATCATGTATAAATCATGTGAGCAGTGGTTATGAAGGTTACAGATTCATTTTGCATTAAGCACACATACGTGATGGTGTCACCAGTGACGGAGTGTGCCACAGAGATAGTCAAATCTCCTGCTGGGAGTCTGAATGACAGAGCTGGGGGTGTTAGTTGTTGGTTGAAAGATCAGACAGAGGCTATTGAAGAGCAAGACACAGATGAAAACAATGCCAGTTTGTAGTCATGCAAGAAGAGAACCATTGGTGATGCAATACTGACCTCAATTGTCATATCACAGATAAATATTGACCTCAATTGTCATATCACAGATGTCATATAGCTACTATATATCTTTATAATGCGTTAAGTTAGCATAGGCACATTACATGTTTAAACGCCATTTTTCCTTTTGCTGCTTCTGCACACGACACTTAATTGTTGATTTAGCTTTCAACCTAGTAGTTCGTTGTGGTTTACATGAGAATAATATGTTATTACTCTGATATCAGCTTTGCTTAATAAACTATGTCTGTACAGAGAGTGCTGAAGCTTCAGGAACAACAAGATACTGAATTGTTATGAGGTCTGATCTTCGCGCCTTCATAGACATAACATAAGTGCAGCTTCTGCCAATTTTGGCTTTTAGGCGGGTTTTATATTGCTTTGCTGGACACACAAATAACACACTTGATGCTGTTCGCATGGAGAGAGAGCTGGTGTATGCTGATGTGATCCCTTCATTCTAGGACACTGAGGTATGGGCCCGCCCTAATTCAACCCAAAGAGACCTTCTTAGCTATTAATATAATATGCGAGTTAGGGAGGGTGAGAAATAAGTGTTGTTAACCCTTATTAATTTACAGCATGGTAACATGCTGTCACCGTTCGCTTTCTATGGACTAGTAACTATGCTTGTAGTTTTGTTGTTGATAATATGTTTACTTGTATTATCTAAGATACTGCGCCTGAGAAGACGGCATTAGTAAATAAACATTTCAAATGCTCACGTGTTCTTCTTTACTCCATGTTCTGGTTTGTAATGATTGTATAACGAAAGAGTGCTCATGTGTTCCACGTAACCTGAGGTTGGTGAGTTCATGTTCTGGTTTGTCTAAACATTGGGAGTTTGTTATGACCAATGAGACACTGTAGCTAGCTCGGTAAGGGGTTTGTTGGGTACTAAGGTGAGTTTTGGGTCACCCTAATTCGCTGAGGTTCCAATCCTCTGTGCACAGTTCTGTGGGAGAACAGAAACCCTGCTACATGGCGCCCATACGTTGGTGGTCTTATATCATGGCACTCGAGTAGTATATCATTCAAACCTTAACCCCTTCACTGTCGTTTCCGGAAAACGGTGGTGTCGGTGAAACCTACCTGTTTTTTGAAATAGGTCTTTATTCAAGCTTGATTCTTTCTAAACGGTTTCCTTGAATTACTACCCAGTTGTGCTACAAAGTTCCCTTTGTTTTTCAGTAGTTCCGGTGGAATCATGGCTGTTGCCATTGCGCAGCATAGTCGCATTGCGGTGCGCAACCATTTACAAACTTACCAAGTCCCTTTGGAAGGCATGGCTGTGATTTTGGTGGTGTGTGCGGACCCGGCGTACCCTTTCGAGCTCTTTTACTCGTGGGTCACATTTCCGGAGGTGGACGCGAATTCTCAAGTGTTCCTCCACTACACACCCTCCCCTGTACCGGCTGAATATACACCGTACAGGGCACTGGAAATACCTATTGATCATTGGCAGCATCGCGTTTGGTTTGATGGCGCCCTCCCCCACTCTTTGTCAGCTGCGAGGTTAGGTCCACTTTCCATTCCAGGTACAAATTGGCCTGCTTTGGGTGGATTCACCCCGCACCCGAATCACGGCGCTTGTCCCCTTGCTGATATTCGCAGACTACACGTTGTCTCGATTGCTGTGATTCGTGCATTAGTGCAATACATAGGTCATCATCTCCCGAGTGGTCCCCCGGGGGGGTCCGGACGTTCAAACGGAACGTGGTGGTTTACGGCTCAATCCAGTTATGGTAAATTCGGTTTTTGGTCAACGCCCTGATAATAAAGATGATTTTCCTTTTTGGCTGGCCGAGAAATTTGACCAATTGGAAGCCGTGTTTCCAGATTCTACTCCTGCTGATAAACATAGAATGTTGACGATTACTTTACCTAAGGATATCACTCCCGAACTCGTTGACTGTGAAAGTTGGGGTAAAACTTTTGCGGCTGTTTATGCGAGGTGTTTCGGCACCCCATCTATGGCTGTACTGCCTACGATCATAAAACGTGTTCAGGATGATCACGGTCCAGAGGCAGCGGTTGAATTGGGTATGCGCCTGTGTGGTTCTTTTGAGATTGTAAGTGATCTCATACTCTCCAACATCAAGGGAGATGCTGTGAACTTCCAGGTTTTTAATGCATTGGCGGCGTTACCCGATGCCGAAAAGCCCCGCCAGTTGGCGAAGATTGTGGTGGCCGCTTATAAAACTATCGGTCGCACAAGTAAGGGTTTGAAGTACTTCGCGGTTATGGAGAAGAAACAACCACAAGTGCAATCTGCTGCGGCAGATGTACAACCAAAGTCCAAAAAACAGAATTGGCCTCAGAAACAGAAACAGGGGAAGCAACAACAGCAGACTCAGGAATCATATCCTGCGTCACAGGTCCCTGCGCCGGCTGAGAAAGTTTATGATTTGCGCGATCGCGCAATGATTAAATCACCTGGTCGATTTCAGGTTTCTGATCAACGCTCTCCTCGTTCCTTTCAGAACTCATCGGCCCCGAAGACCGGTGGAGGAGGAGGCGGACGGAGACGTGGTGGCCAACAAGGACGTGGCCAGCCCCGCCAGACAGACGGCGCTTGGAAGCAGGAGGATTCTACGCCGAAAAGACCGCAGTTTGCGAAAAAGAAAGTCGCAGCCTTAACAGCGCATCGATATGCCACAGATAGTGAGAACGCGGCTTCGGAATCTGACGTGGGCTCTAACCTTGCTGGACAGCGCGGCGGAGATAACCATAGTCAGAGAGACGCTGCGTCCACTCCTGAGGGTGACAGCGACTGATGTCTACGTTGTAATAGAAACAGCAGATACGAGACTTGCTCCCCCTGAAAGACTTTATGAAATTGTCCTGTTAATTGAAGGTGACATACAGCGTATCGTAAAAGGGGTATTTTGGGAAAATCTGTCTTCTACGTATGATATTTTGCTTTCGGAGGCTGACTGGCCCCCACCTTTTGTGCTCGCGGCGCCGCGAGGGGAGGAGGTAATCCTCCCCAGTTTCGCGAACACTGTCTCGAAAGAGCATGCGCAGCATTTTGCAGAAGAGTGGGCTTGGGCTCTCGCACCGGCTCTGTACCGTAACCAATGTGGTTGGGATAAATTGTCGCCTTGCCATGAAATTCCGTTGCGGTCTCAGCCGCAGCCTCAACCTCAATATCCCATTAGGCGTGAAGCCACAGCTTCCGTCGCGGAAATCCTTGAACAATTAGAATATCAGGGAGTTATTGAAACTTTGAAACTTGTGTGTCACCGATGAATAATCCTCTTTTTACTGTGACCAAGCCTGACGGATCATATCGTTTGGTATTGGATTACCGGCATTTGAACTCGTATTGCCGTAACTGCGCAGTACAGAATACTCACGGCTCTGCCCTTGTGGATAGTCTCGTGCGTAAGCGTTTTAAGACAACGCTTGACATATCCAACGGTTTCTATGCCCACAGATTGGACAGCTTTAGCTCCCAATGGACCAGTTTTACGTGCGCTGGGGTCCAAAAACAATTCCGGCGTCTCCCAATGGGCTATAAGAATAGTCCTGGTATATTTACCGCTCGCATTGTCTCTATTCTGGAGGCACTCGACCCAGATGCTTGTTCGTATGTGGATGACATATATCTCACAGACGACGATATTTGGGAGCATCTGTGTCGTGTAAATTCTGTTATTTGTAACTTTGCAGACATGGGTTACAAATTTAACTTTTCAAAATCGCACATTGCTGAGCACACAGTGTTGTTTTTGGGCTATGAGCTCAACAATGAAGGTAGAGGTTTGGCTCCTCACTTCTTGGAGAAGTGCGCACAGTTGCGCGCTCCTACTACACTGAAAAAATTACAGTCTTTGCTGGGTTTTTTAAATTTCGGGAGGACATACATTCCGGAATATGCCCAGCGTATCAAGCCTCTGTATGCTTTGATACAACCACATTTTTCGAAATCATGCTGGCTGCCTGAGCATTCAGCCATTTTGCAATCCTTGCAGGCTGATTTGCTCGCTTCTAAGTTCTTACTGACTCGTGACAACCATACCAACCTGGTGATAAGAATAATACCAGGGACAGTGGGTTTCACGTACCTCACTTTTAATGAAGGAGACACAGTACCTATTGCTTACAAGTCACACTTGTACACTTCGGCTGAGATGCGGTTTCCCACTGTGGAAAAGGTTTTAACAGCTGTACAGATGGCTATTCTTAAAGAACGGGCTCTGTCACAAGGGAAACGCATGTTGGTTGTAACACCCTGTCCTCATTTGGAGGCAGTCACGAAAGCCAGTGTACCAAATTCAAAAGCTTTGCACCCTCGGTGGATTCAGTGGGCTGCGTCCTTGACGTCCACGGATGTCACGTTTATTTTTGACGCCTCGTTGCGGTCGCAGGAGTACTTGCAGTATGAGTTTGTTCACCCTGCTCCTCTAGCTATGCGACCTTTGGAGGACTTCCATTGCATCATTTACACTGATGGTTTGGCGCAGGTTGCGCATGGCTCTAAACATGCCTACGTTTCCGCATGCGCCATTGTGGTAGGTGCTATGTTGAACGATGAGTTCATATCCAGGGAAGTGCACACGTTGCCACTGGAAGATTGCACCGCACAATTGGCAGAGCTTCGTGCTCTCTTACTAGCGTTGGAGTACGCAGATCCTAGTGTTACTACTCTTATTGTAAGTGATTCTTATTACTGTGTCCAGTCTTACAATGAAAACTTGTTCTTTTGGATTCAGAATGAATTTCGTGATTCCAAAGGTAGCACAATAAAACACAAGATGATCTGGGTTCGAGTGGCGGAACTTAAGGTTAAGTTGCCACTCGTTTATGTGATTCATACTCTTGGCCACCAGCGTATTGGGGTTCACGCTGTTGGTAGCTCGCTTGCTGATGAGGCGGCGAAATCAGCAGTATCTTCATACTTGGTTGCAGCAGTTACTAGGTCCAAAACTAAGATTGATAGTGAAATCTTGGCGGCTGTTGCTGCCACTGAGAAGGGAGGTAAACATCCTTCGGGGTTCCCTTCAAAGTACACATACCACTTAAGTCCCGAAAAGGTTCCTTTTGTGAAAATACCTGATGTTGGTGAACGTTTGATTCCCAACGCGGATCGCAGGGCAGACTTGATTACTGCGGCTCATGAAGGTGTGGCGTCTGCGCATGCGGGTGTCTCAGCCACTGTAACTCAATTACAACAACGTTTCTGGTGGCGGGGACTGTACAAACAGACGCGTGATTATGTCCTTCTTTGTGACATATGTCAGCAGATTAAACCTTCGACTGCTGCGCGTCTGCCACAGACTCAGTTGTACATTTCTAATAAACCACTAGGTTGTGTTTATTTAGATCACTGCGGTCCTTTTTCCTCTGATACTGAGTATAAGTACATCTTAGTTGCAGTTGATTCATGCACACGCTTTGTGTGGGTCTGGCCCCATCGCAGCACTGATTCACGGACTGTCATTAGAGATTTGCGCATCTTTGTAGGGATTTTTGCCTGTGGTACCTTCCATTCGGATCAGGGTCCGGCTTTCGCCTCTAAGGCGTATAAGGATGCCATGCATTCGATGGGGGTCCAAGTCAAGTTTTCGTCTCCCTACAGACCTGAGGGTAACAGTGTAGTGGAGCGAATGAACCGTGATTTAAAGCAATCTTTGACAGCTCGAGTTATAGGCACTGGCAAAAACTGGCTAGCCCACCTCTATGGCGTGCAGCGTGCTCTTAATAATCTCCCTAGAAGGTCTCTGGGTGGGCGGACCCCATACGAAATGCTCTTTGGCATCAAGATGTACGTCCCTGACCTTTACGGTCTAGACTGTGTGGTTCGCGCCACTTCCTTTGACGCAGATGAACATTGCAATGTTTTACAGAATCTACAAAAGACCAGAGACGGTCTTGCAAAGGAACATTTGCCCTCCACGTCGGATGTTGCATTGCAGATCCCGGTAGTCGGCTGGCTACCCCAAGTTGGAGAACTGGTTCGTGAGAAGATCGATAACAAAAAAGAATTTGGTCCGTCCTATCGAGCTCCGGTTCCAGTCCTTGGAGTGAAGGGCACGAGAACAGTCATTTTACCACCGCTTCCTGGTCGTAAGGAAAACAGGTTTATTTCAATTGACAATGTCAAGATACACAGAGTGGCCGATTCTTCTTAGTATGACACCAGCAGTTTCCTGTCCTTCCATTGTGAGAAATTCGGTTGTGCCCACTGCTTTTAATCATGAATCAGAAGTGGCCATTGAATTACCTGCAATTTCCAGTCCTTTATTGAGTACTTTGCCAGGTGCGGATCAAAATGATATAGACTATACATATCCCACTGATTTGTCCATGCCTGACCTGCAAGCACGTTTAGCCACGGAATCCAGATTTTCATTTGACTCTGTTTCCCTTGCCTCGAAGAAACCCTCTCGTTTTGCAGTTTATGCTACCTTATTCAAAAAACATTTTTTGATTCCCCCTTGGACCTATATCTGGCTGGTGCTTTTTTCGATATATCTTTTTATGTCAATTGGTTTTGTGTTTTATTTTTTCCGATTGGTAAATGGACACTATGTCGACGAAAGAACATGCATTCGCCATCTCAATGGAACTTTGGCTCCCCTTTCCTCATCACATTCTGCACATAGACTGAGAAGAGACTTAACATTTGTTAACATCACTGCTTGGCCTGTCCTTGATGGGATCGTGTGGGATGCCGTTCAATTTCAAATTTATGGCCCTACGGAAGTTGTTAATGTCCCTAACGTGCTTAGAGTTAATATGGGGGATGTGGTGAAACAAAACATACGTTCTGATGATTGGGATGTTCAGGCCGTAGAGTCTTTATTTTCTGATTTGAAATACTATGCTGCCTTTGATGCTGAAGATTTATATTTAGAATCTAATTATGGTGATTTATTTTGCTTTCAACATTTTGGCAATCACTTCTTACATAAAGCGACATCCAGAAGGAATTCTGTGAATTATACACAATGGGAGCATTGCCCAGCTCCTATACAAGGCAGTTCTAGTACTTTTTTGAAAAAATACACTTATTTTACTGACTTCAATCAGTCTAATCCCGAGTCCTTTTATTTTAAAATGACACAGAAGCCTATGTCCAAGGTTAGACTTACCGATACCAAACTATTGTATTCGAAGTCCTTTCTAGATCAGCTGGCTATTGGCGGTTATGAAGTCTGGAAGGAAATAATTGACCTAAAATCAGTTTGGGGTTCTAAGGACTGGCAGGTACAAGGCGCTGAGGCTTTGCACCGTGCATGTCTCATCCCTAATCAGATTTTGTTTTTGAATTCTACTATTTCACAAACGACATGCTTTGGATTGGCTACTGCAAAAAAATTAAATTTTCCTTCTATCCCTGAGTTAGAGGAATATTCAGGCTGGAGTAATCATACTCAATTTTCGATTAGAGAATTACAGGCCCTGTTGCTGAATTCTTCCTTTAACATCTCCAGTATAGACCCAAAAGGTTGGCTGGTGTGGCACAGGAGTGCTGATTCTTGCCAGCGCCGTTTTCTGGGTTTGTCTGACGGCTTTGCTCAGGTTAAACCAGATTCACGTTTTGAAAATGAGCATTCTGTCAACTTACTCTGTGGGTAAATTATGTCAAACCTGGCTGAAACATTCTAAATTATCTGCAGTTAAATTACATCTTGCAAAACTAAATGATGATGTGGATTTAAATGATTTCATAAAAGGCCCGGCTAGTGGTAGGTCGAAAAGATGGATATATGCTGTGTACAATGAAATTTGGAAAACATCGCAGATTGAGGCTGCAACACGACTTAGGGCTATAGATCAGGCAAATCTAGAGAAAGTCCTTGCAGTGGTGGACAATAGTATTAACATGCTTTCTTCACGCATTTACACTTTAGATAACATTGTGTCTTCTGTAGTGGATATTGTGCATGATGAGGTATCTGTTTTGTACCATTGTCAGAATCAATTACGTTCTATCATGCAGTTTGCATGGACCCTGCAAACGCTTAAATCTGGCAAGGTGCCATGGGGATACATGAATGTGTCCTCTCTCTTTGCACCCTTTAATTTGACTGACAAACAACGCTTGCTTTCTATGCGTGATGCTTCTTTTTCTATGTTACATATTGAGAAATTGGAATCCTTGCCTTTTTCTGTAGCAGAAGCCTCAGCTGCAACGTGGCTTATCCACGGTCTCTTAACATTACCTTTTGCTTTGTATAAATTTACTAACTGTATGAAATATGTTGCCATAGGTCGCTATGAGCCTTTGGGTAGTGGTTTTCTCAATGAAGTATGGTCCCTTCCTTTCACTTATAGATGTTTGTGGGACGGCCAAGAAGTTTATCTAAATGGGGAGGAATGTACAGAAACTCCAGATCATTCGTTAATGTGTAGACACATACAATTACACGGTTCTTGCAATCAGGACCGACCAAACTTGGCCTGTGTTTTAAAAGGCACTCCTGTACCAGCAATTACCCCGACTTTTACCTTGTTAGGGAATGGAAGTTATTTACTTTTGAATAATGAAGATTGTTGCGGGTTAATTAAAGGTGTAGCTTATGTGGTAACAGTAAGTGAACGTGTCGTTTGCTGCAGAAATGTCCTGTACCCACCCACACATGAAAATAGGGAGGTTTCCATTTGGCCACGCATACCAACCTTGAAGGCAGAGTTCAACGGCATGACTAGACTGAGGGCTCTATTGTCCCAGAAAGAAGTGGCCTTGAGTTCGGCTCGGGAAACTTTCGTGCTTCATATAGCTAACACCCGGACCGAGGTTCAGGCCCTTTTAAATACTGATTTACCGTTGCATTTCGGCGAAATGATACATTCTATCTTTAACGCGTCCTCGACATCTGGGCTAGCGCATTTTTTTAAAACAGTTAGCAGCGGCCTTGTGACTTCATTTGAAAAAATATTTGGAGTAATCCCTAGTTTCTTTCATTCCATTTTCTCGAGTCTGTTTGGTGGATTCCCGGTTTTACTGGCACTAGCGGCAGGCGTCCTAGTTGTTCTCTGCTTCCTTAAATATGGATGCCCCACATGTGGAAGAAGCGGCCCTGCCTCTGCTGCCGCTGTTTCGCTACCGAATGCTTGAATATTTTGGCACGCTGCCGCTTGCGATTTTAAGCACGGCATATGGATTATCGTTTCAATTTTCCTACTTCACCTGTGACCAGCCTGTGTTTCACTGCCTGAGCTGTGATTTTGATTGGGCCATTGATTTGTGTCTCTGCGGGCCGGTTTCTCCTGGCGTCGATTTTAATCAGCTGATGAGTCCTATCACTACTCACGAGTTGGTTTGTTCTGACGAGAGGATTATGGCAATAGCAGCGGTGCATGGACTAATGGGTCCCTGGGATATATTCACGGCAGCGCAGGATTTCTTGGAACTGAGCTTTCTGAAGAACCCACCGAGTTGTCCTCTGATGGTAATAGAGGCTCCGATACTTGGGGAACACGTATGTTCTTTTCCACTTTTGAATTGGATGGCTGAACTGTTTTCTGATGAAGACGGTGATTTCATGCTGGAGGCTGTTGCTGCATATTTTGCTTATACGGTCTTGTCCTAAAAACTTTTCCATGATTTCTTTCCGGACATTTGACTTTCAGCTTGCATATTTTGCGATTTTTCGTACAATTGATCAATTTCCCTGACCTATTGACTTGAGCAAAATATTAAATTTTTTACAGTTCATTCATGGCTCACAGTTCTTGAACTCTGCTTTCATGAAGTTGCCCTTATCTTTTCTTATCTTATCCGTCCTCGGATCATGGGGGGGTGTCATATAGCTACTATATATCTTTATAATGCGTTAAGTTAGCATAGGCACATTACATGTTTAAACGCCATTTTTCCTTTTGCTGCTTCTGCACACGACACTTAATTGTTGATTTAGCTTTCAACCTAGTAGTTCGTTGTGGTTTACATGAGAATAATATGTTATTACTCTGATATCAGCTTTGCTTAATAAACTATGTCTGTACAGAGAGTGCTGAAGCTTCAGGAACAACAAGATACTAAATTGTTATGAGGTCTGATCTTCGCGCCTTCATAGACATAACATAAGTGCAGCTTCTGCCAATTTTGGCTTTTAGGCGGGTTTTATATTGCTTTGCTGGACACACAAATAACACACTTGATGCTGTTCGCATGCAGAGAGAGCTGGTGTATGCTGATGTGATCCCTTCATTCTAGGACACTGAGGTATGGGCCCGCCCTAATTCAACCCAAAGAGACCTTCTTAGCTATTAATATAATATGTCAGTTAGGGAGGGTGAGAAATAAGTGTTGTTAACCCTTATTAATTTACAGCATGGTAACATGCTGCCACCGTTCGCTTTCTATGGACTAGTAACTATGCTTGTAGTTTTGTTGTTGATAATATGTTTACTTGTATTATCTAAGATACTGCGCCTGAGAAGACGGCATTAGTAAATAAACATTTCAAATGCTCACGTGTTCTTCTTTACTCCATGTTCTGGTTTGTAATGATTGTATAACGAAAGAGTGCTCATGTGTTCCACGTAACCTGAGGTTGGTGAGTTCATGTTCTGGTTTGTCTAAACATTGGGAGTTTGTTATGACCAATGAGACACTGTAGATAGCTCGGTAAGGGGTTTGTTGGGTACTAAGGTGAGTTTTGGGTCACCCTAATTCGCTGAGGTTCCAATCCTCTGTGCACAGTTCTGTGGGAGAACAGAAACCCTGCTACACAGATACATAGGATGTTCAGTGTAGTTGTGCACTGGAAAAAAGTAGACATCATTCTAAAAGTCTAATGTTGTCAAAATCATTTCCAGAGTAACATCAAAATCCAGTGATGTTGAAGGAATTTCCTAATCCCATGCATCACAAGCAAATTAATGTATTTGTTTAGGAGTTTTAAGGTGCATTACATGAAGCCTTTTGGTTACACTAGTGGTTAGAATTGGGTGTGAACATTCTGTAGACACATGAAAGAGTGCAATGATGTTAATAAGGTAGCCAATCAGGTCCGGTTTAGCCTACATATTCTACAATCACAGCATGAGAGAGTCTAGATATTTCATTTAAAAAGTCAGCCTAAGGACTTCAATATTAAGGAGTTTCCTGGACCAAATGTTTTTTGGGTCTGACTTACGGGGAATGCTGGGACCTTCCACTATTTTGGGACTTGAAATTCCATGAATCCGCTTTTTTGCTTCGTCCGGTTCAACAACCATTGCTGCATCCAGTCAGCCTTCTTTTCATATGTGGTGGTTTCAAGCTGCGGTACAGCATTAGGCAAGTTTTTACAAGAAATGTGATCTTTCTCCCAGTAGGCTTTGTTAATGGTGCAGAGAACCTTCAACTTGATCCTGGATTTGCCTGAATCTAGTGATGCTTAGAGGTCAGTATATTTATTAGACGGCATCTCCTCTAAATAATAGTGGAAAGTGTAAAAGTATACTGCCAGTCTCTTTTTGAGTCTGTATTGTCCCCGACCTAGACTGCTAGAGCGAGCCTTTCATGAGTCTTTATGCAGGCTTCAGTCCCCTGACCAAGACTGTAACCGCTACTCCCAGCCCCAAGAATCCCACACATTGTTTTTTGTGTTTTTATATTCTGTATACTCTTATGTTCCAATACAGACTCAATCCTTCATGTGTACAACCAGCTTGTCAGTACAAAGCATGGAGCTCAAAGCGCCAAAGGCTCTAATTCAGTGGGAGCTATATATAGATCATAAATGTGAAACCACGTTCATAATTCTCACACAACAGTATAAATAACATCAACCCAACTGATATTTCCATAAATCGCACAAGACTAGCAATACTTTAACGATATGATGTAGCCAGAGTATACCACTCCACAAAAGCATTAAGTCCCTTCTCTGCAGTTTTAGCAGACCAAATCCATCTAATTTCCTTTAGTGTGAGCAGACGATCAATGTTACAACATCGTCTAGAACCCTTAACAATCTCCAATACAAACCATTGCATATCTGTTTGAGCGTGTGACATGAGCAAATAGTGTTCAACAAGGGATGCAGTTGTTACTTTACATTGTATGCGTGACTGATGTTGCATTATACCTTTTTTACCTCTTGTGTGGTTTTACCAATGTAAAACAACAAACATGGGCACTGAATACAGTAAATCACATTATTCGACATACAATTAGAATGATGTTTCAACACCCATTGCTTCTCTTTCACAGTACACTATTTTACCACTGAAGTGGTAGCACAAGCCGCACAACGCCCACATGGGTAATGACCCACCACAGGCATTAGGCCCCACATATCCTGTAATGTGGTAGGTTTTGGTTAATTATATGCCCACACTAGATGATCTCTCAAATGTCTACCATGTTTAAATGAAAAACATGGTTTCTCCCATGGTGTATCAACCTTGCTTTTCAGATGCAAGTTCTTAAGGACAATCTTCTTTATATCATTCGATTCTATGTGAAAAGTCGTCACACATGTGATCGGGTTATGGTTGACATTCTGTCTTTCTTTCACCTGGAGCAATGCTTCTCTATCATAATACCACTTCATTGATCGCATCACCAATCGATAAGAATAGTCTCTTTTTATGAGTTTTGCCTGCAAGATCTTAGCTTCTCAGAAATGATCCTCCCCTCTGGTACAATTCCACTTAATACGCAAGAACTATCCAAAAGGGAGATTATCACGTAAATTACGCGGATGACATCTAGTGTATTTCAAAAGTGTATTTCTTGACGTTGGTTTTGTGTAAAAGCTCATTGTTAGATAGCCTTCATTGTTCCACACCGTAAGATCTAAAAAATTGATGGTCTCATGGTTAAATTAAATGGTGAATTTAAGATTAACATTTTGTAGGTTCAGCCATGAGAAAAACTCATGAAGAGTAGTTTCAGGACCATTCCACACTAGGCAAAAATCATCAATATACCTAAGGTATTTCTTGAGATATTGTCCATACGGATTGTTGTAGTAAATTACTTTGTTTTCAAATGCCGCGACATACAGATTGACTATATCGGGGGCAAGAATTGCCCCCATAGCCACGCCCTTAATTTGGCCAATGAAATCATTATTAAAAATGAAATAATTTTGTTCCAAAGCAAATTTAGCACAATTCACTATGAAGTCAGTAGGTACCTTGTGTGGACGGGTCCTCATTTCCAAAATCTCTTCTATTACCAATAAAGCCTCACCTTGCGGAATGCTCGTATACAAACTTTTAATATCCATAGTTACAAGAATATTGCTTTGAGCATCAAACTGCAAGCCCTCTGTTGGTCAGCCCCACTCAATCTAACTGATCTCTCATTCAAAGAATGCACACACACCCAACATTCTATGACATCACACTCATGCAGGCTTAGCAGCCAGGACTAGGGAGCATAGGATATAACACCCTCCAACTGTTTAAATACATCAAGGCTATCTTTGGTGTATGAGCGTGTTGGAGAAACAAATGATTTAATGAAAAAGTCTGTATATTCAGCTAGTGGTTGTAGGATAGACTGGCAACCTGCGACTATCGGTCTTCCTGGGGGATTTCTTTCATCCTTATGAATATTTGGGCAACGTATAGCTGGGATGGTGAACTCTTTTTTTATTAAAATAGTCAGATTCCTTTTGGCTAATTGTAATTAGGCAGTCGGAATTGAAACCAAGAGCTCGGTCAGGAAGCCTCTGGCTTCACGTTGGAGGCTTTCCGACCAAGATCATAATAGGCTCCATCGTATCTTTTGGTTGACCGTACCTCAGTTGCTTTGGACTGGTGTAGCTCCACCTTTGAAGTGAAACATGTCTCCAGTCAGTTTTACATGGACTTGAATTTAAGAGTGAATTACTGCAATGAATTATCCTAATTCATGCAGTCAATTGGTAGAAAAAATTAAAAGGTCGGCAAAGACTCTAGCACATGTTTAAATAATATTATCCCAAGAGCATGCCTGCAATGCTCTAATGTCTGGATATAACACACTGTGTAAAATGTTGCAAACAATAAGCACTCTGACAATTCAGGGAAAGCGTGGTCTTTCATAGGGCCTGAGTGAGGCTATGGAGGTGGGCTGCTGGGTGAATCACTCAATTGTAGAAGTTTCCAACAGCAAGTGTTTACATGGTATCAAGCAAGCAATTTGCAGCTTCTGTTTAAAGGAACTAAATGGAAAAAACATAACAGGATCCACATTTTTATCACTGCCTTGACGACCACAGGGAGCCATCTGTCATAAGAGTAGTGCCAGGGGTAGAAAAGGAAAAGCCAGGGGTTGCAGGTGCGACCCCTGGCAACTCCTGTCGACCCCTAAATGACGTCCATGCAACTTCAGCCGTATGCACATGAACTACTCGACAGAGGCACTGGCAAAAACTAAGGAACAGCAACAGAGAAATTAATTGTAGTTTATCATGTGCCTAAAGAACTCAGGGCCAGACGTACAAAGCTTTTTTACATTTACAAATGTCCCGATTCACAGAATCAGGTCGTTTGCGAACATAAAAAGGCATTTTCAGATATACAAAGGCCCAATTACGATTCGATAACTTGTTACAGAATTGCAATTTGGGTTTGCGATTATATATTAGAAAGGGATTTGTTTAGGATGTCCCTTCCTAATAAGGAAACGCAGTGACATGTATGAATGCTTTGCGACCAAAATGCAGTCTCAAAACATTTGCAATTTACCACCAACTACAAGTTGGTGGTAACCCATTCCCAAATCATAAGGGGCTCCCAAGGGACCCCTTCCGCTTTGTGAATGTTTGTAAAACAAATTTAAAGATCAAGAAGTGGTCCCATGGAACACTGCCTACTCTTCAAATATGAGAGGGAAAACAAAATGTTTTTGAAAACCTCCTCATTTTCCTATAAGGACAACAGACTGCATTCCCAGAAAAGAATTGCTTTATTGAAAAACAATCACAGATTTGGTTGTCTGCTGACCTCTGCAGGCTACCATTCCTGTGATTTGTCGTTGGCGCGATGGCAGATTCTGACCAATGGTCACTAAAACTGATGGTGCTTGAGAATACGGACCGCGAATTCCCCACACTCATAGTGTGCAATTCGTATTATTGTGTTCAATCTTACAATGAATACTTGAAGAACTGGATTCAAAACGGTTACAAAGATGCAAAAGGTCGCACAATCAAGCATAAAATGCTTTGGGAACAAGTAGTTCAGTTAAGAAAAGGACTACAAAACACTCACGTGATACATACGCTAAGTCATCAACGTGATGGCGCTCACGTTGCCGGGAGTTCATTGGCTGATGAAGCCACGAAGGAAGCTGTGCAAATGGCTTCCGTAGCTGCAATCACTCATTCAAAAACAAAAATAGACGGCGAAATAATGCTAGCTGTCAATGCTTCAAGCAAAGACAGTGGTAAAACGTTACCGAAATGACTTCCACTCAAATACTCTTATATAACTTATGCGAATAATGTTCCGTTTGCTCAAATCCCTGCAGTGGGGGATAGGGTAATTCCAAACATGGAACATGGATTAGGACTAATTTTAGCAGCACGTGAAGGGCTCGCCTCTGCACATGCAGGTGTTTTCGCCACAGTGTCATTATTAAAACAGAGATACTGGTGGCCACGCATGAGGAAACAAACCAGAAACTATGTTTTGGAATGTGAAATATGCCAGAAGATGAAAGTATCTACTGTGAAACGTCCTGCGCAGACGCCTCGGTTAATTTCAGATAAACCACTAGCTTGCGTTTACCTGGACCACTGCGGTCCCTTACAAATTACAAAGGGGAAACATCCTTTACAACGCAACTTTTACCACGCAGTGCCTTTACAACTCAACCATTACAACGCATTTCATTACAACGCATTGCGCTGGGGGGCGCTCTAGGATAGGGAATAGATTTAATTTACTATCCCACACCTTCCCTACTATCCACGGGGACTGGAGTTGGAATAGTAAATTAAACTATTCACTATCCAGCACCCCAAAGTGCTATGCGTTGTAACAGCATGCGTTGTAAAAACTGCGTCTTAACAGTATGCGTGGTAAAAGCATGCGTTGTAATGTCATACATCCCTTACAAAGGGATGGTAACTATAGATATATAATGGTCGCAGTGAATTCGTGTTCAAGGTTCATTTGGATGTGGCCTCAGCGCTCGGCTGACTCTCAAACTGTTATAAAAGATTTGCGAGTCTTTACCAGCACATACCCAGTCGCCACGCTTCATGCTGACCAGGGTTCTGCGTTTAGCTCTAGGGCTTACAAGGCTGCCATGGCCATTCTGGGTGCTGCATTGCGGTACTCTAGTCCATTCCATCCTGAGGGAAATTCGGTAGTGGAGATAAAAAAACGGGACATAAAGAAATCTATAACAGCTAGGGTATTAGGCTCGGTGACCGATGGGTCAAACATCTAATAAGTGTCTAACATAGTCTTAACAATCTGCCAAGAAGTTCTCTAGGGGGTATCACTCCATATGAAGTCCTTTTTGGGACCAGAATGTTAGTATCGGACCTCGATTGTCAGACTTCAGTGGTTGACCAAAAAGCTTTTGATATCAAAGACCGTTTGGCTGTTTTACAGGACTTAAATGAAAAAAGAACAAAACAAAGTAACGTGTTCCTGAAGCCAACCACCACTGAAGAGAAACCAACCGTCCCAGCAAGGCCTGTCTGGATCCCAAAGCTTGGTGATCTAGTCAGAGAAAAGATCGGGGACAAGAAGGAATTTGGGCCTTATTACAGACAGCCAGTACCTGTCCTATCAATCCACGGATCAAGAACATTATTACTGCCGCCCCTTGCTGGTAAAAAGGAGAACAGGTTTGTGTCCATTGACCTGGTCAAACCACATCATGTGGCCGATCATAAGCAGTAGGCCAAGTGGACTCCGCCAATGTAGCAGACGCCCAGCTCTGGCTACTATCCAAGAGGTTCAAACTGAAAGACTCATCACCTTTGAAGAATCTGCAGTGCGAAATGAAGGACTAAGCAACAACGCTATGGAAATTGTACCTCTTGAAACCCAAATAACAGTTTGTCAAGAAACACCTGTCTACAACGAAGTAGCATCTGACTACACAAATGTAACAAGTGATCAAGTGGTTCCAGCGATTTCTACGAATCCTGATGCAATCCCAATTGACAGAACTGCCTCTGGCTACTTCATTACCTTCGGTATGTTTTCTGAGGGTCCCAGCGAGCCTGAAACAACGCCAGCAAAAATAACTTTTAAAGAACAAGCAACAGACCTTTTTCATCACCTCGTTTCACCATGGATTGAATTTTGGATTGCATTGGGTGTGCTTTTTCCTCTAATTTGGGTGACTCTAGTAATAACATTGGGAATGCTGATCAATGCAAGATATGTAAAAAAGGACACAGCAAGTAAGAACATCAACTTACTCCTCAAGCCACACAAATCATCCCATCGTGAACAAAGAGACTTGTCATCAGTGAACATCACAGCCTTTCCTGTACCTGGGGGTTTAGCTTGGGACAGAACTAACTATGAAATTTTTGCCCCTGCGGAGCTGCTGAAGATTCCATACCAGTTCAAGATTTCCTTGAATGGCTTTGTTTCATCTAGTAACTTTGCTGATGATTGGGACTTCGAGACTGTTAATAATATGATGTCAGACTTGGAAATGTCTGCAGTATTTACAAGTCATGAATATTTAGAAGGTTTATCTGACTTTGAACAAATGTATTGTTATAATCATTATGGTCATCATTTCTTGCACAAATCTGCTAATCCTAGAAATGTATTAATGTATAACCAATGGGAACATTGTCCTACTCCACCAAAGGGTAGCTCAAAAACATTTTTTAGAAAGTATCCATACTTTTCAGGTTTCAATGTATCCAAACCAGAATCATTTTACTTTAAAAATGTAAACAAAACCGGAATGAAAAGTATGTTAACAAATACCAAACAAATTTATTCTGCAGCCTTTTATGCTCAGCTGTCTACACTAGGTTTCGACTTTTGGAAAGACAACATTGAGACGAAAACTGTCTGGGGCACAAAAGATTGGCAAGTGCAGGGGATATAAGCTTTATTTAGAGCCTGCATCATCCCTGAGCAAATTATGTTTCTGAATGACACTGCCCAACAGGCGTCTTGTCTTAGGTTAGCAAAGATAAAAGACTTAAACAACCTGTCTATACCTACACCTGATAGTAGTAATATTTCAGAGGGGGAGGTCTACGTGCATACTATTTTGCATCACAACAGAACAGATCCAGATTGGAAAAAGTGGTTAATCTGGCCAACAGACACAAACAACTGTCAAGATAGGTTCCTGAACAAAACACGGGGAATCACATTCACTAGGCCAGATCCAAGATATGTTCAAAGACAGCATCCAGGAATAGTAACGACATACAGTGTAGGGAAGCTGTGCCTTGATTGATTACAAAGATCTACACTTAAGGATGTTGAACAACACTTATCTTTACTTAAAGATGGTGCTGATCTTAGGGAATTCTTGTTAGGACCAAGAACACTGCATCATAAACGTTTTATAAATGCCGGTATCTATGCTGCTTTTAATGAAGCATGGAAGATTATGCAAGCAGAGACTGCAGAAATTGATCGTATTAATTTAGAGAAAACTCTCTCTGTGGTTGACAATGGGTTAACGACTCTGTCATCCAGGATATATTCTTTTGGGCGGCATATTGTCTTCTGCCATAGACATCATGGAACAGGACTTGGTCAAGTTGCAACATGGTTAGTCGCAACTACGTTCTATCATGCCATTAGGCTGGATGATGCAAAACCTTAGTTCAGGCTATGTGTCTTGGCGTTTAATCAACTCTACGTCTCTGTTTTCAGAATTCAATCTCACTAATTAACAGATAATACTGGCACACAGGGGAGCAGAAAATACAGTGCTGAGCATTGAAAAACTGGAAAGATTGCCATTTACTGTCTCTGAAAAGCCAGCCACTGAATGAATTATACATGGAACAATCACTCTGCCTGTTACACTTTTCCTTTTTCAGTATTTCCTAAAACATATACCAGCAGGCACATAAGAAAGGTTGGGTAAAGAATACCTCAAGACATCCTGGGATTTACCGTACACTTACAGATGTTGGAGTGGGGGTCGTGAAGTGTTTCTTAGCGGGAAAAACTGTGGAAACGCACTAAGCGGTTCTCTCCTTTGTCAGGGTATAAACTTACAAGGGGCCTGCGATGGTTCCTCTAACAACTTATCCTGCCACCTGCAAGGTTCACCAGCCGCGGCGATTGATCCAATTTTTGGACAACTCTCGAATGAGAGTTACCTTATGTTAAACGATCACAGCTGCTGTGGCATGTTGCCAGGAATACCATATCTAGTAACTGTCAGCCAGGGTCACTTGCTGTATGCAAGTGTTATGTCCAAAAACCAAGACCGACCGGGAATCGCCTTTATGACCTTCACTGAACATCTCTTCTATACAAATTGATACTTTACGCAGAATGAAAGCCATTCTTTTGCAAAGAACTGTGCCACTGACCTCGGCTAAAGAGACCTATGATCTGCAAGTCGCAAGGACTTCTGTAGAGATACATGCCCTCTTAACTACAAATTGCCCTATACATTTCTCGGAAATGTTAAGTCGTATCTTAAACATGTCTGATGCGAGCGGTATTGTACATGTAATTAAGACAGTTTTTTTCTGGACTGTTAGCACCTTTTGAAGCAGTCCTAGGAATATTTCCAAACTTCGTGCACTCTGTGCTTGGCGGATTGCCTCTCATTTTGGGACTTGCTGCAGGGATACTATTTTTGCTCCTACTGCTGCGATATGGCAAGTTATTCCACAAACGACACCCAGTTCTCCATGGAGACAATTGTACTGGCGATGAAGTGTCGTGAGCGCATCGTCCAAATTTTGGGACTACCTCGTCTGAGAGAATTAAATACCACATGGTTTCTGTCATTCAGACAAATTTGGCAAGATTGCACCTTACCTGTTCTACGCTGCCTGCTATGCGGAGAAGAATGCATGTTAGACACATGTCTCACACTCCCATCAGTCATGCCAACGGATGTTGATACTTTGCTTGAACCAGCAAAGGCCCATGCACTGTGTTGTCCCCAGAGGCTACCAATTCTGATAACGGTATTCATTGATAGCTCATCGACGTAAAATGCTACTGCTGAGGTACGAGAAATGACAGGCACACAGGTACCATCTGATTCGAACATTGCTAATGCGACCAATGCTGACGGCGATGCTTCACATCTATGTGTGGTTGATCTTCTTAACGAAGTAATCCAACTTTCACCTACAATGGTAGACACATTTTTTACAGACTTAGAAGATTTTATGTTTTCTCTAAATACCAACACGGACTTTTGATTTGGCATACAGTGTTCTGAGAGACTCTGAATTGGACCTTCATTTTTTCAAAACAAAGTTCTAACTTTGGAACTAATTTTTCTATGATTATTATTTTTTTTCTCCAAATTAGTATTTTTCATTTTTTGGCACAAAGTAATCTGCTTAAAGTAGAACTATTCATAGAGAATTAGAATTCTTTGAAAAACTTCCAGAGACAATATTTGACCTTGTCCTCATACCAACAGTTATATGTATTCTGACATAAAATTGTTTCTGCACTTTTTTCTTCTGTATTTATGAGCCATTTTCATAACTGTATTTTCGTGATTCATTCAGATAGCATTTCAAAATGTCAGCTGTATGCTTAGAATGAAACATTGCTTTAATTGCGTGCACCACTGATTAATGCTCTTTCGTGTACAAACCAGTACCATTGCATTTTTATGTATTTTGGGTGGGTTTTAAACACATATTGTATAGATAGTTTTTAGTTGTTTATACATGTTTGGAACTTAGTATTTAGTAGAAGTTGTACATAAGAAAGTGGAGTGGGTGTGGTATGCCGTTTTAGATTCCGAATGAATTTTCCCAATTCATGCCCTTATATAGGTACAATTCACGTTGCCCTTATATAGGCATGGAAATCAAGCCCTTATTTAGTCATAGCCCATGCAGTCCAAATATAGGCATGGCTACTTCCATCCGTTCACCAAATGTCACAACGTTTTCTTGGAAAATCAGCTTAAGCCTTTAAGGACTTCTTGCTTGAATATTGATTTCTCCAAGAACTCAGTTAGTTTACAATGAACATCTATTCCTTAGGGGTTCATTCATGACGTTCATATACCCGACTTTACGTCAAACATGGAATTCCCAAACACCTTCAAGGTATAAATATCCTTCACTTGCTATGGCAAAGCATGGTGTGGTTTGGTGCAGTTCAACGACCTACTTGCCCGTCGCAGCTCGCTACAGCAAGTACCGAAGGAAGCCGACTCTCCAGCTGATGCCCTGATCAGGAAGCTGCGCTCCTCTGTTGTGATTCCAGCTCCAGTGTTTCTGACTCCCCTTGTGGGGTGTTGAGAAATCGAGTCCAGAGACAGAGATACCAGACCTCATTCATTCTAAGGTATAGAGCTGATTAGAACCTAGAAAAATCTTTGGCAAATTCTTGGCAAAACTAAACCTATGCTAAAGACCATACTTACTTCCTCCCTCGTACTAGACCTAGGTTAGGTACATTGAGGTAGGCGTATTTTAGAAGCACCAATTGACTATTTTAGCCTGTGTTATTTATGTATGTATTTTTATATGGCTTAGAAACCATACAATGCTATTACAGTATTATTTTATATTACTGTTTACGCTGTATGCATTATACTTTGCATTCTGTCTAACAATTGTAGCAGATCACCTCTCTTGCATGAGAAAGAACTGTTCAATAAATCCTTTTATTTAAAAAGCCTGTCTCCCTATTTCTCTGCAACTCTGTAGAAACGAAGCATGCACGATTGACTGAGTAAAATAGTTATCTATTGTTTCCTCGACTTCGAAGATATGTTCTTAATCTTGGGGAAACAAAGTTGTCATGTTTATGCGGTTGTCAGAAACGAATCCCTTCTTGTGTATTCGAGAAAGTTTCTAGTGACCTCTGAGATAGCTGGCACTCACTATCAAGTTTAGTATATTCGATAGAGACCTACTGACCCAAGTCCTACATCATATCTATAGGATATATTATTCCAATGCGCAGAGCCTATTGGGAATATAGGAACTTCACTACAACTTGTTAGCTCGTAGACTAAATCATAGGCAGGAAAAGCACTTAATATACACCTAGGATGACAAGACATTCCGGGCCTGATACACAAAGGGACTCCACACTTGTGCTGGAGGACCCACAGTTGTGGGGAAGTTTCCACACTCGGGCTGAATCTCCACAATGATAATTTTCATTGCGGAGATTCCACCAAGAGTCAGAGACTTTCCCACAACTGCGGTACCTCCGCCACAACTGCAAAGACCTTTTGTGAATCAGTTGCTCTGGAAAGTCTGGCTTATCAAATTTCTGTAAATGTACCACATGCCTGGGTTTTAAAAAGAGAAGCACAGTTTTCATGCAAATCCATTCAGGATTGGTTAGCAGCAGGCAAGTCAAGTGACACAGTTACAGTGATTCAAAGTTGCATTTAATCTGCTCCTGTTATTACTACAACCATTCCCATATTGTTCCAATACATTGATATTCTCTTCTGTTTTCCATGTTTGTGAGTAGTGTCAGCTAAGCCATTCTGTCAACAGGTGCTGCAAAAGTATAGTCCTTCTTCTATGTCTCCTTTGCGCCTCTAGTTTTGTTTTTCAAAACTTGATCATTCTAGCACTTGAAGCCTGTGTGGTAAACGCCCCCTGTTTAGCTCAGCATAACAGTTTAACCTGACAATTGATCTGCAGAACAAATCAGAAGGTAAAGGTATTTTTTCAAGATTCCTTTTGCCATACCACAGATGACGCCATGATTATGTAATCATTGGAGGTTTCCTTGCCCCATAGCTCAGGTGGGTGGGAGTTTCAGCCTTACTGGATGTGTTCTCCAAGGTCTAGAATGCAAAATGCGGAATGCGGAACAGATGAGGGGAGGCTTGGGAGCAATAGTAAAACTTGTTTTTCAGAATGGGGTGTTTGTGCATTTTGCAGTTTTCAAACAGAAGCAGCCGAGAAATAGACTAAACTAAGGAACCAAAAACATATCTGTGTAAAGACATACAGGAACAAATGAGGGTTAAGCAAAGGCAAATCTTGAGAGGCTGTAGAGCCTGTTCATCATGAAATGACAAAAAATTGGCATAACAGATATGTCCCTCTCCATTGTAAGACATAATTCACAAAAGGAGATCTCCGCACAAGTGGCGGCACCTCAACTATGGCAGAGGAGCATCGCCCCACTGCTTTTTTTGTGTTTGCAATTAGAAGCATAAACATAGCATGATAATAACTTTCAGTTATTATCATTTTATGTTTCCTTTGCGGGTGGGCGGGCTGGTGGGCGGGGCTGCTCTGCTAATGGAGCAGCCACCCAAACCAGTCATGTGCACTTTGCCGCTTTTCCATGAAGGCTGCATTACAGCCTGCATGGAGAACATGCCCACCCCTCCAGCCCCTGGCTGAGAGACCAATCACAACGCTGAATTGCAGCGTTGTGATTGGCTTAGGGAAGGGAGACTGGGTGCCTGCTTCCTGAAGTCAGAGCAGGAAAGAAGGAGCAGAAATGCAGTGTCAGATGGCGGCAAGGGAAGTCATTAAAAAAAAAATCTCCCTCCCGCAATTGTGGCTCCCCAAGCACCCCCCACAGAAAACTCTCGCGATCCACCCTGCAAATGCCCCCCTCCCCCGTGTAATGATGGCCACAACTGCTCTACACACATAGATGTCCACCTATTCTTAGATGGAGATTCCGGCCTAAATGGTATTCACCAGGTTTAAGTTGAAAACCTCCACCTAGTAGCAGGATTTAAGAGTATCCACCCCATCAAAAGAGGGGTGGACATTGTCTGAAAGAAAGTATCACCTTGAGGTTGCTGCTAGTAACTTTACGGTCAGATTCCAGCTATAATACTTTGAGGGAGTTCTCTGTAGTGGTGGAGGTCTTCACTGTGGTTGTATGATAGAGGCACGCATGACTAACACATGCGTGCCTCTACCACACATTCCAAAACATAAATGCGTCTTAACCACACATTTCTTTACCACGCTTTCCTTTACCACACAATTTTGTGGTAAAGACATGAATGGTAAAGAGGTGTGCATGGCTAAGTTCACCACTACTCCAACCCCCCTAACCAGCCCTAAGACCCCTACCTGTCCCCCCGTCCTGAGGCCCAAAACTTGATCCTGACCCCCTTCCACCCTGTGCTATCCCTAAAACTACCCAACCCACTTCCACTACCCTTAGGCCTAAAACCCAACCCCTAATTTAAAAAACCACCCTGACCCTCCCCCTTAGCCCTAAAAAATACCCTGCCCACCCGTAAGCCCTAAAAACTACCCCGACTACCCATTTCCCTCCCCCTGCCCTGAGGCCCAAAACCCTGCCCCTTTCCATACACAACCCTGATTCCCCCATCCCTGCGTTGTCTCTAAAACTACCATGACCACCTGCCACTGCCCTTCTTAAAAAAACTACCCCATGCCCTAAAAACGACCCCAGCCCTAAACTGTACTCGACCCCCAGCCCTGAAAACTACCCTGACCCCCTGCCCTGAAAACTACCCCGACCACCCATCCAGCCCTAAAAACGACCCCAACCCCCATCCCTGAAAACGACCTGACCACCAAAGCCTGAAAACTACCTACCGAACCCATATAAACTACCTCCCAACCCCCCAAAACCTGGGCAAGCCCCTGCCCTACTTACCTCACTGAGTCCCCTGTTTCCTCGTCCGAGGTCTTCCTGCTCCCGAGTTCCGTCGAGCTCCAGCCAGCAGCTAAACTTCACATGTGCATTGTTAAGGCAGATGTGTGGTTAAGGCAAGAGTAGTAGCTCTTGCGTAGTCAGAACATGAGTGGCTGAGGCTGTGGTGTTCCGACTGTTTCCCCTTCACTGTTGAGGCAAGGGACTACTCTGCTGGGGTAGAGAACTTGGAATGCAAGGGAATACGGAAGGGAAGCACCATGCACATGACATAAAGCTCCCATACCTGACAGACATTATCCCTGCAGTCACATAAATGCAACCCACAAACAAGGTTCTAGCCCATTTCCCTGGGTCTGCAAGATGCAGCCAGCATCGCTCTAGAAGAAGAGGAAGACCCTGACTTTGTAGTTAGATTTGTAGTTGATTACTGCAAGGAAAATGGTCTGCTCCAAACACCCTCAGTGGTACAGAGAAGGTGGCCACGTGGCAGGAGTTGACAGTCTGCATTAATTGATTGGTGGAGGGGGCATACACTGTAGGAGACATTAAGAAAAAGTGGTACTGCAAGAGGAGGCAGGTAAAGAAGAAAGTCTCTGGGATAGAGGTGGCAAATGATGTTCATGGAGGCAGACGTAAATTCCATCTCCATTTCATCCCCCTCTTGGAAAGTGCCCTCACTACTTTGCACACAGACCTAATATATATGGCCTGCCTGTTCCAGGGAACCCCAGTATAAAAACAAGGAAAGAACCCAACACCCTCCTATCGCAATTAGTTATTGTATCACCACTCATGCCACTCTTTCCTCCACCCATCCTTTACAGATAGGCTGACACCACAGAAATGTCCCTCTTACACAACCTCTAACACCCCCTGGCAAAACAGACAGTTAAAATTGTTCTCAAAACACTCTAGCTTTATGACATACAGTCCCCATATCAAATGTTTTGTTAGCAACAACTAAAACAGGCTTCCGTCTGTGGCAGGGTGATAACTCAGCACTCAGCTCTTGATGTATCTCAGTATCTTTCACACGCATTGTCATTAGCTTCTGTGTGAGATGGGCATGGTTTCTCTACTGACCCTGTAGAAAGATTCAGTGACCAGGTAGTGGAGTGCAATCATTATTTTGACATGTGAATGTAAGGCCTGTAAGAAAATGCCACTTTTTACCATAAACACCCCCATTTTCTGGACTGATGCTGCTGGTTTTTTACTCTGTGCATTTGGACTTTCCTAACCAGCCCTGGGTACATATGATTTGCACACTTAATTTACCCACAATTCCGTAGTATATGTTACCAAGTGTAGCTGGTAAGTCAAATGCCAGTAGTGGACTGCAGCACATATTGTGCTACCACTAAGTGACTGCAAAACATGACTGCAGGCCTGCCAACCATAGCCTGGCTGTGCATGTTTAAACTGCAAATTCGACCTGTCAAAATAATCCCCTTTGACAGACCTTAACCATTATTTTAAATATTAACAAGTCACTTCTAAGTTATCCTTAAGTGCCCATAAGGCAGAGTTCATCGTATTTAAGAGTAAGACAAGTGAAAGTGTAATGTTAAATATGGCTTTACAGTAAAAAGGCTAAAAAGCTGTGTTTACTGTAGCAGGGTTCATTAGGAAAGCATTGGGATACTTTATTACAGGTAATAAAGCTTACTCTGTCTAGGAACCAGATGAAAAGTCGTTTTAATTTGTTTTATTACAAATCCAATTCATTGGCAAAGTTGGATTTGTAACAAAGATTTCACAAAAGGTACTTTTAAAAAGTTACTGTTGGACTTGGCCCTCTCTGCAGGGTCACCTCCAAACATTTTGCCTTCACCCCTTCTGTTTCTGAACTAGTTTGTGTTGGCTTTTAATACACTGTTCATTTTACCACTGCTAAACAGTGCTAAAGTGCTTGACTTTCTCCTTTAAACATGGCAAAACTGGCCTACACCCAATTGGCACATTTAATTTACTTATAGATCCCTAGAAAATTGGCACTACACGTACCCTGAGCCAGTACGTTAAATGCTACTAGTGGGACTGTAGCACTTATTGTGCCACCCACTTGAGTACCATTTAAACATGTTTCAGGTCAACAATTGCATCCTGTGTGTGCAGTTTTAAGCTGGCATTTTGACCTGGCAAAACAAAACCTTTTGCCGGGCCTAAAACCGTATTTTTTTTAACACATATGCATTTCCCCTAGTGGACCCTACACAGTCCACAGGGCAGGGGTGTTGTATTTAAAAGTTGGACATGTACTTTTAAGTTTTAAATGTCCTGGTAGTGAAAATCTCTCAAATTTGCTTTTCACTACTGCAAGGCCTACCTCTCCCATAGGATAACATTGGGTTAAGTTATTACATTTAATAAGTGATAACTTATGTTTGGGAGCAGATAGGAATGTCATATTTGATGTCTGAGAAAATGTTATTTAAAACCCTCTTTAATGGTAAAGTCAGATTTCAAGCAACAATTCTAAAAATGCCTCCTCTAGAAAGTTGTCATTTTGTTGCCCTAAACATGTGGTGCCTGCAGCCTGTATCCTATCCCACCTGCCTAGTTGTTGTGGGTAGTTGGCATTTGTGTACTCCTTCCAGGCAGTATCTTAAAAAAGAGTCTGGGCTTTGGCAAGATGGGTCATCATGACTTGGCGGGGGCAGTGCTGTCACCTACCACTTGTGCACAACATGATTACTGGCTCAGCTTACACACTAAGGATTTCACACAAGTTTATTGTGCCCCCAGGCAGACTAGGACCAGGACAGGGAGGCAGGAAATTCTGGTCACCTCTGTAGGGGGAAAACTCCAGAAGCTTCTCCCACTTCAAAGGGGGCACCACGTATTAATAAAACCATGCTACTTGATGCCTGCCCAGAAGGAAGACTAGACCTTCGCCCTTCATCCCTGGTTGAAGTAATTACAGGGGTCAGCTGAACGGTCCTTCTGTTCTGAGCTACAGGGACACTACAAGCTCCAGAGGACTCTCTGCAACTGACTAGCTAACGTGCTGCAGCTGGACCTGCCTGAGCCCCACAACTGGACCTTTTTGAGCCCTGCTGACCTCTGCTGCAGTGAGTTCCTGATCCCCAAGAGGTGCCTTCCAGATCCTAGACCTGTGGTGTGCTGTGGCATCAGTTGAACACCTTCTTAAAGAAAAGACAAAACCTCTAGTTTTAGGCTTTTTATGACCACAAACTACCCCTTTCCCGCAAAGCTCTTGCCGCCCTCACCAACCATCAACTTGGAGGTCTGGTGACCTGACTCTTCATGCTACAGTAAGCACCACAGACGACCAGCAAGTGAAAGCTGCACTTCCCTCTACAGTATCGACAGCCCGCGCTGATCGCCAACATGACTCTGAGCAATGACTGTCCATAGCGTCTGACAGGATCTTCATGCTACAGCAACGACAGTCCACAAAACCCAGGCTGCTCTTTGCGCTACAGTGATGACCATCCATGACGCTCTCCCTGCTCCTTGTGGCCTCACCACTGTGAAAAGAACTTTTCATGCTGAACTTTAGAAGGTAACTTTTCAGCTGGACTAATCTGGACCCTGCATCCGGTCAGTGCTCTTTCGCAGTCAGCCTGAACTTGTCACTTTCACCCGGTTTTACACAACCAGATAGTTGTAAGTGACATTTTTTTGCTTTTAGGCTCTATACTTACCTGAAATCTTTTCAATTGCATATCTCTGGTTCTATTGATTGGATTTTTTGTCATTTGGGTGTCAAATAATTTACTACATTTTACTCTATCTTACTACTTGCATTTTCACTTTGTTGCTATTTGTACTCCACATGAATGCTTTACACATCGCCTCTATGTGAAGCATGGCTGCTTTTGTGCCAAGCTACCAGAGGGTTAAGCACAGGATAAAATAGTGACTGCATATGATTCACTCTCAGGCTTTTTTCACTTTGGATGTAGACCTCATTCTTGTTTTAGGCCTCTTTGGTAAGGTATTTGTTTTGGGCTTTTTTTAAGGGGGATTGGGCTTGTTGTTTCTCAGTTCCTGCTCCATTTCTTATTTTTTCCATGGTGTTGTAGTGAGTACTACCCAACCCCGCTCGTGTCATGAGGTGAGTCCAGATGTACGCCTGGGCTGCAGATCCTGTTTCCTACTCCACTGCAGCATCTGCACAACTTGTGAATGCTCACCAGATTTTGACAATTTCTACGTGCTGTTACCTATTTTTTTTTAAGCCCATAGCTGTTAACTGGGTGTAAAAAGAAAGCCCCAGTACAAATGCAATTTGTGCTGGGTTGTTTTTTCCACGTTGGTCTAAAATATGGACTTGTTTGCGTGGATCCATGTCTTTGCAATGGTCATTACAGAGGGGCCTGTTTTTAGCGCACATTGTTTTTGGGGGGTCTCCTTCCCACCTCGAACTCCAGCAAAAATATGCTCTTTGTTGGTCTCAATAAGACAGAGTTATCTAATCTAGCCTACTTCCCCACTCCTTCCTGTGCCAGCTGCTTCATATTGCGATCATCTGACCAGGTGCAGGAGAGTGTGCATCCATTAAGGGCCCTTCTGATAGGCCCGCTCTGTGTCTGTCAATAGTGCTCAATGTGACCTGATGCAGAGCTTGCTGCCTCTCTGCAGGATGCACGCGGTCCCTGCAGGGGACCCCATAGGAGGGCAGACCCCGTAGTAGGGCGTGGGAAGCCGATCGCCCAGTGCAGGGGAAGGAGGGGGGGCGGGCCAATTGAGGAGAAGTCCGTCCCCCCTTGGGACAGGATATAGGTGCGCCCCTCCCCTCCTCGTGCCCTCTTTGCTGCTGCCCAACTCACTAGTCGGTTGGCCAGGCTGCTCCTCACCAGCCTAGGTCCTTTATGCCCCCCCAGCCCCCCCTCTCTCACCCCAATCCCCCTTCCGACGGACGCGAGGCCCGCGCTTTCCAGCTCGATCGAGGTAAGCGGATCAAAAAGGCCTCCTCCTGGGCCCCGTCCTTGGGTGCAACCCGAGTTGACAGGGCTCCGTGGCCATGCCACGGAGGAGTCTCGAGATCCGTGGGTTTGTGTCGAACAATAATTGTGTCGTGCATGGTCTGAGGATGGGCTGGGGCACCATGGACGTCGACGGACAGCCGGTGCGGGGGTTGTTTTAGGCTGTAATATTCCGGCCGGCTTACAGCCACGCGGCGGGATCAGGCAGCGCGCCCAGCTGCGATTGTGGTTCAGGCAGCTGATGATTTATTCACTGGGCAGCACGAGCGGGGACGAAACCGTGGGGCCAGCCGCGATGTTGCAATTGTGTGCAAGGGGTTTGTAAGAACAATTCCCAACAGGTATCATTTAAAAGACAAAAAGTGATATATACAGTGATATATACAGTGGGTGATAGTGATAGTGCAAGTGCTGGAGCTCCTGCATTCATTGCGCGCTACGTCCAACTGTGAGAGCCCTTATCGCCTCCTCCGTCCTGTTTCATTCAGATGCCGCCCGTCCCCGCTGACCAGAGTCTACCGAATCACCGATCAGCCGTGGACCAGCAACAGACTGCTTGGACCCCAGCCATCCACGCTACTTCGCCTTGGGTGACTATCACTGTTTTCATCGACAACCCTGTCCTGATGACGATCCCGACTGACGGGGATCGAAACGCCGTCGACCTTACAGCTTAACTTTATGGCGCCTATTATGTTTTGTACTCCTGAAAAATTTACTCATTCATGTTTTAAGTGATTACAACTTGATCCTTGGAGACATTTCTGTTTTATAATTTCGTAAATTGTCACAACGCGCCAACTACGCTGTTCACTCCAGCACTTGCACTATCACTATCACCCACTGTATATATCACTGTATATATCACTTTTCACCAAGTGCCACCGGGTTGTCACATGATTTGATCTGTACAGTGCTGTTCAACTGTATTACCATGCGAAAGACCCCCCTTTCTCTTAAAGTGGTGAATAATACCCTTTCTCAAAAAACTTTAGAGACTCCGTTCTGTTTATTTATGTAATGCGTACTGCATACATTTTTGAAATTGTCTTTTAAATGATACCTGTTGGGAATTGTTCTAATCTACAGTATACACCCATACCAACATGGTTTATGGGTCCCCTCCTGTTATTCTTACACAGGTGTTTGTAAGAGGCGCATCTAGCCCCTTGATGTGTTGGCGCTAATGCCCGTGTAAGAGGCGCATCTAGCTAGCCCCTCGAATTGTTGGCGCTAGCCCCTTGATGTGTTGGCGCTAATGCCTGTGTAAGAGGCGCATCTAGCTAGCCCCTCGAATTGTTGGCGCTGCCCCTTGACTTGGTGAGTGCGTGCTGTGTGTCTTCCACCATACTTAGGCTCGCAAGGCCCGTGGTGAGTGCGTGCTGTGTGTCCTCCACCATACTTAGGTACGCAGGACAGGCATACCGGCATCTTGTTTGTTGTGTAGCGCGTGCTGTGCTGGTCCTGCACCATAATTAGGTATGCAGGACACGCATACCAGCATTTGTTTGTTGTGTAGCGCGTGCTGTGCTGGTCCTCCACCATACTTAGGTGCGCAGAACAGGCATACCGGCATTTTGTTTGTCGCGTAGCGTGAGCTGTGCTGTGTAGCGCGTGCTGTGCTGGTCCTACACCATAATTAGGTACGCAGGACACGCATACGGGCATTTGTTTGTGGTGTAGCGCATGCTGTGCTCAACGAAAATTAGGCATGTAGGAAACGCCTGCCGGCATTTGTTGTAGATCGCAATGCCCGCGGCGAGCGCGGGTTGTTCCATCATACCTCATACACGCAGGACATGCTTACTAGGCTCCAAGGCTGAAGGAGCTGGAGGCTATATGCTGTGCAGCAGCATCTCGAGCAGATAGTAGGAGCGGGATGTGTAAACGTTAGCTGCGGTTAAAAGATTTTCGGGAGTAGTCCGGGCCTTGATGGAGCATCCGGGTCACGAATTTCCTGCAGGCGCCCCTGGTAGCGATCATTTCCGGGTGATATGGAGCCGGAAGGCGACCATGGGTAGTAATGATTTCCGAGTCGAGTTAGCCTACGGTTGACGGGCATTTCACAGGCAAGCGCCCCCTTGTCACGCCGGCACAGGCTAGCTTGACCAAACTAACGGGGCGGTGCGAACGCGCTACGGGCAAGAACTGATTAGAAGCAGTCAACACGCTAGTGAGTGACCACGCTTTGGGCAACTTTGAATTAGCTTGAGCAAATTTAATTGGGCTACGGACAAAAGCGGATTACAAGCAATAACCCGGGCATGAGCAACACGCTAGTGCATGACTACGCTTGGGACAATTTTGTATTAGCCGGGTCATATTCAAGTAGTGCGTGACTACGCTTTGGGCAATTTTGTATTAGCCTGGTCAAATTCAAGTGGGTGGTGCGAACCGCGCTACGGACAAGAGCGGATTGCAAGCCAGTAACACTGGTATGAGCAACACGCCGTGAGTGACCACCCTTGGGCAAATTTAAGTTAGCCTGATCAGAATTATTGGCGGTGCAAACAATTCACACACAGCACACATGCGGACTGGGGATGGCCCCCACACACGCGACACACATGCGGACGGGGGGGCTCTTTCAGACACAGCGCAACGCTGTCGGGAATGGAGCACGGCGAAGTGTAGGGTAGAACGTGCAGGCTAACACAGATGCCGTGTGTTGCACGAGCAGGTGCACTAGAGGTGGGTTAGCGTTTCATTTGGGAAGAATATAGGGGTACCCCTTGCACATGCCCTAATTAGTACAACAAAATGACAAGGTCAATGTTCAACTGTGCGACTGGTTAAGTGCTAAAATAAGAGTTATCGCTATTCATTATAGTTATGTTGCGTCTCTTTGCTACGTATGTAATGTGTGTCCCCCATTTTCAGGAAACAAGGATTGACTATCCACTAAAAGCAGTGAGAGAACGGTTCCACCTCCTTAAGGCATAGGTAAGAAGGAGAAGGTGGGGGGGCACCGAACTACGAAAAGAGGGGTCCCTGACAGGACCGGGAGGCCGGTGTTCATGGTCTGGTCTCCCCGCAGCCCTGTTCGGTTTAGGGGACATTGGGTGGGGCCAAAACTTAAACAATGTTTATATTATCAATACAGGAGCGCACCGCTAAACAGACGTCGCCGCACCATAATCAGGCATTAGGAAGGTCCGAATTATAACAGAGGCCATTTAGATTAAAAGTAAGTATGAGTTGAACATGGAACGCCAGCTGTTAGAATGAGTTGGGGTCTTCAGATGCACGGGGATTTGCTCGGTTGGTCATTACCATTTTTCTTGCAGGGAGTGAGGCCACACAAGATGTCAGAGCGGAGAACAGCTGGAGCAGGAGCAGGGTCGGTTTCGGAGGCACAAGCAGCTCACGCAGCGATCTTCTTACAACTAGTGGAAACAAATGGCGTTGCATGGGCCACTGATTTGCTTAAGGGCAGCACGGAGACCCCACGCGTTAACAAGGACATTATAGCATTGGATGATGATGATGCGAGGGGTTCGGGACACGCTAGAGCGTCGAAAAGGGTGAAGGTTCCTACGAACAAAGAATTCCCGCCGCCGCCAAAAAAGAAAGGTGGTGCAAATACGACGGTCGCAGTAATACATGAGACACCTGGTCCTGCAAACTTGCCGGTTGCAGCACTTGAGGTGCCTGGTCCATCAAACGTGTCGGACAACAGGCATCCACCAGCGGAATACGCCACTAGAAGCGATCTTGGTAGGATCTTGTCCACATTGGAAGTGTTTATGAAGGAGATGAGAGAAAGTGTGGCGTCCGGCGCTAATGGGGGGTAGGCCCTTCTAATGTATGGGGGAATGGTTCACCAACCCCTGGCCCAACTGGAGTGCCCTTAGGGGAGCAGGAGGGCACTGACTTGTCCAACTTACCTGCTGCACCCGTGCCTGCACCACCAGCGTTACCTGCCACACCTCACATGTCACCTGTTATCCCAGCACAGCCCCCCCGGGACCAGAGCCATCGCCCTCTGTGCCCCCCCTCTTGCGGTGCACACGCCTCCTTCGAACACTGCAATGCCGCCTGCCGCAACACCAGCCGCTCCCCCAGCGCCGCCAAGCAATGAGGAGGTGGTGGTGTTGGACGCCCCGTTGTTGTCAGGCCGGTCTTCCTTGTCCTGGGAGGTCCCGCTTGCGGCTAAGGAATTGATATGGAAACGGGAGTTTATCGATATTTTCTCACTACTTATGTTAGGTCAGCAAGGTGCAGATGTACGTAGGGCAGGCTTAAAAGAAGACGACAAAAAAGTGAAATTTCAGCCCTGGCCAAAAAAGTCCATTGACCTCTGTTATCATGGAAAAGTTTGGGGACCAGGGACCGGCTTTAGTACAGTATGGGAGATTAATACACAATGAGGCGAAAAAGTGGGGAGGTTTAGGTTGGTTGGATTACGACAGGGAGTTCAGGAAGAAAATGTCCAGATCACCTAACATGCGCTGGGATCACAAAGAAGTTCAGCTGTGGATGGACCATATGGGGTCCAGGGCGCTACAGGGCGTGACAACAAACAAAAAAGGTCAGGATGCACAGGTAGTGGCAAGTGATAAGAACGGACACCACCACCGCCACACTGCATGAGCACTGCCCCCCCCCTCCCCCAGTCAGCTAGGGTCTAGGTTCGGCACGTTGAAAGGGCCATCACCGATAAAACTGGACAGACTAATTAGTTTGCTGCATAAATATCCCAATAGATTGGATGGGAGACTGCTCTTGGGAGGGTTTACAGAAGGTTTTGTCATACCATACATAGGGGTGCCTATGGCACGTGACTCGATGTGGCACTGGACCTCGTACGCAAAGCGGGTAAGGGGGCCTGGCTGGCGAAAGCTGACATTGAGTCAGCTTTCCGCCTCCTGCCAGTGCATCCCAGCAGCCAAAACTTGCTGGGATTTAGGCTGGGCAATGAGTATTACTATGACATGTGCATGCCCATGGGTTGCTCCATCTCGTGCGCATTCTTTGAGGCTTTCAGCACCTTCCTACAATGGGTGCTACAAGAGGTGGAAGGGGTTGAAAGTGTGACGCACTACTTGGATGACTTCCTCTTTGTAGGTAGAGCAGAAACACCAGACTGCGCAGAGGCGCTGGCGAAATTCCAAGAAATAACAAAGCACCTGGGAGTGCCACTAGCTCCGGGGAAGACTGTGGGCCCGGCGCAGGTTTTAGTTTTTCTAGGCGTAGAAATTGACACGGTAGCAGGGGAGGCCAGGCTTCCAGCGGACAAAGTGTCCGAACTGGCAGCTCAGATCAAAACGGTACTGGGTCAAGATAAGGTGTCACTGGATGATATACAAAGCCTTCATGGAAAACTAAGCTTCGCCACAAAGGTGATTCCAGCAGGTAGAGCCTTTGCGCGCAGGTTAGCCAGGACAGCAGCAAAGATAAAGCGCAGACACCATCAAGTGAGGCTGAGTCTGGGGGTCAAAGAAGACCTGAAGCTGTGGGGGGATTTCCTTGAACAGTTTAATGGCTCTGTGATATGGAGGGACCCCTGGTCCAGCAGCCAGGAGCTGACGTTGTTTACTGACGCGTCAGGCAGGGATGGTTTCGGCGCGATTCTCGACAGGGAGTGGTGCGCAGCGGAGTGGCCAAATGCATGGAGAAAGAAAAAGATAACTGCCAACATAATGGTATTGGAACTCTTCCCAATTGTAGTGGCCTTTCACCTGTGGCCTTCCATGTTAACTGCGAAAAGGGTGGTCCTCTGGTCCGACAACATGGCGGTGGTCCAGGCCATCAACACCCAGTCGGCCTCTTGCGCACTTGTGCTATGCTTACTTAGGGAACTTGTTAAAGTATGCCTGTACAATAACGTGGAATGCAGGGCTAGGCACATCCCAGGAATTCAGAATACGGCTGCTGACGCACTTTCACGCTTTCATTGGCAGCGGTTCCGAGATGCCTGGCCGAGAGCGAGGGAAGAGATGACACCTTTCCCGGCTCAGCTCTGGCACCTGCTGCGGTGGCGCATCGCATTAGAGAAATAGGCGAGATGTCCCTGGCACCCCGGACCATGAGAAGATATCAGACTTGTGTAAAGACATTTTGCGAAATCATGGGGCCTTGGGAGGAGGAAGCCGCCAGACAGGTTGAGAGTGTGCAGGCATTCATGGTTTGGGCAAAAGATGAAGGGAAGAGCCACTCGTGGACAGCCGGTCATCTGTCGGCTATCGGGCACCATGCCCGGCTGCTAGGTCAGAAGGACCCCACCACACTATTCACAACCAGGGCGGCACTCAAGGGCTGGGCAAGAGTGATGCCCAAGCAAGCAGACCAAAGGGCCCCCATAGACTACGAGACATTAAAGAACATGCTAGACGCTCTTCCAACGGTCACCCACACTGCTTACGAAGCAGCCCTCTTCGCAGTGACATTCAGCCTAGCATTTTTTGAGCATTTAGGATAGGTGAATTTGTAGCCCGCTCCAAAAAAGAGATGAACTCCAAGGCGCTGTTGATGGAGGATGTTCGATTGACAGCAGATTCAGTAGAGATTTTCTTACAATACTCTAAAACAGACCAGGCATGCAAGGGTAGGAGCGTTTCATTACAGCGCCTGGGCAACGATAGCTACTGCCCGGTGGCCTTGCTAGCCGCCTTCCTGCCTCGCCGGCCACACACGGATGGGCTGCTACTGATACATCCAGACGGCTCCCCGGTCACGAAGTATCAGGTGGACCATGTGATGCAGGGGTGCCTATTCTTAGCAGGTTTCACAGCGAATGGGGCCAAGTTCAGCTCTCACTCTTTCAGGATAGGTGCGGCCACCACCGCCTTCAGGGAAGGTCTCCCAGCAGAGGCGATTAGGAAAGTAGGTCGGTGGGACTCCAACTGCTACAAAAGATATGTGAGACCATTGAGTGTAATACACCCTGTTAGCAGAACTAGGGTGGACAACGTGTAAATAAAAAAGGAATAAATATGTAGGCCATGCTTAGGTGGCAGTGTAAGATACAATGTGTGTTACAAGTTGAGTTGCCACATCTTGGTGGTTGTATTACGTTGCAGTGCCTTGAAGTGTTTAATAAACTTAAATCTTGCAACCGATTGTGTGTCATTGCAGGAACAGAGGTATGGGTGTTGGGGCACTCTTATGTCACCAGATTGGCGAGATGGGTGAATGCGAACACCTGGAAGCACGGCTTCACCAACACTAATATATCTTGGTTCGGCTTCCCCGGGATGCATTGGGCGGCACTTTCAGCGACGCTGCGTAGGTTATGTAAGGAAAACAGGCGAACGCCAAACATCTTAGTGGTGCATCTAGGGGGAAACGACTTGGTAACATTAGGCAAGAGGCGACTGTTAGACGCAATGAGGAAAGACTTGAGCATCATGAGCGGCGAACTGGGAAAATGCAACATAATATGGTCTGAAATAACCCCAAGACCTATCTGGCATGGGGCATCATCGCGGGAGGCACTAGAGGTCACACGTAGGCGCGTAAACGCAGCGATGCGCAAGTTCGGTGTGCAGCGAGGGGTGGGTTTCATCAGGCACGGCTTGCTCCACGCCAAATCCATTGGCTGCTGGGAATCTGACGGGGTTTATTTGTCTAAAGTAGGCATGGCGATATTCTTATTAGACTTGGGCGAAGTGTTAGAAATAGCCGGATGCAGATAGAGGAGGACTAAGGGCTAGGTAGTGGGGGCTCTGGGCGCAGCGGGTGCCACGCCCAGGGCTGCGAGGAGTTACAAGGCGATCCCCATACAGGACAGGCGCAGGAACAGGACCTGAAGCCCCAGTGCGAATCGCACCGTGCTGAGTCATACATAATCCAAGGGGCCCTTCTTGGGGACTTGGTTTCGATGGCGCCCGTTAGTCCTTAGGGCGGTTGTAAGCCTGAGCAACCGGGGGCTTGCCGATAACACCCCGCCTGGATGGAGAAGGTGTGAGTTGACTCTCCCTTGCCCGGAGGGTGGGGTGGGTGGACGTTATGTCTGCCGGAGGGAGGATTCCTCTCGAATGCCACACCAGGCTATGGCCGCTGGTGTCCGCTTCTTTGGCTCAACTTCAGGCGCCCTGCAACAAGGGGTTGCGGGGTTTTAGGGGGTCGCCCGTCAGTTAACCCACTCTGTTATTTGTACTACAAATAAACCTGCAACTTCTTCATCCCAACATGCTTGTCTGTGTATCATTTGGTGGGGGGAGGTTGTGGGCAGAGGCGTACCGATGTCACTACTATGCAGGATGCACGCGGTCCCTGCAGGGGACCCCATAGGAGGGCAGACCCCATAGTAGGGCGTGGGAAGCCGATCGCCCAGTGTAGGGGAAGGAGGAGGGGCGGGCCAATTGAGGAGAAGTCCGTCACCCCTTGGGACAGGATATAGGTGCGCCCCTCCCCTCCTCATGCCCTCTTTGCTGCTGCCCAACTCACTAGTCGGTCGGCCAGGCTGCTCCTCGCCAGCCTAGGTCCTTTAGGCCCCCCCAGCCCCCCTCTCTCACCCCAATCCCCCTTCCGACGGACGCGAGGCCCGCGCTTTCCAGCTCCCCTCCCTGCCGCTCACCCGCTGAAAGGGGGGAAGTGGGGAGGGGGGGTTATTGACAATGTATTTTGTTTTCTAGGTTGCAGGAGGAGTTACAAGGCGATCCCCATACAGGACAGGCGCAGGAACAGGACCTGAAGCCCCAGTGCGAATCGCACCGTGCTGAGTCATACATAATTCAAGGGGCCCTTCTTGGGGACTTGGTTTCGACGGCGCCCCGTTAGTCCTTAGGGCGGTTGTAAGCCTGAGCAACCGGGGGCTTGTCGATAACGCCCCGCCTGGATGGAGAAGGTGTGAGTTGACTCTCCCTTGCCCGGAAGGTGGGGTGGGTGGACGTTATGTCTGCCGGAGGGAGGATTCCTCTCGAATACCACACCAGGCTATGGCCGCTGGTGTCCGCTTCTTTGGCTCAACTTCAGGCGCCCTGCAACAAGGGGTTGCGGGGTTTTAGGGGGTCGCCCGTCAGTTAACCCACTCTGTTATTTGTACTACAAATAAACCTGCAACTTCTTCATCCCAACATGCTTGTCTGTGTATCATTTGGTGGGGGGAGGTTGTGGGCAGAGGCGTACCGATGTCACAACTATGATAGTGCACTCTCTCGGGCTCATTCGAAGAATGTGGACTTCAATGGTGAACACTGACGTGTGCTCTGCTTAAGCATTTAAAGGGATGTACAATGGCAGACCAATTGACTGGAATGGTAAAAGAAAAAATAAATGCAAGTTTATGTTATTTACGGACTGCTGTTTCTCCACAATTTTATTTCCCCACCAGCATTTGTATTTTTACTTGGTTATTCAAACATGTATGTACTTTAAAATGCGACCGAGCTGCCGACTGTGGAACTGGGGAACCAGGTTCGAGTCCTGGCATAGCTTCACATCCTGTGATTCTGGGCAAATCACGCAATCTGCTTGTGCCTGAAAAAAAGCACACAAATATGAATCTGACCTTTTGTAATACAATCAGGTGCACGTGTAAAACACTCTAATACTCTTGGGGCAAGTTCACGCTTTTTAAGAAGTACAAAAAATAAAATTAATTTCCCTAGGAACCTCATTTGGGGTTTTGTGATTTTACACATTGGGTGCGTATTGATGATTACGCAAAACAGGTTGTTTCAAAGTGATATACTTCTTCGCTGGGGACCTCAATTAAGTGTTTGGTGAATCATACACTGTGCCGGACAAGATGATGATGCAAGACACTTTTTCCAGCCTCAAGGCCAAGCGGCAGAGCCAAGAGTCAAGTTTTGAAACAAAAAATAACTTTTGCTCTCTTCACAGTAATACATCAGGTTTCTAAATGTTATGGAGGCCAAACCAGCGCCTCTGTGGGGATTTAGTGGACCAACTAATTGTGATGTGTGTTTTTCTTGGTATCCCAACCCCCATGTCCGTTCAGGAATGCACTAAGGCTTAATTCACAGCCAGTGTCTCCCATTCAACAAAAGAATATATAAATTCTGTTTCCTTCAACACCATAGAAACAATTTATATAAGTCACACCACCACACAGAGGTGCCTGCATTTGAAATTGAAAAAACCCTGATACTCTGTCTGTTCCCACTCCCTGCAACAGTAAAGTGCACATTTCACGCACATAGTGGAGTGTATACACATTTGTATTTTGTTGCTTTTTGCCAACATTTAGCAGCCACACAGCGGCGATCCCCTGCATTAGGGCAGAGGAGCGTCACCCCCCTGCTGCCGGCACCGCCGCAATGGTGAAAAATAAAATGGTAATAAACTACATTTATAACCATTTTATTTTTCCCTTTCCCCCAAGCCATGTTTGGGGCGGGCCACTGCTGCTGACTGGCAGCAGGGGAGTGATGCTCACTCCACCTGTTTAAACTGCACATGTCATTTTGGCTGGATGTCTCGTGACTGCCAGCCTGACATGCGCAGTGTAAACCTCTGCACCCAGCTGTCTAAGATAGCTAGGTGAAGAGCAGACACAGGCCCCTATTACCCTGAGGAGTGTTTAGGCAGCTTGCTCCAGCCAATCCTGGCACTGCTCTCATGCTGCTCATTTGCAGCATGAAAGCAGCATAAGGATTTGTGTGGAGAATTCCATTCTGCAGTCAGAGTGCCAAGGAACTCACGAAGACCAGAGGTGTCAAAACCAGCTAAGGTAAGTGCATTCTTATTTTTCATTTTCAATTTCATTTAATTTTCAGCCTCACCCTCAGTGGCAGAGCTATTCCAATTCCATCTTCAAACATATATTATCTACCTACTCCATAATAAATATATAATTCCTGGGAATGCACCCGCCCCTCTTCGATACATCAAATCTTAAATCGAATCTGTAAGAAAAAATTTCCCAACATCTCAGTTTTTTGTTTCCCTCTTCCCCCAAGATCTCATTTGTTTATCCCCTGTACTCAGATTTGCAGCACTCTGGTCACACAAATTTCCCTCACACCATAATGAATACAGAACCACTTGACAAAGTCCACTGGTACTATAGTTTCAAATACTCATCCCTTTTCATCTTTCACAGTGTGCTAGTCTATGTACGAACCATCAATATTCAGTACCATACTAACTGGTATCTCATCACACTCCTCCATAACACAGCTTGTGCTGCTCTGTTGGTACAGTTACACATCCATACATAGAGACCACTTCTTTACACCGGTGTCACACAACACTAATTCCATTGCAACTACGGTCAGCTGGAACACAAATGCCACATGATTTACTGGTATTAATACCTATAAATCAGTGCTTAATTTGCAAAAAATAAAAATAAATTAGTGCCAGGGTACTCGTCAGTAGGCCACTGTAGCTTTTACCACCCATTGCCCCGTCTAGCACTGCTAATGTCAGGATCGATACAACTACTATCACACTCCTACAAGTGTCACAATTCAGACAATTTAGCGTAATGGTGTGTTGAGCGCATTAATATTTCCTACCTTAAATCTCCTCTCTCTCTTCCTCCCTTCTTCCTTCCCTTTTCTTCTCTAACACCATCTCTTCCACCCTACCTCCTTCCCTCAAACCCACCCTAACCTCCTACCTTCTTTTACTCTTTCTTCTGACATCTCTTCCACCATTCCTGCGTAAACCCTTCCTTCAAACACTCCCTTCCTTCATTATAAATTGATGTTTACTGTGTCACATAACACCACACAATTCCACACCACCCAATTCCCCAGGACACAATTCAAAACCACCCAGCATAATTACACTACACATAGTACAACCCAGCACAACTTAATTGAACTCCACATAATAACACTCTACACACTACCACATAAATACACCCCACATAAAACCAATCTATACCACATAGCAGCAATCCACATAAATACACTCCACACCATGCCACATAATTCCAATCAGCATACTTTCCCTCAACGCTACACAGTTCCACACCTCTCAAATCAACTTAACACATTTCCATCCTGTTGGACCTGCGATGGGCAAGCCCAGCACAAAGGGGGTAGCTTGGCTCAAGTGTCAAGGCAGTGAAGGCTGTAAGGCTAAGCCGCTCTGACCCAATAATAACCCCCTGCACAGTCACACCAAAAAGAAGGACACCACACCACTGCTGTAGAAAAATACGATTCCTTTATATAAAAGTTCTCTGCTGTAAACAGGGATCAATTGGGGAAGCACGTTCACATTTCATTTGTTACAGCACTCTGGGATTCAGGTTGAGAATAAATACAGTAAATAGGACTTCAGGAACACTGGTGTTGCATAAATATTAGGAATAGCTCTATCAATAAATAAAATGAATATCAGGTTTATATATCACCAATACATGGAATAATAAAGCCTGGTTCATTTAAATGCATAACCACATTTTCATTCTGGTATCGCTGCCACCAATTAAATAAATCAGGAAGTTTACATTTGCAAGATAAACCCACTTTGAAAAGGATAACAGTACTTGTGGAATCATGGGGAATGCATGCGGGCTTCTCTGGATTCACGGTGCACTGGGGATTCTTTTATGTTCACGCGGGGCCCATGCGCGTGTACCTAAAGACAAGGAAACACGGTAAATATGACATTTGGCCCTCCGCTGCCACCGGGGAAGGATGTCCGCTTGCCGGTGTGGTTTACTTGAGCCTACGGCAATATCGCAGGCACCAGGGTAGCACAGTTCGAAGTCAGTAGACGAACGAACGGCTGCCAGCGGGGTCACTCAGTCTCAGCGCTCGCTCAAATCAACGCCGGTGCACAGTTCCTTGATAACGCGGCACCCCTCCAGGGGAAACGACCCACCTCACTACGGCTGCAATCGAATAGCGATTCAGTCGGGGCACAGCACTTCCTACGCCAGCATCAGGGTTCTCAGGGGCTTCACGGACCTCCCTCCGACTTCCTCATACGGGGGCTGGTCCCGCCCACGGCAACAGTTTCCCGGGTCTCTGGGAAAGGGCAGGGACGCTAATCCCGCCCAATGAAGGCCGGCCTCTCCCCGCCCCAGCGCACCACCTCACCTTCGATCACTGCACAACCAGGAAGCGCGCCTTGCCGGTGGGGCTCGGAGACGTCCGAGTCCCCCACGATAGGTGCTATTCACGAAGGGGGCACTGTGGAAGGTCGCGACTCGACTTTTCTTCACGATTTCACCACCGGGGGGGGGGGGGCGGGGAGGCATATAAACTTGGCCACAGTCTTTTGGGGCAATGAGGCACTAGCTGGGCAGGCGCTGTAGGCGCAAGGTTACTGGAACACGCCTGACTGGAACGCCAGTCAGGAATCAGGCTATTAACCCTTGCCACTCTACTGCCTGTGCTCTCAGCCACCTCAGGGGTCAGCAGGGCAGGTGTCACTCTGGTGTCAAGTCTGGAATCTGAATTACATCTAAAATGGCGGCCAGGGACTGGGCTTTATATAGCCAGTGCCCTGAGGTACTGGCACGAGCCAGAAGGTTCTAGAACCTTCCCTGGCTGTGTCAATGGCATGGCACTTTTGAGGTGTCTTTTGGTCACTCAGAGCCACCGTACTGGGGTTCTGGAGCAGCCATTTTGTGTACCTGAGGAAAGTTATGAAATTCCTGTCAGGAAAGCGCGCCAACCAGAAAGGGCGCCAAAACCTCAAAAGGTCAGGGTTCAAGGAGGCTCCAATGGGAGTCACTCACATGAGGGAAATATGTGTCCACCATTTTAATGTTAAACACACACAGGTTGTCAACCTCAGTTTTCATGTCCACAGGTTTCGCCAGGCGCCTTGTACATAGGTGCCAGAAACCTTGTGAGCAACTGGGTGTCAAGGAACACCTAGCCCCATGAAACAACACACAAAAAGGTCCTGGTAGACAAATAAAAACACGGCAAATTTTGGGAGGTTCAGGGGAACAAAAGAAATCATATTGGTGAGGGGACTCTCAGAAGCAGACGGGTCCAACACATCCCTCACCACATAATTCAACAAGAAGCCACATAATACAAATCAACAACACAATTACCTTATACACCACATGCATACAATCCACACCACATAATTTCCAAATCACAAAATTCAACAGCGTTCCACATAATTTAACTCCACTACATAATACTCCACAACACAAAATACCACATCACATAATTGCTCTCTGTAACACACAATCCCACTCGACATATTTCCAACACACCATACCACATAATTAATATCCACATCATTCCACTGCACACCATACCACATATTTCCACTGCACACCACATACATCAACTCCACTCCAAAACACATAAATAAACAACATTTACATTTACAACTTCAATACGTCTAACTCTTGCAAATGTGAGACCTATTGGATTGCCAATGCTTGTTTGCTTTTTTGTGCTATATTTATTTTAAACTTTAAAAATTCATATCTCCAATTCCCCTTATTAGAATTTTGCTATTGAAAAAATACTCTAATTTTCTAAATTGGAGTAGGATTTTTATTGTGTTGTGTTTTGACTTTTTAACTGTTTCGATACTGCTACATGCGTCACACTTTTCAGCTTGTCTGTTCTGTGTCATACTTCCTAGGAGCTGTACTCAGGTTTAAATTACAGAAGCATTTACTGGACCTAACAAGAATAGTACTAATATTAATCTGTGGTGACCTATTGTAGGAAATTGAGGTAGTGGTTGAGGAGATGAAACCACAACTCTTGTCAGGGTGAAATACAAGCATACCCCAATTTAACCTGTGCTTAATCCTCTGGTAGCTTGGCACATAGTTGGACTTAACTTAGAGGCAATGTGTAAAGTATTTATGCAGCACACAAGCAATAATAAAGTGAAAACACAGCACAAGAAAAATCTCACACTATGTTAAAATAATAGAGTAAAATGTAAGAAATTATTTGACACCAAAATGACAGAAATCCAATAAGTAGAACCAGAGAGACGCAACTTTAAAGATTTAGGTAAAGACCAACGTTGGATATCTGGTTGCACCACACCGTGACAAAGTCACAGGTTCAGGCTGACCATGGTGAAGCACGGGCTGGATAAAGTTACCTAGTTAGTTCAGCTGAGAATGTACCTTAAATCCTGGTTGTGGAGTGTTGTGCCATGCAACGGGGGTCCCAAGAAGTGATTCAAGGCCCATGTCGAAGATGCATCACGCAGCGGTGGTTCCAAGGTTTGGAGGGGCACCACTTTGGGGGTTGGGACTCACAGAAGGCAGAGTCCTTGTGCAGTGCTCAAGATGGTTGGAGCTTTTTATGCCCCTGAGGCTCTGATCAAGAGGACAGCCCTTGGAGTCTCTCTGGTGGTCCTCAGTTCAAGATGCAGGTCCAGGCCTTACCACTGAGGCAGCAGGGCAGCAAAGTAGCAGAGCAGCACAGCAGACCTTCATCTGAGTCATCCACAGGTCCAGAGGTGCACTGAAGAGTTTGGTCTGAGGGTCCACTACTCATACCTGGTGCCCACTTTGAAGTGGAAGAAGCTGCCAGAGACCTGTGGACGAAGCCTCTAGAGGATGTGGCTGGAATTTCCTGCCTCCCTGGCCTGGCCCCATCTTGTTTGGGGGCACAAAAGACTAATGTGAAAAAATTGTAAGAGTGCTGAGGCAGAGATCTTTGTGGTGGGCAAGTGTGGTAGGAGTCTGCCCCCCATCCTGACAGAGATGGCCCATCATGCCAATACCTATTCCCCCTATGTCTCACTGTCTGGGAGTAATACACAAAGACAAACTGCCAGCTACTCCTAGTCATGTGACCCAGGATGCAGACTGGAGGCACCACATGGTGCGAGTACAGTGGTGAGGGTACAGGTGCATGAGCCCTGTACCTCTATAGCGTGTAGACCAATTCTTAGACATTTTAAGTGCAGTAATGCCATTAAGAGTATAGGGTGCTGGGAGTTTGTCATTACGTACTACACAAAACCATATTGGCTTTACTGAAAACTGGGAAGTTTGGTATCAAACGTCTCAGCACATTAAATCCATACTGAAGACAGTGTGGGATTTAATGAAAAATGCACTCAGAGGCCATCTTAGAGATGAAAAACTAAATAAAACGACTTACCTTGCGCTCGCCTTATCGCCAATTCGACGATGCAGCGAGCGCAAGTTAAATCATTTTATTTATTTATTGACTTACTTTACACCTTGCCTTCGTATATCTGACTCAACTATCCCCTCACCCTACCCCTACCCTGTCCCACCCCACCGCCTGCACCACCCCCTCTGCAAACCGCCACTGCCCACTAGTCCCAACTAGGTCCCACAGCGCTCCAGAGTACGTGTCCACCATGGGCTGACCTCTTCCAGGACTCCCCAATGTTGCCTGCAGCTTCTGCATGTAGATCCCCCCCAACTGCAAGTGGCCCGGTAATGCTGAATCTGACTCTAAAGACACCCCTGCATTCAGCTGCCCTGTGGCCTTGAGAAAACAATGCGAGGTGCACCTATGTCTCCGAGCCCTCCAAATTACCTGCCCAGCTGTTGGTTCCTCCGGAAGTCTTCTGGACCGAGCCTGCAGCCAAAATCCAAAACTGGCAACTCCCATTGCAAACAACAGGGCACCCGACGCGGGGCGTGGCTTAGCAAAATTGCCGGCTAGACGTGTCCTAGTCCAGCTCCTGCCCTAACACTGTTAATCCTGCATTATCCTGGCACAGGAGAATTGTTAAAAAATGTGCTCCTGGGGTGTGGAGCCCCCCCGGATCTGACCGGCGCTGTTTTGGGAAGAACTGGTCTGTCGGCGAAGGCTGGGGACCCGGTGGCCTGTCCCGGTCCTGATCGAGTAAACGGCGGTCAAATGGCGGCCATCTCGCCCTGAGGGCACTGGAGGACTGGAGACCGTTCGCGGCTGCAGAGCGCCCCCGCTGGAGCCGCTGAGCTGCCGAGGGGGACTGGGCGGGACACTCGCCAGACCCGGTGGTGCTGCGGAGCGGCTGCGAGAAGTGCTGTCGCGGACCTTGGAGTCCATCCCCCTCCGCGAGATCTGGAGGACGCGGCCTCGTTGCCTTCTCGCGCCCCGAGACGCTGCCTGAGAGGCCGGGACTGGGCCTGAACAATCGCGGAGGTCGAATGTGGCGCCTAACCCTCGCCCCCCTGCCCCCCGGCCAGCGGAGAGACGCTTGGATGTTTTCCTGACCGGGGGGGGGTCAAGTGCTGGCGAAGCGGCTCGGGGGAGGGCTTCGGCCCCCCGGCTGCCCTGAAGTGCCGCGTGGCCCGCGGACGTGCGGGGAGTACTGCTACGCCCTTCTAGTGGTCATTGGAGCCGGCGGACGGCGAGGGGCAGATCGCGGTAAGAGTGCTAGGTCCCCGGCGTGAGAGCTTTGAGTGGGACGGCTTACGGCGGCGCGGCCTACCTGCCTCCTGGGGGGCCCTGAGTCACGCTGCAGCCTGCTGCTGGGAGAGGAATCGCTGGGACTGGACTGCTTGGGGGTCGGTGGTTTCTCCTCCCCTTCCCGCAGCCCGCCTACGGCCCGCAAGGATTGAAGGTGCCCCCGGCTGTGGGGTGGATCGGTGGAGCTAAGTGGTGAACCGGTGAGACGGGCTGAGACCCCCCCTGGTTGAGGGGCTCGAAGACTGGTGGTTGTGGCTGGGTGGAGCACGGTGACCCACAGACTGGACACTTACTGTTGAGACGGCCCCCCTTCACCCCCGCATTACCCTTTGGCGGTGAGAGGGCTCGGGAGATCCCGCGGTGGTGCCCACGTGTCTGGGGGCTGCCGAGGCCGGGAACTGACTTGGGCCAGACCTGCGGGTGCTCAAGGGTTAGTCCAGCCGGACCATGGGTCATAGCGATTGGAGCCATACTGCAGCTTGTGGAGTGATAACGTCTGGTGCATAGGTCGCCCCTGGGTAGCGCCCGATCAATCGCCCTTGGTGACCGCAGTATGATGGGAAAGGACCGACCAGCAACGAGGGGTGCTCAGGCGAACAAGATAGTTCAGTACACGGTCCCGGGCCCCTTGGCGACGGAGCGCCCAGGCATGGATCGGAGGGTGGAGGCCCAGACGGATGCGGCGGCCCAGGATAAAGCTGATATCCTTGCAGCGATACGTGACTCCAGGGTGGCACTGGAAACTAAGATGGATGGGATGGCCATGGACATCAACCACCTGCGCCTTGACCTTCGGAAGGTGGCAGACAGGGTCACCACCACGGAGGGGGATGTGGCTTTGTTACAGACTGAGGTTCGGCAGATGAAGGAAACAATTGCGACCCTCCAGGAGCATACCACCCAACTGGAGGAGCGGGCCGAGGATGCGGAAGAGCGGTCCGACGGAACAATCTACGCTTTCTGGGTTTCCCGGAGCGTGAAGAGGGGCCGGCGGCAGACCTGTTTCTTGAGGAATGGATCGGCAAGGTCTTCCCGCACCTGCGCCTTTCTAAGCTGTTCGCAATCGAGAGGGCCCATAGGACCCTGGGTCCGCCTCCGAAACCGGGGTCTCCACCCAGGGCCATAATAGCCCGGTTTTTCAACTTTATGGACCGGGATCTGATCCTACAACATATCCACCGGACCGGCCCACCCAGGTTCGACAATCACGACATCCATATCTTCCCGGTGCAGGACCTTCGAAATGACTTTCTTCAGGTCAAACGACGGTTGCGGGCCCGGCATATCAAGTACAGCCTGCTGTTCCCCGCCAGGCTTCATGTGCTGCATGGTGAGCTAACCCACTTCTTCGACAGCCCGTCGGCCGCGGAGGACTGGATGGACGCGCTAGGCCTGGCGGGCCTGGACCCCACACAGGGCTGGCAAGAACAGCAACGAGGAAGTGCACGACGCCGGAACCGCCGACGCGGTGCGGAGGGTCAACCCAGGGGAGATCGTAACCCAGGGGAGATCATACCATTCTGGAAAATGAACGCATCACGGTGGGCCCGGATGGCACCCTGCAGACGGATCAGGTGACAATCCCAAATCAAAACCAGTTCTCCCCACTCTGTTTGGTGCAGGAAACCCAGCCGGACTCGGGGGGTGCAGCCAGCCCACTGGTCGAATCTGCGCCGGACAATTGACTGGTAACTCGGATGGTCCGATTGTGCTGCAGGAGGTTCCTGGACACTGTGAGTATCTTACTACCTTACACTTGGGGGATTGCTGCAGCCTGTTGACCTAAAGATCAGACTGTTCTCCTGAGTAATGGGAGTATCATGGTGAGGGGACCGCGGGAGCGATATACCAGTTCTTACAATGTTAGTACTGTTGTGCCAAAATTGCCTTAAGTGGCCGATTGTAGTGTGCCGCGGTAGCTGGCCGGGCCTTGGCCGGGCAGGGCTGCACGGTGCCAGGCAGTCGGCTGAACGTTCAAATACGAGGGGAAGTGACTCTCTCGCCCTATATTATACTTTATTGTTGTGCTTGGTTTGTTGATATGCTAATTTCAAGTTGACGGGAGGGGTCTGAGGGGGGGTGTCACATTGGGGCGGGGGTCGTGGTCTCCTGACCGGCTTCGGATTGGGGGATGCGGTGCTACCGCCTGCGGGTGGGAGATGTTGAGGTTACTTGTTTTGGTTTTGGGGGGGTGCTGCCGGGTCCTTTTGTAACCTTTTTTTGAAATGTCTGGTTGGTTTACCCTGTTGGGGGTTGTGTGCTCGGCACTGTCCAAATGGTCTACCTGCTGAGGGGGCATGTCGCACTGAGGGGGGGTTCCAAGGGCCTTCAGACGGGAGGTGCTAAGTCAGAAACAACGATACTATGTCTGGTGCCACATGTAAATATAAAATGATGTCCTGGAATGTTAGGGGACTCAATAATAGAATCAAGCGGATCAGGGTGGCCACTTATCTCCGCCGGTATGGTGTCAGCTTTGCTTTCCTCCAGGAAACACACCTCTGGGGAGACTGTCTTAAGTATGTTCAGCGTCGTTGGCGTGAGCAGTTCTATGCTACGTCCTACTCTGGGTTTGCCAGGGGGGCCCTAATATGGGTGGCGCCAGGAGTTCCTTTTAAAGCTGTTCGCTCAACGTTCGACCCAGAGGGACGGTTCGTAATAGTGGTGGGCACCCTGGATGGTCGCGATGTATGTTTGGTGAATGTGTATGCCCCAAAAGTTGATGATGGAGAGTTCTTGAGTCGAATGCTGGGACATCTGGATATAGACCCTGAGACGGAGCTCCTTCTGGCTGGGGATTTCAACTGTGCCCTTGATGGAGATCTAGACAGGAGTCCCCCAAAGTTAGACGCGAAACCCAAAATGAGAGAGGCGCTGACCCAGATACACCGTAGCTATGACCTGGTGGATGTCTGGAGGCATCGTAACCCTGTTAGCCGGGTGTACTCGTGCTACACGCCTGCTGCCAACACTCATAGTAGGCTGGATTATTTTTTTCTCCAGGGTGGTGTAACTGACCGGGTGGAAGAAACCCACTATTTGGCGCGGTACCTGTCTGACCACTCTCCGCTCCTGCTTACATACTTGGTGGGCGTCCCTCGGCCCCGCGTCCCGCTCTGGAGGCTCAATATTGAGGCTTTTGGTGATCCCAGGTATAGGGAGGCTATTTCCCAAGGGCTCGAGGTGTATCTCGAGGTCAATTGGGGATTGGCTAGTACGCGGGCGTTTGAATGGGACGCCATGAAGGTGGTTATACGGGGCACTTGCCTGTCCACGGAAGTAGGGGTCAGGCGGGTACTGGAACGGGAGCTGCGCCAACACGAAGACCGGTTGGCGGAATTGGAAAGGGACTTCCCCACTGACAAAGAACAACGGCCGATATGGACTGCCACGCAACAACGCCTGGGGTATACCCCTGTTTAATTGGCAAATTAAACAGAACAGCCAGTAGGAGGCGTTGGTACACAGAGGGCGACAAGGCTGGGAGGTTACTGGTGCGCTTGATTAGGGCTGAAACCCAACCCCACCCGATTTTGGCGCTACAAAACGAAACAGGCCAAACGCTGTACACCCAACAGGTGATAAACGAAGTGTTCCGGTCCCATTTACTCCGAACGTATTCGGAAGCCCGGCCCTTTGCGGCTGTCGAGGATATAGACCAGTTTCTGGAGGGATTACAACTGCCCAGCATCGAGGCGGAGAGTCAGGAGGAACTGGGGGGCCCACTTTGGGTGGATGAACTGCGTGCTGCTATGACCCATCTGCGAACGGCTAAGTCCCCCGGGATGGATGGACTCGCGGCTGAACTTTATAAAGAGTTCGGGGGCGTTTTGGTCCCGAAACTCCTTGAAGTGGCTATGGAGGCCTATGACCAGGGCTTGCTCCCGGACTCCATGCGAGCGGCGGCTATAGTTATGATTCCCAAGCCGGGGAAGGATCCCCTCCTTCCGGGATCCTACAGACCCATTTCCATGCTGAACGTGGATTTGAAAATTATCAGCCAGGTGCTAGCCTCTAGACTCCTTCCCTACCTTTGTCGCCTGGTCAATGATGACCAATCGGGGTTTATTCCGTGCCGGAGCACCCTGCGGAATGTCCGCCGCTTGGCCCACATCATGCAAACTTTGGAGGGTCGGGCCGGGCAAAGCACTCTGGTGTTTCTGGACATCGAACAAGCGTTACCTATGGCCCTACCTATGGAGGGTGCTTTTAAAACTAGGCCTGGGGGAGGGGTTTGTGCGGTGGGTTCGACTACTGTATGCTCGACCGGTGGCAAGAATCCGCACGGTTAGATGCATCTCGGAGGAAATATTGATATCGAGGGGAACTCGGCAGGGGTGCCCCCTCTCCCCTCTGCTCTTTGCCCTGGCGATGGAGCCTCTGGCTTGACAGCTCGGTACGGTGCTCCAGGACCGGGGTATTTGAGTGGGGTCGGTGGAGCATGTTGTGTCCCTGTATGCGGACGACGCTCTGATCTACCTGAGTCGGCCGACGCAATCATTACCGATCCTGATGGCCGCATTGACGCGGTTTGCGGCCGCCTCTGGCCTGGCTGTGAATAATACGAAATCCCAGTTGTATGCGATTGGAGAACAGGTGGAGTGGGAGGGGACCCCGCGTCCGGAGCTAGGACTCCCGTGGCTGGACGACTCGCTCCGCTACCTGGGGATTAGGATCGGTCGCGACTTGGCCACTTTCTTCCAACACAACATGGGACGGATAATCCAGGGTCTAAAGGGGAGTATAACCTTCTGGAACACTCTTAAGCTTTCCCTGATGGGGAAGATTGCCCTAATTAAGATGGTGATCCTCCCTCGCTGTCTGTACACTATGCAGGGGTCCTTCTATGAGATACCGCACCGGGTCTTTCGAGAACTGGACTCTCTCCTAGTCCTTTTACTATGGAACGGGAAGAGATGTAGAGTGAGTCTCTGGAGGTCCTAAAGCATAGATGGGGCGCGGGAGGACTGGAGGTCCCCGATCTAGAGTTGTATTACTTTGCCTCCCAACTGCAGCACGCGATTGCATGGCTGGATGCGGACCCCTCATGGGAGCGGTCCCTGCTGGCAGGGACGTATGGGAATGGGCAACTGGGTGCACTGCTTTGGCAGGCGAGGAGACGGCGTGATCTCGCCCCCCCACTGGTGCGGCTGGCCGCCGCGGTCTGGGATCGGGTGGTGCGACGCCTCATCCACTCTGAGCCCTTTACCCCTGACTTGGATCTCTGGCTGTTGCCGTCCTTTGCCCGGATTGCGGGGTTCATGTCACTGGACAAGTGGACGGAAGGAGGATACCTCATGCTGGCGGATTTGTATCCAAATGACAAGTTAGTTTATCACCTATCGGGAGGCGGTTGCCACCTTTGAGCTTGGCCCGGGGCAGTTTCTCCAATATGCTAAAATAGCGGCGACAGCGCAGCAACTCTGGCCTACATTCCCGGAGGCCCCGGTGCACACTCGTACTTTTTTCACAATGCTGGCAATGGCGGGAGGCCGAAAGTTCGTGACTCACCTATATCGAGCCCTGAGAGAGGATAGACAGCTGCGGCCCTTAGCGATAGAAGATAAATGGCAGCAGGCGTGTCCACAAGAGATCACCCCTCGGGACTGGGAAAAAATTCATGAAAGTGTGCGGAAGGTGTCAGTGAGCAACCGATTTAAGCAGATCCAATATAATATCATACATATGGCTTACCTCTCCCCAAAGCGCCTCCAGACCATAGACAATGCCAGGGATGCCCGTTGCCCGAGGTGCCCCAACCCCATGGCGGACTTTATACATATGGTATGGACATGGACATGGACATGCCCAGTCCTCCAACTCTATTGGGCGTCGATACTGGAGGTCATGGGGTAATAGATTTAGACCCGCGTCCATGCCTCCTAGGTTTAATCCCCCGGGACCCCAAACGAAAGGTGAGCAGACGGTTTTTAATACTGGGCCTGGTTACGGCCCGACGCCGTATTGCAATCCACTGGTTGTCCCCTCAGGGTCCAATGCTGGCTAAATGGAAGGCGGATCTGAGAGAATGGGCACTGGCGGAGGAAGCGCACATAAGGCGCACGAGGAGGGACGGGAAGCGACCTGAGGTCCTCCAGGCTTGGGGGGGCGATGTTTCAGGAGCTGGTGGGACTGGATACCCCCTTGACACACACAAACTCAGAACTGATTGACTCAGGACTAGAAGAGGAGCAGCCCCGGGACGATGCGCCGCGTGCTGGCTCATTCTGAGGTGCACTTGGCAGAGACCCTATGTTTAGTGTTTTGGAATAACTTTTTGACCCTACAGGAAGAAACCTGACAGCGTGAAAGGGGGGGAGTTATGGGCTCGGAAGCAGGAAGGGGGGTACGGTTGGGGGTGTGGTGGGGGGTGGGAGGGTGACGAGGGGATGGGAGTTTGGATGGAGTTTTATTTGTGGTGAGAGACATGTAACTACACAGTAGCTGCACAAGGGGCAGTCGGGGCCCACAAAAGCCTCGTTCTTGGTATGCTGTTGGCCGATTTGTAGCATGGTTAAGAGGATCTTTCTGTATCTAGAGCAATCATACGGGAATTTTGTACCTTGTTGGACTTACTGTATTGAAGATGAATACCGTCAAATTTAATAACTGAGGTTTAAAAGGAAAGACACAGAAAAACGAGGGTGGAATGCTAACTGCATGGCCCATACATCTGTCTTCTTATGTACATTTCTGTCTCTACGAGGTCACTATACCTGTTACCACTGCTGATTCCAGTTACAATGACAACAGTTTAAACGTGGCCGGCCCGAAGTGGTTGTAGGCGGCTTGCTGTGTTAATATGCATTTCGTTCTGAGTTATAATTTGATGCCTGATGATTACGGTAAAGCGCTGCCGGCCATGCTATGGTTGTAGGCACTAAGCTGTGTCCATGCTCGCAATTACCAATAAAGGTTTTGAAAACTTAAAAAAAATATATATGTTGCTTTACAGTCCAGTAATGGTATGGGGGTGATAGGAGCAGCAGTACTCTACTGTTCTGCCTCATTGTTATATGAATGCGAAAGCTGCTATTCGCAGGGTTGAGGTAATGTTCCTCTTTCTATAGCTTCCTGAAACATGTGTAGCTTTGGCGAGGTTCCTGATCTTCTGTGGAATTTCACAGGCAGGCGGTAAAGTTCCAGTACTTTCCCAATGTGAAGTTTTATAATGTAGTCTCTATTTCTTCTGCAGTTATTCATTCTCTAAAGATGGTCTTTAATCATCCATTAGTCTTGTAATTTGACAGTCTGAGATTAACTCTCCCCCTTTTCTCTGCTACAGGATAGTTTAAGTTAATAAAATTACTGAATACATGTAAAAAAAAAAAAAAACAACCAGGGCACCCGACGCAAAAACAGCACCCTGCACCCAGCCGCATCTGCGGGTGCACCTTGTGTGCTAACTCGGATCCCCCTTTGCCCTGAACCTAACACCTGGAGCTTTGCTCCCACAACCCTGTAGCCTGCTCGTGAGCAGCCACCAACCCGAGGCCCCCTATTCCCCATTGGATAACATTGGGCCTCAGCACTCTGCACCCAGCCACCCTAGTGCCACTCAGGATGTTCTGAGAGTGCATCCTCGGCCCTGGGGGAACCCTGGTTCTAATCCCAGATTACCAACTCCCACAAATAAATACTTACCTGCAAACCGTTAACTTAATTTCCTTCCATAGGATTGTATTGAATGTTTTCCCTTCAAAATTCTTTTGTGTGGAGTTGGTTTGTATGAAACATTGAAAAACTGTAACTGTACAGAAAGGGAATTGCTTACTTTTTGTCTAAGAAATGTCTCAGTGTGATACCAAGGCATATCACACTGATTAGAAAAAGTAACTTAAAATGTAATCTACAAAGTAACATGCACAATAATCTGTAAAGTAACTGAAAAGTAATTTCAAACTGATGACTTACCTGTAATTCAACCAACTGCATTTGAATACCTGCATTCAATTGTAAATCACTGCATAAGAGTTTGCAATGCATTATTTTACTTACCTGCACCAGGCCTGGCTTGGTTCAAGCAATCAAATAACTAAATACTATTTTTGATACAAACAAATTGGTCTGAGTACAGTCTTTGAGTGTGTTACATCATTTCTTGCCTGAGTGTGTTCAACAAATGCTTAGCACTACCCACTGATAAAACCTTACTGCTCGCCCACACTACCACAAATAGAGAGTAAGGTGCTATCCACTTTCACATCTGCCTACCTATGGGGTTCCACTGGATTCTATGCACACTATGCCTCATTTTGGTATAGTATATACAGAGCCAACTTCCTACACAGATCCAAAATGTATCCCACCCCTAGCTACTCGTGCACCACAAAAGAGGCAACAGAATAGGGCACAGCAAGTAGACGTCTCAAAATCTTATTCTTGATTACCTGTATTTCAGAACCATTTTTATAACCCGAGATATCAATACCATAAGAAACCACGCAGAGTCACTCAGACTGAGAAATTTTAATCAATCCCTTGATGTACTTACCACCCAGTCGGCTAGCAAAGTCAAACATCAAGGCCACTGACCTAGCCATGGCATTCCTATTAGCTGTTAACAAGGGGAACCATGAACCCTTTTCATCAAATAAAACCCTGAGGTAGAGAAAGGGTTTTACCTTAGGAATCTCACCCCCTCCAGGGTATCATTTATCCAACCCTTGCTACCTGGCCCTATCACCATGGTATGAGATTTACTATAGTTTGTGCACAGATTCAATTTATTCATAAAACTGAAAAATGAGTTGAGCAGGTGTTGCAGGCCGACCACAGTCTTTGCTAATAACACATCGTCATTGTCATCCAGAAGTTCAGGAGTACAATATAAACTTGCTCTTGGGATAGCTTTACAAGCTACACCATGGAGTCTTCCCCAAGTCATTTATATAGAGTGTAAATAGAGCGGGCCAATATGCAGCTCAGTCTGACTCCTCGGTGAACGTTGAACAGGTGGTGATGTTCCAAACTTAGTTATATCTAATAACTGAATACAAAGTTTTATGCAATTCATGTAGAAAGTACACTATATTGTTATCTAGACCCATATTTAAGAGAATGGACCACAAAGTACTTATGTTGACCTTGTTCAAAGCCGATAAAATATCCACACATACTAGATGTAATTGGCACCTCTTAGTGATTGTATACTTGCCTATAAACAACTACAAGTTTAAAGCTTGGTCCAGAGTACTTCTACGCGCTTTAAAACCATAATGTAGGTCATATAGTGCTTTGTATTTGTTCAGCCATGGTGACAACCTGGAAAGAATGACTCGCCACATGATCTTAACTATTGAGTCATTCAGTGATATGGGTCTATAGCAGTGCAGGTTCGTTCCCTTTTTTTGAAAACCGAAATGATAATGGACCTGGACCATGACTGCAGGATACCATCTGTTACTACAGTGTTAAAAACTTGTGTTAACATTTTTGCTCTTTTTGCTGGGTCAGTTTAATACAAATCAGTAGGTACCCCATACTGGCTTGGTGCTTTTAATTTGGTCATACAGACAATAACCTCCTTTAGCTCGTCCTTCCTGAAAACCAAATTTGATTTGCCTAACATGACCTCCACAGTAGAATCTAGAACTTCAAATGAATCATAACCATAAATAGTACACCTCCAGTTCCCACCTAGTCCTTCTTCTACCTTTCCAGTTGCCGATTTCCATTAATACAGTTCCCTGCTCGCATCGAGGCAGCGATAACCTCCAGAACCCCTTCTACCCTGCCATCGAGCAAGATTCCTTGGAGTAAGTATCATTTGGATGTGCCCCTTCGCCATGCACAGTGATGCTGGTTTTAGATCACAAGTGCTGACTTCCCCCATTCCCTTTCTTATTTACATAGAATCCCTGTGCCGGAGCTCATCGACGCTACGCACACAGCCCTGGATACCGCCACGCTATGTAAGTAACGCTCGGATCCCCTTGGATCCCCTATCCTTGCCCATTCCCGGCGCCCACCGACCATTCCCCCTTTTTCCCCCCCAGCAGTCCGTCACTCTTCTGGAAAGACCGCCCAAATCCTCTCAGCTGGATAAGTGAGTAATTGTCTCTATTCTCGGATGTGCAAAGCCCTAATCACTATTACATTAAATAACTCCCTGGAACCTCTCTCGCCCACCCTAATAGAACTGCTCGAATCTGCACCGCCAGTATAAGCAGAACCATTCCGATGAACGGGTGTCTTTCCACGCAGGTATATCCCATAAACTGCCCACTCCGATCTTCCCCCCACATGGCACTGCACTCACAAACTTTTATTCACTGCGCCGATAAGTTTTTACTGTTCGCATGAGTATTGAAATCGCACGGGTTGCTATTATTATGCCGCATGAGTATTGAAATCTCACGGGTTGATATAATTGCGCCGCATGTGTTACTTAAGTCAACAGCTTTATGTACCGACTTCAATTTCCAATAATTTTCGATCTGATATGGATTTTTTAAAATCACATCACTTCTCGTCTGGATAAGCATGCGGTTGAATGACAAGTACTATAGACACTAGTGCAAACTTCATGTGCCTGCTAATGATATTCATTCCGATAAGCATGCATTCTAAAAGATATCGTTTTTCGTTTCGTTAAGCATGCAGCTGGATGGCAAGTGGTTCAGACACTAGCACAACCACCATCCATAGCCTAGTCACTCCAGACAATTGATTGCTGTTATGCCACACAACGAATTAGCTTCCCACAAAGAGACTGCTTTAACTTTATTCATGCCTAGCATTCTAACGCAACCTTCATATGTTTTTTCCTTCCTCCTTTTTTCCCATTTAATGTATGTATGTAAATGTCATATAGGCTGAGTTCATATTGTTCTCAAGACAAACATTTTATTTCTTGTCCTGATGATGATGCCTGTATTTATGTAATGGCATTGAAACGTCGTCGACCTAAGAGCACCATATGTATTTAATAATGTCACAGAATGTTATTTACAATGGTGTGTTAGAACAAAACCAAGTCTGTAACACTGAATACTACTACAGACCGCCTTGTGCGCTTTTACACAAACTACTTTCTTTTGTTTTGTCTTGTCTCCTGTGGGTCACGGGTTGTGCCCATTTGTACATAAGTGTTGATTCTATGAACTAGCACAAAATATTTAAACTAATAAAATCCTGTCCGGCTGGACAAAGGACATACGTACTATCTAGTGTATGTCTATCTTTTTTTTAGGATCCTGATATACTAGGGTCTTTTCTCTGATTTTGAGGCTCTTTTTCCTCACATTGTGATTTTTTCGGGTGCATTCCCGTTCCTGGTAAAACTTGGAAGTGGGCGGGGCAGTATCCCCCCTAGGATATCACTGTACCTAATCCGGAACCATCCCATAAAACTTTAGAGGTAATACCTTGAGGACTAGCACATAGCTGTATTATCGCCACCACTCATGGGGCCAGAGATAATAACAGACAACACTACGCAGTCATACATGTAGTAAAAAAAAGGTGTAGTTGCACACCGGCGCTACTACATGTTGTGTTGCATTTTCAGTGCCACCCATGCAGTCACACCCAGTGATGTGCATATTCTCATGTCTCCAACACCTGTGTGCAAAAGAGGTTGCACTTGCATCAGATATGTGTAGCCACAATGTGTATGTATAATGGGCTTATTTACAAGGCCCTTGCTCCACTTTTATATCACTTTTCCCAAGTTAAAAATTATACAAAAGTGGTGCAAGGGTCTTGTAAGTCTGTCCCAATGTATTTTGAGCTTCCCAGGGTCTATTTATGTCTGGCAGGTGGTCACCTCAAGCTACTGGCTAGAGGTAATTCGCCTGGGAGTTTTGCGGGTTTGGGGTATTTACCTGCAGGCTTAAAACAAGTTGTTTTCTGGCATTTGCATTTCTCAATGTCGAATTACCACCAGACGAATTACCACATTTCTTATGATACGGTTATGAAGCTTGGAGGCCGTGCACACATTAGGACCTTGGAATAAGAAATAAATTGGCACTTGTTCTTTGCACCTAAATGTGAGTAAAGTAAAAATTGATTTAAAATATTACGTGACTCATTTAAAAAGTAATATTTTACGTCAACATTCCACCAAAAGAACATTTTGCAGAAATCTAATAAAGAAGCGGCTTGACAATTAAATTGAAACTGTGCTTGGTGGATGTTGAAAATCAGGAAAGGGGCCCCGTATGTTATTCATTAGGAAGCTGTTGTTTTAGTACTCCTGGCACACTGCACGGAAATGTAACATAATCCCTAAGAGCGTGACACCAAAACGTAAGAAAGTAGGGTTCCGATTGAACAGTTTCCCTTGGCCGTTCGCTGTAATGTAACTGCATGTTTTACCATCTTTTTCTAAGGGATTGCTTTTGTTTTAGATAAGTTTACTATGGATATTAAATGTGATAGACAGAAAAAAGTGACACATGTCAGTCTCATACACAAGGAGAACACAAAAATAAATATTAATGAAACAACTTATTGAATTCAAAATGCTGCGTCTAACGCATTTGGTCTTCCTTTCCAGTGTGGTCCTGCACTTCGCACAACTCTCGCTTTTGGCCACATCTACCTACCACCCTTCAGCCAAGGAACACAACTCTGGGCGCCATGTTCCTTCCTTTGGAACTGCTTCTGCCAAATGTTCCATCTGCTTATAACTCTGTACTTGCCCCTAGTTCTTGCGTTCCACTTTTTCCCCGCCCCTTCCCGCTTATGGAATCAGTTAGTGCCTTAAAGGAGTCATCTGAAGCGTCAAGCACTCAACCTAAGAACACAAATTAAGTAATGCAAAATACAAAATAGATAACAGCACGGCTGTGGTGTTTGTTATGGCAGATGGAAGTATCACGTGTGTATAAGGAGTCATCTATAAGCAAATGGAGTCTGAACATTTGTAAATAAAGAGGTACAAGGGCTTGTAAAGCACAATCTGGGCACAGGAAGCTGTTCCTGGCTTATGACGGCACGGGTATTACCTGAGCTCATCCGACCTGTGGCACAGTGGTAAATGAGAATACTTAAGGTAATCTGATATATGGAAAAGGAGTAAGATTTTTTTTAGAACATTTTAAGGAGATGTTTGGAGACAAAATTAGCGTGTCTGCTAAAATGAAATGCTGGTATTTGGGAGCATGGTGTGTTTCTATCCTATAAAAAGTGACAAATGGCTTTTCAGAAAGAAGTTGATATTTCTAGTACAATTAGTTTATTCACAACAAAAGAAAAAATAAATGACTGAATGAGGATAACATGCTGCCACAATGCAGCAAAATCAGTGATTTTTCAGAAAATTACATGCTGATATTTTGGAACAAACATAGTGTATTTTCAAAGCTGTAAGTTCATATTTTATTTATTTTTATCGGTTTATTTGAAAAGTTTTATATAGCTCTGGCTAGACCCGTGTGTATCAGAGACCTGTACATGAGTATCAGACCATAGTTGCAGGTTACATTGTTACAAAGGTTATACAGTTATTAGATCATAGTTACATGTTCGGTCGAGACAAACAATAAGGGCATATGCGTAAGGGAAAAAGTAGGCAAGGGGAGCGATTCAGGGGGGAGGGGGCAGGAGCAGGGGAAGTAGACAGCGAATGAAGGAGGGAAAGAAGAGGGGAGGGTAAGAGACACAACATGAAAGAGGAGGGGGAGGGTGACGGGGGCACAAACCGGTAGACGAGTAAAAGCTGCGTCCAAAGTCCAGTAAGCTGTGATCCCAGGGGAAGTGATACCATTCCCCCAACTCAGATGCAAGAGGCTCCGTTTACACAGTGGACTCTCTCAGAGGGGTCTCTGGGAGTCCAAGGCCTACCTACTGGTTCCTTCCCCAAAAAGGGGAGAGGGAGTGCTTTGGCAAGGGGCACCATACCATGCCTCAACTGTGAGTGGCTCCCTTAGCGCTGTGGACTCTCTCAGAGGGATCACTGAGACTCCAGAGTAAAAGTAGTTGGATCGTTACCCAACAAGGGGAGAAGGAGTGCTTAGATAAAGGGTACAAGGGACAGGGGGCGTAGAAATCATTGATAATTGATTCATGATATGACCGTAGAGGTAGGTGCTCTCCCCACTCTCGAGAAGAGGAGAATCTAGGTTTGGTGGTGTATGTCGGGAATATAGAGGACACAATATTGAACTGTCATGATATCGTGCCCGAAAAAAAAGGGACCAAATACAGAAAGGCAAGTTTGTATCGATTTTCTGTATCTCGCTCCACATGTAAACTTGGAGATATATATATCTTCAAGGTACTTAGATGTGTAGTTAAGAATAGTAAATTAATACCTTCCTCTGATCACTTACCTCTTCGATATTTTGTCACTCGATATTCTAGTTATGATATTATGGCCATTCAATTTTGTGTCTTCTATAGAGCATACCAGAGTGAAGTTTGGTGGGGCGGGGAAGGGGATTTCCATGGAACTGCAGCTGAGGAAGATTGGACCACTTGATCCATAGGGAACATTGGTGGGAAGATGCTTCTGCAAACAGCCAGCAATATTACCTACATTGTCCTAAAGGCAATGGTTCTCCATGGTGGAATCCATCAAAGCAACAGCCTCTATATTTACGATCTTCACATTTACAAAACCTGTACAACAGTATGGCAATTCCCTTAACCTGGCTGTTGGCATGATTGAAGAACTCAAAAATCTAGGACTTGAGCTAGAATAATAAATGAAGCAAACACAAGGAGTTGATGGACGGAGCGCTGAAACTTTTCAGACACTCATCCTCAGTCACAGATCTGGGTTGAATCTATCATCGTTCTTTAGCTGACTTCGCCACCCCATGGTCAAGACTGATTTGCATATGGCTGGGTCTGAACTGGGGTGGCGAAGTGAGCTAAAGAACAATGATGGATTTCAGCGCTCCGTCCATCGTATAATTGTGTTTGCTTTGTTTGCCCTAAGTTGGCAGGGTATGCCCAGACGTGGGTCCCTTGCTCACTTTGCCCCTGGATTCAAGCTGGACTGGCTAATGAGGGGCGTTACCTGAAAAACGGTCACAGGATGCTTGTTTCCGGTCCAGGGAAGACCTTGCTTGGCAGTTCGGGTTGGACTGTTCCCATAAGGAACAGGGTCAAGACTGATTTGTATATAGCTGGGTCTGAACTGGGGTGGCAAAGTGAGCTAAAGAACGATGATGGATTCAACCTATATCTGTGACTGGGGGTGAGTGTCTGAAATACTTCAGCGCTCCGTCCATGATCTCCTTGAGTTTGCACTGAATTAAACGCATTCTAACACTTTACGAATAGGAATATTTCTACAATTCATGGACGCCCCTGGCTAGGCTAGTTCATGTTCCAGGAATCAGAGTAGTGACACCCATGCATAAACAGCCCAATGCAAACTCGAACTCTCGACCTAAGTCTCTTAAAAGAGCACGGGCAGAAAGATTGCCTCAAATGAAACTCTACTGTGAGGCACTCTAAGAGGCCCTTGAATAAAGGTGCTTCTAGTGATAGAAATTAAAAAAACAGAAGTGCAGGATGTAAAGTTTCTGTCGCTCCATCCATCATCTTCTTGTGTTTGCTTTGTTTGCCTTAAGAATAATAAATGAATCAGATCCAGGTTTTGGATGGTTGAGGTAATAACCAAATCAAGGTAACATGTTTATCTTGTGAGACAGTATGTCTCTGTAAACTCTATTGATGTGATGCAATGGAGGCTCCCTATATATTCTGTATGAATGGTATGGTGCCAGAGCATCATAACCAAATGATTGTCCAACAGAATAGTGTATACCAATATCATCTGACTGGAGTTGGAAAATCTAGACCCAATGGGACTCTATTTTGTAAATGATGTTTAGGTCCCACTCTACAAAGTTTTTATTGACGATATTATGACACACAACCATCTACTGATGTAGTCAAGTCAAGTCAAATCCACTTTATTCGATTAATTAAAATCATAAAAGTATGCTATCTACTGATGTAGCTAGAGTCTCTTGGTCAAATCACATTTGTGGGCAAGCGGAAGGGGTTCATTGTATTTTTAAAGAAATGGCAAATCAGTGAGATCGCTCACTCTCAGCACTTATCCAATAAGCATTGTAGTCGTAAGCCTTCCCAAAATCCAAGCACACAGTACAACCCATACCTCCCCTCAATCCCCAGGGTCCATTGGCATATATTTGGCATTTAATGATTGGCACCTTTAGACCGGTCTGCTACGACTGATGTGTTTTGGGCAATCTTGGAGCCCGTACACCCCAGCTCCTCTGGCCTTGTGTTTCCAGGTAGCATCGGTGAACCTAGGTACCTAGATTCGTGGAGCTATTATTTGCGTGTCATACATGCAGTTCCTGAGCAAGTGTGATCAGCAGCCCCTGCGGGAGCATCGGCGAGCAGGTATGAGGCTCAGCCTCCTGTGCCCCCTCAGACAAATAGTACATGAGCAAGTCAATATACAACTGACAATCAGGGGATCGCTCTGCAGCTCAGGAGCAGTTTGTTCTGGTTCATATTGCTGCCCGAAAATTCACACCCTTCGAGAGTTGTAAATGCAAGCATCAGCTGCAATTTTTGTTATTGATAACCTGTCGTCGTGTTCTTCCTGATCATATATTGGACCCTGCATCTTTTATATCATTAACACATTGTGTTGACTTATTTTATTTGTCTATGAATTCTGCATGAATATCATATAAAGAAGTTCCCTACATGATAATTGATTTTGCTTTCCTTCATTAATTGTTATCTGTTTTATTGAATATATCACTTGATTTTTTTTACTGTTCTTAAGTGTTTTTACTTTTCTTAAGTGATACCTCTTGTGAACATTCTTGTACTATCAATACATTCAGATATACAGCATTCTTTTTTCTACTTGCTGCGTTATGGGACAAACGATACCATCATTTTCACCCTCAGCCCTTTGAAGGGCCAAAATCTAGGTTATCTTAATAACACTGCGCTTCCTTCTGCCAGCATGCCTGCCCCCTCTGTCATCTGCGTTATAAATCATTTAATTTTGTTACCAAAGTATTTACACAAGAAAAGTGTATAAGGTAATACGACTGTGCAGGGTACCATAGTCAACTGAATAAATGCATAGATGAGTGGCTGAGGTGACTGGGGATGAACTGGAAAATCCAAAAGCCTTCTTCCATATCACCTCAGCGCTTTGAACCACCCTTAGGCCTGAATAAGCGCTGAGCAAGCAACTTAAAACATCATGTTTTTGTTGGTCACATTTCTAGACTAGGTGCCAATAATGATTTTTCAATAATAAATAAAATGTGTTTTTTTTATTAAAATGCTTCTCAAGTTGTCTTTCTAGTTAATAGACTATGGACCATATTCTGAAGAGGGGTTACACCATCTACTCAGGTGCAGTCTGGCGGGAAAGTGTCCACCCCCTGCATCAATTCTGTTTCAGGTCCTGTAACATGGAAGACACAATGCTTATGGTGAACATACATTTTCCCTGCAAGAACTGCACACCTTGTACCCCACTATTCCTGTAGCAAAAAAATCTGAGTACTCAACTACATGAACCTCAATGGCCGAGTCAGCGTTTTTTTATTTTTACTTTAAGCCATATTGTACAGAAGCTGTAGCTGCTGTCCGGCATGCAAAAACAAAATTGGCGAAGCAAATAGATCACGCATAGGCGAAGGCTATTGGCTTTGCCAATGCTTGTTATTTATCAGCCAGAGCGCTTGAATGAACATTTCACCAGCAAGCTGCTCCCTGCCAGCTGCTAGATGGCCTGCTGCTCTTGGAATGTTAAGGGAGCATCTATATATTCGACCAGACATTTACAGACAAAAGTTAAACTCACGAATTGATAGCTATTTCACTGTTTTTCTGTCAAATTGTGTATTGTTTGGCACAAATTATACTGAAATGCACGGTTGATTGTAATCCTTGGACGAAGGCACAAATATTAGGCGTCTGCAGTATTGCGCTCTGGATTCCTTTTACACTGATGGAAAATCACGAAGCAAAATAATCTGTTGCTAGGAATAGGGCAAATAAAAAAAATATGTTACTGGTGCAATTGACGTAATAACTGAGAAAGCAGCTGTTGCTCTAAATGCACAAATAGAACACACTGGATCGATATTAAAGTTTGGGCTTTTAGACGATGGGCCAAATTCCCAAACGCCCCTGAAAGTAGTTGAAAGAGACAATGTTGAAGCATCTTTAGTTTGTTTCTCAGAAAACCCAGGAAGGTCAAGTAATGCCAATATGGTTTTCACTCTTTATTGGCACAGTTTTGTGTAACCAAACGTCACAAAAATGCGTGAACAAAAAAACTTTTTAAGTAAGGGCTAGAAAGCAGTCCACCCATTCGGCAGGCAATGAAACCATCAAACACAAGGCAGCAAGAGATAGGACAGATGTGGAACATCTGTTTGCATGCCATCAAACCAAATTAGGCATATCCAGATTGACTGCATTAGTGAAGAAATCACAGATCACTCATAAACACGCACGCATGATTAATTAATTGGGAAAACGAATTGGCATGTGAGATCTCTGTGGAAATCTGGCTACAGCATGGATAAGAGTGGAAATCACATCCATCTGTTGCCAATACAGGCAGAATACTTACAAGATGTTCACTATGCGTTATTATACCCCTGTTATGCGTAAAGCTATGTTTAACAACTTGGGCCTGTGTTAGAGGTGTTGTAACAAGCCAGGCGCAATGTATGTAGTGGTCTTTGTCCCAAGAGGTGTTGTATTAGAGGGAGATACTTTCCATCATAAACGGAATCACAAACATAGAACTACAACTTGAACCTATAGTAATCCTTTTGCATGGCCCAGCAGAGGAAGTTCGTTCCCCCTCACAACAGTACAGAAAAGGTTTCCTACGTGCATCTGTAGGCCAATCTAGTCCTGGCTCTTACTTGGAAGCTCCCGGATCTTCCACCAGTTGCACCATGGTGGTGCCAACTGTGGGTCATTTATGCAGCAGAGAATCTGATAGTAATACTCAATGAGGCATTAGGGAAGCATAAGAAAACTTGGGCCGCCATTCTGGACATGTGTGAAGAGGGAGGGTACTGCTCTGAGGCAAGGAAGGTACACAGCTACTGAAATCTTCCACTCAAATCCTCATCTTTAAGCACACTGGGAGATGCCTAAAGTCTTGTTTTCCTTAACCCATTTGATAGTTTCATATCATAACTTGAAATGTATTGTTTTAACATTTCATTCACTCGGATGCCAGATTGTATCATTTCATTTTTGCTCAAGTCATCTGAAGTTAGATTGTTTGATGTTTTAGTTATCTGTAACTGTGCCAATCGACACTTAAATAAAGTTGTTACAAAAAAAGAGAAAGTGGTCCACCAGTTTGGTACAGAAATACACTCAGGGCCATATTTATGACCCAGTCTGCATTGCTCTGGCACCATGCAACGTGGTGCAATAGAGACACAAACCATAAGTCATATTGTTGAAGTCATGCAATGCCACTTTGCGTGGCTTTGAGTGACTCCAAAAATATGGAGTAATGCAGTGCAGTGCAAATCTCTGTGTTCCATTACTCTGACTTGGGTAGGTGTTTCATGGGTGTTACATAGGTGTCCCCATGCAGCTCGCATGCTCTTATTGATGCACTCCTAGATTTTGTGCCAAAAAGGTACACCTCCCAGGTGAGGCGTAAGCAGAAATAGCTTGAAACCTCTCAAGATTGTTTTTGTGCAGGAAGGTGCACCTTCCTGCACAAAAATAATCCTGACTACAACATAGGCACCCTTGCACCACGTAACTTGCTGCTCTGTCCTTCACCACAAGGGTCATAAATATGGCCCTCAGTGTGACCAGCAAGAACCAGCTGTGAATGGTGTGCCATTGCATTTGATTTCTTACTTTAGTTCAATTGAAATTATTACTTAATGTGTTAAGGGAAAGAGTCTCCAACAAAGAGATGACTTGTAAAGAATTATCATTATAAACATACACAGAAACTAAGACACTTAGGGGCATATTTATCAAGGGCTTTGTGTCGTGCTTGAAAGGGGGGAGAGTCAACACAAAACTTACAATGAGATTTACCAAGTCACGCAAGGCCACATTGCGTGACACAGCTTAGCTTGGTAAAACTGGAGTAATGCAAGAGCAAGTTGCTGCCTTGCATTACAGAGAGGCGTTCCATGGGTGGAGAGTAGGTGTACTCACGCATCCACCCATGGATTATGCAGCATTCACAGATTTACCAATACTGGTAGATATTGGGGGAACATGGCGGCCTGCTAGAAAGCTGGTCGCGGGTCGAGCTCCACTGACCTCATTTGGAGACTGAACTCCCACTCGTGTGATGCAGTTCGGTTGCTGCAGTTAGTCGGCATCTCATACCTTTTCGGTGTGTTGTTTTTTTTTGCCTTTTTGCCTCTGCCTTGTCGGGTCTCTCTTTGTCTGGCTCCGCTGTGTGAGACTGCCGCGTTCTATTCCGAGGCAGCCGCAGTAACTTGGTGGATTCCTGGGGGCATGGTGCTGCTCACTGCTCACTTCTGGAGCTGGAGGTGGTGGCTGCAGGCTGGAGAAAGGCTGGAGAAACTTGCAGCCTGGCCAGGAGTCAGGAGCACAGTGCTGGATTTCTCCTTCTGATAAGATCTAGTTTTTCTAGTCTGTTCGTTCCTGCTAGACTCTGTGACACTCACTCACCGAGGCTAAAGAAACAGTGAGTATTTTTTCTTCTTTCTCCTGTGCTGACTCTGAGGTTTTTCCTCTGTCGAGACCCCGGGACTATCGGGACTATCGGGACAGATCAGACTGCTGGGAAGCTCATAAAGTTTGGGCTTTGGACTGTCCTTGAGCAAGTTACAGAGGTTTTTGTTAATTTTTTTTTTGAGTTTTTAAGATGTGGTTCCCCCCTGTTTGTGCATGATACTGGGCATGGGCAGGAAAAGTTTGCCATCCATTAAGGTAAGAGGGGAGGTGCACCATATTGCTCTGTAACCCTGTTCTCTTATTCTTACTGCCCCTTGGTACCGATGTGTGGTGGACCAGCTTTTGCTTGTCTTAGGGCTGCCAGAGTGTTTGGTGAGAAGTGCTGAGCCCGGTTCCACCTGTCCGAGTTAACCCCCTGTTACCGGATCAGCCCAGGAAGGGCTTGCACACACTATGCATGTTGCCTATTAGCAAGTGTGCAGGGGGCGATCTGGTCCCTAACGGAGGTGTGCTCTCGGCCCTTGGTTATTTGGAAACGTCGCTGCTTGGAAGTATGCCACCATCCCATTGAGGTAAAGGCGGACAAGCTTAGGTATGACCCAGTCTCCAGGAGTAGATCTAGGTCTATGGAGTTAATCCCTCAGCAGAATGGGGGGAAGAAATAGCAATATAAAGAGGACCCCCCACGGGCAATAGAATTTTATCCCTAGTCTTCCTGCTAGTTTAACCCATGACAGTGAGGCTCTTTCAGGCAAAAGATACAAACTAAGATCAAGCACTTTTTTAGGGAAATAACTCCCCCTACGCCAAGTTATACTCCCTAGTCAAGTCTTAAAGGCCGCACAAAACAAGCACAGACTTAGGAATCTGATGGGCAAGGCAGGGAAACTGAATCTCATCAAGGAGAGGAAGAAGAAATCTACCTTGCCTCCAGCAAGGGTGACTCCATCACTTAGTTCTTACTTTATATTGAACATGCAGATTAATAAGGAAACTGTAAAGCAGGGAGCATCCTCGGCACAGAACACCAGGCCAGCAGATTTTGCCATCATATCGCCAAATAGATTCTCCGTCCTCTCTGAGTCAAGCTCTCCAGCCGTGGTAAACCCTCAACAGAATGGTTCTGATAGAAGGAACGAAACTACAGACAGGTCGCAGGTGACTGATAACAACACAGGGCTCAGATTCAGTTCAAGAGATGTTGACCCAGCTGTCCCTAGAGATTAAGGAACGTTTTTCTATCTCTGAAGTAAACCAGAAAAAGATACAGGATACATATACTAATCTAGAGGAAAGCATCTCTACACTAACGTATCATATGGAGGAGCTAGAGAATAAAGTGGAAGAGCTTAGTCTAAATGTGAAGGGGAACACTCTAGAAGTGAGTAGGCTAAAGGAAAAGGAGAAAGACCTCTCGGAAAGACTGGAGAGACTTGAACATAATTCCAGAAGGAATAATATCAGGATTCTGGATCTAGCAGAAGGAATGGAGGGGGATGACATCAAGACCTTTGTTATAGAGATCCTGACTAAAGCATTCCCCCAGGTTGCCTAAGCGTCCGACTGGGAGTCTGAGATTCAACGGGTCCATAGGGACCCATTTAAGCTAAACACGGGATGGAAGAAGCCCAGAAAAATCTTGGTGTATATCCGATCATATACTCTCAAGGAACAACTACTTGGGGCTGCTCTGAAGCTCAAAACTATCCAGATACAAGCTGCGTCTTGCAGAATAAGATCGGATATTTCTCGTATTACCGAGGATAGAAGGTGGGAACTAGGCAAGTGATTCCTTAAAAGAGCTAGGTGCAGAAGTACAGTTAAGGTTCCAGGCACTTCTAAAGGTCATGCTGGATAACAAGATGTATACCTTTAGATCGCCAGAAGAAGTAGAGAGTTTTTTGATTCATAAGAAATCAGCAGCTTGCTGAAATTGAAGTATAGGGTTTGTGAAGGGCGTTCAGTCGTTATATCTTTCTGTTAGAAAGCAGTCATCACACAGCTGTAGTGTCTAAGAATAGGTTTATTAAGAACAACCCCACACCGATGGTGAAGCGTGGGTCAGTGGAACTGTTCTCACAGTTGATATCACAAGTGGTGAACCAGGGAACAATGGAATGTCGGGGAACCGATCAGGGAGGGAGGAGCACAGGGAGTGCTCACGCGCAGGGGAGGGGAGGGTACCAAGCGCAGGGCACGGGAAGGGTGGCATAGGTGAGATACAACACATCTTCCTCTCTTGAGAGTTTTGGCAACTGTACTACGGAATGTGGTAAACATTAACAAGGGGGTAAATAGACTGAAGAAAGTTAGTCACAGACAAAGTCATCCAAACGTTTTGGCCTTCGGATGATTCTACCAAACCTTCCAGAGACTAACGGTGAGTCAGGTGCACATTCAGAGTCAGAATGGGAATCATGGCTAGTTCTGCCGAACCTACCACTGAACCTGTGACCGTCAGACGCAACTTCAGAGTCAGAATGTGGGTCATCGTGACAACTCCGATTGTATGTCGAAGTGCTAGGATTGACACCAACAGACCGATCTGTCGATTGACCATCATCTAAGTCAGCGTCAGGTTGGAGATCGTGTGTGATGACATTTCTAGACATATTACCCTCATCAACACAAGGCCTATCAACATCCACCCACAGATCCTTGCTAGCCGTAACATGTTGCTGTTGGTTGTGAGCCTTGCATCCAGGATGATACTTAGCCAGTCTGCTCATGTGCCATACTTTTCCATCACTGAGTCTTGCCGCATTGTTAAACAGTTCATCAATGTAAAGAGGGGCAGTGAATCTGCTTTCTCCTTTCTTTACTTTTTTTTCCAAACAAACTTTCACCAGGTCGCCAACCTTAAACGCATGTTCCTTTGCACTGTGTTTCGAATCATACCATTCCTTGTAGTATTTCTGAGCTTTGATAATGTTATTCCTGATGTTTTCAGGTGACCATTCAATTTGCTTAGATTTTGACATCCACCCCAGGTCAATGCTTAAAGGCTGTCTTCTTCTCATGAGGACAAATGGTGCTGTGCTTGTGCTAGCACATGGAGATATCCTGAATGCCCAGATGAGTTTGTAAACCTCTTCTTCCCAGTTTTGGTTTGCGTTTCTAGATAGTTGTATGTGTCCCTTCAAGACACGGTTGAATCGTTCAGTGAGACCATTACCTTCAGGGTGGTAAATTGAAGTGGTGTGATGAGTGATACAGTTCCTTGCTAGAAATGACTTGAATGCCTCTGGGCAGAATTGCGGACCATTATCTGTGAGTACAGATTTAGGTAATCCTTCACCCAAAAACAGTTTGTCTAAGAAATTAATGAATTTTGAGCTGTCAATTTCATCAACGATTTTTATTTCAGGCCACTTGGAGAAATGGTCTATCGCCACTAGAATGTACTTGATTTCTCCGTCATGTCCTTCGATGGGCCCCACAATGTCTAAGCCCAATTTCTCCCATGCCATTAGGGGGGGTTGAATTGGAGAAAGACTGACTTTTGACGTTTTAAGGGTTTTGTCTGAGTCACAGCATTCTATACAGTTCCTGACCTGGACCTCAATTTGTTTGTCAATACCCGGCCACCAGTAGTTTGACCTGACTCTTTGCTTAGTCTTGGTGATGCCAAGGTGGCCTATGTGGCACAGTCTTAGAATTTTGTCTGTGAGTGTGACAGGGGCAATAGCTTTACCGATTCTGTACAACACACCGTTTTCCCAACTGAGTTAATTACTTGTTTCCCAATACGCTTTGATATTGTCATGTAGGTTGCGCTTTTCAGGCCATGCAGAGTTGACAAATTTGCATACCTCTTGTAGTGTTGAGTCGCGCGACATGTGTTGACCCCATTCTTCTGCAGAAATACCATCCAGGTCAGTGCTGAAGAGCAGAGCCACTTTCTTCTCATCTTCTTGTGGGGTCATGCTTTCAGTGCGAGGCAGAGGCAGTCTGCTGAGGAAATCTGCAATTTTGTTTTTTACTCCTGGCCAATATTCCACCGTGTAGTTGTAATCCAACAGCTTGATTGACATTTTGCTCAGTCTCGGTGAAGCATTTTGTAGACCCGAGGCAGACAGTATCTTGATCAATGGTTTGTGGTCTGTGCGAAGATGGATTTCATATCCCCACACATATGGTCTGAAGTAATTGAGCGCCCATGAACAAGCCAGCATTTCTCGCTCAATTACCGAGTACTTTTCCTCTGCCGAGGTGAGGGACCTGGAGGCAAAGGCTACAACCCATTCATGGTTCGATGTGTCCTTCTGGGATAGGACAGCACCAATTCCCTTGTTGCTTGCATCGGTGGTTAGATAGATTTCAGCTTTGGGATCGAAACCTTTGAGTAAAGGTGCCTTACTGATTTCCTTTTTGATGGTATCAAAGGTGTCCTGACAGTCAGGTGACCAGACAAATTTGTTTTTATTTTTGAGTAATTGTCTAATACTGTAGGTTTTTTCAGAGAAATTCCTAATGAATTTGGAGTAATACTCCGTCAAGCCAAGAAAAGCTCTTACATCATCTTTGCTTGAGGGACACGGAGCATTGAGGATTGCGTCCACTAAGCCTTGTTTGGGTTTAATGCCTTCTTGACTGATGGTGTGCCCAAGGTAAATCACTTTGTCTTGTGAAATTTTACATTTGTCCAATTCTACAGTTAGACCATGCATTTTCTGTTTGCTAAAAACTTGTCTGATGCGTGTGTCATGTTCCAATTGGTTGCTGCCCATGACCAGGATATCATCCTGGAAAAACCTGATGCCATCAACACCTTCCAGAATGGACGTCATGACCCTTTGGAACAGTGCTGCAGCAGAGGCTAAACCAAAAGGTACTCTGGTAAACCGATAACAACCAAAGGGTGTGATAAAGGTTGTGAAGTTTTTACTGTCCGCGTGCAGTGGAATTTGGTGATACGCGGATTTCAAATCTAAAATGGAAAATACACACATATCATTGGTGGCACTGAACATTTCACAAATGCGTGGTAAGGGGTATTGATCTATAATAATGTTTTTATTGAGGTCCCTGAGATCGATGCAAAGTCTGATTTTCCCATTGGGACGTTTAACAACTACCAAGGGGGAAACCCACTCCGCCGATTCCATCTCTTCTATAATACCATCCTTGACAAGTTTGTTTACATCATGCTTGTACATCATCTCTCACTGACACTGGTAGATGTCTTACCTTGTGAATGCAAGGAACAGCTGAGTCTTTTAGTTCAATTTTATGTTCGAAGCTGTTAAGAAGACCAACTTTACCTGAGAACACTTCTGGAAAGTCTTTTAGTATTGCCAGTTTATTAGAATCATTAATAGACAACACCGGGTCGGCACTGTTGGGATCGAGCATGATACCGAGATCAGCTTGGTCACTCCAACCAAGGACAGAAGGGCCTTTCTTAGCAACATAAAGTCTGCAAAATGCTCTCCTGTTTTTAAATTCAAATTCTAGGTCTCCTGTTCCTAAGAATTCTATGTTGTTTCCCGTGTAGCTTCTAGCGATGACCTTAGATTTTTCTAGCGTAGAGCCTACTTTATCTGTGAATTGCTTCCAAACATTCTCGTTAATAATCGTGAAGGGGGACCCAGAGTCTGCCATCAAATTGATCGTCACACCTCCCAATTTTACATCACACATGTTTTTTTTTTTTTTGTTCGCGTGAGTTCCAACACGTCATATTCAATTGAGAATACATAACTGACACTGTCAGAGTCAGAATACTCAGAATCCACTTCTGTTGAATCACTCTCATCATGAATTTGTCGGACCTGTCTGCTTTGTTTATACATTTTCCTATTGCATGCTTTAGCGATGTGTCCAGTCATTCCACATGACAAGCATTTTTGATGTATAGCTGGACATTTTTTTGAATCGGCTAAATGGGTTGGAGACCCACAACGATAGCATCTAAGTTCAGCAAAATCATTGTCTCTGGTATAAGCACGTCTTTCATAGCTTTGCTTTGATTTGCTTGGTTCACTTCTTTTGTGATATTCATGTCTCACTTCTCTTTTATTTCCTTTGTGTTTTAGTTTGCTTGCATTAGAGGATCTTATAGCTTTAACCTCCACTGGTTCATCCAAAACTGCTTTGGCGCATCTGCCTGTAAGTTCAGCTTTTTGGACAAAAGCAACAACTTCCTTCAAAGAAGCCTCTCCGTTAACCCAAAGTTTGTCCTGGATATTGGGGTTACTCGCGTGCATAATTATTTGATCACGCACAAACTCTTCTTGCAGTGCTCCAAATCTGCAGGTTAAGGCTAAGTTGTTCAGGGCAGCAACGTAATCTTCAATGGTCTCTTCTTTCCCTTGCTTTCTTCTTGAGAATTTGTACCGGTCAACAGCGACACACACGATAGGTGAGAAGTGATTGTCCAGGTCATCCAAGGCATGCTGATATACGTCATCACCCGTTCTCACTTTCTTCTCTATGTTGTTATAGGTCTTAACACCACCAGGACCCAAACAATACAACAGTACTTTTTTCTTCTTCACAGCAGTGATATCATCATCTTCCACTGTCTCTATATAATTAATAAAGTATTCTTTCCATTCTTTCCAAGGCATGCATGGTGCACCTTTTAAGGGTAGAAATGCTTGGGGTTGCGAAAGATTCAAAGAACTAAGAGCACACATAGCGATGAGAAGCCTTGTTGCTCAAATTGCCACTAATGTCCTTGTGAATTCACTTTATGTACCCTTTATGAATTGTTCTAGAAAGTGTGTGTTGGAGACGTTTCCTTCGCAACTCAAAATTTGTTAATTTTATTTTGATAAGTATTTGCTAGCTGGTTATTTTTGTAAAATTATAGGCTCCTTTTTATGCTCCTTTAGCAATGTCCACAAAAACTTAGCATTGGTCAGGCTCGAAACCTGAGACCCGAACAGCACAATCAAATTCAATAACTTTTTTTTCCTTAAAATGGCCTCCAGCACTGCGTTCCAGTGACGTGATGCGTCGCCGAGCATGCGCAGATGTGGCTGATTAGAGGCGTGAATCGGCTGACAGGAATTTCATTTGTCGATGCGTACAGCAATTATAACCACAACTGACAGGAATTTTGATAACAAGCCTTGTGCTTGAGCGAAGACGACCTCAAGCAACTTCAGACGACACACGTGAGGAGATAAAGTCCGAAATGCCATGCGGCCGTACCTTCACGCGATGCTGCCACTGTCTCGTCACAGATATTTCGTTTCCGACATCCGAGACGAATTTGGACTGCAGGGCACAGGACGTCCTGAGACACTCAAATCTCGGCACAGCTCCGGGACAGCACAGGACAGGGTTTCCAACATCAGAGACGAATCTGGACTGCAGGGCACCGGACGTCCTGAGACACTCGAAACTCGGCACAGCTCCGGCACAGCACAGGACAGGAAACCCACCACAGAGCTAGGTGATCGCAGTCCTCATCCACTCCTGTTCCCTCTTCAATGCTTCAATTAGAATACGTACAACTGTCCAGGTAGGATGAACGTGACCCGACTTGCAGATTGATGATAGATTTCAAGATTTCAATTCAGTTACCCGAAGGTCAGCTGTTTAAGGATTTACCATCGGTGTGGGGTTGTTCTTAATAAACCTATTCTTAGACACTACAGCTGTGTGATGACTGCTTTCTAACAGTGGCGACGAGCGGAACTACAACCTCACACCGTGGTACATCCTTAAACAGCTGACCTTCGGGTAACTGAATTGAAATCTTGAAATCTATCATCAATCTGCAAGTCGGGTCACGTTCATCCTACCTGGACAGCTGTACGTATTCTAGTTGAAGCATTGAAGAGGGAACAGGAGTGGATGAGGACTGCGATCACCTAGCTCTGTGGTGGGTTTCCTGTCCTGTGCTGTGCCGGAGCTGTGCCGAGTTTTGAGTGTCTCAGGACGTCCGGTGCCCTGCAGTCCAGATTCGTCTCTGATGTTGGAAACCCCGTCCTGTGCTGTGCCGGAGCTGTGCCGAGATTTGAGTGTCTCAGGACGTCCTGTGCCCTGCAGTCCAAATTCGTCTCGGATGTCGGAAACGAAATATCTGTGACGAGACAGTGGCAGCATCGCGTGAAGGTACGGCCGCATGGCATTTCGGGCTTTATCTCCTCACGTGTGTCGTCTGAAGTTGCTTGAGGTCGTCTTCGCTCAAGCGCAAGGCTTGTTATCAAAATTCGTCAGTTGTGGTTATAATTGCTGTACGCATCGACAAATGAAATTCCTGTCAGCCGATTCGCGCCTCTAATCAGCCACATCTGCGCATGCTCGGCGATGCATCACGTCACTGGAACGCAGCGCTGGAGGCCATTTTAAGGAAAAAAAAGTTATTGAATTTGATCGTGCTGTTCGGGTCTCAGGTTCTGAGCCTGACCAATGCTAAGTTTTTGTGGACATTGCTAAAGGAGCATAAAAAGGAGCCTATAATTTTACAAAAATAACCAGCTAGCAAATACTTATCAAAATAAAATTAACAAATTTTGAGTTGCGAAGGAAACGTCTCCAACACACACTTTCTAGAACAATTCATAAAGGGTACATAAAGTGAATTCACAAGGACATTAGTGGCAATTTGAGCAACAAGGCTTCTCATCGCTATGTGTGCTCTTAGTTCTTTGAATCTTTCGCAACCCCAAGCATTTCTACCCTTAAAAGGTGCACCATGCATGCCTTGGAAAGAATGGAAAGAATACTTTATTAATTATATAGAGAAAGTGGAAGATGATGATTTCACTGCTGTGAAGAAGAAAAAAGTACTGTTGTATTGTTTGGGTCCTGGTGGTGTTAAGACCTATAACAACATAGAGAAGAAAGTGAGAACGGGTGATGACGTATATCAGCATGCCTTGGATGACCTGGACGATCACTTCTCGCCTATCGTGTGTGTCGCTGTTGACTGGTACAAATTCTCAAGAAGAAAGCAAGGGAAAGAAGAGACCATTGAAGATTATGTTGCGGCCCTGAACAACTTAGCCTTAACCTGCAGATTTGGAGCACTGCAAGAAGAGTTTGTGCGTGATCAAATAATTATGCACACGAGCAACCCCAATATCCAGGACAAACTTTGGGTTAACGGAGAGGCTTCTTTGAAGGAAGTTGTTGCTCTTGTCAAAAAAGCTGAACTTACAGGCAGATGCGCCAAAGCAGTTTTGGATGAACCAGTGGAGGTTAAAGCTATAAGATCCTCTAATGCAAGCAAACTAAAACACAAAGGAAATAAAAGAGAAGTGAGACATGAATATCACAAAAGAAGTGAACCAAGCAAATCAAAGCAAAGCTATGAAAGACGTGCTTATACCAGAGACAATGATTTTGCTGAACTTAGATGCTATCGTTGTGGGTCTCCAACCCATTTAGCCGATTCAAAAAAATGTCCAGCTATACATTAAAAATGCTTGTCATGTGGAATGACTGGACACATCGCTAAAGCATGCAATAGGAAAATGTATAAACAAAGCAGACAGGTCCGACAAATTCATGATGAGAGTGATTCAACAGAAATGGATTCTGAGTATTCTGACTCTGACAGTGTCAGTTATGTATTCTCAATTGAATATGACGTGTTGGAACTCACGCCAACAAAAAAAAAAAAACCATGTGTGATGTAAAATTGGGAGGTGTGACGATCAATTTGATGGCAGACTCTGGGTCCCCCTTCACGATTATTAACGATAATGTTTGGAAGCAATTCACGGATAAGGTAGGCTCTACGCTAGAAAAATCTAAGGTCATCGCTAGAAGCTACACGGGAAACAACATAGAATTCTTAGGAACACGAGACCTAGAATTTGAATTTAAAAACAGGAGAGCATTTTGCAGACTTTATGTTGCTAAGAAAGGCCCTTCTGTCCTTGGTTGGAGTGACCAAGCTGATCTCGGTATCATGCTCGATCCCAACAGTGCCGACCTGGTGTTGTTTATTAATGATTCTAATAAACTGGCAATACTAAAAGACTTTCCAGAAGTGTTCTCAGGTAAAGTTGGTCTTCTTAACAGCTTCGAACATAAAATTGGACTAAAAGACTCAGCTGTTCCTTGCATTCACAAGGTAAGACATCTACCAGTGTCAGTGAGAGATGATGTACAAGCAGAATTAAACAAACTTGTCAAGGATGGTATTATAGAAGAGGTGGAATCGGCGGAGTGGGTTTCCCCCTTGGTAGTTGTTAAACGTCCCAATGGGAAAATCAGACTTTGCATCGATCTCAGGGACCTCAATAAAAACATTATTATAGATCAATACCCCTTACCACGCATTTGTGAAATGTTCAGTGCCACCAATGATATGTGTGTATTTTCCATTTTAGATTTGAAATCCGCGTATCACCAAATTCCACTGCACGCGGACAGTAAAAAATTCACAACCTTTATCACACCCTTTGGTTGTTATCGGTTTACCAGAGTACCTTTTGGTTTAGCCTCTGCTGCAGCACTGTTCCAAAGGGTCATGACGTCCATTCTGGAAGGTGTTGATGGCATCAGGTTTTTCCAGGATGATATCCTGGTCATGGGCAGCAACCAATTGAAACATGACACACGAATCAGACAAGTTTTTAGCAAACTGAAAATGCATGGTCTAACTGTAGAATTGGACAAATGTAAAATTTCACAAGACAAAGTGATTTACCTTGGGCACACCATCAGGCAAGAAGGCATTAAACCCAAACAAGGCTTAGTGGACGCAATCCTCAATGCTCCGTGTCCCTCAAGCAAAGATGATGTAAGAGCTTTTCTTGGCTTGACGGAGTATTACTCCAAATTCATTAGGAATTTCTCTGAAAAAACCTACAGTGTTAGACAATTACTCAAAAATAAAAACAAATTTGTCTGGTCACCTGACTGTCAGGACACCTTTGATACCATCAAAAAGGAAATCAGTAAGGCACCTTTTCTCAAAGGTTTCGATCTTAAAGCTGAAATCTATCTAACCACCGATGCAAGCAACAAGGGAATTGGTGCTGTCCTATCCCAGAAGGACACATCGAACCATGAATGGGTTGTAGCCTTTGCCTCCAGGTCCCTCACCTCGGCAGAGGAAAAGTACTCGGTAATTGAGTGAGAAATGCTGGCTTGTTCACGGGCGCTCAATTACTTCAGAGCATATGTGTGGGGATATGAAATCCATCTTCGCACAGACCACAAACCATTGATCAAGATACTGTCTGCCTCGGGTCTACAAAATGCTTCACCGAGACTGAGCAAAATGTCAATCAAGCTGTTGGATTACAACTACACGGTGGAATATTGGCCAGGAGTAAAAAACAAAATTGCAGATTTCCTCAGCAGACTGCCTCTGCCTCACACTGAAAGCATGACCCCACAAGAAGATGAGGAGAAAGTGGCTCTGCTCTTCAACACTGACCTGGATGGTATTTCTGCAGAAGAATGGGGTCAACACATGTCGCGCGACTCAACACTACAAGAGGTATACAAATTTGTCAACTCTGCATGGCCTGAAAAGCGCAACCTACATGACAATATCAAAGCGTATTGGGAAACAAGAAATGAACTCAGTTGGGAAAACGGTGTGTTGTACAGAATCGGTAAAGCTATTGCCCCTGTCACACTCACAGACAAAATTCTAAGACTGTGCCACATAGGCCACCTTGGCATCACCAAGACTAAGCAAAGAGTCAGGTCAAACTACTGGTGGCCGGGTATTGACAAACAAATTGAGGTGCAGGTCAGGAACTGTATAGAATGCTGTGACTCAGACAAAACCCTTAAAACGTCAAAAGTCAGTCTTTCTCCCATGCCATTAGGGGGGGTTGAATTGGAGAAAAACTGACTTTTGACGTTTTAAGGGTTTTGTCTGAGTCACAGCATTCTATACAGTTCCTGACCTGGACCTCAATTTGTTTGTCAATACCCGGCCACCAGTAGTTTGACCTGACTCTTTGCTTAGTCTTGGTGATGCCAAGGTGGCCTATGTGGCACAGTCTTAGAATTTTGTCTGTGAGTGTGACAGGGGCAATAGCTTTACCGATTCTGTACAACACACCGTTTTCCCAACTGAGTTAATTACTTGTTTCCCAATACGCTTTGATATTGTCATGTAGGTTGCGCTTTTCAGGCCATGCAGAGTTGACAAATTTGCATACCTCTTGTAGTGTTGAGTCGCGCGACATGTGTTGACCCCATTCTTCTGCAGAAATACCATCCAGGTCAGTGTTGAAGAGCAGAGCCACTTTCTCCTCATCTTCTTGTGGGGTCATGCTTTCAGTGCGAGGCAGAGGCAGTCTGCTGAGGAAATCTGCAATTTTGTTTTTTACTCCTGGCCAATATTCCACCGTGTAGTTGTAATCCAACAGCTTGATTGACATTTTGCTCAGTCTCGGTGAAGCATTTTGTAGACCCGAGGCAGACAGTATCTTGATCAATGGTTTGTGGTCTGTGCGAAGATGGATTTCATATCCCCACACATATGGTCTGAAGTAATTGAGCGCCCATGAACAAGCCAGCATTTCTCGCTCAATTACCGAGTACTTTTCCTCTGCGGAGGTGAGGGACCTGGAGGCAAAGGCTACAACCCATTCATGGTTCGATGTGTCCTTCTGGGATAGGACAGCACCAATTCCCTTGTTGCTTGCATCGGTGGTTAGATAGATTTCAGCTTTGGGATCGAAACCTTTGAGAAAAGGTGCCTTACTGATTTCCTTTTTGATGGTATCAAAGGTGTCCTGACAGTCAGGTGACCAGACAAATTTGTTTTTATTTTTGAGTAATTGTCTAATACTGTAGGTTTTTTCAGAGAAATTCCTAATGAATTTGGAGTAATACTCCGTCAAGCCAAGAAAAGCTCTTACATCATCTTTGCTTGAGGGACACGGAGCATTGAGGATTGCGTCCACTAAGCCTTGTTTGGGTTTAATGCCTTCTTGACTGATGGTGTGCCCAAGGTAAATCACTTTGTCTTGTGAAATTTTACATTTGTCCAATTCTACAGTTAGACCATGCATTTTCTGTTTGCTAAAAACTTGTCTGATGCGTGTGTCATGTTCCAATTGGTTGCTGCCCATGACCAGGATATCATCCTGGAAAAACCTGATGCCATCAACACCTTCCAGAATGGACGTCATGACCCTTTGGAACAGTGCTGCAGCAGAGGCTAAACCAAAAGGTACTCTGGTAAACCGATAACAACCAAAGGGTGTGATAAAGGTTGTGAAGTTTTTACTGTCCGCGTGCAGTGGAATTTGGTGATACACGGATTTCAAATCTAAAATGGAAAATACACACATATCATTGGTGGCACTGAACATTTCACAAATGCGTGGTAAGGGGTATTGATCTATAATAATGTTTTTTTTGAGGTCCCTGAGATCGATGCAAAGTCTGATTTTCCCATTGGGACGTTTAACAACTACCAAGGGGGAAACCCACTCCGCCGATTCCATCTCTTCTATAATACCATCCTTGACAAGTTTGTTTACATCATGCTTGTACATCATCTCTCACTGACACTGGTAGATGTCTTACCTTGTGAATGCAAGGAACAGCTGAGTCTTTTAGTTCAATTTTATGTTCGAAGCTGTTAAGAAGACCAACTTTACCTGAGAACACTTCTGGAAAGTCTTTTAGTATTGCCAGTTTATTAGAATCATTAATAGACAACACCGGGTCGGCACTGTTGGGATCGAGCATGATACCGAGATCAGCTTGGTCACTCCAACCAAGGACAGAAGGGCCTTTCTTAGCAACATAAAGTCTGCAAAATGCTCTCCTGTTTTTAAATTCAAATTCTAGGTCTCCTGTTCCTAAGAATTCTATGTTGTTTCCCGTGTAGCTTCTAGCGATGACCTTAGATTTTTCTAGCGTAGAGCCTACTTTATCTGTGAATTGCTTCCAAACATTCTCGTTAATAATCGTGAAGGGGGACCCAGAGTCTGCCATCAAATTGATCGTCACACCTCCCAATTTTACATCACACATGTTTTTTTTTTTTGTTCGCGTGAGTTCCAACACGTCATATTCAATTGAGAATACATAACTGACACTGTCAGAGTCAGAATACTCAGAATCCACTTCTGTTGAATCACTCTCATCATGAATTTGTCGGACCTGTCTGCTTTGTTTATACATTTTCCTATTGCATGCTTTAGCGATGTGTCCAGTCATTCCACATGACAAGCATTTTTGATGTATAGCTGGACATTTTTTTGAATCGGCTAAATGGGTTGGAGACCTACAACGATAGCATCTAAGTTCAGCAAAATCATTGTCTCTGGTATAAGCACGTCTTTCATAGCTTTGCTTTGATTTGCTTGGTTCACTTCTTTTGTGATATTCATGTCTCACTTCTCTTTTATTTCCTTTGTGTTTTAGTTTGCTTGCATTAGAGGATCTTATAGCTTTAACCTCCACTGGTTCATCCAAAACTGCTTTGGCGCATCTGCCTGTAAGTTCAGCTTTTTTGACAAGAGCAACAACTTCCTTCAAAGAAGCCTCTCCGTTAACCCAAAGTTTGTCCTGGATATTGGGGTTGCTCGCGTGCATAATTATTTGATCACGCACAAACTCTTCTTGCAGTGCTCCAAATCTGCAGGTTAAGGCTAAGTTGTTCAGGGCAGCAACGTAATCTTCAATGGTCTCTTCTTTCCCTTGCTTTCTTCTTGAGAATTTGTACCGGTCAACAGCGACACACACGATAGGCGAGAAGTGATCGTCCAGGTCATCCAAGGCATGCTGATATACGTCATCACCCGTTCTCACTTTCTTCTCTATGTTGTTATAGGTCTTAACACCACCAGGACCCAAACAATACAACAGTACTTTTTTCTTCTTCACAGCAGTGATATCATCATCTTCCACTGTCTCTATATAATTAATAAAGTATTCTTTCCATTCTTTCCAAGGCATGCATGGTGCACCTTTTAAGGGTAGAAGTGCTTGGGGTTGCGAAAGATTCAAAGAACTAAGAGCACACATAGCGATGAGAAGCCTTGTTGCTCAAATTGCCACTAATGTCCTTGTGAATTCACTTTATGTACCCTTTATGAATTGTTCTAGAAAGTGTGTGTTGGAGACGTTTCCTTCGCAACTCAAAATTTGTTAATTTTATTTTGATAAGTATTTGCTAGCTGGTTATTTTTGTAAAATTATAGGCTCCTTTTTATGCTCCTTTAGCAATGTCCACAAAAACTTAGCATTGGTCAGGCTCGAAACCTGAGACCCGAACAGCACAATCAAATTCAATAACTTTTTTTTCCTTAAAATGGCCTCCAGCGCTGCGTTCCAGTGACGTGATGCGTCGCCGAGCATGCGCAGATGTGGCTGATTAGAGGCGTGAATCGGCTGACAGGAATTTCATTTGTCGATGCGTACAGCAATTATAACCACAACTGACAGGAATTTTGATAACAAGCCTTGTGCTTGAGCGAAGACGACCTCAAGCAACTTCAGACGACACACGTGAGGAGATAAAGTCCGAAATGCCATGCGGCCGTACCTTCACGCGATGCTGCCACTGTCTCGTCACAGATATTTCGTTTCCGACATCCGAGACGAATTTGGACTGCAGGGCACAGGACGTCCTGAGACACTCAAATCTCGGCACAGCTCCGGGACAGCACAGGACAGGGTTTCCAACATCAGAGACGAATCTGGACTGCAGGGCACCGGACGTCCTGAGACACTCGAAACTCGGCACAGCTCCGGCACAGCACAGGACAGGAAACCCACCACAGAGCTAGGTGATCGCAGTCCTCATCCACTCCTGTTCCCTCTTCAATGCTTCAATTAGAATACGTACAACTGTCCAGGTAGGATGAACGTGACCCGACTTGCAGATTGATGATAGATTTCAAGATTTCAATTCAGTTACCCGAAGGTCAGCTGTTTAAGGATTTACCATCGGTGTGGGGTTGTTCTTAATAAACCTATTCTTAGACACTACAGCTGTGTGATGACTGCTTTCTAACAGTGGTGACGAGCGGAACTACAACCTCACACCGTGGTACATCCTTAAACAGCTGACCTTCGGGTAACTGAATTGAAATCTTGAAATCTATCATCAATCTGCAAGTCGGGTCACGTTCATCCTACCTGGACAGCTGTACGTATTCTAGTTGAAGCATTGAAGAGGGAACAGGAGTGGATGAGGACTGCGATCACCTAGCTCTGTGGTGGGTTTCCTGTCCTGTGCTGTGCCGGAGCTGTGCCGAGTTTTGAGTGTCTCAGGACGTCCGGTGCCCTGCAGTCCAGATTCGTCTCTGATGTTGGAAACCCCGTCCTGTGCTGTGCCGGAGCTGTGCCGAGATTTGAGTGTCTCAGGACGTCCTGTGCCCTGCAGTCCAAATTCGTCTCGGATGTCGGAAACGAAATATCTGTGACGAGACAGTGGCAGCATCGCGTGAAGGTACGGCCGCATGGCATTTCGGGCTTTATCTCCTCACGTGTGTCGTCTGAAGTTGCTTGAGGTCGTCTTCGCTCAAGCGCAAGGCTTGTTATCAAAATTCGTCAGTTGTGGTTATAATTGCTGTACGCATCGACAAATTAAATTCCTGTCAGCCGATTCGCGCCTCTAATCAGCCACATCTGCGCATGCTCGGCGATGCATCACGTCACTGGAACGCAGCGCTGGAGGCCATTTTAAGGAAAAAAAAGTTCTTGAATTTGATCGTGCTGTTCGGGTCTCAGGTTCTGAGCCTGACCAATGCTAAGTTTTTGTGGACATTGCTAAAGGAGCATAAAAAGGAGCCTATAATTTTACAAAAATAACCAGCTAGCAAATACTTATCAAAATAAAATTAACAAATTTTGAGTTGCGAAGGAAACGTCTCCAACACACACTTTCTAGAACAATTCATAAAGGGTACATAAAGTGAATTCACAAGGACATTAGTGGCAATTTGAGCAACAAGGCTTCTCATCGCTATGTGTGCTCTTAGTTCTTTGAATCTTTCGCAACCCCAAGCATTTCTACCCTTAAAAGGTGCACCATGCATGCCTTGGAAAGAATGGAAAGAATACTTTATTAATTATATAGAGAAAGTGGAAGATGATGATTTCACTGCTGTGAAGAAGAAAAAAGTACTGTTGTATTGTTTGGGTCCTGGTGGTGTTAAGACCTATAACAACATAGAGAAGAAAGTGAGAACGGGTGATGACGTATATCAGCATGCCTTGGATGACCTGGACGATCACTTCTCGCCTATCGTGTGTGTCGCTGTTGACCGGTACAAATTCTCAAGAAGAAAGCAAGGGAAAGAAGAGACCATTGAAGATTATGTTGCGGCCCTGAACAACTTAGCCTTAACCTGCAGATTTGGAGCACTGCAAGAAGAGTTTGTGCGTGATCAAATAATTATGCACACGAGCAACCCCAATATCCAGGACAAACTTTGGGTTAACGGAGAGGCTTCTTTGAAGGAAGTTGTTGCTCTTGTCAAAAAAGCTGAACTTACAGGCAGATGCGCCAAAGCAGTTTTGGATGAACCAGTGGAGGTTAAAGCTATAAGATCCTCTAATGCAAGCAAACTAAAACACAAAGGAAATAAAAGAGAAGTGAGACATGAATATCACAAAAGAAGTGAACCAAGCAAATCAAAGCAAAGCTATGAAAGACGTGCTTATACCAGAGACAATGATTTTGCTGAACTTAGATGCTATCGTTGTGGGTCTCCAACCCATTTAGCCGATTCAAAAAAATGTCCAGCTATACATTAAAAATGCTTGTCATGTGGAATGACTGGACACATCGCTAAAGCATGCAATAGGAAAATGTATAAACAAAGCAGACAGGTCCGACAAATTCATGATGAGAGTGATTCAACAGAAGTGGATTCTGAGTATTCTGACTCTGACAGTGTCAGTTATGTATTCTCAATTGAATATGACGTGTTGGAACTCACGCCAACAAAAAAAAAAAAACCCATGTGTGATGTAAAATTGGGAGGTGTGACGATCAATTTGATGGCAGACTCTGGGTCCCCCTTCACGATTATTAACGATAATGTTTGGAAGCAATTCACGGATAAAGTAGGCTCTACGCTAGAAAAATCTAAGGTCATCGCTAGAAGCTACACGGGAAACAACATAGAATTCTTAGGAACACGAGACCTAGAATTTGAATTTAAAAACAGGAGAGCATTTTGCAGACTTTATGTTGCTAAGAAAGGCCCTTCTGTCCTTGGTTGGAGTGACCAAGCTGATCTCGGTATCATGCTCGATCCCAACAGTGCCGACCTGGTGTTGTTTATTAATGATTCTAATAAACTGGCAATACTAAAAGACTTTCCAGAAGTGTTCTCAGGTAGAGTTGGTCTTCTTAACAGCTTCGAACATAAAATTGGACTAAAAGACTCAGCTGTTCCTTGCATTCACAAGGTAAGACATCTACCAGTGTCAGTGAGAGATGATGTACAAGCAGAATTAAACAAACTTGTCAAGGATGGTATTATAGAAGAGGTGGAATCGGCGGAGTGGGTTTCCCCCTTGGTAGTTGTTAAACGTCCCAATGGGAAAATCAGACTTTGCATCGATCTCAGGGACCTCAATAAAAACATTATTATAGATCAATACCCCTTACCACGCATTTGTGAAATGTTCAGTGCCACCAATGATATGTGTGTATTTTCCATTTTAGATTTGAAATCCGCGTATCACCAAATTCCACTGCACGTGGACAGTAAAAAATTCACAACCTTTATCACACCCTTTGGTTGTTATCGGTTTACCAGAGTACCTTTTGGTTTAGCCTCTGCTGCAGCACTGTTCCAAAGGGTCATGACGTCCATTCTGGAAGGTGTTGATGGCATCAGGTTATTCCAGGATGATATCCTGGTCATGGGCAGCAACCAATTGGAACATGACACACGAATCAGACAAGTTTTTAGCAAACTGAAAATGCATGGTCTAACTGTAGAATTGGACAAATGTAAAATTTCACAAGACAAAGTGATTTACCTTGGGCACACCATCAGTCAAGAAGGCATTAAACCCAAACAAGGCTTAGTGGATGCAATCCTCAATGCTCCGTGTCCCTCAAGCAAAGATGATGTAAGAGCTTTTCTTGGCTTGACGGAGTATTACTCCAAATTCATTAGGAATTTCTCTGAAAAAACCTACAGTGTTAGACAATTACTCAAAAATAAAAACAAATTTGTCTGGTCACCTGACTGTCAGGACACCTTTGATACCATCAAAAAGGAAATCAGTAAGGCACCTTTTCTCAAAGGTTTCGATCCCAAAGCTGAAATCTATCTAACCACCGATGCAAGCAACAAGGGAATTGGTGCTGTCCTATCCCAGAAGGACACATCGAACCATGAATGGGTTGTAGCCTTTGCCTCCAGGTCCCTCACCTCGGCAGAGGAAAAGTACTCGGTAATTGAGTGAGAAATGCTGGCTTGTTCATGGGCGCTCAATTACTTCAGAGCATATGTGTGGGGATATGAAATCCATCTTCGCACAGACCACAAACCATTGATCAAGATACTGTCTGCCTCGGGTCTACAAAATGCTTCACCGAGACTGAGCAAAATGTCAATCAAGCTGTTGGATTACAACTACACGGTGGAATATTGGCCAGGAGTAAAAAACAAAATTGCAGATTTCCTCAGCAGACTGCCTCTGCCTCACACTGAAAGCATGACCCCACAAGAAGATGAGGAGAAAGTGGCTCTGCTCTTCAACACTGACCTGGATGGTATTTCTGCAGAAGAATGGGGTCAACACATGTCGCGCGACTCAACACTACAAGAGGTATACAAATTTGTCAACTCTGCATGGCCTGAAAAGCGCAACCTACATGACAATATCAAAGCGTATTGGGAAACAAGAAATGAACTCAGTTGGGAAAACGGTGTGTTGTACAGAATCGGTAAAGCTATTGCCCCTGTCACACTCACAGACAAAATTCTAAGACTGTGCCACATAGGCCACCTTGGCATCACCAAGACTAAGCAAAGAGTCAGGTCAAACTACTGGTGGCCGGGTATTGACAAACAAATTGAGGTGCAGGTCAGGAACTGTATAGAATGCTGTGACTCAGACAAAACCCTTAAAACGTCAAAAGTCAGTCTTTCTCCCATGCCATTAGGGGGGGTTGAATTGGAGAAAAACTGACTTTTGACGTTTTAAGGGTTTTGTCTGAGTCACAGCATTCTATACAGTTCCTGACCTGGACCTCAATTTGTTTGTCAATACCCGGCCACCAGTAGTTTGACCTGACTCTTTGCTTAGTCTTGGTGATGCCAAGTGTTGTATCTCACCTATGCCACCCTTCCCGTGCCCTGCGCTTGGTACCCTCCCCTCCCCTGCGCGTGAGCACGGGAAGGGTGGCATAGGTGAGATACAACACTTTCTTACATTTTTTTCTCTTTTTTTTAGGTTGGTGGGCTCTGGCCCAAAATGGCAAAATGTAGTTGCAAATGATCGGTCAGGGAGGGTTCCCAAGGGTGGGGAGGGAGGGCAGGTGCGGAGCATTGGGAAAAAATAAAAAAACAAAAATGCTAAATATGACCTTATGTGACTTAATATTTACCTGTAGATGTAGCTTGGGAAAGAACCAGGAATATGAAAGCGGGTAGACCTGTGTTAGGGGGAGGTGTGTTCCTTGAGATTTTATGCTGGAACGTGAACGGGCTGAGAGTCAAGAGAAGGCAGCGTTTGGTCTTGCAAGGATAATCCGGCCAAGATTCTCATGCTTCAAGAGACACATTTGCTGCAGTCAGAGTGCAAGGCTTTGTTTAGAAAGCTAAAAACGGGTGGAGAGGGTTGTAGCCTCTGACCAACAATGTTGTTCAAAGTTGTGGTTATAATTATTAAAACAAACATAGAAGTGGAGCTTATTAAGTCACAGATAGATGACAGAGGACGGTGGGTAATAGCTGAGGTGAGGTGCCAAGGTATCAACTATACTTTTGCTAATTATTATGATCCTAATGCAGACGATACCGACCCTCTGAATAATCAAAGATTAGCCTTGGCAGATTTTGAAGCCCCCTTGATTCAAGGTGGCGATTTTAATGTTCTGCTTAATAATAAACTAGACAGATCTTCCCCTAGAACACAGATTGTGGTACCACGTGTTAAAGCTTACTTAGCTAAAATGCAAAAAAAAAATCTCTGTGATGTATGGCAGAAAAAATAGGTGAGATGAGGGAATATTCCTTTTATAGTAAAAAGAAAATCGCCATTACTCCAGAATTGATTATATATTTATTGATCTCTCGGAGTTGGAAACAGTAAGGTTAATTGAATATCTACCGATTCACATTTCAGATCATGGTGCTATTGCTTCAAAATTAGAACTCCCCTCTGAGCCAATCTTGAGGAGGTGGACCCTGAATAGGAGATTTCTTTTGCAACCTTCGACCCCTGATTTGCTAAAGAGAGATACAGCTACCTTTTTTCACTATAACTTACATTCGGCCACTTTGCATACAGTGTGGGATGCCTTCAAGGCCTGGCTCAGGGGGATGTTAAAGGGTGCGGTTGCAGGTTGGGCTAGCTCAGAAAAAAACAGGGATCGTAGATTTAGAGAAACAACTAGCACTTTCGGAGACAGTCTTAAAAAGGGGGCAGGTGGATGATGATGAGGAGAAAGAAACTCTACTAGTTAGGGTCGAGGATTTACAGTTGAAGTTTCGGCTCAAAACTGAAGCAATTATGCTCCACACATGGGAGGCAAGCAGGATGAATGATTTTGACCAGCAGCACACATCCTAAGAAGAAATATCTTGAAAGAATAGTTTATATGCAGGATAGTATCCCATCCTGCACAAAAACTATCCCGACCACAATGCAGGCATCCTTGCGACATGAGGCAAGGGTGCCTGCATTCTTGCTTGGCAGTCACAAGTGTGCCAGTGCTAGGAGGGAGCAGAACAGAGCCATATCTGTGTAAATATAACCCAGTTTTGCTTTCTCCCTTTTGCACAATGGAATGCTGCAACTTCATTTGCTGCACAGCATTGTGTGAAATGTTAGTAAATATGCTCCATACACCATAACCTTGTTAAGATTTGTACTGCCATCCCACATCATTACAAGAATATTCTGAAAAGGACAAGGAAAATTGAAGTCTGCTATCTAGGAGAAGCAAGAGTCTGTGATTCCAGTTTATAATTAAATAAACAGAACTCAAGAAAGTACAAAGATTACACAACACTTGATGGGACTACAAACCAGAATCATTAACACCACAGTTTAATGGACTTAATCCTGAGCATTTCTTTATCTGGCATAGATGAGAAGAGTGTTGTAGGGGCAGAATGAGTTCATTGTCAAATTCATATACAGCAAGGACATGCAGTGCCAATAGGTGGGTCTGATGAATTAAAGCATTTTGTTCAGGCATTGAAGGGTATAAGCACTCAATAAGTCATCATACATGCACTCTGTCACTCATCCTTGTAGACAAGCATCCATTCATCAACCCACTGACTCATTTTTACATTCAATCACATAACCACAATAAAGCAAACACAAGCACAAACTTAACAATAAACGCAAGCAAAATAAAAAGTAAAAAGTAGAAAAAAAGAAAATACGCTGCTACCTAAATATGGTGGGCATATGCTTAAATTGACAAATACAATAAACAAAAGCAGCAGGTGACCATCTTGCAGTGGTTTTGTACATAGTGTTTTGTTGCTTTGAAGTTCCAGCATGGCAAGCAAGTTTACAACCAATGTGTTGGCCATCTTGGAGTGGTAAAATGATGATGCACTGTGGCAAACACCATTACATGATGTAGCCTAGTTTAGAGGCAGTGCCATGGCACAAGGGACAAGATGTGTGGCAGATTAAATAAGTGACAGGCAAGTGCTCATTAACACTGTCTTGCGAACTGTGGTATGTCCTAAAACATTAAAATAAAAAAAGGAGAAGGAAAGAACTGAGAGGGGACCTTTACAAGAAGAAAATGGTTTCCAAAGGGTTGTTTCGAGTTCCTATGCATCACTGTATCTCTTCCCTCCTTTGAGGGCTGCATTGGCTTCCTATAAATACAAGACTAGTTTTCAGGGCCATGGTTCTAATTTACCCCACCCAGAGTAACAAATGCCAAGTCTATTTTTCAAAACGTTTTCAACTTTATTCTCCAAGTAGAGTCGTAAGATCCAATGGTGCTCTTCTTTTATTGCTATCCAAAACAAGGTGAGCCAAAATTAGAGGACCCTCTTTTTTTTTTAGGTGGTACACAATGGAATCAGCTTCCCATTGAGCATAGTTGTTTTCCTTCCAAAACAGTTTTTCTGAACAAAATGAAGACCTGGCTATTCAGCCAGGATTTAAATCTTTAATTTACTCTCTTGCAGTTGAATAGCACTGGGTCATCCCAGTTGGGGCACCTATTTTGCGTTTTACAAGTGAAATATTAATTCATTAACCCTCATTTTAAGGCAAAGGTGCATGTTGATCAGACAAATGCCATCACTCACAGGCAAGAGAGCCAATGGATTAAGAGGGCTGACCAAACCCCATGTTGAGTGCTATTATGGATGGAATGAGAACATAAATGATACTAATTACATATTCAACATTAACATTAAATATATTAATTACATATATCAAAAAGTAGAACTATTATCTAAAATATTTTTTATAAACAATATGTATTTAAAATAAGCAAATATTAACAAACAATTTAAAAAAACAATGTATTTATTTAATTTCCTAGCCTAAAACACCACACCAATAAAAAACAAACGTAAACATTTTGGTTTTAATTTATTTCCATAATTAACATAATTATTAATCATTTGACAAATTATTATTAATAAAAATAATTAATAGACATTGAATAAATATGCATTCTTTAACACTATAATATACACAACACATCTAAAATTAAGTACACAAATACCATAATTAATTACTAATTAATACTTTTCAAATAAATAATATTTATTAATAGATTACTTCCCACCCTTCCCACCATTTCCACCTATAAACACCATAGCACACCTAGAATTTTTAGATATAAACAATTAAACAATTGCACAATTAAAATAATTAATTGCCAATCAATTAATTAAAATTAATTAACAACAAATTATGAAATCATCAAAGAAAAACTAAATTACTTCCCACCATTCCCACCATTTTCTCCTATAAAAAGATCAACATACACATAAAAACAATTACACAATTAACATAATTAATTGCCAATAATTAACTAAAAGTATTTAACAACTAATTATTAAATCATCAATTTAAAACTAAATTACTTACCACCATTCCCACCATTTTCACCTTTAAACAGCACAATTAATATATTTAATTGACAATTATTACATAATTGATAAAAGAAATATATGCATTTAACACTATAACATTTATTTATTTTATTTATTTATTTATTTATTTAAAACTTGTAGTGCGCAACAGCTACCCGCAATGGGTATCCCGGCGCAAGGGATAGACTGAAGAAGAAGACTAACAACAACACAGCTGAGTATTAGCAACAGAAGCTAGGGGGGATGATTTAAAAGAGTAAAGTCTTCAGTTTTTTCCAGAAGCAGAGCATATTAGTCTCGGCCTTCAGGGCAACATTTGGGGCCAAGATGAGAGAAAGATCTTCCCCCCATCTTCACCAGTTTAAATCTGGGAATGACATAGTCGCAATTGGTCGATGATCTCAAAGTATGACAGGGCCTATAGGGTTGGACTAAGCTCTGGAGGTACAAAGGGGCAGAACCCTGTTTAATTTTAAAAAGATAGCATAAGGCTTTAAATTTAATACGGCTCGAGACCTTGAGCCAGTGAAGATCACGAAGAGCCTGGGCAGCCGAAGATCTCCTCGGGATGTTACAGAGGAGACGGGCTGATGAGTTTTGTACAACCTGTAGTTTATTAACAGTTGCAGCATCTGCACCAAGGTAAAGGACATTACCATAGTCCAAGCGAGATGTTACCAGCGCCTGGACTACGGTTCTCCTGGTGGCATGAGGCAACATCCAGAGGATTTTTTGGAGCCATCTTAAAGTAGTGAAACAGATGGCCGCCACCTTGGTGGCCTGTTGCTTCATAGACAATCTATCGTCTATGAGAAAACCCAGGTTACGTACCACCGGGACTGGTTGATGGGTGGGGCCCATAGTACTGGGCCAGTGTTGCGGACCCCATAAATCCTTCTGCTTCCCCAAGATGATAATCTCGGTTTTGTAACCGTTTAGCTTGAGGAGATGCCTCTGCATCCACTCAGCCACAAGTGACAGACCGGTTTTCAAACCAGACACGCTGTTAGCTTCGGTACTGGAGAGGGAAAAGACAATTTGCGTGTCATCGGCGTATGAAAAAATGGTCAGCCCGGCATCCTCTGCGATGGTAGCGAGAGGTTTGATGTAAATATTAAATAGCAACGGGCTGAGAATGGACCCCTGGGGGACACCATACGCCGATGGACAGATCGTAGATGCAGCTTTCTGAGAAAAAACTTGGAATGTGCGCTCACTTAAAAAGCAGGCAAACCAAGCAAGTGCAGGGCCAGCTATTCCAAGGGAACGGAGAGAGTTTAGTAAGATAAAATGAGACACGGTATCGAACGCTGCGCTCAAATCCAAAAGGATGAGGGCAGAAGTTTCTCCGCGATCAATACCGTGCCGGAGCCTCTCAGTTACCCCTAGTAATGCAGTCTCGGTAGAGTGGTGAGCCCGAAAACCGGACTGAGAAGGATGTAAAAAGCCCTGATTTTCAATAAAATGAGTGAGCTGCGTATTGACATGCCTCTCCAGTATCTTTGAGAAGATAGGCAGCAAGGAGATGGGTCTGAAATTAGAGAGGTTTGAAGTGTCCGCACCAGCCTTTTTCAGAAGTGGGACCACCATCGCGTGTTTCCAGTCCTGTGGCACACGAGACTCACACAAAGAAGTGTTTAGGAGTCTCATAAGAGGGCGCCGGCACTCAAGATCAAACAGCTTTAAAAAATTTGCAGGCACCGGATCACGCGGTGAGCCAGATCTGACACTGTTCAGGCAAACAAGGAACGAGTCATCATCAAACAAAAGCCAGTTGGTTATCATTGCCCTCGGGGGCGTGGGTGCGGCCACAGCCGTACACCCCAATTGGGATTGATATACTATATTGGGGGAACTCAGAGTTGTTAATACGCTCGACTTTAGCGATGAAGAATTCCGCAATGGAATTACACTGAGCTTCCTCCAAAACAGGGGGGGTAGGTATAGTGTCTGCTCCTATCAATTTTTTGACCACTGCAAATAAAGTACGAGGACAATTCTGAGCTTGCGTCACTGTGTTTACCGTATACGTAGCTCTTGCCTCTTTACACCTGGAATGATATTCCTTCAATGCTTCTTTGTAAATGGTCTTCCGGGAAGCCGAGTAAGTGCGCCTCCATTTCCTTTCTAAGGCCTTGCAATTAGTTCTCTGGACCTTTAAATCGTCCGAGAACCATGGGGCCGGACATCGATGGAGTTTAGATAATCTCGGAGTAGAGGGAAGCACGGTGTTTACGGCATTCATGAGCCAAGATGTAATTGCCGAGTTCAGTTCATCTCAATTCAACATCCCCGCCAGCCTTTCCAGGCCTTCACAACACACAATCCTTTATAACAGCATGAATCCGTAGGGGTAAGAAAAGGTCCTAAGTAACACAAATGGCTACACAAGAACCTAAATCGACAGCCAATTGAAGGTTACTCAGTTTTCATTACAAATTCAAAAATTGTTAGACCCTCACAATTGTTAGCATAAGAGTATAGATGTACAAGGGAAATAGAAGGAAGGTGAACCTCCTAAAAAGGTTTGCCTTGTGGAGCATGAAAGGAACAATAAGTTCAACGACGATTATGCATCAGATGTGAAAACAAAAGTTCAAGTCTCCTCGCATCAGCACTTCTTCGTATGCAGCATTTGATTCTAACTATCCCTACACTCACTCTAAGGTGACATCCCTAAGTTAAGGTATAAGCAAAGGCCGTTAGAGAGGAAAGGGTGTCAGTGGACAAAGTCTTCCAAAGAAGTAACTTTGCCATAGGATGGGTCTGAGGCATGAAGCCACAAGCAAAGGAAAGAAACACATCAGCATACAGGGGCTCTCTGTCAGGAGGGCAAGCAGGAATGGGGTGTCTGTCCCTATCTACAAAACATCATATACTCAAAATCATGTTCAGCAGATGTCCCATAATGCTTTTCTCCTCGTAGGCTTTACATTGGGCCCTGCCACTAACTTTTCCATGACGTCGACTCCTTTCACGGCCTTCTCTATGCACACGCCCATCTGCATCAGCTCAACCTCAGTCTTCTCACCATCTCCCATGTGAACACTGCCTTCCACCTTATCTCCTGCGGCCAAGCTAACAATAACTCCTTCATTCTGCAACCTAACAGAACAAGTGTATTACGAATGCAGGCGTACGAGTTAAGCTAAATTAATAGATTTCACCATACTATGGAGGTTAGGAAATACATCAGTCATTAACATTTGATAGGTGCAAACGTTGACTGCATTAAGACACATCTTGCATCTAAGCAATTAACCTAAGAAAGCATTTATCATAATTAATACATTATTAAGTCACATTTAGTAGTGAGGCCTAAGAAAACAAGTTGTATTGGTTACAATGGTCAGTATACATTCTAAACGCACAGAAAGAGGAAAATGCCATCAATTGTTTTTGTTATGAAAGGTGTCCCTTACTGCACAAAAACAATCATCCCCGTTACACAGGCACTCTTGCAACATTATATGACACGCTGGTGCATGGCAGCCAATTGTGGGGCAGCGCAGGGGAAAGTACATGGAAGCGTCATATTGTTGTTAACAAAATGACGTAACTCGGTGCAGCAAAAAGGCTTGCGGCGCCGCGCTGCGTCATTTTGTAGTAAATTAGACCCTTTCTTTCATCCTCATTGCCTGGGGTAATTTTATTCCCGGTTCTCGTCCTTCTCTATCTTGAATCTGTGTTTCAGATGCGACTTTGCCTGATTCATTTCTCTCTTACCTCAGCGCATTGAACTAATTTTCTAAAAGAATATTCATTTTATTGTACTTTGTTCTATCTCTTGATCTTTGTTCAGACCTCGCCATCCACCTTCACTTAGTAGTTCAGTCATTCTTATAGACTGAACAGCTACCAGCAAGGATGTCTCAAAAAATCTATTGGTTTGTAAGGTTTATGCATTTAATGTAACACTTCGAATTGCGGTGTCACTGAAACAACGGGTTACATATTGTTTACAAAAATAAGGTGAAAAGTCTCCTTTTTGCCTGAAACTCCTTAGCACATGTTTGATAATTCAAATGATACACATGATTTTCACCATACAACAAAATGCATTCTTGAATGATTAGATCCTTATTAGTCAAGGTATTCTTTGGTGTTGTTTTATTTCAGGATACGTCACAGCCAACACGTGTTTCGTCGTTATGGGAGTGTAACCCACGACTTTCTCAAGGCTGTTAGGTAAAGAAAAAACGAGCATTGTAACTTTGATGTTCTATCAATCATATGATATAATGTACATTAATATGCATTTAGATACTTCTAATGCATTAGCATTGTTGAGGTAATATGGTGGTGTTCAACATTGTGCCGTTTAGTGTACAGTACATTAACTAGTGTCATCATCTGATGCTTTTTTAAAACAGTGTACAACTTGTGATTAACATGGTGTTCTTCTGTTAACCAGAAGGTCTATGGCCCATTTCAAAAAATATGGAGAAACCAGTGTTTGTGTTTGTCACCGTGAGGTGCAAATATCAACATGCAGAAAGGATAGTGCTTCAAAGTTTTAGTTCTATTTAGTGTTGTCATGCATAGTATAGGAAATATTAGGGATACCTAGTCTTCTTAATGTTGCTGTTTCTGTTTTAAGAAAAAGGGCACAGAATTTAGGCGACCACCTAAGTTATACGTAGGCATATTAACAGTATAAGTTATTTTGTTTATTCCGTATCCCATATACTCACAGTAGTTGAGGTGATAATTCCAACCCTCAAGGGGTTCTGTTAGGGGACCTTATTCGTATCTCGTGGTTCTTGTTGCAGTACTCAGTATTTTGGTATTCACAAGGGCAGCTGTAAATTAATAGTATGTCCAATTATAGCTCTATTCAAAATATTTTCATCCGCTTATAATAACATTTTCATTTCGGTTCTTAGATGGGATCTTTATATTTAGTGAATATTCTATTTTTAGTCTTAATCTAAAGTGTAAGCACACTTGTCTAGTGATTAGCTGTCTGGTAGTTAGTAAACTCCAGTTTCAGATGCTTGCGCCACATTGTCTTCGCTTAAATTAATGATGCAAAACATTTTACCACCTTGTGGTGGGATATTTTTATTTTCATATTTAGGTAACGGTTGTTAATTATCTTCTATCTGTAAAGTACCTTGTCTTTTTAATGCTCTGAGATGCGAGGGGTTGGTATCGGCGGTAACGCATTTGCATTAAATAGTGGCTCTGAGTCTTTGGAGCTTTCACATGAAGACGTGCGTTATACATTATTCATAAATTACCCACTTGTTTCGTGGCAAAGGAAGGCGAAAGAGCATGATCGATGACAGCGCGTTTGTGTTAAAAGGGCGCTACGAGTCTGTGTCGTCTTTACATAAACCTGCGCTTTCACTAGATGTTTTTTTCCCAAAATACGCGCATTCTTACCTTTCGCTGTTTTTCTTAATTTGTGGACTCCGTCCCCTCTGCTGTGTATATGAAGCAGTACCTTTCACCTGTAGTAACGTTCTATTAGTAACATGTGGTTAGCCTGCTATAGCACGTGATCACTGGCACTTCCGGTTTACCGGGTTAGCGAGTGGTTATTGATTTTCTAGGTTAGTAGTGGTATCTGTGGCGGCCATCTTATCCTGTCCTCTATTTATAATAACTCTGATATCCCCAGTAGTGATATTGCTGTCATTAGAACTTTGATCATTCTTATATTTCATTATATTATGCTTAGTTGTACTTTTATTTATAAAATTATTCGTAAACCGACCGATTTTCTATTTTTATTACGGGTCTTGTAAGAACCGATTTTCTAGTTAAAAAAAAATGTTTTCAAAATTTTTTTGGGGCTATTCTTCCTTTAACTTTAAAAGATATCTTTTTATTGTGATCATCTTTATCATGGTTCAGCATTAAATAACGTCCCCAGTGTTTGGTAAAACCACAATTATGATGACTGTGGGGTTAACCATTAGTGTTTTGTTAGTGGGATTTAGATATTGTATCTCGGTGTCATTGTGATTTGTGACATACAGTGATGATGATTCGTTCCATCATTATTTGTGAGGTCATATGTTGATTTGATCTTCAGAAAAGTCCAGTGATAGTATAGTGTTACCATGCAATACTTGTGGCGTTCTAATGCAAGTTCATAATCCTATAAATTCTGTGATGATATGGTTTCTCCACTCAAAACTGGGACAGAACATATAGAAGAGATTACTAAGTGACTAGACCATCATAAGAATAAAAACATACAGTACAGGCTTATTTCATACATTTGAATACTGTTTGATTTGCTATTTACCTTTGCCCATAGTTTGATACTTTATTTATTTCCCCACTGGGCAATATTGCACTCTTTTGTTTCAACATCTTACATAAGTTAGTTTTACGTGCCTAGAAAGTAATGAAGCTCATGGTCAATGTTGAGCCCTAGGTCCACACTTCTCAGAGTCTGTATCCAAGTTGCCTCCCTCCTTCTCAATGCCAAAAGACATTGATAAACTTGAGGCAGAAATTAAGGAATTTAATATGCCAGATGTAACCTGCAAAAACTATCAGATATTGAACGACATATTACAACGACATGTCGTGGATATAAAACTACGGAAAAGTAGGAAACTTAAGAGAGACGAAAGGGATTATGCAAGTGTTAGGGTATTTACTTTCGCTAAGAAATATGACCATCTAGTCCCTAAAACTAAATCCCAAAATCAGGGTGAGAACATTTCGGTTAGCTCTAGCATGACCTCTCTAGATACTATCAACACTAGTGAAAGTGAAAGTGAGGGACAGATGGGAGCAACTAGTGCAGCAGACCCTAACAACAGTTTTTTATTAGAGATCAACAGAATAAAGAAAGGCAACAGAGAGAACAGACTTACAGGGCAACCAGGAAAACAAGGAGAGGAAAAAGAGGTGGGAGCAGGTCCAAACAGGCAGGGAATGAAAACCAGATCCTGGAACCAGGCTCAGAAGAAATAAGAAATGTTTCAGTAATGAATTTGTGTGACTTTGATCTCAACAATGACATGATATCGGTTCTTGAGAAAGGCATGAGTTTTTGTCCGAATAATGTTGGTGACTATTGTACTACTAAGGTTGATCTGTTTAAGTTTACGCGCCGATTGAAACTGAAAAAACATTTTGAACTAAATAAACCAGCAAATAAAGAATTGCAGCAAAATTTTGGGTGTAGTGTCAAGTGGCGAATATTGTATACAAGATATTGTGGACACTAGACTCCTATTATCAATAACTGAATGTGAAGATGAGGTGATACTAACAGACAGAATCATGAGGGATCTAGATGTCAATATGGATTACAACATTACTAGCAGATTAAAAAACAAATCCACATGGACACCAACACTCACAGCAGGCAATAACATAGATCAGTTCTTCAAATCAGTATCAGCAGATTTAGACAGACACCACTCAAGAAACACGGTAACACGCACACACCGAGATAACCTATCCAATGGTGAGAGAAAAGCACTCCTACAACTGAGCCAAAACAAAGACCTGACAATAAGAGAGGCAGACAAAGGAGGCAACATGGTGATAATGCGAACTAATGACTATGAAAATGAGATCCTCACCCAATTACACAACCCTGAGTGTTATGAGGAAATCACAACAAACCCGATATGGAAATTAACAGAGTATATCAACACTCTTTTAAAGAAATGGCATGGGATGCACTTAATAAATGATAACGAACTAGCATATCTGAAAACTGACCGACCCAGATACCCATGCATATATACAGTTCCTAAGGTACACAAACCCCATATTTTCCCTCCAGGTAGACCGATTATATCGGGCATCGGGGGGCCAACCGAAAAACTGTCGGAGTATGTGGACGTTTTTCTAAAACCTCTGGTATTAAACCTTCCATCTTATATCAGAGACACCAAACATATCTTAGGGACCATGGCAGACCTACCATGGGAGGACAATATGCTGCTAGTCACACTAGACGTAGTCTCCTTATACACCTGCATTAAAAGGGACACAGGATTAAATGCTGTAAGAAGAATGCTATCCAGACGACCTGCCAGTGCTTGGTCACACACTGAAATGATATTGGAAATGGTTGAAACCATACTAGACAATAACGTCTTCCTATACAAAGACAAATGGTACAGGCAAAAACAGGGTGTGGCTATGGGTTCTAGATTCTCGCCCTCATATGCCAACCTAGTAATGGGAAGGTTTGAGGAGACGAGAGTCTTGGGCCCACCAGCCTCCGAATGGAACAATGACATACTGTTCTGGGGACGGTACATTGACGACTGTATCATGATCTGGACAGGCACACCAGAGAAACTACATGAATTTCATCAATTTTTAAACCTCAATGACTAGAACATAAAGTTTACTATGGAATATAGTAACACCAAACTCCCATTCCTAGACGTAGAACTCTTCATAGAGAACAAAACAATACAAAGCAGACTCTACAGGAAAAGCACAGCTTGCAATGCTTTACTGCACGCAACAAGTGCACACCCTGAACACCAAAAAAGAGCAATCCCCTATGGGGAGCTAGTCAGAACACTCCGTAATTGCAGCAATGATAAAGAATTCGAGGACCAAAAACAGGGGGTGGTCCAAAGATTTCTTAACAGAGGATATAACAAAAAACAATTACTAAAGGCAGTAAATAGAATAGATGGAATCACCAGAATGGACACATTAAAAGAAAAAACTAAACAACAGGACAAAGAAGACAAGATCAGATTAGTAACGGGATACAACAACTGGTCCACAGTCCTACGCAAAAGCCTTAACAAACACTGGCACTTACTTAAGAAGGACACAACACTGACCAAGTACATAACAGAGAGACCTACACTAACCTATAGAAAAGGCGCAACACTGAGGAATATATTAAGCCCGAGTTATCCGACTAGTGCAACTAAGACCAACTGGCTCACAGAACTAGGATTCTTTAGCTGTGGGCAATGCGCAGCCTGCAAATGGGCTTACAAAAAAAGAAAGGAGTTTGATGGACCAAATGACAAAAAATACAGTATTCGTACTGCTATAAACTGTCTTACCAAATTTGTGGTGTACGCCCTTGACTGCAAATGCGGCAAAAGATACATAGGCAGTACAAAGAGACCTTTGAGAGATAGAATAAATGAACACATCAGGGCAGTGAAACAGGGAGACATGCGCTACCCAGTAGCTGCACACATGTCCATTTGTCCTGCACAAACATCAAACCACTCATTTCAATTTTTTGGTTTTGAACATGTACCTACCCATCCAAGGGGGGGAAACAGGGAATTGGCATTGAGAAGGAAGGAGGCAACTTGGATACAGACTCTGAGAAGTGTGGACCTAGGGCTCAACATTGACCATGAGCTTCATTACTTTCTAGGCACGTAAAACTAACTTATGTAAGATGTTGAAACAAAAGAGTGCAATATTGCCCAGTGGGGAAATAAATAAAGTATCAAACTATGGGCAAAGGTAAATAGCAAATCAAACAGTATTCAAATGTATGAAATAAGCCTGTACTGTATGTTTTTATTCTTATGATGGTCTAGTCACTTAGTAATCTCTTCTATATGTTCTGTCCCAGTTTTGAGTGGAGAAACCATATCATCACAGAATCTATAGGATTGTGAACTTGCATTAGAACGCCACAAGTATTTGCATGGTAACACTATACTATCACTGGACTTTTCTGAAGATCAAATCAACATATGACCTCACAAATAATGATGGAACGAATCATCATCACTGTATGTCACAAATCACAATGACACCGAGATACAATATCTAAATCCCACTAACAAAACACTAATGGTTAACGCCACAGTCATCATAATTGTGGTTTTACCAAACACTGGGGACGTTATTTAATGCTGAACCATGATAAAGATGATCACAATAAAAAGATATCTTTTAAAGTTAAAGGAAGAATAGCCCCAAAAAAAATTGAATTTTTTTTTTTTAACTAGAAAATCGGTTCTTACAAGACCCGTAATAAAAATAGAAAATCGGTCGGTTTACGAATAATTTTATAAATAAAAGTACAACTAAGCATAATATAATGAAATATAAGAATGATCAAAGTTCTAATGACAGCAATATCACTACTGGGGATATCAGAGTTATTATAAATAGAGGACAGGATAAGATGGCCGCCACAGATACCACTACTAACCTAGCAAATCAATAACCACTCGCTAACCCGGTAAACCGGAAGTGCCAGTGATCACGTGCTATAGCAGGCTAACCACATGTTACTAATAGAACGTTACTACAGGTGAAAGGTACTGCTTCATATACACAGCAGAGGGGACGGAGTCCACAAATTAAGAAAAACAGCGAAAGGTAAGAATGCGCGTATTTTGGGAAAAAAACATCTAGTGAAAGCGCAGGTTTATGTAAAGACGACACAGACTCGTAGTGCCCTTTTAACACAAACGCGCTGTCGTCGATCATGCTCTTTCGCCTTCCTGTGCCACGAAACAAGTGGGTAATTTATGAATAATGTATAACGCACGTCTTCATGTGAAAGCTACAAAGACTCAGAGCCACTATTTAATGCAAATGCGTTACCGCCGATACCAACCCCTCGCATCTCAGAGCATTAAAAAGACAAGGTACTTTACAGATAGAAGATAATTAACAACCGTTACCTAAATATGAAAATAAAAATATCCCACCACAAGGTGGTAAAATGTTTTGCATCATTAATTTAAGCGAAGACAATGTGGCGCAAGCATCTGAAACTGGAGTTTACTAACTACCAGACAGCTAATCACTAGACAAGTGTGCTTAAACTTTAGATTAAGACTAAAAATAGAATATTCACTAAATATAAAGATCCCATCTAAGAACCGAAATGAAAATGTTATTATAAGCGGATGAAAATATTTTGAATAGAGCTATAATTGGACATACTATTAATTTACAGCTGCCCTTGTGAATACCAAAATACTGAGTACTGCAACAAGAACCGCAAGATACGAATAAGGTCCCCTAACAGAACCCCTTGAGGGTTGGAATTATCACCTCAACTACTGTGAGTATATGGGATACGGAATAAACAAAATAACTTATACTGTTAATATGCCTACGTATAACTTAGGTGGTCGCCTAAATTCTGTGCCCTTTTTCTTAAAACAGAAACAGCAACATTAAGAAGACTAGGTATCCCTAATATTTCCTATACTATGCATGACAACACTAAATAGAACTAAAACTTTGAAGCACTATCCTTTCTGCATGTTGATATTTGCACCTCACGGTGACAAACACAAACACTGGTTTCTCCATATTTTTTAAATGGGCCATAGACCTTCTGGTTAACAGAAGAACACCATGTTAATCACAAGTTGTACACTGTTTTAAAAAAGCATCAGATGATGACACTAGTTAATGTACTGTACACTAAACGGCACAATGTTGAACACCACCATATTACCTCAACAATGCTAATGCATTAGATGTATCTAAATGCATATTAATGTACATTATATCATATGATTGATAGAACATCAAAGTTACAATGCTCGTTTTTTCTTTACCTAACAGCCTTGAGAAAGTCGTGGGTTACACTCCCATAACGACGAAACACGTGTTGGCTGTGACGTATCCTGAAATAAAGCAACACCAAAGAATACCTTGACTAATAAGGATCTAATCATTCAAGAATGCATTTTGTTGTATGGTGAAAATCATGTGTATCATTTGAATTATCAAACGTGTGCTAAGGAGTTTCAGTCTTGTGTGGCCCTAGCCGATTCAGAAGAGAGAGTGTGGTTCTCTTCTCCTTTTAGCACCGTCCAAATAATTATTCGTTGTGAATAACATAGGTGGACTTTCCTTTGTGGCGCCAATACCTAGAACTAATTCCACCAACTGCGACCAAACAAGTCTCCTTTTTGCCATCCATATTGGAAGTAAATAAATACTCATCCCACCTGGTCTATTTCTGTCGGAGTCAATGGCTGACTAACAGATTCTACATGAAGGTTGTGCTTTATTCATTGTGCAAATCAAATACATTTTCTTTTGTACCGACATTTTCATTTTTACTGATGTCTTGTAGAAGGTGTTGCTGAAAGTCATTTGCTCTGGTCAGATGCACGCACACTAATATGTGGCAGAGAAGAATTTAAAGCCTTGCACCCATCTAGGCTCAAGAGGCGAAGGAGCCATAACAGAGCAAACAATTTGCATGAGTGGATACTGGGTTTAACAGAGCAGCACTTTTACTTTGAAGTGATTAAAGAGGAGAACCTCAAGGGTACATCAAGTGAAGGGGCTGGTGTGTGTTAAAGGTCCTGAAGTATTTGCAAGTTTGGCAAGAATTCTGTGATCTGGGATGCTTTCTCATTTAAGATTCAGACTGTTAGGAACATTCGTCCCACAGTGCTCCTTAATAACTCGGCTCCCCACCCTCCTATACTTCTTATGAATCCCCAGCGGTTTTGTCAGCTATGTTAGATGAAGTGAAACAGTAAGGTACCACAAACATGATAAGAAGGCCACATCACAAATTAGGGTTGCTTCCTCTCTCCTCATGTCACCCAGAGTCCTCCCATAGATTAGGCCCTGTTTATTCATATAACCAAGTCATGGTAAATCTCCGAGGCACTTGTGTCCCCAACGAACATGCCACCATCAGGGACATCCAGCAGGTGGGTGCATGTGTTCATCTCCTTCCTGAGTTGCTTAGAGAGAAACATCTCAGATTTTAGAGAAGACAGTTCTCATTATGTGTAGGGGCTTAGCTAAACAATGGTGCAGCATGAGCAGTGGCACCGGGGCCGAGGGGCCTGAGGGGCCTACTGAAATATTGCTCTTCTTTGTTGCCCAATCAGTGGTGAAAAGATATAATTCCTTGCTTGCACTAGGGTCCATGGCACACTAGCTACACCACTAACTACAAACCTGATTGCAGTGGACGGAAGTGTTTGTGGTCGATGAGACGACTTTGGCAATTGAAAAACAGCACTTTCTCTTTCCATAAGAACTTATGCCTCTCATGAGAAACTAAAGATCCAACCTTTTTCGAAGGATGCATGCATCAAAATATTTGGATCTTCACCTGAATACAGAATAAAAAAAAACTTGAGCTGCTGTGTAAAAATATTTCTGCAAATTTCCAATCAAAAATGAATCAAATGTGTTCGTCTCTTATCTCTTTGAAGATGAAATATTGAGCATTTAATAAAAACATTTGGTTGCATGCTAATATATTTTTGCGAGATAAATGTCTGCCTTCTAGTAATTTTGACTCACACAAAAGTAATCGTCAATTTGCTCTGGCAAGCAGAACGTGACGAGGCTTACTATTTCTTCTATGTTTTATGATGTGGTTTTTAGAAAGTGAAAACCAAAATGGAAACATTAACTTGTAAAGAAAATAAATATGTACATGAAATTGGTCTATAATGTGTTACTTTCTGAAATTATAAAAGACCATAAAAAGTTGCCTAACAAATCTCATTTCCTGATTTAAAACATGTATGCTAAGGTGCTAAAGCACACAAATATCTTACTTTACTAATCAAGATCTGAAGAAGATTTGCAATTATTTCCCATTCATAATGATAGGTTAAAAAGAATGGTTTGAGGTGCACACTATGACAGCGTCATTTTAAAATAATATTTCAGAGCAGTTACCGTAGTAAAGGAGTTTGACAGGTTTTCATATCAACATTTTAAAGGTAGTTGAAGTTTGTACATGTTCCCTTTCAACAATCACAAGTATCTGACAGCAGTTTGCAGCCGCCTGCGGTGGAATAAACTGTGAAGTGTACAGCACAGTCACATGGTTCAGATACAACTGGGCTTAGGCTAGTCAACAAAGGTACTGAAATAGGCCACGTAAAGTAAGCTAAGCATAAGTTATATGTGTGCTTTTCTTGTAGGGGGGGGGGGGAAGGGGGAGAGGTGGTTTGGGGGGGTCGGATTCGCTTTCTGAGTACCAAAAAAAGAGAGGAGGTTAAAAAATGCATCTTGCCCGGGGCACCAAAATACCTAGTAATCCCCCCCTGAATGTATGAGTTGTACGTAATCAAATCACATCTGAGATTTGATTTGAGTTCTGCGTAATATGTGTAAGTGGTAATGACAAACTGCTCATTGCATTTCTCTGCTAGTACCCTAAGACTTCTCGGATATACCAACTTTTCCAACCAAGGTAGGAAGTAATACTCCAATGGTACTTTTCTATGTAGTCTTACATGCCTTTGATAATTTGCCCCAAAAAGTGAACTCCATGGGGGCTTATTTACCAGCCCCTTGCGCCGCTGTGCGTTACTTTAATTATGGGAAAAAGTGGCGTACCAGCGGCACAAGGGGCTTGTAAATAAGCCCCCTATTGCTAAAAGGACAAAGAGGGCACAGTCATTTCTATTTGTACTAGTGATATATGAATTTTCCCTGAATATAATTTTCCTCTTATTTAAGATGTTTTGAGCCAAGCCAAAAAGTAGATGATGCTACAAAAATATTATTACCGCAGTACTATTTTAAACAGTCAAAAATGCCTTTGTGAGGTGGCCCACTTGTGCATATTTTATACACACGTATACCAGACTTACAAGAACACACTTCTTTTCTACTCTCTTTTGTGAAATAAACTGTCTTCATGCATACATTGCAATCTTTATTTAGCGTAAGTAAAACAAATTCTCCATGTGCGACTCAAGGGAAGCTCACAGGCAGTGAATGAACAGCACCGTCTAGCATCAGCTACTAAAACAGCACTGAAACGATGGTTCAAAATGTGTCAGAGTTTTAAAAAGCAGACTAAAATAAGTCACTCTACCGTTTATCTTAAAGGAAAATTAGCATGAGTACAGGAAACACCTGTCCCTCTTAAAAACATCAGGCGGACAATCCTCACAGTATATTCAGAGCTCTAGTTTCATGTGGATTTACATTTTAGTAACTTACCATAATGTGATACTCCGTCTTCTTTTGTTGATAATTCCAGATCTTGGATTTAAAAAAAGGGGAGGGGTAGAACAAGATGTTAAAATAAAATCAATGATCTGTGAGGAGTACAGGCCAAATGGGTCATTCAGCAAGCTCAGGCTAGCTTCTTTGGAAAAAGAACAACAATGCTGTTTTTTGTGTATTAAATCCAAGGAGCTATTTGTTAGTGCATGTTAAGTGGATTCTGCTTTGTTCTAATTTCTACCTACAAATGTTCACTTATATTTTTATCAGTTTCACTTTCCACACTTCCTTGTTTTATTAGTGTAAATTGATTAGAAATAACAGGCTAATGCACTTCTTAATTAATCCAATACTCTTGATACATAATAAATGAAAAACATTTTTGAGGAAGGACTGAATAAAAAGACAATATTGACAAGCATTGGGAAAGCGTATAGGTCTAGCTTTCATTTTCAGTTGCAAGCCAGACACAGTGGCTTTGCCAATGCTAATACACAAGCGTATTGAAGACAAAACATTACCTGACACACAATGTTTTTGATATTAAGGAAGGAACTGAGCTTTTCTTTTTAGTTTGCAGAGGCAGGGTTCCACTTCCTAACCAATTGTTCTTTAACTTTGGCTGTGAGGTCTGGACATCTCTTGTGTGAGACGCATAGATGCCGATGTCGGATGCTATAGGAGGAGGAGGAGATTTGAGAAAACTGGACGGAGGCTCATGCTGCTTCTGCTGCTCCTTCTCTTGCTCCCGCTAGTGCTCCAGCTCCAGAGCCACAACTTGGCTGTCTTGTTGCTAGCAAGGAGTGGCTAGGGCTGCAGTCAGGGCACTTTTTGGATTTGGGGAATTGTAGGACCACTCTGGGCAGCATGGGTTGCACCAGAGCAGTGGTGCGGTGAAATGACCTAATTGGGCTGCGGAGCCATGGTGGACTTGGCACGGAGGCCAGAACACTAACGTGTGGAGGTGGCCAGTTTACTGGCTGGTGCTGCTTGCACCCGGGATCGCTGTCACCTGAGATGCACCTCACCCTCTTCACCTCCTCCACACCAATGCTTCTATTCACTGTTTGGCCAGAGGCCGCTTTGTTCCACCAGAACCTGGTTGCTCTGCAGTGATGCAGCTTGGTTTTTTCAGACATATCTGGCCCTGTTCTTCTTGTCCCCAGACACAGCAACAATGCCAAATGACAGGACCTCAGTGTGTTAGATTTTGCTCCTTTAAAGAAACACTAATCAACAATTCTGTACTATCTGCAGGATATTGTCTCTCAAGCACTGCAATTGTTCCACCCATCGCTCACATCCTTGGATTGGTTTTCCATCGGTTACATCTTGCACCAGCATTTGTACCTGTCACTGCTGTGCTCATGCCACCTGCAGCAGTGAGCAGGCATGGAACCTCCTAGAAAAGATATAGGGGGACAAGACCAGAGGATCAGGTGGGAGGCAGCAGCATAAACCACGACTGCGGCAGGTTATGGAGACTGTGGGACTTTGTGGACATTGGCCCCTCACACAACATAATTTAAGTGCCTAACTGTCATACTGATGCAGGCCACAAACAAGTTAACACAAAGAGATGATGGATGGAGCGCTGAAACTTTTCAGACATCCCCAGTCACAGATCTGGGTTGAATCCATCATCATTTTTTAGCTCACTTTGCCACCTCAGTTCAGATCCATCTATATGCAAATCAGTCTTGACCCTGTGCCTCATGGGAACAGTCCGATACAAAAGGGGATGATGGACGGAGCGTTTGAGCAAACAAACACTCACCCCCAGTCAACTGATCTGGGTTTAATCCATCACCATTCTTTAGCTCACTCCGCCACCCCAGTTCAGACATGGCCATATGCAAATCAGTCTGACCCTGTGCCTCATGGGAACAGTCCAGCCCGAACTACCAAGCCATGTCTTCCCTGGACTGAAAACAAGCATCCTGGGACCGGTTTCGGGTTCATAACCCTCATCAGCCAGGCTATCTTGAATCCAGTGGCAAAGTGAGCAAGGGACTCACGTCTGAGCATACCCTGCCAACTTTGGGCGAACAAAGCGATAGAAAAGGGGATAATGGACGGAGCGTTTGAGCAAATCAAACACTCACCCCCAGTCAACTGATCTGGGTTTAATCCATCACCATTCTTTAGCTCACTCTGCCACCCCAGTTCAGACATGGCCATATGCAAACCAGTCTGACCCTTTGCCTCATGGGAACAGTCCAGCCCAAACTACCAAGCCATGTCTTCCCTGGACCGGAAACAAGCATCTTGGGACCGGTTTCGGGTTCATAACCCTCATCAGCCAGGCTATCTTGATTCCAGTGGCAAAGTGAGCAAGGGACTCACGTCTGAGCATACCCTGCCAACTTAGGGCGAACAAAGCGATACATAAGGGGATGATGGACGGAGCGTTTGAGCTAATCCATCACCATTCTTTAGCTCACTCCGCCACCCCAGTTCAGACATGGCCATATGCAACTCAGTCTGACCCTGTGCCTCATGGGAACAGTCCAGCCCGAACTGCCAAGCCAGGTCTTCCCTGAACCGGAAACAAGCATCCTGGGACCGGTTTCTGGGAGGAACTGGCTTCGCAATTTGGGCTTGACTGTTCCCAAAAGGAACAGGGTCAAGACTGATTTGCATATGGCTGGGACCACACTGAGGTGGTGTGGTATGCAAAAGAAAGATTTATTAAACCCAGATCCTTGTGAGTGGGGATGAATGTTTGCATTGTACAGCATTCCGTCCATCAATTGTTTCTTTTGCATATGTCACCCTAAGTGGGAAGGGTAAGCCCAGAGGTGGGTCCTGTGCTCACTACACCACTGCATTCAAGCTAACCTCGCTGATGAAGGGTGATGGCCTGAAACCGGTCCCGGGATGCTTGTTTTCTTTCCAGGTAGGACCTGGCTTTGCAGTTCGGTCTGGACTGTTCCAATAAGTAACAGGATCAAGACTGATTTGCATATGGCTGGGTCCAAACTGTCGTGGTGTGGTGAGCAAAAATAAAAGAATGGTGGTTTAAACCCAGATCCTTGTGAGTGGACATGAATGTTTGCATTGTACAGCATTCCGTCATCAATTGTTTCTTTTGCACAAACAAGCTGGCACTGAGACTGAAGCGGAGTCATAGAAGTCAGTGGTCGCTGTGACACTACAAGCCCTACTACATTTTTTTGCAAAGGTGCAAACATTCTCATAAAACAGTCAACATGAGACGCAAACATTTACTACTTAAAAAAAGGCTCATTAACAACTGTGAATTAAAAGCAGACACTGAATGCTACAGATAAAGGCCTTAGGTGCACCCAATGGCTAACTATGCCATCTGAAGTAACAGTACTGTCCAGAGAGGTGCCCCGGGAGCTTTTGCACACTATCAAAGACTACTTTCCTCCGGCTAATAAGCTTCCGCTGGCTGCACTACTTCAAGCCCCAGGTTATTTAATTATTCATAAGGCAAGTTCCCCACTTAAAACAATCCCAAGTCAGGGGCATGGCTCATTCTCCAGGCAGGAAAACTGCAATACTTCTATCATTGAACTCTTGTCCACATCAGATCTATCTGTCTCCCCACCTCAGGGCACTGGCCTTAGATTGCTGATTATCAATAAGCCCATGCTGTCATTGATAGGGCATCACACAGAGGTGAAAGCACAATTTCATCAAGTACCCGGCACGGCCGAGCCCAGGATGTCCCATATATGGCGCTCACCGTTATACAACCAGTCGCCAGCAGATGGTGGAGAGTTGTATCAAAGGAATTTGTCAAGCTTACTACTCAATGACTGAGAAGTGAAGTTAATTGAAGCCACTGAACTTCCATCGACAAGCAAAAGCCCTCTGGGGAAGGGAATCATCTCAACTGGTGGAAACCCAATGGATGCTATGTTACTTTCAATCAACTCAACACTCCTAGCTCCCCAAAACGCTCTAACTTGTCAGTCACACTAACAAGAACTCCAGGTTGACTTAACGCAAACTCTTTCCAATGCAATAACCAGCATGGGCTCAAAATGTATTAAGCTGGAAGTCAAGCTAAGCAAATACCTTCAGCCTGTAATAAGTAGGATCTGCACTCGCACTCCAATAGTGGATAAGCTTTGCACACTACTTGACTTACTTTCAATTCTCGTAGATAAACTAAAAAATAAGAACTCCATAAAGGTGAGATTAGAATGGTGGTTCCTGGTGCTGGAGCATCTTCTTGAGAGGAGGATAAAAAAACTGAGGGTGGAACACCACCAGTAGACACTGCCAGCCTAGTGGGTACAGGGCCGCGGTCTGATGTAGAGATGCAGCCCGCTTTGATTGCCAACGCAGCCATGAACAACAGAAAGATCGAATTAGCAGGGGGAACTCAATCAACCCCTCTTGCATTAGGGGCAACTCAACAGACAGTCAAACCACTATACAAAAGGCAAAAGAAAAGGCAAACAAAAAAAATAAGAAAAACTTAAGATAAGCAGAGTGGGTTCCTGCCTTAACACAGCTTCCTGGACCCACAACAATTGCACCCTTGAGGCAAAACTGGCATTAATATATTGTGTGGATGAAAACACGTCTCAGCCTCAATTTGGCCCATCTCCTCCCTAGGCAGCGACTTACATTTGCAGGCTATTTTAAATTACAAGACTCTTAACAATGATGAAGCTCACCCAAAGTTGTTCCAAATTTTTCACAAGGTGCAAAACAAGTCATCTGCTTGGCTTGGGACTATGATCCCTCCTGCGAACAACGTCACACAAGTATCAGCAATTCAAGCACCAGAGAATATGGCCACATCCACGGGGCCCATTCCACAAGGAGCACATGTTGCTATTCATGCATTCCATCTTGATATGACAACAGTAGGTACCTTAGACACTGCCCAAGAGGTCTCAAATAACTTAAACCACTCCAACACCCCCACACAGCAAAATCAAGAAAGTGCATGCATTGACTTTCTTAACAATCACACTACTGCATTAAGGGAATTTAAGACTCAGACTCATAAGCATTTTCAATTTACCAACTTACACAATGACACATAACCCGAACAAAGAGTAATTAATCACCCCTGATAAACTTAATTTTACCCCATCATATATATCTAGGGGTAACAATTACATTCTGAATAGGTCTAAAATACTTCACCTCTTGAATTATATACCGTTATTGAGCCATTTCCAGAGTAAAGAGATTATCAGTATTCAATTTGACAGACTTGAGTCATCTTCAAATCCAGAATCCACTATTGTCACCTCAAGAACATCTCACAGCTCATCTCAAATACTTTGGGTAAACACAATGGGGCATTGTCATACACCTATTGAACCAGAAAAATATCCTCATGTACTGATCAGAAGCAGCTACTTACCTAAGCGAAACTCGTAACAACCCTAAGGGGACGACATACGGTGCGCTTGATCACTCTCATTAGACAAACCTTCAGATTCAAGTGAGCCCAAATAAGTGTCAACTGGTAATGTGCACAGACAAGACTCTGTCGACTACAAATCAAGAGAAAGACTAGGGCTGGATTACTACAACATTATCAGATATGCGCGCTAATTGCCCCAGGCACTGTGAGCAAAGCTAAAACCCCAAAAGCTGCATCTCGCTAGTCTAATTTTACTATGATTTCTTAGAATGAGGCAGGCCTAAGAGAAACCTTAACTCAGGATGGGACTTGCAAATTAATTCATGAGGCTGATATTCTCTGCCTGCGGGAAACATGGATGCTGTCTTCAATTCGCATAGCAGGCTTCCCTGGCTTACATAAAAAGGTTGTTAAAATGAACCATTTTGGGCGTCCATCAGGAAGCCTTTTAATTTTTACAAGCCTACACCTTGACACAACTTTAGTGTACTTAGAGTGTCTATTGCTTCTAGTTGCAACAACAAAGGATGCACATTTTACAACAGTGCTAAACCAATTCTGTCAATCAATGTACCTAAATATTTACAGAAGCGGCAAAAGCGACACAGTCTGTGCCTTCTGCGAGGCCATCACCAATCTAATCTGCAGATTTCCATCCTACAAAGTTTTGATAACAGGGGATTTTTAACACACACAACTAGACTGATTTAAAACATGGAAAGAGCATCTGAAACACATGTACGTCAGTACTGGTAATCTGCAACATGATTGGGCCCTAATTCCAGATTTAGTGTTCCACCACTAAAGATATCATGCCCTGTCTTACATTTGGATCCCCAGAGCACATCACACACCATGTTCACTCTATAAGCAAAGAAAAGAAAAGCAGGTCTAAACACCACCACCAGAAAATGCTGCAAGAACAAAACAAATCAGTCGGCATACCAGAACTTTATCAAACTAAGGGTAGGAGCATCGCACTTTGGTACAGAGCTCAAAAGCTAAGCTCATGGAATTCGAATGGTTATACGTACATTCTCTCTCTTAACTTGCAGTAATCCGGACAAATTATGGTCACATATCAACATGCTAACAAATAAACACGTCACCACTAGAGGGAATGGCATAATAGCTGTGAAATGAATTGAATTCGGATTTGGAGAATGAGGGCAAGCAATGGTCTAAAGGTTGTCAATTGTCAATCTGTCCATACTACCAATAAATCCATGTGAGTCAACGAGGCACCACCTCCATTGGGCTCCAAGCTACACTCTTTAAGGCAGAATTCGACTTCTGGGCTGATATTCCAACCCCTTTGTATGTGAATTGCTTTCAATCTGCAGGAGTCCCAAAATCCTCAAAGTTTTGTTTTACATACCGAGTACATAAAAAGGGGAACAAAGCCTCGCTTAGTAACTACCGATTAATTGTGCCACTGGGCATTGAGGCTAAGGCTTATGTAAAGATTTGCTACATGAGCTTAAAGCATGGGCAAAGAAGCTAACATCATACAATTATTATCTAACCAGCTTCAGAAAACAATTCTCAATGATTAATAACATTGTTGCTTTTTCATGCCTGGTGCACAGTGCCACCCTCCTATCCCGACTTTTACTTTTTGTGTGTTTTGTGGACTACTCCGCAGCTTTCAACAGTGTTGACTGCAACATACTCTATTCCAAACTGGCAGGATGGGGCATTCCTCCTGCCCTACTCACAGCAATTATTTCTCTATATTCGGACACTTGGTTTCACATGAATGTGGGCACAGATAATTGTGCCACAAATAAAATCCCAATCACCCTGGGCTTAAAACAAGGGTGTTTCTTACCCCTCATATTGTTCAACCTTTATACAGCTGACATTTGGCGTTAATTGGCCACAGGAAATATTGTACCACCCAAGATTGATTCCAACAGGCTTCCTATGATGTAATTAGCTGATTTCCTGCTTATCCTGGTTCATACGAAAATATGTCAGCAGTGCACCCTAAATGAGGTCCATGTCTGCAATACAGCAAATAAGCTGGTTGCCAGTTCCCAAAAAATTCAAGTGATGTTCATCGGCTGCTAAAAGAACAAGTCGAAATCAAGATGGAAACTAGGGGCTTTATTTATGAAGGCATTGCGCCGCCGACGCATCACTTTTTCCCATTTTAAAAATAAGGCCCTAGGGGATTTAACCATCTCCGAAACATCTAAATATAACTATCTTGTGGTGTGGTTTACAGACACAGGTTACCCGAGTTTGCAACTTAAACCCATCACCAGGAAGGCCCAGGCAGTTACATTTGCATTATTCAGATTAAACTCCCATCTGTACTTGCCATTGACAGAGGCCTTCCTGCGAGTCACGCAAGCGAAGATACTTCCGACTCTCACCTGTGATCAATATGCATTTCCAGGGAAATTCCCTCTTCTAGTGGATAAGGTTCAGTACAGTGCCTATAGAAGGCTGTTCCAGCTGCCAAAATGTACTCGCCGCAGCTGCTCTGACTAGAGTTTGCCCTAACTAGCCAGTACTTTAATTGCAAGACCTCTTTTTAATATACTATTGGATTAGGCAATCCAACAAGTCAAACCAGGCACTTTAAAAGTATGTCTAACTCATGGTCTGAATATCTTAGAATTGTGGCCAATAACTTAAATGTTAACATTGTCACGCTGGCGGCTCCCACCATTCCACATTAAATCATTAATTGTTTCCTGAAGAGACAAGCAACAACCCTCTCAAGGGAGGCCGACTTGATGACGGCCCAAGCAATCAATTACACCACCCTAATTTTGAAATCATACAGAGAAGAGAATACTTGGCAGCTTCCTGATCTTCCACCATTCGCACTATGGTGGTGCTAACTGTGGAACATTTATGCAGCAGAGAAGCTGACAGCAATAGACAACGATACATTAGGGAAGCATTAGAACGTTTGAGTCCCATTCTGGACCTATGTCAAAAGGGAGGGTACTGCTCTAAGGCAAGGAAGGTACACATCTACAGAGATCTCCCATTCTAATAAGTGACTTGAATCCTCATCTCTAAGCTCTCCGTGAGATGCCTAAAGTCTTGTTATCCTTAACCCATTTTATATTTTTGCCATCATCACTCTAAATATGTTGTTTTAACATTAAATTGACAGGGCTGCCAGATAGTGTCAATTCAAGCCATCTGAAGTTATATTGTTCGATGTTTTAGTTATCTGTAATTGTGCTAACCAACACTTAAATAAAGTAAAAACAAAAAAGAGAAAGTGGTCCACCAAGTTGGTACAGAAATACCCTGAGGGCCATAGTTATGCCTCAGTTTACGTCGTCTTGCACCACGCAATGTTGTGCAATAGCGACATCCCTCAAAAGTCATATTTTTGAAGCCACACAAAGCCACTTGCATGGCAGTTAGTGGCTTAAAACATATGGAGTAACATAATGCAGTCTAAATTGCTGCGTTGCATTACTCTGTCCTGTGTAGTTCTATGGGCGTTTTGTGGGTGTTCCCACGCAACTCAGATGGTATTTTGATACATTCCCAAATTTACAAGACCTTGTAAACCTGAGAATGCGCCAAAAAGGTACGTCTCCCGAGGTGAAGCGTAGGGAGGAGAAATATCTTTATTTCTTCTCCCTTTTTCCTCTTTCTATGTGTGCTGTTTCTCTCAGGATTCTTTTAGCTAGAGAGCAGAACTGAGCCATATCTCTGTAAATATGACCCAGTTCTGCTCTCTCCCTTTTGCACAACGGAACGCTGCAACTTCTTTGCGTGAAATGTTAGCAAACATTCTTCTTAAGGTTTGCACTGGCACACCATGTCATAACAAGGTTATTCTGAAAAGGACAAAAAAAGTGAATGAATGGAAAAACATTTATATAGTGTGATAGCTACCCTGAGTCATCCCAGCGCTGAAATTGTACAGCGACAAACAGAAAAGACTCATAATTAAGTGGAGTTGTTGAAGAGCCAGGTTTTTAGGAGTTTACGGAAGGGCAGCAGATTGGGCTCCACCTGCAAATTGGGGGGAGCTTGCCATAGTCTGGCGGAGTGATAAGAGAAGGAGCGCCTGCCACTTCTAGCTGTCTTTATTTACAGGAGTATGGCAAGAGAGATGGACGCTGAGCGGAGGTTTCTACTTGGTTGGTATGTAATGATTATAGATCGACTGATTGCTGGTCCATTCCTCCAAAAGGACTTATGTGCGATACACATAGCTTTAAACTTGATTCTCTCCCTGACAGGCAGTCAGGCTCATTAGAGCAGGTTTTGCGGATTGCTGGGAAGAGATCTGGAGGAGCAGGCGAGCTGCACAATTTTTTTAGGATCTGGAGATTGTAGGTAGTGGATTGGGGGGCTCCTAAACAATGGGTGTTCCCATAGTCCAGATGAGAAAGAATGAGAGCCTGGACCATAATTCTTCTTGCCTGAAATAGGAGGAAAGGGAGTATTTTACGTAACATCCTCAGCAGGCCATAACAAGTGGCCGATAGTTTTGCCTCCTGGTAATTAAAGCTCAGGGAGCGGTCCACCCAAATGCCTAGGTTTTTGATCTGTTTTTTTTATTCTGGGGCAGTGCCAAGACAGTTGAGCCAAAGCAACTCGGAATTGAAAGTTGCCGCGTTACTGAGGAGCATAAGCTCCGTCTTGTCTCCATTGAGTTATAGGCCAGAGAGTTTTTGGCAACCAACTCTAGGCAGCCTCCTAGGTCACTGGATGACTTCTGGGGATGTTTTAATGCACGAACTGTGTGTCATCAGCGTAGGTAACGATTTTTATGGATGGACAAGCTCTGCCAAAGGAATCATATAGACATTAAACAGTGTGGGGCTGAGGCACATCACAACTGAGGGGCATGCGTTTGGATATGACGTCTCCTTCAATGGCCTGGAAGGATCGTTCTCCTAGGAAAGACTGCATCCAGGTGATGACACCACATGTTACTCCCAGACTCCTGAGGATCAGTGTATCGTTGTTAACGGTGTTGAATGCAGCACTGAGGTCAAGAATAATCGCTGCTGTGCCCCATTGATCCAAAATCCTCCTGGACTCCTCAGTTACTGCTAATAGGGCGTTTTCAGTCGTATGTTGAGGGGGAAGCCAGTCTGAGAGGGGTGAAGTAAATTGTTGGATTCTAAAAACTCTACCAGAACTGAGTTGACGTCCTTCTCCAAGATCTTACTCAACCTTGGGAGGAGGGAAATGAGGCGCTAATTCCCCAAGTTATCCTGGTCAAGGTTAGTTTTCTTTTTAAAAAGAGCCTTCACCATTGCGCAGTTCCATGCAGGAGGGACCACTCCAGAGGAGATGGAGGCATTGACCAGATCAAGGGCTACTGGAAGGATGTTTCTGGTGACTGAGGTCAGAGCATGGGGAGGCGCAGGGTCTATTGGGGAAACCAATTTTACCCAAGCCATGATGGCGTCTAATGTTACAACATCCAATGGGGGAATTAGCTTCAGTACTGTTTGGGTACCATACACTGGTACAGTAATAGGAGCCACATTTTGTTGGTTGTGAGTAGAAAGGAACATCGGGTATATATTTTGTATTTTCTGGTGGAATGTAAGTCTGCTATCGAGAAGAAGCAAGAGTCTGTGATTCCAGTTTATAATTAAGTAAGCATAACTCAAGTAAGTACAGAGATTAAATAGCACTTTATGGGACTACAAACCAGAACCATTAACATCACAGTTTAATGGACTTAATCCTGAACATTTCTTTAACTAGAATAGTTGAGAAGAGTGTCTCGAGGGCAGAATGAGGTCGTTATAGCCCTGTCAAATTCAGATACAACAAACACCAGCAGTGCCAACTGGTGTGTCTTATAAGTGAAAGTGTTTTGTCAGGCATTGAAGGGGTTAAGCACTCAATAAGTCATCATACATTCAATCTGTCACTCATCCTTGTAGACATGCATCCATTCATCTATCCACTGTTATATATAATTCTTTATTGATTGGTTAAAATTTTTTTTTTTACAATTTACGACATGACAAAGATTAATAAAAATGACTGTGATAAAAGCTTTAAAACAAATAATTTGAAATAGTTTAAAATTCGAGGGCCAATAAGATCTGATAATGTTCCAATACTGTACATAAATCTGGATTCCTTGTAGTCTCTGATTTGGATGTTGTAACTTTTTAACTCGACTGCTCTGCTATGCTGGGAAGACTTTTAGGTTGGTGAGTGGCTTCGAGGAGTTTTAACGCTTTATGGACAAATTTCACAAGCCCAATGTTCATCTATCCACTGACTCATTCTTACATACAATAACATAACCACAATAAAGCAAACACAAACACAAAATTAAAAGAACAAAAATAGATAAAAAAGACAATACGTGGCTACCTAAACATGGCGGGCATATGCTTGCAATGGCAAATATAAATAAACCATACATAGTTTTTTGTTGCTTTAAAGTTCTAGCATGGCCAACAAGTTTAAAACCAGCATCTTGGCCATCTTGGAATGGTAAAATAACGATGCATTGTGACAAGCACCATTCCATGATGGTGGCCTAGTTTAGAGGTACATGGGACTAAATCTACGGCAGATGAAATGAGTGTCTTGGAAATTGTAGTATGTCCTAAAAGATTGAAATAAAAACAGAAGAAGGAAAGAACTGAGAGGGAACCTTTAAAAGAAGAAAATGAAATACTAAAGGACTTGTTTGAGTTCCTAAACATCACTGTATCTCTTCCCTCCTTCGAGGTCTGCATTGGCTTCCTATAAATACAAGACTAGTTTTCAGGGCTATGGTTCTAATTTACCTCACCCAGAGTAACAAAGGCAAAGTCTATTTTTTGAAACGTTTTCAACTTTATTCTCCAAGTAGAGTCCTACGATCTAATCATGCTCATCTTTTGTTGATATCCAAACCAAGATGAGCCAAAATTGGAGGACCATCTTTTTCTTTTTATGGGGTACACAACGGAATCGGTTTCCTATTGAGCAAAGTTGCTACCCTTTCAAAACAGTTTTTCTGAAAAAATTGAAGACCTGGATATTCAGCTAAGTTTTAAATATTTAATTTACTCTTTTGCAGTTGGATTGGCACTGGGTCATCCCTGTTTGGGCAGCTATATTGTGTTTTACAAGTAAAATGTTCATTCATTAACCCTCATTTTAAGGCAGATGTACACGGGTAATCAGACAAATGCCATCACTCACAGGCAAGAGACCCAATGGATTCTGAGGGATGACCAAGCCCCATGTTGTATGCTATTATGGATGGAATTAGAATATAAATTACATATAATATTGATATTCATATGTAAGCAATATTTTTATTAGATTTTTTTGAGTGGAAAATCCTGGTAGAGAACAAAGTATATGAGGCCTTCAGAAGAGATTCTAACAAGAATTACTACAGAGCAAATCCTCTACAGAGAAGTATTTCAAAGGGGGAAATCATTACCACAAACCTACCCTGCAAAGGAAATCTGCGCGATGTGACACTGTGCAGTAACATTCCACACTTCAATGTCTGGTGGCTTTTACATGCATATTTCATATTAAGTCAATCAGGCTGATTGCCTTTGTCATCACTTTTCATAATAAACAGATCTGAAATAACTTTTCCCAAAGAACCAATCAAATCTAATGCCTACACGATTGGCTTCTTACCATAACCACCTACCTACAGTACAGAGCACTTTAAGGCAATCATGAGGTATATCATTATAAAATTATAAATATGGCCAAAATGTCAGTTATGAAATCAATATAAAATCCTACCTATGGAGGACGCAGAAGGAATATCGCAGTTCAAATCTTCTATCTACATGTTTTTTCATGCTGTTCACGAAAACCAAGTCTCTTGCATATTCTTCACGTCTTTTTCCTTTATTATATCTCGAATGCCCTGCGCATGCCATAGCAGTGTGAAAATGCATGGGGGAGATTGTGTAGGAAACTGCTATTTTTTTACTGGTGTGCTGGGTTGAATAAAAACACTGTGTGGTCTTACTTATCCTAACATCTTTTCCTCTTCTCACAAAGGCCTTTTCCAATGTTCAAGGCTCTGTCCAGAAGGCAAGAACCAACACAAATTCCTAATCTTGGATAGACGCCTTCTCATAAATGATTCTGCAGAGTTTCCTTAGAAGCCAGGTCAAATACACTGTGTGGTAAGTCATTTATTTATGGCAAACTAGACTCCCTGGCAGGAAGTCAGATCTGATCAAGAGGAGTGCCACTTTTAAATATTATAACCACAGAGAACCAGCAGAGGTAGGATTTCCCAGGAATCGACACTGAAAGGTACCCACTTGTCTGAAGCAGCGCTCTCTATTGATTTAAAAGTCAGGGAGAATTGCTTACGAGGCTACAAAGCAATCAGTTTGGGCCAGTACATTACTCAAGTCCAATACTTCGGTTGAATACCTCCTGCAGCCCCAAAACCGGTTAAGAATAATACATCTTGTCTCCATAGTACAGACACTGAAGGCTACTTCAAGGACATGTCATACAGTGTATTGTCTAATCTGAAGCTGGGAACCAACATCTTGGGTGACATGCAATGCGCTCTTGTAGAAGACGTACTAATTGGCCGTAAGGACTACTTGAATAATACATGTTAAGGACAATTACAAAGGAGACTATTTTAATGTTGTTATCATTACCCTTGTACAATTTCGCAAACAATAAGGGGAGGAGTCAGCACCACGGTAATATCAATTACATAGATCAGCAATTTGAAGAGGACCCTAGCTGCCTACATATATGTGAATTATAGCTCAGCTTGGTAACTGATACACATTGTAGGAAGGGCACCTTTTTAGATTTTGCGCACTCAGCTGTTATGTGTCTAGTGCAGTGGTTATTAACCTGTGGTGTGGGGTCACCAAGGGGACCGCAAATGATTTAGAAAATTAAATAATATTAACAGATTAATAAAGTCGATACAAATAAAAAAGAAAAATGTAATCCTGAAAATTCTAAGACCCACTTAGAATTTCAGTGGGGGTCCCTGGGTTCCAGTACTGAGTGAGGATCCACAGAAGTCAAAAGGTTAAGAACCACTAGTCTAGTGTATTTTGCCTTTTAAAACTGCTTTAGAGAGAGAAAATGTTAACACCTAGGATGCGCAGTCCAGCTCTGTTAGCTCGCGAATCCCCCTGGGACAACAACCAAACAAGGCATTCAGCTCAAGCTAGACTCATGGATGATATGACCTGTATTGATTTGCCAGAAGATAATACCACCATAGGCTTGTTGTTCAGAAGCAGAAAGATTCATGACCCCCCCAAGTGGGTATGTCTGAATCCTTCCTCTGAATTGTACAATGTAGTGTGAGTCTGCAGACCGAGAAACAAGAAATCTAGGGGAGCATATTTATGAAATAGTGGTGCAGTGCAGCTCAGCAAGTCACCTTATTGTGCTGCACTGCATCACTGGGAAAGGGCGGAAGTGGACCACAAGTTAAGGCATACGATGCATTCCTGACTTTTTCCCCTTACTGGCGTACACTCGGCAGCCTAGCACCAACGCAGGCACCCCAGCACCATGGTACAACGGTGCCTGCATTGCATGCCTTATTGTTTTTGTGTCGGAAGGGGCACCATCAAATAGTGGTGTCACTTAATCAACAGGTAACATATTGGGCCCGATTCACAGAACTAACTTAAGACAAAATCCTAAACTTACTACTTTTGGTATTCACAGAAGTTAGGATTTTGTCTTAAGTTTGTCTTAAGACAGACATAAGACAGATTTAAGACAAAATCCTAACTTAAGTCTGTCTTAAGACAAACTTAAGACAAAATCCTAACTTCTGTGAATACCAAAAGTAGTAAGTTTAGGATTTTGTCTTAAGTTAGTTCTGTGAATCGGGCCCTTGTTCACAAAAATAAGGTCAAAAGTCTCATTTCTCCCATCTATGTTGTAAGTAAAGAAATACTCATCCCCCCTGGTCTATTTCTGTAGGAGTCAATGGCTGACTAATAGATTTCATATGAAGGCTTTGCCTTTATTCATTGTGCAGCCCAATGGTCGCTGTGCAAATAAAATGCATTTTCTTTTGGGCCGACATTTTCACTTCTATTGGTGTCTTGTAGAATGTGCTGTTGAAAGCCATTTGCTCTGGTACAATGCACTCAAACCAAGAGATGGCAGAGACTGAGTGAGAGCCTTGCGCCCTTCTTGGTTCAAGAGGTGAAGGAACCAAAGTAGAGTAAGAAACAATTTTCATGAGTGAATATTGGGTCACCAAATTAAGCACATTTACTTGGAAGTGATTCAAGAGGGGAACCTCAAGGGAACATCAAGGGAAGGGGCTGGTGTGTGTTAAAGGTCCTGAAGTGTCTGCAAGTTTGGCAAGAATCCTGTGATCTGGGATGTCTCATTTAAGAGTCAGACTGTTAGGAACATTCATCCATAACTCAACTCCCACCCTCCTACCTGCATTCCATAAATCGCCAGAGGATTTGTCAGCCATGTTAGATGGAGTGAAAGAGAAAGGTCCCCCAAACAACAAGACAAGAAGACCACATCACAAATTAGAGTTGCTGACTCTCTCCTCATGCCACCCAGAATCCCCCCACATTATAGGCACTGTCTATTCATATACCAAGTCACAGTAAATCTCCGAGGCACTTGTGTCCCCAACGAACATACCGCCATAAGGAAAATCCAGCAGGTGGGTGCATGTGTTCATCTCCTTCCTGAGTTGCTTAGAGAGAAACAACTCAGGTTTTGGAGAAGACAGTTCTCATTCTTTGCAGCGGCTTAGCTAAACAATGGTTCAGCATGAGCAGTGGCACCAGGGCCAAGTGGCCTGATGAGCCCACTGACCCTGAATTTTCCTGTATTTTGTTCCAAAAATCAGTGGTGAGAAGATATCATTTCTTCGCTTGCACTAGGGGCCATGGCACACTAGCTACACCACTAATTACAAACCTGACTGCAGCAGACGGAGGTATTTGTGGTCGCTGAGACTCAATTGTAATTGAACAACAGCACTTTCTCTTCCCATAAGAACCTAGGCTTCTCGTGAGAAACTGAAAATTAAGCCTGTTTCGAAGGCTGCATGCGTCACAATCTTTGGACCTTCACCTGAATACAGAATGAAAAATAATTAAACTGGAGCTCCTGTGTAACTACATGTCCCGAAATGTCCAAAATTAATCAAATGTGATAGCATTTCCTGAATGCACACATTTGGTTGCATGGTAACAAAGTTTTGTAAGAGAACTGTCCTAATAATTTTGACTCACACAAATGTAATCCTGAATGTGCAGTGGCAAGCAGATGTTCACGAGGTTAAAGGTTTACTATTTCTACTGTGTTTTATGATGTGGTCTACAGGAAGTGAAAACCAACGTGGAAACACTAACTTGGAAAGAAAATAAATATGTACCGGAAATTGGCCTTAATTGTGTTATAGAACATAAAAAGTTGCTTAACAAATCTCATTTTCTGATTTACCACGTGCGTGTTAAGGTGTTTCAGCAGACACATATCTTATTACTTCACTAATCAAGATCTGAAGAAGATTTGCATTTTTTCCCATTCGTAATGATAGGTTAAAAAGAATGGTTTGAGTTGCACTCTATGACAGCATGCGTTTTCAATACTATTTCAGAGCAGTTACCGTAGTAAAGGAGTTTGACAGGTTTTCACATTAACATTTTAAAGGTAGTTGAAGTTCGTGCAGTTTGCCTTTTAAAAATCACAAGTATCTGACAGCAGTTTACTGCCGCCTGCGGTGGAATAAACCGTGAAGTGTACAGCACAGTCACATGGTTCAGACACAACTTGGCTTAGGTTATTCAACAAAAGAACTGAAATAGGCGCGTAAAGTAAGCAAAGCATAAGTTATACATGTGCTTGCTTGAAATTTATGGCAAGCACATTCCCTTATACAGACCTGGTTCTATGCAGGGACCATTTAGTGAGAGCCTACAGAGCCCACCTCCTGGGGGTGTACCCCCTGAACTTATTAGGGAGGGGACAGAGTGGAGGGGAGGGGGTAATGTGCCTCTTGAACTCATTGAACTGGGGGGAAGTAGCTTTCTGAGTACCAAAAAAAGAGAGGAGGGCAAAAAGGCATCTTGCCTGGAGCGCCCAAATACCTTGACCCCGCCCCCCTTGAATTTATGAGTTGTGCGTAATATGTGTAATTGGCAATGACAAAATGCTTATTGCATTTCTCTGGCCAGTTCCCTAAGACTTCCCGGATATACCAAACTTTTCCAACCCAGGTAGAATTTCGCATGCATAGGATGCATATCTTTGGGCCGATTCACAAAAGCATAATGAGTACAGGAAGTAATACTCCAAGAGTACTTTTCTCTGTACTCTTACATGCCTTTGATAATTTGCCCCAAAAAGTTAACAATCTATTACTAAAAGGAGACAGAGGCCACAGTCATTTCTGTTTGGACTAGTAATATATGAATATTTCCTAAATAAGTTTCCTCATTTTTAAGATGTTTTGGGCCAAGCCAAAAGGTATATGATGCTGCAAAAAGATTATTACCGCAGTACTATTCTACACACTCCAAAATGCTTATGTGAGCAGGCCCACTTGAGTACATTTTATACACACGGATAACAACAGACTTACAAACACACACTTCTTTGATACTCTTTTTTGTGAAATAAACAGTCTTCATGAGTTCATTGTAATCTTTATTTAACGTACGACAAACAAATTCTCCATGTGCGACTCAAGGGAAGCCCACAGGCAGTGAATGAACAGCACTATCAAGCATCAGCTAGTAAAACAGTACTGAAACGTTGGTTCAAAATGTGTCAATGTTTTAAAAAGCAGACTAAAATAAGTCACTCTACCGTTTGCCTTAAAGGGTAATCAGCAGGAGTACAGGAAACACCTGTCTCTTTAAAAAACATCAGGCGGACAATCCTCACAGTATATTCAGAGCTCTAGTATCATGTGGAATTAAAGTTTGGTAACTTGAATACTCCAAAGTAACTTAACATAATGTGATACTCCCTCTTTCTCTGATGTAGGAATTTGCTGATAATTCCAGATCTTGGATTAAGAAAAGGGAGGGGTAGGAACAAGATGTAAAAAACATCAGTGATCTGTGAAGAGTACAGGAAAAATGGGTCATTCAGCAAGATCAGACTAGCTTCTTTGGAATAAGAACAAAAATGTTGTTTTTGGTGGCGTAAATCCAGGGTTCTCTTTTCTAGTGCATGTGAAGTGAATTCTGCTTCGTTCTAATTTCTACCTATAAATGTTCACATCTTTTTTTATCAGTTTCCCTTTCTGTAAATCATTTTTTTATTAGTGTAAAATGTTTAAAAATAGATGTCCTAAACAGGCTAATGCTCTTCTTAATTTATTCAATACATTATTACCTAATGAAAGAATAATATTCTTGAGGAAGGATTGAATACAAAGACAACATTGACAAGCATTGGCAAAGCGTATAGGTCTGGCTTTCATTTTCATTTGTAAGCCAGAGACAGTGCTTTGCCAATGCTAGCACACAAGCACACAATGTAATTGGGATTAAGGCAGGAACTGAGCTTTTTTTTTAGTTTACAGAAGCGGGGCTGCTAACCAATCGTTCTTTGGCTTTGGCAGTGGGATCTGGACTTCTTGTTTAGTGAGACGCATAGATGTTCAATGTTGTAGCAGAAGGAGGAGCTTCGAGGAGGCTGGACGGAGGCTCCCGATGTTCCTTCTGCTCCCACTCACTCTCCAGCTCCCGGTCCCACTAGTGCTCCAGCTCCAGTGCCATGACTTGCCGGCCTTGCTGCTAGCAAGGAGCGACCAGGGCAGCATTCAGGGTGCCTTTGGTGTTGGGGGTAATTGGGGCAGCACTCTGGCCAGCTTCAGGTTGCAACAGAGACCCAGAGAGGTCAAGCAGCAAAATGGCCTTGTGGGTCAGCAGTGCACTTGGCACGGTGGCCAGAACCCTAGGGCGTGGTGGCAGCCGCTTAGTGGCAGAAGCAGCTTGCGCCCCACCTCACGGCTACCCTCTTAACCTCCACCTCACTACTGCTACACCTTACCACTGCTTCTATTCACTGTTTGGCCAGAGGCCACTTTGAAAAAACAAAGCTGCATCACTGCAGAGCAGGCAGGTTCTGGTTGAGCAGACAGCTTTGTCATCCCCAGACACAGCCGGTGACAGGACATCAGTGAATTATATTTTGTATGCCTTTGGTCCATTAAAGAAAGACTAAAGAACAGTTCTGCTACATACCTGCGGGAAATAGTCTCTTAAGCACTGGCATTGTTCCATACATCAATCACATCCTTGGATTGGATTTGCCTCTGTTACATCTTGCACCAGCATCTGCACCTGTCACTGCAGTGCTCATGCCTCCCACATTAGTGAGCTGGCAAAGAACCTCCCAGAGGAGATATAGGGGGGACATGACAGAAAGGATCGGGTGGAAGGTGGCAGCATAACCCACAACTACGGCAGGTTATGGAGACTCTGGGACTGTGTGTCCACCGGCACCTCACACCACACAATTTAAGTGCCTAACTCTCATACTGATGCAGGCCACAAACAAGCTTGCACCAAGACTGAAGACGACCCGAAGCAGCCAGTGATCACAGTGGCACTACAAGCCCTACCACACTCTTTACAAAAGTGCAAACTTTTGCACAAAACCTTCAACATGAGGCACAAACCGTTACCACTTAAAAAAGGCTTAATAACAAGTGTGAATAAAATACAGTAACTGAATGCTACAGATAAAGACCTAGGTGCACCCCTTGAATGGCTACACCATCTGAAGGACCAGTAAAGTCCAAAGAGACATAGGGCCAGGGCTACCTCATGCAGCACAGCAGGAAGGAGATGTTGTTGAAAATTGCACATTATTGGTATTACACACCAGTGAGAATCCTTAAGTGGACCCGGGAGGGTATGGGCAATGTTGGAGGCAGTGTGGTCTGCTGGGTACACTCACCCATATCTTGTGGTCATGCCTGAAGATACAGAGTTTCTGGGAGGTGATCCTGCGGGATATAGATGACATATATTACACTGATTTACCTAAACTCCCCTCATACATAATTTTGGGTCTCCCGAATGCCCTGATTTACCCTCTTAGAACTAACCGGGGTAGAGCAATCACACTGGCGGTGGCCAAACAGGCCCTTCTGGCTAGATGGGGAACGACAGAAATTCCCACTCGTCTGGATTGGCTACACAAGATATGGGAATTACTGGGAACAGAAAAGATTACAGCGGGCCTCACTCGATCCCTCCCTAAATTTGATAAAACATGGGGTACTACTATAGAATTCTTGTCCAATAGTTCACTGAGCTTACCTGCCCGAAACTACCTTAGAGTGTTATGCCTTACTAATGCCTCCCCCCAAGGAATAAATATTGTCCAGGCCAGGCCAGGCTATCTATACGAGCCCGCCACTGCTTCACACACACGTAATGGGGATAAACCTCTTTACCCTCTCTTCTCCTTCCTACTCTTCTTTTTTCTATCTTTATTTCCAGTTTAAACAAATGATCCCCACCGGCCGGTGGATGTAGGTGGCAGCTAATGTAATGCTTGTCTTTTCAAAATGAATAAAAGGATTTAAACCATAAAGTCCAAAGAGATGCACCAGGAGCTTTTGCACACAATCAAGGACACTTTCCTTGTATTGATACGCTGACACTGGCCGCACCAATTCACACGTCAGATTGTTCAATTATACAAAAGGTAAGTTTCCAACATAAAACATTGCCAAGTCAGGGTCATGGCTCATTCTCCAGGCAGAAAAACTGCAATACTTCTATCATTGAACTCTAATCCACATCAGAGCTATCATTCTCCCCACCTCAGAGCTCTGGCTCGGGATTGCGGACAATTAATAATCCCATGCTGGCATTAATAGGGCATCAGATAGCAGTGAAAGCACATCTCCATCCAGTCCTTGCACGGCTGAGGCCATATATTGTGTTCTCCATTACAGAACCAATCACAAACAGACGGTGGAGAGTTGTATCAAAGGAATTTGGCAAGCTTCCAACTCAGCTACTCAGGTGAAAAGTTACCTGAATCGATTGAACTATCAACAACAAGCACAATCCCTCCAAAGAAAGAAATCAGCTCAACTGGGGAAACCCAATGGAGGCTATGCTACTCTCAATTAACTAAACACTCCTAGCTGCCACAAACGTTCCTGCTTGGCAGTCACATAAACAAGAACTCCAGGTTAACTTGTTGCAAACTATTGCCAATGCAATAATCAGCTTGAGCTCAAAATTAATTATTCTGGAAGGGAAGTTAAGCAAACATCTTCAGCCCGGAGGAATTAAGATCTGAACTTGCAATCCAATAGCAGATAAGCTTTGCACCCTACTGGACTAACTTTCAATTATTGTAGATAATATTAAACATAAGAACTCCATATAAGGTGGGCTTAGAACCGCGGTCCCTAGCACCAGAGCATCTCCTTTAGAGGAAGATAAAAAGACTGAGGGTGGAATACCTCAAGTAGAGACTGGCAGGCCGGGGTAGAGGGCTTCGGTCTGAAGTAGCGATGCTACCCACTTTGACTGCCAGCACAGCCATGACTAACCGAAAGATTGAATTGGAAGGGGGAATTCAATCAACCCCTCTTAAATTAGAGGCAACTCAACTGACAGTCATACCACTACCCAAAAGGCCGAAGAAAAGGCTAAAAAATAGGAAAAACTCAACAAGATTATCAGGGTGTATACCTGCCCTGGACTCAGCTTCCAGGGCCCACAACAATGGCTCACCTGAGCCAAAACTGCCCTTACTCACCAGCATTTGTGAAATCACCCCTCTGCCTCAGTCTGGGTCCATTTCCTCCCTGACCTACAACTTATATTCGCAGGCAATTTTAACCCCCAGAACCCTTAACAATGATGAAGCTCACCCAAAGTTGTACCCAATTTTTTACAAGATCCAAAACAAGTAATTTTCTTACCCTGGGACTATGATACCTCCAGCAAATATTGTCCCACAGGTATCAGTAAATCAAGTAATTCTGTGTCAGTGGTGCAGGCAAGATCTTTTCCATGGAGCCAGATCCAGACATCTTCAGTTGTAGAGAAGACATGGGAGGAGTCACCATCGATGACCTTGAGTTCCACTGGAAACAAGAGCGAATAGCAAAGTTGCAGGTCCCGTAAATGCCGCGCTGACATTTGACCTCTAGGGTAAAGTTAGGGTAGGCCGCGATTGATGTGTTTTCAAAGAGTATGGAACCCTTCGGGTGGGAAAGTTGAAGGATAAGGTCTCATTCATGAGAGGTGAGAAATTGTGCAAGACCGTGCCCCAGACACTTACGTTTGCCTTATGCAGAATTGCAGATTAAACTCCCATTTGCACTCGCCAATGGCAGAGGCAAGCAAAGCTACTCCCAACTCTCACCTGTCGTCAACATGCCTTCCAATGGAAATTCCCTCCTCTACTATATACGCTTCAGTGCAATGCCTATAGAAGGCTGTTCCAGTTCCCAAAATATACTCGCTGCTGTTCTGAATGGAGTTTGCCCTAATTAGCCAGGACTTTGATTTCAAATCCTCTTTTTCAATCCAAACCAGACACTTAAAAAAGACCCTCCAAATAATCTTCACTAGAATAACCCATGGTTTAAATATCTTAGAATGGCGCCCAATGACTTAAACATTAACATGGTCACACTGGCGGTCCCGCCATTCAATAGTCAAGCATTAAGTGCTTCTGGAAGAAACAAGCATCAGCCCTCTCAAGGGAGGCCGACTTGGCAACCGTCCAAACAATCAGTTATGCCACCCCAATTTTGAAACTATACAGAGAAAGGAAACCACAATCGAACTTAACAGCTGTCTTAAGCAAGGAGATGAGGCAAAGTAAACTGCATATGCGGCTAATGGTACTACAGATTAATGGTTACCTCTCTGGGCACTTAGATTTGGAATTAGTCCCTGTAGTTTTTGTAATTTCAGGAGAGAGTCAATGTCGCATTTGTTATGCCACCGCCCAGAATTTTAAAATGCACAAGCACTTTATTAAAATCTATGGTGCTTATTTATGAGCCTCTGTGCCACTTTTGCACCGCTATTGCGTCACTCTTTGTGACGCAGCGGCGGCGTAGAAAATGCACCACTTTGAGTCCTATTTACAAAGAGACGCATCTAAGCAGATGATTCACTTTGTAAAGCCCTGCAATACATTATACCAGCATTTGGTATAATGTATGCAGGGTGTGCTTACCCCGCAAAAAGCCTCGTAGAAGTGGTGCAGTATGCAGTATGAGAATTCACTACGCCACTTCTAGGACGCTACTGCGTCAATATCTTACGCCTGCCTCACAGCAGGCATAAGACTGACACAGGCCCTTTCACATGGGGCTTGCCCCATGTGAAAGGACACATTGCTGGGGATATGTCTGTTTTCAGACACACCCCAGTAATGCGTCACTTTTGCGCTGACAGATACATCAGTAATACTGACGTAGCTGTCATTCCTTGCGACATGATGCGTCATACACTAAATATGACGCATCTATCATGTCGCAAGGAGGGTGCAGTGAAAACTGTTGCATCGCAGTTTTCATGCAGCAATGCAACAGTTTTCATAAATGAGGCCCTATGTTCTTGAGGAATGAGGTCCACACATGCACTGAGGATTTGAATTTTACTTAACGACCACTACCTCCACGTACTTGTCATGTTTTTTGAATGTTGTCAATAAAATGTATTTCACCATTAGGACACTACAGTGCCAAATATTGTATTTGCAAATTTGGCTGCAGGTTATCATTTTTTAGGGTTTTAACTAGTTTAACTTTTAGTATTTATTTGACCTGAAGCAGTTTTTTGTTTTCTTTGTTAAATGCCTTTAGTCTTTATTGTATTTTATAATTAGAATTATTGTGCATGTAGTTGTTCCCATTTTAAATAATTGACACAAATTAATAAGCAAACTGTTATACTGTTAAAAAAAACTACTGCTTTAGTTTGAAATTCTTTAAAAAACACTGAAGGGGGCGTGGCTTTGCGGCGATCCAGCATGGCTGCCTGTTAGAACTTCTCTGAGACCCCTTCCCTACTCCATCAATCCGCCACACTAATCCGACCCTCCGGTGCAGGTTTACACACCGGAGGAGTAGCGGTGCCCGATCCTGCAAGCCCAAAACCGAACGGACGTCTGGGGCCGAAGTAGTGGTGACCAGCGTTTGAGGCCTCCCGGTTGCGCAAGCCGGGGCCTCGCGTAGTGCGTCCACCGCAGCAGGAACTGAGTGTGCCGGCGTGACCCCCCCTCTGTAATCCCGGGGGGGGCAGACTACTGGAACGGAGCTCGCTGGTGCCGCGCACAGACCCCAGACTCTGGGACACCGCAAGAGTGCGCTCCTCCCTGCTACCCGGACCTTGTGCACCGGTCCTGATTTGATAGGAACTGACTCCGGTGCAAGGAACTAGGGGCTTCGACGTAATATCAGCAAACACAGTGGGGAGACCCAGGAAGGCCTGAGACCGTGAGTAGAGAGCAAACGCTCTCGGATCGCCGCACTCTCCTTGTACCTGATGCTGGGGGCTCCATCTATCCCCCCTTGCTTCCCTCCCGCTCCTCCACCTGTGCTACTACTGCTGCGTGGCTGCGCCGGCTCTTGTGACCCCACGCTTTGTGGCATTCCTGCTGGGCATTTACCGCACCGCACAGACCGCCCTAGGGTGTAGAGGCACCTACTACCCACGAAGTGTGCGCAAATCACTGCAGAGGCCGGCAAAAGCAACAAAATTGCTGACTACAACCCAGGCACCCTTCCACAGGTGGCTCTTACTCGTGAGCCTGCACTCACGCTCTGGCGCAGTGGGCCTGAACCCGGCGGACCTTCCATTTTGTGCACTGTTGGACTGGTGTTCTGACACAATCCTAACCATGTCTAGTGCGAAGGGTGCAAAATCATCCCGGCAGAGCAGACTGGACGGCTACACCTATCCAAAAGCGGACTTGCCAGAGTGGAGGGGGACTGGTAACAAGCAACAGGGTGGGGTGGAACAAGACCCTACAGAGCCCACAATTAAGGACTTAATGGCAGCTATAACTGGAGTGCGCACCTCAATAGACACCCTATCCTCAGAAATGACACTGATCAGGGCTGACCTTACAAAATACAGGGAAAAAGTCAAGCAACTGGAACTCACCACCACCAGCCTTGTGGAAGATACCTCGCATCTGCAGACATCAGGGAGCTCTAGGCGTTCCGTAAGTTCGCAGAAGACAAGCTGGATGACTATGAGAGACGCTCGAAAACCTGATCACGACAAAACTGCAACCGAAGGGCCTGTCCAAGCTGTTGGTGATTGAAAGAGCACACAGGGTGCCCGGAGGTCACCCGAAGCCGGGAGCTTCCCCCCTCCCGATACTGGCCCGGTTGTTAAATTTTAGGGACAGAGACACAATTCTACAAGCCGCCAGTCAAACTAGACAACTCAGAAATTGCCTTCTTTCCCCACTTTACTCAAGCAGTGCAGATGCGCCGGCACTCATTCCTTGATGTCAAACTGAGGTTGCGTGAAAAGGGTCTTAAAGACGATATGCTCTTCCCTGCGCGTCTACAAGTCGAGGCTGATGGAAAAACTTGCTTCTTCGACCTACCAGAGGTGGCATCTGACTGGCTGGACGGATGGAAGACTTGAACGGAGAGGGGCACCAGCGACCACTGAGGCGGACAATCAGACTCCATTGGTTAGACCTTTAATAATTCCTAGCCGCCTGTCTACTCCATAAGTTGAATATCGCTCACGAACTGTTGGCACCTGGGATGTGATCATTTAAGCCTGTGCACTGAAGCAATCGATAGATTGTACTTTGACTCAGTAAGACAAAATGCACTTGTAGTTTGTAACAGTAGGGAAGGGGATCGACGGGGTGCTTAGGCCTCCCCCCGGTATCCTCTCTTAGTAAGTTGTTGGGCGACAGGCGCTCTGCATTTGAGATTTATGGGCAGTTCTGAGCCCAAAGTCAGGGGAGCAGGGTGGGGGGTTGTTGGGAGGGGTTGCTTTTCTTTGTTTGTTATTTTTTGCGTTGTCTCGATGGTACAGTCCCTATTTATGGAAAAAGTTGTTACACTCCACTTAGATATCAATGGGTGTACAGTGGAGCAAAGAAGTCAAAAACTTAAGTTGGAATGTTAACGGGCTGGGGACAAGATTAAGAGATGTGTGGTATTGCAATATATCAAGAGATTGTCACCAGACATTGTATTGCTTCAGGAAACTCTCCTTATCGGCAACACATGCAAGGCTATGCATAGGTGGGGCTATTCAATGGTCGCACACACAGGTTTTGCGTCTAACTCTAGGGGGTAGGCATCATGCAAAAAAGATAATTTCCCCATTCACTCACGTCCACCTGGACGGATGATCGTGGCAGATCTGTTGGGATCATGGGCAATTGGGAGGGGTTAACCATTACCTTCATGTCGGTATATGCACCCCGGCTTACAAGCCACAACATTTACTGACCTCAGTAATATACAGCTAGCACTACCTGATGGGCACCTAGTGCTCAGCGGAGACTTCAAGTCAGTACTATCGGGCTCACTAGACAGACACCCCCTGGCACAATACCTCACACTGCACACTCTTTTTCCAGTTTCTTGGAGGCAATGGGGTTAGTGGATGGATGGAGAACATACAATCCGGATAAGGTTCAACATACCTTTCACTCCGGAGCACATAATATTCTCTCCCGCTTGAATTATATAATTGCCCCAGCTCCACAGGTCACGAATATCCATGAGATACGACACCTAGCCAGGGGTATTTCCGATCATTCCGCACTATGGGTCCACATAGTCCTAGACCACACACAAGTAGGACGCTTTGCCCCTATTAATCCATGGTACCTTAAAAATCCGCAAAGACCTAATTAAGTCCGTTGACAACTACTTCCTGGAGAATGAACACACCGTTGCCTCTCCACAAATTTTGTGGGAAGCCTTTAAAACAGTAGTCCGGGGTCAGGCCCTCTCCCTAATAGCGGGATCAAAAAAAGACAAAACAAAAGACATCCCAGACGCGGAACAAGAGATCTATCGTCTTGAACAAGACGTAAACTCTGACACCACTCCTGAAGCCCTCCACACACTCCGCCTATGTCAGGATGAATACCGGCGCTGGTCACCGAACCAGATCTACGATTGGGGGGACAAGGCTGGAAAACGAATCGCCTGGCTAGATAAAAAAGAACACACTAGTAGGCTCGTCCAGGAGCTTAGAGACACTGACATGTCCCCCATACCAGACCCCTAAGACATAGTTAACCAGTTCGCAAAACACTTTTACATGGTTTACGGTTCGGTGGCACCATAAAATGAGGTAGACTCCTCAGAACTCCTGAGAGACATTTCCCTCCCTGCACTCTCAGACACTGACCCAACATTTATGGACAGTGATCTCACCGCTGACGAAATAGCGCTCGCGATACGAGCACTGCAACCGGGTAAGGCCCTTGGCCCAAACGGTATTCTGATCGAACTCTATACCAGATAAATTAGCCCCATATCTGAAGTCTATGTTTGAGGACAGCCTTGAACAGGGATCGTTGCCCATAGATCAGAGAATTGCAATCATTGTCACAACTTACAAGGAAGGGAAACCCAAAACAGACTGCGCCTCCTACCGCCCTAGTTCATTGTTGAATGCAGAACCTAAAATCCTAGCTAAAGTACTCGCTAATAGGCTGATCAAGGCAATAGGGGACCTAGTGCACCCTGATCAATCAGGATTTATGCCAAGAAGAAACACTGCTTTAAATCTGCGCAGAGTACATGGGGTCCTGGGTAGGGCCCCGACCATACGGGAAGAGGCAAACATAGTCTTTCTAGATGCGGACGCTGGGACGACGGCCAGATGGCTACGGAGTGCCAAGCCTCCGTGTAGCCACAGGTGCCTCAGGATCTCGCCCCTCGGTAATGGCGCCAGTTACCTGGTCTGAGCTGAGCGTGTCCACTGGATGCTGAAGCATTTGCACAGTTTTCGGCGGTTTCAGCGGTTTTGGCGGAGTGAACATGCCGCGACGGGCAACGGTCTCTGGAGCATGATGACAGGCTCCGATGCTCCGATGTTTGCTGCAGTTGGTGCCGGCTTCGGTGAAAGGGGCCCGAGGGCAAACAGCTGAGGAGTCAGCACCGCGTCTCTCAAGTGGAGCAGACAGCGTGGTGCTGGCAGGCAGAATAATCGGTTTGAGCGTCTCGTTCTGCTTTCGCTTGTTTCTCTGGTTGCCCCCTGCTGGTTGAATAAATAAAAGCTGCAAAGTTATGAAAATTGAAGCACGTTGCAGTGAAGGGAGAGTGGAACGGAACCCTAAATCTTGAGTAAAGAATTTAAGGTGGCAAAGGAGCTGAGGTGAGGAGGAAAGGTGGACTGAGAAGGATTGGGGCTACTTTGGGGAAAAAACACCTCCTGGGGGGATAGGCTGCTTAAAATCATCTTATTTTATAGCATTTTTCTGCATAAGAGTGAAGTGTGGTGGGAAAGGAGAAAGGAAGTAAAACGGGGAAGCCACAGAAAGAAGGTAATGCTGTCAGCAAGCCCAGTAAAGCCGATATTGCAGCCCGCCTCAAAACAAAAACTCACCAGGCTTTGCCGAAGAAAGCTGCACTTCGGGCTGCGAAGGAGAAGGGGGAGCAATTCTGCCTCTCCTGTTCTTGATACCACCTTGGAAAGCTCAGAAGAAGAGCTTCCTCCCGCCTGCGTCCCTTCAGTACCCTTGCAATGCAGGGGGCTTGTTTTAGCCGAGTCAGAGTTCGTCCAGGACCAGGCTAAGGCAATATCAAAACCACTAGAAGTGGCAGTGGCCGCGGTATTAACAAGTCCGGCACAAGATGGCTTAAGAAAAGGTGTAAGAGAAATGAAAGAATTCCCATTGTTCATAAAGAGAACTACCCCGAATTCTTCACATCTGCAACTCTCCTCTCTAACCTCAGACTCTGGCTCCAAGCCACCCAATGCTCCATCAATGGATGTAGAAGGAGAAGAAGGAGAAGAAGTGACTCCAGCTGGAAGTAGAGAGCCTATTGACTCGGGGGCAACGCAACAAACTTCCGAAATGAGCTGTTCGGGGGTTTTACAACAGCAACTGGATCAAATCCCATTACAAGTGCAAGTCCAAATAGAAGTTCAAGCCTTGACAGTATCCCGTGCACTTCCAACTTCCTTGAGCACAGTAGCGAAGGAAGAATTAAGGGCAGAGCCCTCTTGTCTTCAGGATATACTCAATAAAAACTGTGAGATCGCAATCGAAACTTCGGAAAATTCAGTGCGAATACAGCCTCCCCTATCATCCACTGCTACAGCTACAAACTCAAGTATAAGCATAAGAGAAGGAGTATCTGAGATTACATTGGTACTCTCAACTTCTTTTGTTCAGATAGATCCTAAGCTGGGAGGCGTGAGTATGGACACTGGTATTTTGTCTACTAATGCTAGTCAAAGTTCAGAGACCAATGCGACGTCCCAGCTAGACATTAGAGGCATGTTGAACCTAATTTTAGAGGAAATACGAGAAATGCACAACAAATAGAGACTGCTGCCCTGCATTTGATATTGGGGAAAATGGAAGAAACAATGGCTGGGTTCCCGAATAGACTACAGGAGGCTGAAGCATGAATCTCGGTACTGAAGGATCAAATGTCTGTGGTTATGGAAGAAGCCAAGGAGACGGCAAAAAATGGAATTATCTTCAGGCCAAATTGGAGGAACTCGAGAATCACTCTCGCAGGTCAAACCTCAGGATCGTAGGAGTTCCCGAAGGAATAGAAGGTACCCAACCTATCCAGTGGGTGAACTCCTTCATTAAGCAGAATGTACTTCCGGAATTCGAGGGCGACCTTACAATAACAAGAGCTCATCGAGTGCCTGCTCAATGCTTCCCCAGCTCTACCTTCCCGAGAACCATCTAGCTGAACTTTGCAGATTTTAGGGTTAAGGAAAGAATTCTTTCAAAGGCATTTCAGCAGAGACAATTCCCGGTGACGGAGACCAGTAAATGCCGTATTTTTTCGGATATGACTGCCGCTGCTGCCCGGAGGAGAAAGGGGTTTGTCAAGATCCTGCATCTATTTAAGGCTCACGGTGCACAAGAATCAATTGCACAGCAGTCAAAGCTCAGAGTACTAGTGAAAGGAATTTTTTTATGTTTTCAGCACTAGAAGAAGCACATGCCTTTCTGAAAGAGATCTCAACAGGGGCTAGTAGTTGAATAATCATATGGGGGCAGATAGAGATGTTTTAAATGGCAATCTTTTTTTTTTGTTCTCCACCAATGCAGATTTGATTCAGGATGGAACAGATGTCCTTTAGATAGATGACGAAGCACAGCCTGGCGGAAATGTCAATTTGGATTATTTTCTGTTATCGTCTAAGTAGATCTAATATTGTGATGAGGAATCAACTGTTAGATTAACATTTGCTACATTTGCTGAATCTGTGAGATCTTCATTGGGTAAAATATGTGCTTTCTCTATTCTTAAATAGAGGCTGAGTGGATCAGGTAGCTAACTTGATTGATGGTGAAAAGATTATTGGGGGGTTCTGGGATCAGTGGGGGCACTTAGGGTGTAATTTCATGACACCCAGTAGGCTAGTTGGGAGGGTCGGAATGTGGATAGAGTGGTCGCTACGGGTTTTTTCACATTCCAAGGGGGTGTGCAGTTCGGGGTGGGAAGGGGGTTTCACAGCAGAAAAAAAAGAAGGGGCAGAAAGTTCATGAAGGTTGGGAAAATATACTAAGAATAGATAATTACGGAAGATAGTAAATGTAATATCCTATCAGCCAATGTAAATGGAATATTGAACAAAAAGAAGTACGGCGCTCTTATAAGATGGCTGTCCTCTTTAAATCACCAAGTCTTGTTTTTACAGGAGACTCATCTGAAATCTAACTCTCTGAAACTTTTTCGACCCAAAATATTTTCTAAAGTATTTTTTGCATCTTCAGCTCTTGTAAGAGGGGTAGCAATTTACTTCTCAAACAAACTTCCCTGGGAATTCTTAGAGGTTCAAAGGGATATACATGGGAGGTCGATATGGGTAAGAATCTAAGCTGCAGGAAAAAATTTAACATTTTATAAATTACTATGGTCCAATTTCAGAAGAAATAGGACCCTTGACGGAGATTTAGAATTTAATGGTAGGAGTTTCTGGGCAGGTGATATTAGGCGGGGATTTTAACTTTATACAGGACATTAGTAAAGATACCTCGAACAGAAATAGAAAACAATTAAAACCAAATACAAAAAGAATACTGGAAACTATTATGCAAGAGTATCAATTAGTTGATTCATGTAGAGAATTGAATGAAGATAAGGAATTTTATACTTGTTACTCATGCCGGTTTCGGACGGCTTCGCGAATAGATTTTTTTCTTAATTCCAGATCCCTTCAGATTCGAGATGTCTGTATAGGTGGTAATCCCTTTTCAGATCACGTGTACATTGGGATAGAAATTATACTTGGGAGAGAAAGTAGGGAACGCCCTAGGTGGCAGCTAAATCGGCTTCTTCTGCAAAATTAGGAGTGGGTAGAGGGATTCAGAGAATGGATTCGGGAATACTTCCAGATTAATGAAAACACTGCCACTCCATTCTCTGTATGGGGAGGGTTTAAGGCAGCAGCCCGAGGGCGGATAATAGCTTATACGGCGGGTCAGTCCTGCGCCCAAAAGGTTAAGATTGCTCAATTGCAATTAGAAGTGGATCAGGATTATGCTCTTAAACTCCAGCTCCTCCCAAATAAATATGAACAGACAAGAGCCACGTTGGAGGATTTTTTTTATCTTAGTAGAAGTTTGTAACTCGCAATTATTTCAGCAGAGGGTCTATGAGTAGAGCCAGCTAATTGGCTCACTCTTGGTGACCTCTACCGGAAAGAAGCAAGAGTCAGCTATAATATTGAAAATATTGCATCCTCTGTCCAGTTTAGAAGTAGTTGACAATAGCGAAATCTCTCAAGTCTTCATGGACCATTTTCGCTGGTTGTATTCTATCGAATATTTAGTGGAGGGGGAGTTAATTAAGGAATATTTTATAAATATGCATATCCCAAAACTTTCGGAGAATCGGATTGGAGAATTGAAGAGGGAAGTGGAGACTTGTGAGATTTTAGCAGCTATTAAAGCAACAGCCGGGGCAAAAGCTTGCGGACAGGATGGTTTCCCCATTGAGTTTTTAAAAGTTTTTGCAAAAGAAGTATTGACTCCTTCGTGGCCAAGATGGCGACAAGGGAGGATGCACTGTAATCAGCTCTGCGCCCGGCCCACCAAGAAACCTGTATAAAACCTGCATTTTCTGATCAAGTACAGAACCTACATGATATGCGGCACCCCCAGACACTGCAGTGCTCCCCGGGTGCACTGAAACAGAGAGCATCGGAGCCTGAGTGCCATGACCGATGTCGTGCAGGGCCGCAGTGCCCCACTGACCGCCAGCCGATGCTCTGCAACCCGCCATTGGTAGGTGGGATCACACACGACCTCCAAAGTGGGTCCTGCAGATCGCGTGGGACTGCAGGACCCCCCATGTGACTCTTGGAGGGGAGCTACTGTTAAGGAGTCCCACAGGTGAGGCAAAGGCAGTACTATGGAACCGGAGGGCCGCAGACACATGGCACGGAGCCTCCACCAGAAGGTCTGAATCAGACTGCATCAGTGCTGCGCCCACCGTACCTGTGCCACAGTAGAGGTTTGTGCTCCCCTCACCTGCGCCCATCAACAAGCAGAGGTGGCCCCTGCTAGCCTTAAGGCCTCGGCGTCCTGTGGCCAGCTGCAGGTGTGTGGAACTGTGTGTCACCTTCATAGAGGGCGCTGAGGCACGCCGGAGACTGCAAAGCCTCCTAATGTCATTCCCCGTGGAGGATTGCTGTCGGTGAATCCCACGGGTGGGGAGGAAGGTTGATCTACAGAGTGAGGAAGGCGCAGGCAGCCGGCACTGCACCACCACCAGAGGGACAAATCGGACTATAATGCCACCGTGCCCATCACAACGGAGGTTCGTGCCCCCTCCTAAACATCAACAAGCAGAGGTGGTCTCCGCCGGTGTAGAGGCACCCCCCAGACATTGCGGTGCCTCCTGGTGTGCCGAGGCAGCGCACATCAGTAACCAAGTGCCGGGTTCGGTGTTAGCAGGCCTGGAACAACGGTGTGCCATTGGCTGCAATCTTGCTCTGTGCTACCAACAAACAAGCACATAGGCCTACACGTGACTCCTGCGATAGGTGCTCCTGATTGCGACAGACTCCAGGACACCCGAGAACTGCCAACAGAGGAATCCGCCTGAGGGAACACAAGGCAAGCCCAGGGGTTGGAGGGCAAGGGCAACCGGCACTGAGCCTCCATCCAATAATTTTTTTTAAAAGGGGAAAAAATGAAGAGGCTTGACAAAGACTGCTGTGTTTTCGCGCTCAATGACACTATAATTGAGGTCTGTGCTCCCCCTTCGCTCATCACCAAGAAGAGGCCTACTGCACAGTGTGTGCAGTGGGGGTGTGGCATCTGTGGGCTTGGTGCCCAGTCCATTGACACTTGCCTGTGGGACACCGATGTCAGCAACTGAGGGGCACTTGTGAAACGTTATCAGTGTACTCTCCTGCACAGCATCACTTGGTCGGGCCACGATATGGGTAAGACCAGAACAGACAGGGCGCAATCCCAGCCGCCCAACATAGCAACTCTGGCAGCCATTGTGGAGGGTGCTGCGCAGGCTGTTGTCTCGAACCCAGCAGATCACGCAGACCATTCACACTGGTTTGACTAACTGATGGCAGGGATACTTGATATCAAAACTACATTGGGCCCCAAGAGCGACTTGATTTGTGTGTAAATGGGATTCCTGAGGGAGGATCACAAAAAACTGAAGGACAGAGTGGAGGAATTGGAATCGGCACTAGCATCCTTGTGCCCTACTGTATTCATGGCAACAGACCAGATCAAGTCCCTCCAACAAGGGGTGGAAAACCTGAAGAGCTGGGTGGAGGAAAAGGAAGGTAGATTGCACAGGAACAATGTACGCATAGTGGGTCTTTCGGAATGTATAGAAGGCCGCAGCATGGAACTCTACCTGGAATCCTAGTTCTCCACGGATATCTTAAGGGCAAGATCTCAAACTTCTTCTCAGTTGAGAGGGTGCATAAAGTGCCAGGGGCCCCCCGCACCAGGGTAACCCTCCTAGGCCTGTGGTAGCGAGACTGTTCAATTACCGTGATAGGTGCCACATCCTTCATGGCGCCAGGGTCAGTGGCCCATGGCAAATTGAGAATGCAGAGGTGCATGTCTACCCGACTACAAGCTGTCAGTACAACGCCATAGGTCCTCCTATCGTGAAGTCAAGAAATGCCCCCAGGACCATGAAATACAATACTCACTGCAATATTCTGCCAAGTTGCTCATCCGTTACAAGGACAGGAGCATCTTCTGCCCTACCCCCGGAGATGCCTGGTCCTGGATAGACCAGAGCGAGTTCGCATATGCCCCACCTACCATCTCAGCGGACTCTCGACAGGCATGGAAACTGGCAGGCACACATTGCAATCGAGGCAGGGGCAGAGTGCAATGCCCAATAAAGGTCCAGCTGGCCAGAGAATGGGAACAAGCCATTAAGAAAGCGGCCCACCTTGGTAACTCTGTGTCCTCGGCACGATCCGAATCGGATTTGGATATGGCCCTGGATCAAATGCTGCAACGTACTGATTCACAATACTCAGCATTGATGGAAGAAGGCCCTGTAGTCACCCCACAAACTGTAGATGAGTTTGGATGATGCCTCATGCAGCTGCAAAAAATGGCCCCAGCGGGACATTGCACGACCATTACTCCTACAGGGCCTGGCGCACCTCTCTACGGGTGTCAGTTGCCAAACTGAAACATGAACACAGCAGACTTGTACTGTAAATGGTGGCCAACTCACAGACAAAGCACAGAATTGACACGCCCCCCTCGTTCGATAAGTAGCTGATATAGCACTCCTATGTTTTCATCTTTTTTTCTCTGTCCGCTCATTTGCAATTTATCCCTTGCATGATATACTGTAAAGCATTTATTTCCTTCTCTTATATATTGTTAATTCTTGTTTTGACTAATTGCATTTCAGTGCAGATGGCCAACTACCCATTGGCAAGCCAGCCTGGGGTGGGGAGTTGGGTATTTTTATTGTTTATTATGATCTGTCTGTCTTCCTATGTCGTGTACAATGTGCAGGGTGGTCGTAGTTATGGCATCTATGATTGGGAGGGGTTTAGGGTGGGGGCCTTACAAATAAGGGCAGCAGACTGTAAACAGACCTGCTTTCACTCTTATACTCATTGATAATTAAATGACAAGCAATGATTATCTCATATTAACCTGGAATGTGCGGAAATTCGCTGGATGTGTTAAGAGTCACAGTCACAACGTTTATCAATATTTATGTAGTCATGGGATTTCGTTTGCATTAATACAAGAAACACACCTTATTACACAAACCCTCACGTCACTCTGCAAATGTTGGAGGAGCACAGTCACAGGAACCACATACTCGAAGTACACCAGGGGACCCTTATATGGCAGGCACCGGGCCCTCCTCTGCAAATAATACATACCCGAATAGACACCCAAGGCCGCTACAAAGTCTTGGAAGAACTCTTAGATGGCTTCCCATTAGCACTAGTCTCCCTGTACACCCCAGCGACCCCAACCCACCAGCATACTGGGGCGAGGACTGATATTGTGTGCATTATCTTTCCCTAGATCGCACATGCCCGTCGCTACCATGGCCAAAATACATGAGCCTGACACAACATATGAAGAATAGGACTGTCAACATGCAATTGGTTGAAGCCTGGCGTGGTAAACATCCCACGTTGCGTATGTACTCTTACTACTTCATGCTCCCTGACCTCCACATGAGAATAGATGCACTATATTGCTCTGCCAATGCTTTGCCCAAGGTCACACAGGCGGAATACCTGGTCTGCACAATTTCGGACCACATTCCTCTAGAAACTGCAGCTCTCGTGGGGTACACAAAGGGCCGGGAATCCGAACTGGCATACCCCCTTGCCGCACTTCGTGATGCAGCATTTTGCTCTTCCCTATCGCAATCCATCACCTCATACTTTCAGATAAATGCAGGCTCTGCCTCAAATGTGGGAGTGAAGTGGGACGCATTCAAGTCTTTCCTCCGTGGGCACACCATTAAAACAGTCTATTGATCTCGCATGACACTGATGAAAGAACTTTAAAAGCATGAGTCAGACATGCAGCTCTCCGAACGCTCTCTCCCACAGACCCACATATCATTCCTTCATTAGCCAAGGCTCGACTAGCATATAAGGAGATGCTAGATAGTCTCTGCGCGTTGGACTATAAACAATACCTGGCCAGACAACACGCGGAAGGGGACAAAGCAGGTAAAATGCTATGATGGTTACCAAAGACTGACACCTCAAAACCCCCCATCATGGTGATACACACTATTGAGGGCCATTTGGTTAATACCCAGGAAGCGATTAATGATTCCTTCCACAATTTTTATACCTCCCTGTACAAAGCTCCCGATACCGGTAACCCCTCTCTTATACAGCAGTTTTTATCTCATGTCCAACTCCTGCAGGTAACACAAACTCATTATGCTCTACTAGAGGACTCCATCTCCGCAGATGAGTCCTCTGAATCTATTAAACAACTAGCCACAGGCATGACCCAGGGGGCAGATGGATGGCCATTAGAATTTCATTCAACCTATTCAGAGCAACGTATTCCCTGGTTGTCCACCCTGTATAAAGAGGCATTTGAAAGGGGGGAACTCCCGCCCTCCCTGCGTGAGGCGATACTGATAGTGTTACCCAAACCAGGTACAGACCTGCTCCAAATGGGCTCATACCGCCCCTTGTCACTGCTGAATTTGGACTATAACATTTTAGATAAGGTATTAGCTAATAGAATACTGGATGCAGTACACATACTGGTACATGAGGACCTGAATGGCTTCTTCCCAGGAAGAAATACCGATCTGAACCTACTCCGTTTTTTAAAATTATTGGAGTGGGCCCGTACAGAAGTGCATACACCATGCATAGCTGCCTTAGACATAGAAAATGCGTTCAACACTTTCGGATGGCAATATTTACTGACTGTGCTATCGGGATTCGGTATGGGCCCTAACTTTCTGAGGTGGGTGAGAAGACTATATGCAAAGCCACAGGCCAGGGTCAAAACTTGTTGTACCATCTCCCCGTCGTTCGCAATAGAGCGCGGAACAAAACATGGATGTCCTCTTTCGCCCATTCTATTTGCATTAGTCATGGAGCAGCTAGCATGCAAGCTGTGTCAACATGTACTTGATTGGGGCATACAGGCAGATAACCAATGGCATATAGTCTCTATCTACGCAGATGATGCGCTAATTTATCTACGTGGCCAGATTGCAATTCTGCAGGAATTAGCTGCTAGACATACATGCCCAGGTCTCTGGCCTACAGGTTAATTGGCCCAAGTCAGCAGTGTTTCCAATGAAAGTGCTCACTACGGACCAAAGACATATTCTGCCCTGCACACCGCTGGTATGGGCGTTTGACACCTTCAGATATTTAGGAGTTCAACTTTACCACTCCCAGGCAGATTTAATAGATGGTAACTTAGGAAGAGCAATCACTGGGGCCCGTGCAGCTCTTCCATTCTAGTTGAGTTTACCCTTATCCCCCCTGGAGCAGGTCACCATCTCCAAGATGCTCTTAGTCCCCCGACTCTTATATTTCTTCTTTACCCTTCCCCATAGACTCCCGCATACGCTTTTCAAATACCTGGAATCACTCCTTGCCTCCTTGATCGGGGGGGGGGTCTAGATCCAGAGTAGGACTCCGTAAACTGTACCTACCAGTATCTGAAGGGGGCTGAGTGCGCCGGATTATGAACACTACTATGCCACAGCCAACTGCAGTGGCCTATGAGGTGGCTCGCTAGCAGTAACCTCACTGAGTTGGCCCCTTGGGCAGTAACACTGCAACAACCAGCTGTGATAGAATGGCTGTCAGTATCTACCACCACACTGCAAAATAAACACGGTAACATGTTAATGTTAGCAGTGAGGCACAACTGTCTAAAATATGTACTACCTAGGAGCCAGCCCACACAATCTGCCATTCAAAGTTCTCCCGGATTCTTACGCCTGTCACAGGCGACCGGAACTTGAGGCCTGGAGGGCGGTGGGGCTGGACGCCTGGGGTGACCTCTACGCAGACTCGCAATTACAAGATTTGCCAGACTTGATAGATGACTACGGGGAGCCACAGAAAACATTCCGGATTCACGCATTGCTATATCAGCAATTCCTTCAGACATGGGGTAACACTCGCACCGAGCCCACCATAGCCCAGTCTTTACAAACTACTAACACATGGACGGGACAAGCATGCGATAACTGCACTTTACAACTCTCTCAGGTCGACTCTATGCTTCTGTTGGCACCACTGCGCGAACACGGGGACACAGCACTGATGACTAATATTACAGATGAGCAATGGATACAATGCATAAGTCATCCTAAAGTCATATCCATGAATGCTAGGCTGATGTACACACAGTTCAACTATCTCCATCACGCATACTTAACCACACAGGCTGGCACATATGTACCCTGCCTCCGTTGATGTCTGCCCCAAATGCCTAGCCCCAGAAGCAACATTCCATCGCACGGTTTGGTCATACCCACATCTCCTGACATATTGGTGCGAGGTGGCTGCGACGTTAACGGAGGCAATGGACACTCAGATAATAACCCGGACCCACATTTTTTGCTTGGAATTACGAAACGTAAGGCATCACGATAAAACCTCAACAAATTCTTAGATCTGGCATTGGGGTTGGCAAAACGCAGAATAGCTATGATTTGAAAATTGCAACCAGGCCCCAGTACACAATCATGGCTTCTAGATTTCCGCAGAGCACTTGTTGCAGAGCCGGCAACCCAATTAGCCAATGCACCACGTCAACTTTGATGGGTTAATCCTGGACAATGGCGGGAACACCAGACAGTCATAGAGACTAAACTGAACTCAGTAAATTGAACCACAACGTAAAGCACATCTTCACCCTGCACCTCCAGCGCATCATGTTGCGCACATAGATGCACATGAATTAAACCCTCACTGACCGCATTTATATGCCCAGGTATGGACCGAACTGTAATATATACACCACTATATGGGTTGTGGGGTCCTCCCCCCCCCCCATCACTACCTAAGTTCGGACATAGACGTTTACTCCTGTTCACATACGGCCGGATGTACATAATAAATGTAAAACAGACGAGATCGAATAACTCCGAACAGATATCAGTTTACTTGTGGAATTTAGAAATTCTAGAGACAATGGCACACAATGGTAATACTGTTTTAAGAAGATTATTGTATATGTTAATGCTTGGCAACCCACCAAAGCTGCTCTATTTATCAGCATCGTAATACTAGCACATCACTGTTACTCAAGTTTACTTGTATAACTTGCTGGAAACTAATAAAGACTATTTAAAAATATATATATATATATTATATGTATATATTATGCAAACGAGTAAGATAAACAGTGTATTAATTGTACATTAAGAAAATAAATAAATAGCCTAATTTAATAAATGAGAGTAAGATTAAAGCTTAAGCAAAAATACGTATACGCAATTAAAAAACATTAAAAGTAAAATTGCAGTGTCATACAAATCCATATTTCATGTCGAACCACAAACTATAGACAATATTTCACAGTTCCCAGTAAAATATAAAAAATGTTTAGCTGGTGCATTTGATATCAGCTTTCATTTTCATGACTGTCCCTAAACACTCTGCACAGTTTGAATATTGTCTATTCTTAATCAATTTTCAATTCTGCCTCTGAGATAAGCCTGTCTGCTCATGCCAAGCTACCAAGGGGGTGAGCAGGGGTTATTAAGGAGTGTAATCCCCTTATCCTGACTTAGAAGTAAGGGTCCCTTTTTGGACAAAGGTGAATACCATTGCCAACTAGAGACCCCCAGATCTAACATTGGTGGTCAGCGGTGAGGATTTGGACCTTGCATTTGTGTTTCATATACAGTGATTGGTGTACACTACTAGTGAGTGCAGACCAAACGCGACCTCATACTTTTTTTTAGGATCCTTTTTCCTTGGACTGTTAGTTTTTCCTGAAAACTCCCAATTTTTACTACCATGAGTAGACCAGCATCTGTTGCATCTATGGATCTTGATTTTGAGGAAGAGAGGTTTGAAACCTACACTGTGAATCAGCTCAAGTATCTCGGCAGGAAATTGAAAGTTGCTACACCAGGCATTTCTAAAACGGAAGACTACCAAAAGGCACTGAGGGACTGGGGAGAAGCAAGAAATGTCCCTGATCTTGTGGTGGAGCCTGTTGGGGATGCAGATGGGAAAATTGATAGGCCAGAATTTCCAGCCAGGGGAGGGGTGCCGTCCCCACCTGACAGCAGCATCTCTTCCAAAGATCTGTCCCCCAGGCAGCTGGAAAACAGGGAGAGAAATAGGGCACTCAAGCTGGAGTTGGCAAAACTTAAGATGGAGGGTCAGAGGGAAACAGAGAATAACAGGTTGTCTTTGGAAAGAGAGAGAATGAGAATGGAGCATGAGAGGATGTTGAGGGAGTTAGAGATCAAGGCCAAGGGCTTAGAAATCAATCCCTCTGGTGGCAGCGCACCATCTGTACCTTCAGAAGGCAGGGTACATATTCCCAAGGATGTCATCACAGATTTTCACAAAGGTGAAGATATTGGTCAGTGGTATGCAGCCTATGAGATAGCAATGTTGGCCCACCGTGTCCCTGAGAAGGATTGGGGAGCTGGGTTGCGGGGCCGCTTTCTGACTGAGGGATACTTTGTTAGACCTACCCAGTGAGCATAGGATGTCTTATCACCACATGAAGGAAGCATTGATGACAAGGTATAGGTTAACTCCAGAGCTCTATAGACAGAGGTTCAGAAATTGTAAAAAACTGGAGGGAACCACTTGGGTAGAATATGTGTCTTTCTTTTGCAGAGCTATGGATGGTTGGGTGAGGGGTAGCAATGTTGATAATTTTCAAGCGCTCTATGATTTGATTGCTAGGGAGCACTTGTCTGCTAATTGTTTTCCAGAGCTACGCCAGCACCTTATTGATAGCAAGTTGACTAACCCTAGAAAGCTTGCTGAAGAGCCCGATCGCTTGGTCAGTACCAGGGTACACAAGGGTCTTGTGGGAGACTCCGCCAAAGGTGGGCAGGGTCCCCAGCAGAAGAGCGGGGGGGACAAGGGTAAACAGAGGGAGTTCCAAAAAGGTCTCCAAAGTAATTCCCAAGAGAACCAAAGTAAGGGTTCCCAGCCTCCCCCCGAAAAGAAGCCAGGACCCCGACAGGTAAACCTGTTCATAGGGGGCCTGTTACCTGCTTTCAGTGTAAGCAGGTGGGACACCGTTGGTATGATACCCAGTGTCCTCAGAAAGGACAGTATGTGCCACCCCGTGCACCACCCCGTCAGATGGCCAGTGTAGCCCTGGGTGGGGAGTAACCGTGGGCGCAAAATCCGCTCCGTGCGCGGAATTTGCAGATTTTTGGCAATTTCGCGGTCCGCGAATTCCCCAAATTTGCCCAAAAATCCGCAAATTCTCAAGCTGGCGGATTTATTTGCTTGGTCGTGCTTCAAAAATACAATATCGCGCGCGTGGTGTTGACTTACCGTGATTCTGTGTTCGCCGAGTTGTTTTTCTTCCGGTTTGCGGGTGCTGCGCTATTTTGATTCTTGCTGCGTGATCACGCAAGAGTTTTTCGACCGCGATTACGTCATCGCGGCCCGCCATCTTGCACAGCGAGAGTTTGACAACGCGAGTACGTCATAAGGGCCCGCGATCACGCATCGCGGGAGTAAACAATTGCGAACACGTAGATGCAGCGAGCAGCTGACTTCCGGCGGGAGATTTGAACAGCTCGCTTTCCCGAACTTGCAAAAATTGCAATTCTGCACATGAAATCCACCGCAGGCAGCATAAACCTTCTGAAAATGATGTTTTTGATCAGAATAACTCCTCAGATTGACATTTGACTGCACTTTTTTTTGCAAGGAGTCCATTTTTTGGGGGGGGGGGGTGGGAGGAAGGAAGTGCCCCAGAGTCTCCAACTTCCTCTTCCTGTCCAGCAGGCTCCTCCCAGTGCTTTGTCCATGTCCTGGTCACTTTTGATTTGGACCTGGAGCTGGAAGGATTACTTTTTGTGGCTGCTGCTGGATATTTGTATTTGAGGACTTTTTGGACTTTGGAGTTTGGATCACTTTTGGATTTGAGATTTTACAAGTAAGTTGGTGTTGTTTGTTTGGGGCATTGCAGTTGCTGCAACTACAATTTCAAAACTTTTTCACAACTTTAAAAAAAAATATATTGTGGGTAGCCACAGTATCCAGTAGGCTCAGGGTTAGTCATGGGTGCATGATACAACTGTTTCTGTGAGTTTTTTTTTTTACTTAAATCTCATTTTGTCATGGAATTTTAGCTCACTGTAATATGTGGGTTTTTTCTTTTAATTTTGGGGTGCCTGTAAAGCCTCACTAGCCAGTAGGCCCAGGGGTACTGAGTGGTGCATGGACCAAGTCTTTCTGTGGGGTGTCTTGAATTTAAACATCATTGAGGGCATGGATGGCATTGGATTGTGGTGATTTGTGTGTGTTTTTTGACTTTTTGGGTGCTGCTGGGGCATGGCCATGTGGGTGGGGGTCATTTTGAGGCCTGGTCCAGGCAGGGCCTGGCCATGTGGTGGGCATCAAGGGGCCATTTTGAAGCCAGGCAGTGTGCTTTTTGCCATAGGCCTGCACCCAGTCTGCCCTGCTTTCATCCATTATGCCCAGGGGTAGTGAGTGGTGCATGGGCCAAGTCTTTCTGTGGGATGTCTTGAATTTAAACATCATTGAGGGCATGGATGGTATTGGATTGTGGTGATTTTTGTGTGTTTTTCGACTTTTTGGGGTGTTGTTGGGGCCTGGCCATGTGGGTGGGAGCCATCTTGAGGCCTGGTCCAGGCAGGGCCTGGCCATGTGGTGGGGGTCAAGGGGCCATTTTGAAGCCAGGCAGTGTGATCTCGCCTGTACCCAGTTTGCCTTGCTTTCATCCATTATGCCCAGGGGTAGTGAGTGGTGCATGTAGCAGGTCTTTCTGTGGGGTGTCTTGAATTTAAACATCATTGAGGGCATGGATGGCATTGGATTGTGGTGATTTTTGTGTGTTTTTCGACTTTTTGGGTGCTGTTGGGGCATGGCCATGTGGGTGGGGGGCATTTTGAGGCCTGGTCCAGGCAGGGTCTGGCCATGTGGTGGGGGTCAAGGGGCCATTTTGAAGCCAGGCAGTGTGCTTTGTGCCATATGCCTGCACCCAGTCTGCCCTGCTTTCATCCATTATGCCCAGGGGTAGTGAGTGGTGCATGGACCAAGTCTTTCTGTGGGGTGTCTTGAATTTAAACATCATTGAGGGCATGGATGGCATTGGATTGTGGTGATTTTTGTGTGTTTTTCGACTTTTTGGGGTGTTGTTGGGGCCTGGCCATGTGGGTGGGGGCCGTTTTGAAGCCTGGTCCAGGCAGGGCCTGGACATGTGGGTGGCGGTCAAGGGGACATTTTGAAGCCAGGCAGTGTGCTCAGGCCTGCACCCAGCTTGCCTTGCTTTCATCCATTATATGCCCAGTGTTAGTGAGTGGTGCATGGACCAAGTCTTTCTGTGGGGTGTCTTGAAATTAAACATCATTGAGGGCATGGATGGCATTGGATTGTGGTGATTTCTGTGTGTTTTTTACTTTTTGGGGTGATGTTGGGGCCTGGCCACGTGGGTGGGGGCCATTTTGAGGCCTGGTCCAGGCAGGGCCTGGCCATGTGGGTGGGGGTCAAGGGGCCATTTTGAAGCCAGGCAATGTGCTTTGTGCCATAGGCCTGCACCCAGTCTGCCCTGTTTTCATCCATTATGCCCAGGGGTAGTGAGTGGTGCATGGACCAAGTCTTTCTGTGGGGTGTCTTAAATTTAAACATCATTGAGGGCATGGATGGCATTGGATTGTGGTTTTTGTGTGTTTTTCAACTTTTTGGGGTGTTTAACTGATGCTCCTCTGGCTTCCTTTGCTTTTAGGTGCACAAGAGAACCACCAGTGCCAGGAAGAAGTCTTGCAGCGGTGTGTGCAGCACAATGTCACGTGACGTCACGTGTGGCCACAGACAACTCTGCAACTCGCGCAACTGCAGCCTGCTGTTCTGACATCTGAAGAAGATGGGCCCAAAGAAAGGTGGCCGTAGCGCCTCTATGAAAAAAGTTGCCAGTACCACAGCCAGTAAGAAGGAGCAGAAGAAGCAAGTGGCACCACCAACCAAGGAGACTGTTGTGCCCACAGACACCTTTTTTGGAGAAAAAAAAACTACACCTGCAGCAGCAGCGGTGTCCGCCGGGGACCAAGCTGGGAGCAGCACCTCCGCTACTTTGGGGTCAGTGCCACCACGCCGAGTTAGGTCCAATCCCATGAGTGTTGCAGAGGCAGCCACTTTAATTGTTCAATCACCATCGACCAGTGATGTTGTCTCATCGCAAGAAAGTAGCATCCAATCAACGCCGGGTGTAACTCAGCTGACGAGTGTTCAACAACCACAGCAGCAACGACAACCACAGGTGCAACTAGTACAAGCGCAAGTACATGGGCAAGGAGAGGTTCAAGTATAGGCGCAAGTATAGGCGCAAGTAGAGGCGCAAGTAGAGGCGCAAGTAGAGGCGCAAGTAGAGGTGCAAGGAGAGGCGCAAGGAGAGGCGCAAGGAGAGGCGCAAGGGAAGGCGCATGGAGAGGCGCATGGAGAGGCGCAACTAGAGGCGCATGGAGCAGCGCAACTGCCCACAATGCTTGTTCCTCCAGAAGTAGGGGCACATCAGGAAATCGAGATTGAAGCGGAGGTATCATCCGAGGAAGCCACTCCTCCTGATGGTGATCCATTGTCTTCCAGATCCCCAGCAAGAAAAAGGTCAAGGAGGGCTACTGCAAGTTCTTCTTCAAGCCCCATTCCTTCTGATGATCTTGATGTTGATTGGAACCCACCAATGCAGTCTGAGAGGGAGGCACGCCATGAGCCGACAAAGGTAGCTAAGCCTAATAGGAAGGTTCCCGCAAGGCTTTCAATTATGGGTGATGATGATGACGAACAAGAACTGGTGTATTCTGCTGCTGATGAACAGTCTGACGACGACCCCGTCATCACAGTCATCACTCCAGCCCCAGCGGGCATGCAGCAAGACATTTTTACCCTATCCCAAAATGCTGCTGAGCGGGATGTGGGCGGCGTGGCACTGGTACCACCACCAACGCAGTTAACTACTACACCAATACGACCTACAGCTTCCATATTTTCTCATCAGAAGGGCCGGCAGTGACCTCCATCCAGCTCGACCTCCGTTACCTCAAGTAGTGGTGCACAACAGAGTCAAACTCGGCCACGACCATCGTCCACCTCATCTGGCATTGAAAGTAGCACCTCCACCACCACCACCAGAAATCTCAACTTCTTTAGTGTTAGCAAAAAGGTGAAAAACATGGTCGTATGTTCGATTTGTAAAATAGTAGTTAGTCGGGGTAAGCTTGGTACCAACTATGGTACCGGAGGCCAGAGAGGTCATCTGCAAAAACACCACACTATCCAGTGGGAAGCGCACCTAAGCGAGATCCGGGCAGCCAAAAGTAGAACTGATCCAAATGTGTCCATTCACATTGCATCTGATGATGACGAGGGGCTGATCGTGCAGGGGGGAAGTCAAGAACCGACCGACATTTTTTCTGGTACACCCAGTACCCCTGGCAGCAGCACTGCAGTGGTAGTGCCCACACCCTCTACCCCTGCAACATGTATGAGGCACATTAAGAGTCTGGGAGAGACACCAATGCGAAAAAGTACATCAATGAGCCTAACTGGTTTGAAGAAGTCTGCATCATCATCATCATCATCACGTAAAACGGTCCAGACCACCATTAGAAGCATGTTTTGGTCGGAGGCGCCATTTGAACACAACCACGTCTGTATAACGCAAAGCTGGCTAAAATGCTAGCGCTGGACCTTCTTCCTTTTTCTTTCGTGGAAGGGGTGGGTTTCCTAGAATTTCTAGAATTTGTGGCAACAGTCTGCCCTAAATGGAAGGTTCCTAGCCGGTCCTATTTTACCAGAGTTGCTGTTCCAGCACTATATCACTGCACCCTGGGTCTCTTTTGCAGGGGTTAAAGACAAGTTAAAAGCAGGTGTTGACACAGACACAGTTTTTCAAGCTGGACACTCTTTCGTCTACCCAGGACTTGTACGACTGTTCTCTTCAATATAGGATGTGATTTCTTCGCACGCGCTACGAGCCCCCCTGAGGCAAGCCTCGCTTCCTGAGACGTCTCCATAGAACTTTGATCCTTAAGGCCACTTCGCCGTTCCATAACATTGGTACACCTTTGGTGGACCCTGCATTTTTGTTCTAGGACATCTAACCCACAATATTTTTGGGTTAATGAATATCGTGTTTCGAACTGTATGGCCGCTTATGACTAAAAGATATGAGCAAGATTTCTGCTTTCTACATCTGTGAATATACTTCCTCTGAGGAGATAGACCGTGTTTGTCTCTAGGAATGGAGCTTATGATTCCATATAAATATTTAGTTAATTGAATTGAAGAAACAGCCTTGGTTGCAAGTCCACTTGTATTATACAAAGACTGTAGTACAGGATACAATGTGATATCCCCCATTGTGGATAAGATACTAAAGAAAAGTCTACATTGTGCGCCCTGACGAAGGATTGGTGTAAATTCGGTCCTGTTCCGAAACACGCGTTGGCGCTCTTCTCTCTTTTGTTTTGTTTGGTCGCTTTGTATATACATATTTTTGTACATTGTTTGTTTGTTAACTTTTTCTTTTTTGTTTAGTGAATATTGTCCTGTGTTATTGATGATAGTGTGGATGTGTGTGTGGATGTTGAATATATTTAGGTTGTCTGAAGGCTGTAATGTATATATACTGCAATGTAAATAGACTGTATATATGTCCATGATTCTATCGCATCTGTGATCCTTTTTGATGATGAAAAAATAATAAATTGATATATACTTTTGAAATATACCGTTCTGTGTGGGACAATGCTGATATTTGAAAAGAATTGGAGTTAATACCCAATTGTATATTGCTTTCTAGGGGAGGTTCTCTGTTTATTTGAATAGTTTTTCCCTGCCTCCTTCCGCTAGCATTTTGTATTCAGGCACCCTCTTGTGTTTTTTGACTGCATCATCATCATCATCATCATCACGTAAAACGGTCCAGACCACCATTAGAAGCATGTTTTGGTCGGAGGCGCCATTTGAACACAACCACCCAACTGCACGTCGGTATAACGCAAAGCTGGCTAAAATGCTAGCGCTGGACCTTCTTCCTTTTTCTTTCGTGGAAGGGGTGGGTTTTCTAGAATTTGTGGCAACAGTCTGCCCTAAATGGAAGGTTCCTAGCCTGTCCTATTTTGCCAGAGTTGCTGTTCCAGCACTACATCACTGCACACTGGTTCTCTTTTGCAGGCGTTAAAGACAAGTTAAAAGCAGGTGTTGACACAGACACAGTTTTTCAAGCTACTCGGAAACATGCAACAGTAGCCATGTTTGCCATGGAGAAATCTCATACTGCACCTAACCTTTTGGAGGAGTTTGACAGGAAGGTCTATGAATGGCTGCATCCAAGAAACCGCATGATTGGTTATATTTCCATGGATAATGGCAGTAATATAGTTAAGTACATGCAGCAAGGTGGCTATTTCAGAGTGCCGTGTTTGGCGTACAGTATTAACATTGTTGTGCAAGATTTCTTGAAAAAATAAATCACAGTCAGCAAGTTACTGACCACCTGCCGAAGAATCTGCACACATTTCAGCCATTCTTTTAAGGCCCGGAAGAAGCTGAGGAGCATGCAACATGAACGTAGACTGCCAGTCAAAGGACTCATCCAGGAGGTGGCAACACGTTGGAACTCAACCTTCTACATGCTTGAGCGTCTGTCTGAGCAGTGGGGGTAATCAATGAGTATGTCTTTGCACTGGGTTCTACTATGAAAGACATGAGGCTAGAGTTGGAGGAATGGAAGCTAGTTGCAAGCCTGACAGAGATGCTTCGTCCTTTGGAGGTCTTCACGCGTGAAGTCAGCAGGGAGGACTATTCTTTGGGCAAAGCTATCCCATTGTTGCGCATGCTAGAGTACCAACTGAAGGCGGTGTCTTCAACATTCCGAGATGATTCTGAAAAGCAAGACGCATATCAGTTGGCGGAGAGGTTATTAAACCGCCTAGTTGACAATGAAAGGCTTAAAAAAATACATAAAGAACAACATTACATTTGTGCCACTATTCTGGATCCACGGTACAAAAAGGCCGTGGCCAGCAAAGCATTCATTCCTTTTAATGAAGCAGATGTTTCAAAGTACAAACATTGGCTAGCTCTGTCAGCCACTCGGTTCGAAAAAGAGCGGCGGAAAATTGAAGGAGCCGGCAGAAGTACTACTGAATCAGCAGGCCATCCGGCGTCAAGTTCCACTTCTGAATCTGTGGCTGAAGGGAGTCACTTTCCCTCACAGCCGTTAACGACACCAGCAACCGTATCATCATCCTCACCTGCGCCAGGCCCCACCATAATATTGTCGGAAGCGGATTGGCTAACTCATCAAGAGTTTGCTCGTTCCAGTGATGCAAAGGCCACAGATGGTACGCAAAGTGGAGCAACCCTGGAGAACTTTGAGTCGATGGTGCAAGCCTAACTGGATGACCCAACAGAGGTCTTTGATAATCAGAACCCATTGCTGTATTGGTATGGAAAAAGGCCTCTATGGCGACTGATCACCAACCTGGCTCTAAATTATTTGTCTTGCCCACTCGCAAGCGTGTCTTCTGAATGTGTTTTCAGTGCTGCTGGTGCCATTGTAACTTCAAAAAGGACCCGCCTCTCGCCCAAAAATGTGGTGAGGTTAACACTGATCAAGATGAATCAGCACTTCATACCACCAGATTACAAAATACGTGAATGCACGCAGGAAGAAGAGGACACCGACTTAGGTAACGAAAGTTCTTCTCTGTTAGCTGACCTACTCCCGTCTCAATTCATAGAGTTTGAGGACGAGCTCTACTTCCCTGACACCGAGGCCTGAAAATGACTTCCTTTTTTTCGTCCTTATTCACTTTTATTCCTGTGTGTCTTTCTTTGTTTTGCAACTTTTACCACAACAAAACTCTAATCACCTAATCACAACAAGTCCATCAGCAGCACTGTCTTCATCTTATTTCCTTATTGATTTGAAGGTGCCGCAGTCTGCATTCCTGAGGTTCACAAGTTCACAACTCAATCATGCTCCTCTATCCTCCTCCTCCAGACTCCCCCTATCCATTTCCCTCAAGGCAGATGGCTGGATTACGCAGAATAAAGAAACTTTGTCTTCGTAGACGAGTCCCCTCAAGTGGGACTGGAATTACTGACTACATGCTTGCTCATTGCTGACAGTTACTTCTGAAATTGACAGGAGAGGTTGCCCTGTGGGCCCTCACTTTCCGAAGAAGATGCGGCCAAAAAGTGGAACAGGTAATGAATAATGAGAAGAAGATGGCATGCAGTGGACAGCAATGGCTGTCTGGCTCTGATGAAAACAATTGCTGTTTGGTGCATGAAATGAATCATATGTCTTCTGTTATTATTTCATATTTTACACACTAAATGTAACTCAAGTCTACTTTGCTTTTTTTTACCTTGTTTAATTTAAATTGTACTTCAACTGCAGGGGCCATTACGTTGCATTTTCCAATATGCAAAATGTCCTTAGACTTACTGTTTGCCAATATACCATGATGATTGATTAAATAATATATCTTTTTTCTTTACAGTCACTCACTGGGATGGATGGATCATCAGCGTCGGTTTACGGAAGAACTAGGGCTAATTCGTGAGTGGCAAACAGGTAAACCAGTCTACAACAACTACTACAGCAGAACTACATGTCGGTCTAGTCGTGGTATGGAGTGGTCGAGGTAGTGTAGTGTTGTTATGCCAGGCAGAGTCCAGACAGCAGTTCATGTAAAATTTGGGCTATGTGGCTTGCTGCATACAATTAGATATGCTTTGTCTGTCTGTGACAAGGAGCCTAGGTATGCTACATCAGGTTGCTTCACTCAGTGGTGCCTGCCTTGACCGTCTGCATGGCCCTGCCGCAAGCATGGGCCAAAAATTCGTTCCGCTCGCGAAATTTGTGGATTTTCGGCGGAAAATTCGCAATCCGCGAATCTCACAAAATTGCTGAAAATTCGCAAATTCTTGAGCGACAAAGCATATCTAGGGTTTAGGGCTGTTTTGGGGGTTCAGTGCCATTTACTAGGGTTATTGGGTTTAATTTGGTAGGGTTCCCGGAGTCTAGGGCTCAGGGCCCGATGCAGGCTCGTTCATAATGATGTTGGCAAGGTTTTAGGGAGGTTTGGCGTTTTTTGGTCCAGAATTGGCATTTTTGGGCCTTTTTTGTGTGTTTTGCGGGCGCGTGTGTTTGGGTGAAAAGTCGTACACTTTCCAGTGGATCGTGAGTGTTGGGAATGTCTAGTTTTGATTGCAAGTGGTTTGAAGAAAATCCATGGTGGAAAAGGGGGGTTTGGGCCTAGTTGCAGACAGCGTTTTGGCACGATTTTAACTTAGGCCTCTTTGGGGATAGCAGTATTACATGTTTTTTGGGGTCTGTTTGGGGGTGTTGTAGATTTTTGGGAGTCGTTTGAGGGGTCTGGGAGCACTGCTGGGAAGGTCTAATTTTGATTGCAAGTGGTTTGAAGAAAATCCATGGTGGAAAAGGGGGGTTTGGGCCTAGTTGCAGAGAGCGTTTTCGCACGATTTTAACTTAGGCCTCTTTGGGGATAGCAGTATTGCATGTTTTTGAGGGGCTGTTTGGGGGTATTCTAGATTTGTGGGAGTGGGTTGAGGGGTCTGGGAGCACTGCTGGGAAGGTCTAATTTTGATTGGAAGTGGTTTGAAGAAAATCCATGGTGGAAAGGAGTGTTTTGGGCCTACTTTCAGAGTGCGTTTTGGCACGATTTTAACTTAGGCCTCTTTGGGGATAGCAGTATTGCATGTTTTTGGGGGGCTATTTGGGGGTGTTCTAGATTTTTTGGGAGTGGGTTTAGGGGTCTGGGAGCACTGCTAGGAAGGTCTAATTTTGTGTCCAAACAGCAGTTTGGTCGTAGGTTGAGGGGAAAGGTGATTTGGCCCTGTTTCTAAGGTGCATTTTGGCCCATAGGCTAACATTGCCGGTAATGCGTTATTGCAGGTGTCACTGGAGACAACTCTTCTGGCACTTTACGCAGCTGTAGTGTAGGAAAAGCACTATACATTTACCCAACGAGGTAGCACTTACTGGAATAGCCAGTAGAAAGTACTCCAGTAATAGTTATGCAAATCGCAAAAAAATCCGCGAGTTTGCAGAAAAATCCGTGAATTTGCGGGTTTTTTGCGATTTCGCAGGCCGCAGATCCGCACAATTCGCCCATACTTACTATTTACTATCCTTGAAAAGGAGACTCAGAGTACGCACTTTCGAAATGATGCTTGTATGTAATACTGTCGCCTCTGAAGCTGAAAGTGTTATTTTTTCACTACACAGCGTACCTTATATTTTTTTCTCCGTGCTGTTTTAATATCACTTCCTGTTTTTCCATCAACAATTACAGGCCGGCTTTTACCCTGTGCGATTGGAAAAACGTTTAACTCAGGCTTACCATTAGCGAGCCGCAATTCCGCATCCACCAGGCAGGCAGTGGACAGTGTCTCTGGTCACCAAGATTGATCGACGGAGTGCCAGATGGAATGGAGGAGTACTGCGAATAAGAGGAATGGCTGGATGCACGCAACTTCCCAAATTCAACAGGACAACTACAACATACAGTTACAGTATCCTCTTCACTTCTCCTTATCTTTTAAATAATGTTATTGTTGTGAACTTCTATGAGTGTGACTCATGTGCATTTGTTTGCTCTCTGCTTCAAATTCATCCCTCCAGTCATTGTATACGTTTTTGTTTGCTATTTTTAAAACTAATTTCATGTACTAAGTGTTGTTTATTCTCTCTGAGAGCAGATAGGAAAGTGAAATTGTGTAATTACTGCAGCCCTATACTGTCACATTGTTTCTTCATAGTTAGTAAGTTGTAGAAAGTACTACTTAATTTAAGTAACCTAACCATCCATTTAGTTATCAACTTCATGCATGCAGTAGTTCATGCACTTCCTTTATGTCCCTTAAAAGATTTATGGATATCTTCGTATCCAAAGATTTGTTTATCTTCATTTGTTGTTTGTCCATGCTGTGTTTTTTTTCCTCTCTCCACAAAACTTTCCCACAAAACCCCATTCCCATCCAATTTTCAAACCCTAACCCTCTTCCCCCGGGCTGTGTGGTTTTCATTGAGGTGTGACTAAATGACAACAATAATTCCACACACTTGCTGGGGAGGATAAGGTCAAAGCAACAGAAAATCGATTTCAAGGCTGGTGAAGGAATCCGAGGATATATTCTTACTCAGCTTGACACAGACCCATGACTATTTGCAAATCAAATCTGATTTTCATGGGCGCCATCAACTGGATTGATCATCAAGAACATCCTCCTCCTACACGTGGCGAATGATTACGCTGCTGTGTCCTTCACCTTCAGTACTATTTCTTGTAGTAGCCAAAGCCAAACTCCACGCAACTAGTAGTTATACTTTGAATACTTTAGCATTTGTTAGGCTAAATTATGGCACTGTTCTTGTGTACTGTGTTATCTATCGTACTGTTCTAATGCTCCGCTCAGGCCACTCAAGGTTTCATTTTCTTTTTTTCATATGCTGCTACTGCCACTGTGTACCACCACTACTACCACCACAACGATGCCATTTCATCCGCCCAGGATTGCCAATCTTAATCGTCATTTGCCATGCCCTGTGCCTAGCCCTATTCTCAAACAAGAATCACAGGTAAGATAAGTATTTGGGGGAGGAAGAATAATGGAGTAGGAGGAGAGAGGAGATACTGACGGTAGTACTAGTAAAGTAGTTGGACAATTGAATTCACTTAACTCTGTGAGTGGCACTTACTTTTGTAAACATTTGGGTGATTACTTAGACAATTTGAATCAAGCAGCCAGTTAAGTTTCAGGAAAACAAACGTACAGTTAACCCCCCCGCCTCCCCCGCTAAACAGTAAAAACGCGTATGCTATGTTTAAGGTGAAAGTAAATAATTATTTTTATCCCTAACAAAAATAAACTATCCCACAAGACCCGGCCCACCCCCCCTCCCTAACTCCAAAGAATGTCCGTGAAATAAAAAGTCCCCAAAGTCCAAAACACCCAACTCCCAATTCCCACCACCCCAAAAGTCTTTAAAAAAAGGGGAAGGGACAGTCTCTCCTCCTCTACTGCCGCCGGCGGTGTCGTTTGACCAGGTGGTCCGTTGCTCCCTGCGGAGGTTCTTGAGCAGGGTTTTAACTCTCTCCATCTCCTGCTTAAGGTTGGACACCCTGAGGGTTAGGCGGTGGATGCGTGCCTTGTACCTGCTGTGGAGGGCAGCTGATTTTTTTGGCTGCTTTGCGGTGGCGGGTGGCTGCGGTACCACGGCTCCGTACCGCTGGAGGCTTGCGCTAACTGGCTGACCCAGGGTGTGTGGAGGAGGATGCAGCTGTCGTGGTGGATATTGTGGACTGAGTCTGCGTGTCCTCCTCCTCCTGGGCCACCAGCTGCTGATATTCGGCGACAATCGCCTCCAGCTTCCTTTGCCGGGCCCGTCTAGCCAGCTCTTTCCATGTTGGTTTGGAAGGAGCATCTATATAAAGAAAGAAAAACATACTGTAACCAATGCTCTTTAACCCCTTCAGCGCGGGTGACAAAGCCAACTCGTCATGGGCGTTACCTGCGCTGCGCGCATGACGAGCTGGCTTTGTCACAATCAAGCCATTTTTCAAATTTCAGCGCACGGCGGGAATTCGCGGTAGCGCGGAAGCGGTTAAGATTAACACAAAATAATTCAGCAGAAAGCTGTGTCACAGTTCCACTAGCAATTTGGAAGCACAGTGAATAACATTTGTGGCCTGTATCTATCTAACCTACCACTTCGTCGGCCTCTGCTCTAACATTAGTGGGAGTTTCAGGAATCAATTCTACTAGCACTATATGGACTCACTACATTAGACTCAGACAGTACACCAGTCTTCTGCTTCTTCTCTCTTGTTTAGCAAAATTGGTACGTAAACTTCTGGAAGCCGGCATAATGCCAGCGCAGTCAACTTGCACCTGAGAAAAACAGACGCAAGCCATGATGACACAGACTTGCGTTACTGTAACACTCTAGTACATGCAGGTGATCAAGCTCTTACTTTTCTATTACGGGTGGCACTGGCCATACTCTGTTATAAGGGCTACTGGTTAATTAATTTAACTTTCACCCTGCAGTGTCAATGACTACTACAAAAGGAAAATGAAGAAGATAAATAATATGATTATCTATCCCTTCACAGGATATTTGCTTACATATGGGATGCTTTGTTTTTTATTGAGTGAACACTGATAGGCCACACATGAATGACAGAGTTGTAATAAAATTATTAACAGAGGTAGTGAGTGGCCCCCGTAATGGCAGGATATATGCTGTGCTTGCAAACTACTGTTACTAGTCATGGTAGTATTCTGAAAAATTACAACTTCTTTTCCTCGCCTTTGCTACACTGGAACGGACGTGCGGGTGCGGTTTTAAATGCTCTTCAAAGTAACACTTACCTCATCCAGTGACCGTCTACTCTGTCTACATACACCTATGCTATCTATGAGTAAGATAGTACCATGATCCAGGCATCTATCCATTCAAAGTAAATGTCAATCATTCTTCTTAATGTCTCAACTGGACAAACCTTAGTTTTTCTCACGGAAAACGACCTTTTTATTTTATTTTGGAAACTGCCAGCCATGCATCCGTGCTTGACTTGCATTTGAATTTGAACCAGAGGATATATTGCGCACACATACAGTTTCTGTTCCACCCACCCAGGCACTCCTCTTCCCTTTCTCCTTCCACTCATCCTTGCTTCAGCCTTCAACCGGCCATGCATCATATTCCCAGCCACCTCGGGCAGCATTCAAAAACACATATCATTCTTTGCCAGTCATTACTTTTAACTCGCTCGTCCTTCCTTACACCCTTCTTTCCCTTTTCGTTCATCCCATCCATCAAGTTCATCTCTGATCTGACTTGGCTTCTCGATAAAACTTTCACAGCTGAGTTGAAGTCAAATTAAGAGGAGGCCATTGCTTACTCGTCAACTCCCGCCGCAAATGCTATTGCTCATGCGAAGTCAAGGGTGAATGTCTTCTACCTGGTTGACAAAAACGTACTCCTAAATTTGTAAGTCTTCTTAACAGTAAAGTGTACTTGTACTGTACAACATATGCACCCGTGCAGAGAGCACACTCTGCAGTCTGCAATCTCAATAAGTACGGAATATAATAGCTTACCACTGCCCGCCACTACCGTGGCATCCCCCACAGCAATTCCCGATGGCTGTTCCACCACCTCTGCCCCAGGAGGGCCCACCTCCGCGCTGGCCCCGGCAATGGTGGATGGCTGTGCCAATGTTCCGCCTAGAAAATACATTTCATATTCTTAGATGCCATATACACCACTCCCTATTTTGTCTAGGAATGAAATTTTTTTACTAGTACTACATAAACAAATTTAATAATTTGTGACTCTCTAGCCTCTAAACTACAAATTTCCCTTTCTTCAGGGAAGGTTTTTTTTTTATTTATGCTTAGCCGTAACATGTCTTGCTACACTTTTTGGCACAACTGATGAATGCTTGCTTTTTAACACGCTCCATTTTTCTCAAAACAGACAGAAGCTTCCCTTCTAAGAACAAGAGCAAGATCAGATCATCATCACTTGGAGTCAGCAACGATTCATCCACACAAAGAAGACTTGAAGTTCCATTCAGGTGAGGGCGCTCCAAAAATTAATGTGTGAAATCAGCCACTTTTCAGTTTTGAATCCTTCACCGTTTATCTTATATGATGAAGTTGATTTTAATAAATGTTTGTACTTTTAATAAAGCTTTAAAACTTACATAGACTCCGTGGTTTTTGGTCATGAGTGAGTGAGCAAAAGGGTTTGCAATTTGCAAGCATGAATCCGTGGCTCAGAGAGGTCGGGACTCTGACTCCGTAGTCTTATGTCCTGGGTTGTATAATCATTGGGGATCAATCATCGCTGCATTCGGGAGCTAAATAATGACTTGGACACACTAGCTAGTCAGTAAGGAGATTGGGGGTTCAACTTCTGTTATGACTGAGGTATGTGGAAAGTCTAACTGCACCTATTATAATTTATAACCAATGCCCTATTTCTTGTCCATAGTTCTGTTTGTGCAGAATAGTCCCTGCAACAGTAGTAGTATGGATTGTCCTCCTATCCAATCAAAAAGTAAATTAGTATCTTATTCTTGGTGGCCATTGACATTTTATTGTTGGGAATTGTCAAAGCATAAACATTTAGAAGACTTCAATAGACATTAAGGACAACCCAGAGGACTGCACTCAGTGCATAGAGCTATTGCTGAATAGAATAGGAGTTTTGTTTAACCCCTTCGGGGCTGATGACGAGCTGGGCTCGTCATGGCGCACACCGGTCGTGCGCGGATGACAAGGCCAGCTCGTCATCAGCCCCACCCTCGGGGGAAGCGCTGGCGCTCCCCCCGAGGGTCTCTGATTGCGCTCGTTTTGCTGGGGGCGGCAGCGGAAGAGTTTCCGCTGCCGCCCCCGCCACTCCCCATGGGAATCCCTGATGACATTAGCGCGCACAGCGCGTGCTGACATCATCAGGGATTCCCAGCGCTCGGGAAGCCATTTGCTTCCTGCGCGCTTGGAGAGAAGGTGGGTTTCTCGTGTCTGGGGGGGGATTGGGGCCGCAAAGAGGCATCAGGGGAGAGGAAAGAGATTTTCCTCTCCCCTGATGTCTCTTTGCAGGGCATTTCTGCCTCACGATCGAGCACAGCCTCGCAATCGTGCGGCGGAAATGCCCCCACTAGCACCAGGGATTTAAATTTAGTTTACAGGAAGGGACCCCTTGGGCAAGGGTCACTTCCAGGCGGCCTGTAATTATCTTTTCGTTTTTCTGCCCCCCCTGGGGGCAAATCGGCCCGTTTTTTCGGCCGTTTTGCCCCCAGGGGGGGTAGAAATTCACCACTAGCACCAGGGTTGTTTTTTGGTCGCAATATTGTGGCCATGTTCAATGTTTACGTTTTTCTGTCCCCCCTGGGGGCAAATCGGCCCGTTTTTTTGCCGTTTTGCACCCAGGGGGGGGGGGCAGAAAATGCCCACTAGCACCAGGGATTTTGTTTTTAGCTTTTAGGAAGCGACCCCTTGGGCAAGGGTCGCTTCCAGGTGGCCTTACATGAATTTTTTGTTTTTCTGCCCCCCCGGGGGCAAATTGGCCTGTTTTTTGGCCGTTTTGCCCCCAGGGGGGGCAGAAATTTCCCACAAGCACCAGGGATTTTTGTTGGGGCAATGTGTTTGTTTTGGGAAATGACCCCTTGGGTAAGGGTCACTTCCAGGTGGCCATAATTGTGTTTTTATTTTTCTGTCCACCCTGGGGGCAAATCGGACCATTTTTTTGCCGTTTTGCCCCCAGGGGGGGCAGAAAATGCCCACTAGCATCAGGGAATTTAAATTTAGTTTTTAGGAAGCAACCCCTTGGGCAAGGGTCGCTTCCTGGTGGCAAGTAATTATGTTTTTTAATTTCTACCCCCCCTTGGGGCAAATCGGCCTGTTTTTTTGACGTTTTGCCTCCTGTTTTTTGGCCCACTAGGCCCTAGGATTTGAGTTTTGTTCCAATGGTGGTTAACATTTTGGTTGTTTTTTACTGTCCGCCTCCCTTGGTGCCAGTTGGTCTTTTTTTGTCCTTACTGCCTTGGCTGGCGGTGTGTGTGGAGTGGTGCTTGGCTGGCGGTGTGTGTGGAGTGGCGCTTGGCTGGTGGTGTGCGTGGAGTGGTACTTAGCTGTCTGTGCACGGAGTGGTGCTTGGCTGGCGGTGTGTGTGGAGTGGCGCTTGGCTTGCGGTGTGCGTGGAGTGGTGCTTGGCTGGCGGTGTGTGTGGAGTTGCGCTTGGCTGGATGGTGTGCGTGCAGTGGTACTTGGCTGTCTGTACATGGAGTGCTGCTTGGCTGGCGGTGTGTGTGGAGTGGCGCTTGGCTGGATGGTGTGCGTGGAGTGGTACTTGGTTGTCTGTGCACGGAGTGGTGTTTGGCTGGTGGTGTGTGTGGAGTGGTGTTTGGCTGGCGGTGTGTGTGGAGTGGTAATTGGCTGGATGGTGTGCGTGGAGCGGTGCTTGGCTGGCGGTGAGTGGGGCTTGGCTTGCGGTGTGTGTGGAGTGGTGCTTGGCTGGCGGTGTGTGTGGAGTGGTGCTTGGCTGGCGGTGTGTGTGGAGTGGCGCTTGGCTGGTGGTGTGCGTGGAGTGGTACTTTGCTGTCTGTGCACGGAGTGGTGCTTGGCCTGGGGTGTGTGTGGATGGGCGCTTGGCTTGCGGTGTGCATGGAGTGGTGCTTGGATGGTGGTGTGTGTGGAGTTGCGCTTGGCTGGATGGTGTGCGTGCAGTGGTACTTGGCAGTCTGTACACGGAGTGCTGCTTGGCTGGCGGTGTGTGTGGAGTGGCGCTTGGCTGGATGGTGTGCGTGGAGTGGTACTTGGTTGTCTGTGCACGGAGTGGTGTTTGGCTGGTGGTGTGTGTGGAGTGGTGTTTGGCTGGCGGTGTGTGTGGAGTGGTAATTGGCTGGATGGTGTGCGTGGAGCGGTGCTTGGCTGGCGGTGAGTGGTGCTTGGCTTGCGGTGTGCATGGAGTGGTGCTTGGCTGGCGGTGTGTGTGGAGTGGTACTTGGCTGTCGGTGTGCGCTGATTGGTGTTTGGCTGGCGGTGTGCATGGTCTGGTGCTTGGATGGTGGTGTGGGTGGACTGGCGCTCGACTGGCGGTGTGTGAGTAGTTACTTTCTGTTGGTCACTACACACACTGCTAGTTGAGTGACACTCTACGCAGTCCATCATTTTCTGTAGTTGCTGTGTCAGATATGTGGGCGTGTGAAAGTGATGGGCCCTTGAATGGCGCTGGCGGCTGGCGGTGTGAATGTTTTGTATGTGTCACACGTACGAAAGGTATATGAATGTCCTTTCTGCCCCTGTGTGATGGGAGTACTGGTAAGAGCAAAAGACCGACTGGCACCAAAGGGGTCAGGCAGTAAAAAAAAATTAAAAAATTAACCAGTGTCTTGATGTTAAACCTCATCTAATCCCAATTGGTCTAAGCCCTATTTGATGGCCCATCTGGGCGAATGTAAATTTGGGGGGCAAATTTGTGTGTTGTTTTTTTAATTGTTATATTGTTTGTGAAATGTGGTAGTAATTTTTTCTTCTTCTCTATTTTTGTCTTGTTCCAGGCTTATGCTGTTTGGATTGTTGTAGGTTGCGTGTCTGTTTGCAGCTTGTGTAGTTGCTTGTGCTTGGTAAGTCAATGTATTTTGTACTACTTTCCCTTGATGTTTGTCTTTTTGAAAAAGGTTGTACTTATAGCAGTTTGTGTGGCTCTGTGTTTTTTCTTTTTTTTTCTTTTTCAGCATTAGTGTTTGATGTGCACTTTGTTTGTCATTTCTTTTTTTCTTTCTAGTGGGATATCATTTCTTTTTGCTGTGTCTCAGCAGAGTAGGTGCTGGTGAGTGTAGCTATATATGTTAAGAGTGAAATTGTTTTGGATTGTATTGTTTTTTTTTGTGAAAGCCTTACCTTGTTTACTTCTTACTTTGCACAGTGTAGGTTGTTGTTCACTTGTGCGTGCAGTCTTCTTGCTTTGTAAGGATAATGGCTAGTCACAGGATTACTGCTCAGCAGGTTCTTGGTTTGCTTTTTGAGTCTTCCTCTGACCATGGTTCAGAGACTGAGTCCGATTCGGACTCAGAGGTAGGGGCAGAAGATTCAGGCAGTGAGTTTTCTCTTCGCATGGAATCATCCTCATCGGATGATGAATCTTCTTCTAGTGCTGATGAAGGGCCTATGGTAGAGGAGGACATTGATGTGCCGGTAGTGGGCAGAGAGGCATCTGTGCTACTGCCTAGGGCCTCAAGGTTTCCTTTCTTTGTACGTCTGCAAGAGGCATGTGGGCTGGAGCCTGCGCCCAAAAGGCTTCACATTGCTGTGGTGCGCCAAGAGGCATCTGGTGCTTTTCGTCTTCCTGCTGGTGTAGTGCAGCAAGAGGCATCTGGGGCTGTTAGGCTTCCCATTGGTGTAGAGCGGCAAGAGGCATCTGGGCCTGCTTGGTTTCCCGGTGGTGTAGTGCAGCAAGAAGCATCTCAGGCTGCTAGGCTTCCCGTTGGTGTAGTGCAGGAAGAGCCCTCTGGGGATGCTATGTCTTCTGTTGGTGTTGTGCAGCCAGAAGTATCTGTGGCTGTTAGGCTTCCCGTTGGTGAACAGCAGCAAGAGGCTTCTGGGCTGCAGGCTGGGGTGGCTGCTCCCCCCCATTGATAGGGATGGCCTCTGGGTTCCCCCTGGCATGGTGCAGCCGGCATTGCCAGAGTTCACAGGTGTTCCTGGGTGTAGAGTGAATACTGAGAATTTTCTGCCAATACATTTTTTCAGTTGTTTTTTGACAATGTGTTTTTGCAAGAGATTGTTGATCAAAGTAATTTGTATGCAGAACAATTTTTGAGGGCCAACAGTGCCAGCCTTAAGCCCCATGCTAGAGCAATCCGGTGGACTCCCACAAATGTTGAAGAGATGAAGAAGTTTTTGAGATTAACTTTTTTGATGGGCTTGCTAAGGAAGCCATCAATGTCTTCATATTGGTCCACTAGTCCCTTGATGGCAACAGCTATATTTCCAGCAGTCATAAGTCGTGATCGGTATATGCTTCTTCTTCGGATAATGCATTTTGTTGATAATGGTTTAGCATTGCCACGCGATCACCCTGATTGTGACCGTTTGTTTAAAATTCGGAGTGGTGTTTGGCTGGCGGTGTGTGTGGAGTGGTACTTGGCTGGATGGTGTGCGTGGAGCGGTGCTTGGCTGTCTGTGCACGGAGTGGTGCTTGGCTGGCGGTGTGTGTGGAGTGGCGCTTGGCTGGTGGTGTGTGTGGAGTGGTACTTGGCTGTCTGTGCACAGAGTTGTGCTTGGCTGTCGGTGTGTGCTGAGTGGTGTTTGGCTGGCGGTGTGCATGGTCTGGTGCTTGGATGGTGGTGTGGGTGGACTGGCGCTCGGCTGGCGGTGTGTGAGCAGTTACTTGATGGCAACAGCTATATTTCCAGCAGTCATAAGTCGTGATCGGTATATGCTTCTTCTTCGGATAATGCATTTTGTTGATAATGGTTTAGCATTGCCACGCGATCACCCTGATTGTGACCGTTTGTTTAAAATTCGGAGTGGTGTTTGGCTGGCGGTGTGTGTGGAGTGGTACTTGGCTGGATGGTGTGCGTGGAGCGGTGCTTGGCTGTCTGTGCACGGAGTGGTACTTGGCTGTCTGTGCACGGAGTTGTGCTTGGCTGGTGGTGTGTGTGGAGTGGTACTTGGCTGTCTGTGCACAGAGTTGTGCTTGGCTGTCGGTGTGTGCTGAGTGGTGTTTGGCTGGCGGTGTGCATGGTCTGGTGCTTGGATGGTGGTGTGGGTGGACTGGCGCTCGGCTGGCGGTGTGTGAGCAGTTACTTTCTGTTGGTCACTACACACACTGCTAGTTGAGTGACACTCCACGCAGTCCATCATTTTGTGTAGTTGCAGTGTCAGAAATGTGGGCGTGTGAAAGTGATGGGCCCTTGAATGGCGCTGTTTGCTGGTGTGAGTGTTGAAATGTGATGGGTCCGCGGCTGGCGGTGTGAATGTTTTGAATGTGTCACACGTACGAAAGGTATATGAATGGCCTGTAAAGAGGTTGGTGCCTTGACGTGGCTTTACAGCTCACGAGCTGTGAGTCAGTGGTTCAGTTAATCATACTTTCAATTATACGCAGTGTATTTCATTTTTTGTGAAATTACTTGCAAATACAATTGTATGTACTGAATCATCACTCACCCTCGTGCCAAATCCAACCAGTATGTGTGTGTGCTTGCGGATTAGATGGCTGTGCAGTAATATTTGTTTTTTTTCTCTTTCTGCAGTAGGGTGTACCTTGTCCCTTATTGTGATTGTTGTAATGTGTTGCTTTTCTTTCCAGATGGTGTCAGTGGTCTGGTTTGTATCAGGTATGAAAGGTGCGTGAATGGCCTGTAAAACGGTTGGTGCCTTGTCATGGCTTTACAGCTCACGAGTTGCGAGTCACTGGTTTGGTTTTTATGCATTTATTTATTAACAGAGCATTTCATTTTTTTGAAATATGTTAATAACATTTTATGTACTGAACCATCACTCGCCCTCGTGCCAAATCCAACCTGTATGTGTGTGTCTTTGAGGAATAGATAGCCGTGCTTGATTCTTTGTCTTTTGAGTAACTCAGTTATGGTGTATATTATAGCTATAAATAACTTTCTAAATTTAGATATTATTGTTAATTCATGGTAGTATATGGTCATGTCTTTCTGGTGAATTCTATTGTTGTTTTTTGTCCACAATCTCTTACAAACTTGAAATTGTCTGTCACAATTTTCATGCGATATTGTCCCCTGAATCGCACGTTCTCCAACTGAAAACTTAATTCATTCAAAACAATTTGGTTTTGCAAGGGGGTTCCCATGAGTTTTAGGCCCGGGGCTTGGCGGGCATCTTTGGAAACTATCAAACCCAAACAGTTCTGAAAACTAGACACCCGGGGGAGTCCAGGGAGGTATGGCATGTGTGGGTCCCCCAATGTTTTCCTACCCAGAAATCCCTGCAAACCTTAAATTTAGGTTAAAAAACCCACTTTTCCATACATTTTTGGGTGGGATCTCCCTGCCGGCACAAATGTCCTACCAACCAGCGTTCCCCTTGTTCTCCCGAGTAAAATGATACCTCACTTGTGTGGGTGGGCCAAAGGCCTGTGGCTAAGGTAGGGGGGCTTAATTTGTCAAACTTAAATACAACTTTTTTTTAAATTCATTTTTAGCCTGTTCTGCTTTGGGGGACCCACACAAATGAGGTATCCTTTTACTTGGGAGAACAAGGGGAACGCTGGGTGGTAGGAGATTTTTGCCGGCACAGAGATCCCACGCTAAAAACTTTGGAAAAGTGATATTTTTACCTAATTTTAAGGTTTGCAAGGAATTCTGGGTAGGAAAACATTGGGGGACCCACGCATGCCATACCTCCCTGGACTCCCCGGGTGTCTAGTTTTCAGAACTGTTCGGGTTTGGTACTTTCCAAAGAATACCACCGAGCCCCGGGCCAAAAACTCAGTTCCCCCCCCAAAAATCAAGGTTATTTTGCTTTAGGGTGTTTTAAATTCACCACCGTACGATTTGGACCTTTTCCTGTTGCAGCCACTATGCCTACCCACGCAAGTGAGGTACCATTTTTATCGGGAGACCTTGGGGAACGCTGGGTGGGAGGAAATTTGTGTGAGCCCAGTAATGCCACGCTTTCCCACACAAAAATGTGTGAATAATCTGATTTTTTTCAGCTAGAATTGAGGTTTGCAAGGGATTCTGGGTCAAGGAACGTTGGAGGATCCACGCAAGCCATACCTCCTTAGAAGCCCCCGGGTGTCTACTTTTTAGAAATGTGTGGGTTTGGTAGGTTTCCCTAGATGGCCGTCTAGCACGGGGCCAAAAACCCAGGTAACCCCTCTTGCAAAAGCTGGTGGACTTGACATTGTCACCATTGTCAAATCCACCAGCTTTTGCAAGAGGGGTTACCTGGGTTCAGTTTTTTCACACTTTTTTGCGTGGGAAAGCGTGGCATCACTGGGCTCACACAAATTACCTCCCACCCAGCGTTCCCCCAGGTCTCCCGATAAAAATGGTACCTCACTTGCGTGGGTAGGCATAGTGGCTGCAACAGGAAAAGGCCCAATTCGTACTATGGACACCAAAAAATTACCTTTAGCAAAAATGTTTTCCTACCCAGAAATCCCTGCAAACCTTAAATTTAGGTTAAAAAACCCACTTTTCCATACAGTTTTGGGTGGGATCTCCCTGCCGGCACAAATGTCCTACCAACCAGCGTTCCCCTTGTTCTCCCGAGTAAAATGATACCTCACTTGTGTGGGTGGGCCAAAGGCCTGTGGCTAAGGTAGGGGGGCTTAATTTGTCAAACTTAAATACTACTTTTTTAAAAATTCATTTTTAGCCTGTTCTGCTTTGGGGCACCCACACAAGTGAGGTATCCTTTTACTCGGGAGAACAAGGGGAACGCTGGGTGGTAGGACATTTTTGCCGGCACGGAGATCCCACGCAAAAGAGTTTGGAAAAGTGATATTTTTACCTAATTTTAAGGTTTGCAAGGAATTCTGGGTAGGAAAACATTGGGGGACCCACGCATGCCATACCTCCCTGGACTCCCCCCGGGTGTCTAGTTTTCAGATTTGTTTGGGTTTGGTAGTTTCGAAAGATGGCCACCGAGCCCCGGGCCAAAAACTCAGGTGCCCCCCCCAAAAAATCAAGGTAGTTTTGCAATAGGGTATTGTAAATTCACCACCGCACAATTTGAACCGTTTCCTGTTGCAGTCACTATGCCTATCTACGCAAGTGAGGTACCATTTTTTTCAGGAGACCTTGGGGAACGCTGGGTTGGTGGAAATTTGTTGATCCACGCAGATTCCAGAACTTTCCACCACAGAAATGTGAGGAAAATGTGTTTGTTGTGTCAAATTCTTAGCTTTGCAAGGAATTCTGGGTAACAAAATCTGGTGGTAGGCAGTCGAGTCACCCCATCCTGAATTTCCCTGGGTGTCTAGTTTTCAAAAATGTATAGGTTTGCTAGGTTTCCCTAGGTGCTGGCAGAGCTAAGGCTCAAAAACAAAAGGTAGTCTCTTTGTCCAAAAAGCGCAAGATTTCACTGGGAAATTGAGGTGCGACCATGTTGCGCTTTGCGATGTTTCATGTCGCAGCCACTATGCCTACCCACGCAAGTGAGGTACCATTTGTTTCAGGAGACCTGGGGGAACGCTGGGTGGGTAGAAAGTTGTTGATCCACGCAGATTCCAGAACTTTCCTCCACAGAAATGTGATGAAAATGTGGGTTTTTTTGTCAAATTCTTTGCTTTGCAAGGGATTCTGGGTAACAAAACCTGGTGGTAGGCAGTCGAGCCACCCCATCCTGAATTCCCCTGGGTGTCTAGTTTTCAAAAAGGTATAGGTTTGCTAGGTTTCCCTAGGTGCTGGCAGAGCTAGGGCTCAAAAACAAAAAGTAGTCTTTTTGTCCAAAAAGGGCAAGATTTCACTGGGAAATTGAGGTGCGACCATGTTGCGCTTTGCGCTGTTTCATGTCGCAGCCACTATGCCTACCCACGCAAGTGAGGTACCATTTTTTTCGGGAGACCTGGGGGAACGCTGGGTGGGTAGAAATTTGTTGATCCACGCCGATTCCAGAACTTTCCTCCACAGAAATGTGAGGAAAATGTGTTTTTTTTGGTCAAATTCTTAGCTTTGCAAGGGATTCTGGGTAACAAAACCTGGGGCTAGGCAGACGAGTCACCCCATCCTGAATTCCCCTGGTTGTCTAGTTTTCAAAAATGTATAGGTTTGCTATGTTTCCCTAGGTGCTGGCAGAGCTAGGGCTCAAAAACAAAAGGTAGTCTTTTTTCCAAAAAGGGCAAGATTTCACTGGGAAATTGAGGTGCGATCATGTTGCGTTTTGCGCTGTTTCATGTCGCAGCCACTATGCCTTTATATCTTTGGTCGGCGCGCTCCTGACGGCTGGGGCAATTTTTTTAACTGTGTTACTGGTGCTTTTACTCGCGCTGTTGGTCATCGCGCTACAGAGCGTCTAGGGCTCATTTTATTTTGCGCTGCTTCCCAGGTGTCGGATCATTAGGCCGGGGAATCAGATCAGGCTTACCTGCATTTTAATTTGGCATTCACCCGCATTTGGCGGGACACAGATAGTGTAGCGGGTCCGACCGCCATCTTGGGTGGGGGTCAAGGCTGGGAGCACTTCGGGCGCCATCTTGGTGAGGGCAAGGGACGCAGGAGGCGGACTTCCGCACCTGGTAAGCTTATTTAAGCTACCAGGTTGCAGCCAGGTTAGATCTTTGGTCGGCGCGCTCCTGACGGCTGGGGCAATTTTTTAACTGTGTTACTGGTGCTTTTACTCGCGCTGTTGGTCATCGCGCTACAGAGCGTCTAGGGCTCATTTTATTTTGCGCTGCTTCCCAGGTGTCGGATCATTAGGCCGGGGAATCAGATCAGGCTTACCTGCATTTTAATTTGGCATTCACCCGCATTTGGCGGGACACAGATAGTGTAGCGGGTCCGACCGCCATCTTGGGTGGGGGTCAAGGCTGGGAGCACTTCAGGCGCCATCTTGGTGAGGGCAAGGGACGCAGGAGGCGGACTTCCGCTCGGCCGAATACCAGATAAGGATGGAGATTCAAACGCGCAGCGGTTACGCGCAGCGGGCGCGTTGTAGGCGCGCCAGAGGTAAGCCCGTTTGCGCCCGTTCGCGTAACGGGCACGCATAGGGCCGCTCCCTCTGGCTCATCGCACTCTCCTCGCCTAGTCTATTCTCGGGCTGCCTTACTGGAACTAAGACCGTCCCTGGCGCCCTTGACTCGGAGGGTTATTGCCACAGGCCCCTCTCATTCTCTGTCTTGCGGACTTCTCAATGTTCGGTCGCTCTGCAAGCACCACACAGAGATTGCCTTCCTGATTGAATCTTCAGGATTGGACCTGTTGTTTTTAACAGAAACCTGGACCCGGGAGGACTGCCTAGTTGAACTGGGACTGGCCTGCCCCCCAGGCTTTAAAATCATTCACACCCCTCGAATGAAGAACAGAGGTGGTGGAATTGGTATCATCTATAGAGAGTCGTTGGGTCTTTTCCAGCTTAAAATCAGTGAGGTTTCGGGCTTCAAACTGATGGGATTCTCCATTAAAGACCTGGAGAGAACACTCCTTGTAGGTGTGTTATGTTATCGCCCACCGGGCTCTGCTCCCTCCCTATCAGACTTTCTTGATTTGATATACGACCTATCGAATACTCACTCTAAGTTGTTGGTCCTGGGGGACTTCAACTTATGGCAGAGCGGCCCACTGGACGGAGCGTTCACGACACTCTGCCAAGCGCTTGGTGATATTCAGCTGCAGCAACTGGTCGGCGCCGCTACTCACCGGGGAGGTCATGCCCTGGACCTGATTTTCGCGGACGCTCAATCAGCAGTGGTTAATGATATCCTACGCCAATGCTGGACCGACCACGCACCGGTGGCTTTCTCCCTTTGTATAGGGGTTCATCCTTCTGAAGCTGCCGGGGTAGGATTATCGAAATTGGGTAGACCTTGGTCCCGACTTTTTAAGTCATCTCCACTGCCTTCCTTACTACCAGACAATTTTTGTCTGAGCAACTCGGTGGAGGAAAGCTACCTCTCCCTATGTCGGTCTATTACTGACTCATTAGATGAGCTGGTGCCCCTTCGTAGGTCTCGAGGGAGAGTGAATCGTGCCTTTCCCTGGTACACGGAAGAGCTACGACAGCGAAAGCTGAGCTGTAAACGTGCTGAGAGAGTCTGGAGGAAGCAGTACTCAGCATCGGATAAGGCAGCGTTTAGGCTCGCACTGCAGGGCTACAAGGCCCAGATTAAGTTGGCAAAGGCGGCCTTTCTGGAATCCACCTTGAACAAGGCGCCTAATAAATCTCAAGCCCTGCTCAAAATTGTCAGGGACTTGTCTCACCCAGTGTGTGCAGCCAACACGGTTGTGGCGTCGCAAGCCCTGTGCGATTCCCTGGCGGCTGCTTTTGAGGAGAAGACTGTAAAGATCTTAGAGGGCTTAAAAAACCCTCTGCCCGCTGCTCTCGGTTTGGGAGCTCCGGTTAGCCCGCTCAGTCGACCCCGGCCAGCAGGGCTTTGCCTGGCTCGGGAGCTCCGAACGGGTCACCCAGTCGACCCCAGCTGACTGTCGTAGCTCTCACACAGGGTATTCCTGGCTTGGGAGCTCCGGCTGGTCCGTCCAGTCGACCCCAGACGGGCACGTCTGGCCCCAGTCTGGGAGCTCCGGATGGACCACCCAGTCGACCCCAGCCGAGTGACCCAGCTCTTTATTTGGGAGCTCCGGAGACCTCCCCTAGTCGACCCCAATTAAGACTGTTTCCATGTCCCTGCTTTGAGGATTTCTGTAGCTTGGCACATACGGTAGCCTCGGGCTCCCCGCTCGACCCACTACCTCCCAAATTCTGGAAGGTCTTTCACGCAGAACTCTTTCAGCCCCTGCATTCCATCTGCCTCCAGTCTTTGGAGTTGGCTTCGGTCCCCGAGTGTTGGAAGCTAGCAGTAGTGTCTCCTCTGCTCAAAAAGCCAATGCTGGACCCTGTTTGCCTTTCTAACTATAGGCCAATCTCTCTGCTCCTATTTCCTATTAAGATCATGGAAAAATGGGTGACCCGCTCGCTTTCAGCTTTCCTGGAGGACATCGGATGGTTTGACGAGGCCCAGTTTGGCTTCCGCCCCGGGCACGGGACGGAATCTGCCCATGTAACCGTACTGGACAACCTTCGGTCGCGTGTCGACAGTGGTCGGGCAGCCTTTCTAGTGCTGCTCGACATGTCGGCCGCGTTCGATACGGTCTGCCATCAGACCCTTATCAGGAGACTGGAGGAATGTGGGGTCACAGAGGGTGCAAGAGATTGGCTGATATCTTATTTGGGTAATCGGCAACAGCTGGTCTCGCTTCCCCCATTCAGTTCTGAGCCAAGAAAAGTTGGACAGGGGGTTCCACAGGGCTCGGCCATCAGCCCGATACCTTTTAATCTATACCTTCGCCCCCTGGTCCAGCTCATCAAATCTTTTGGGGTCTCGGCTTTTAATTATGCCGACGACACCCAGCTGGTCTTTTCTCTGGAAGGAATCAATGCGGTCCCGCTGGAGACATTCCATCTCTGTATGGCAGCCACAGCGGACTGGCTACGGGCCAACTCCCTCCAATTTATCAGCTCAAAGACGGAGGTGCTCTATTTTTCTATAGACCGTATTCCGCGTGTTCTTCCAGAGAACTTTTGGCCTACCACCTTTCCCGAGCCAGTAGCGGCGGCTGGATCAGCACGCAACTTGGGGGTGATTTTTGGCCCAAATCTACAGCTCGACCTGCACGTCAGTAAAACTATCTCTACGTGCATGATGCTGTTACGCATGTTGCGTAAAGTTCTGCCCCTTCTCCCCGCCCAGGCGAGGCCGGAAGTAGTTCGCAGTACCATTCTAAGTCGTTTAGACTATTGCAATGCGCTACTTCTGGAGGCCCCTAAAAATCTGCTGGGGAAGTTACAACGAGTGCAGAACATGGCCGCCAAGCTGGCTCTTGCCCGTCTCAGGTCCAGCTCTTCCACTCTCGCTCTAAGAGACTTACACTGGCTCCCGGTACATCTGCGAGTGTTGTATAAAGCCGCGTGCTTGGTGTTCAAGGCGGTACACCAACTGGGCCCGATACCATTGCGGAATATGTTTGCCTGGTATGCTGCCTCGCGGCCCCTTCGCTCCTCTTCGGCACAACTGCTGGCTGTCCCGAGGTTTCAGAGAGTTAGGATGGGTGGCCGCTCATTTAGTGTTGCTGCGGCCAAACTTTGGAATTCCCTGCCTAGTTCTCTGAGAAGCCACAAGGACTACCTGCCGTTTAGGAAAGCGCTGAAAACGCACCTCTTTCCGAAAATTGGTTGAGCAGTGAGTAGTGTACCGTCCAGAAGTTTATAGCGCCAGGATGCCCTCTGGGTGACAGGTCTGCGCTCTACAAATACACTAAATAAATAAATAAATAAATAAATAAATAAATAATGCCTACCCACGCAAGTGAGGTACCATTTTTTTTGGGAGACCTGGGGGAACGCTGGGTGGGTAGAAATTTGTTGATCCACACAGATTCCAGAACTTTCCTCCACAGAAATGTGAGGAAAATGTGTTTTTTTGTCAAATTCTTTGCTTTACAAGGGATTCTGGGTAACAAAACCTGGTAGTAGGCAGTCGAGTCACCCCATCCTGAATTCCCCTGGGTATCTAGTTTTCAAAAATGTATAGGTTTGCTAGGTTTCCCTAGGTGCTGGCAGAGCTAGGGCTCAAAAACAAAAGGTAGTCTCTTTGTCCAAAAAGCGCAAGATTTCACTGGGAAATTGAGGTGCGACCATGTTGCGCTTTGCGCTGTTTCATGTCGCAGCCACTATGCCTACCCACGCAAGTGAGGTACCATTTTTTTCGGGAGACCTGGGGCAACGCTGGGGGGGTAGAAAGTTGTTGATCCACGCAGATTCCAGAACTTTCCTCCACAGAAATGTGAGGAAAATGTGGGTTTTGTTGTCAAATTCTTTGCTTTGCAAAGGATTCTGGGTAACAAAACCTGGTGGTAGGCAGTCGAGTCACCCCATCCTGAATTCCCCTGGGTGTCTAGTTTTCAAAAATGTATAGGTTTGCTAGGTTTCCCTAGGTGCTGGCAGAGCTAGGGCTCAAAAACAAAAGGTAGTCTTTTTGTCCAAAAAGGGCAAGATTTCACTGGGAAATTGAGGTGCGACCATGTTGCGCTTTGCGCTGTTTCATGTCGCAGCCACTATGCCTACCCACGCAAGTGAGGTACCATTTTGTTCGGGAGACCTGGGGGAACGCTGGGTGGGTAGAAATTTGTTGATTCACGCCGATTCCAGAACTTTCCTCCACAGAAATGTGAGGGAAATGTGTTTTTTTTTGTCAAATTCTTAGCTTTGCAAGGGATTCTGGGTAACAAATCCTGGGGGTAGGCAGACGAGTCACCCCATTCTGAATTCCCCTGGGTGTCTAGTTTTAAAAAATGTATAGGTTTGCTATGTTTCCCTAGGTGCTGGCAGAGCTAGGGCTCAAAAACAAAAGGTAGTCTTTTTTTCCAAAAAGGGCAAGATTTCACTGGGAAATTGAGGTGCGATCATGTTGCGTTTTGCGCTGTTTCATGTCGCAGCCACTATGCCTACCCACGCAAGTGGGGTATCATTTTTTTCGTAAGACCTGGGGGAACGCTGGGTGTGTAGAAATTTGTTGATCCAAGCAGATTCCAGAACTTTCCTCCACAGAAATGTGAGGAAAATGTGTTTTTTTGTCAAATTCTTTGCTTTACAAGGGATTCTGGGTAACAAAACCTGGTGGTAGGCAGTCGAGTCACCCCATCCTGAATTTCCCTGGGTGTCTAGTTTTCAAAAATGTATAGGTTTGCTAGGTTTCCCTAGGTGCTGGCAGAGCTAGGGCTCAAAAACAAAAGGTAGTCTCTTTGTCCAAAAAGCGCAAGATTTCACTGGGAAATTGAGGTGCGACCATGTTGCGCTTTGCGCTGTTTCATGTCGCAGCCACTATGCCTACCCACGCAAGTGAGGTACCATGTTTTTTCGGGAGACCTGGGGGAACGCTGGGTGGGTAGAAAGTTGTTGATCCACGCTGATTCCAGAACTTTCCTCCACAGAAATGTGAGGAAAATGCGGGTTTTTTTGTCAAATTCTTTGCTTTGCAAGGGATTCTGGGTAACAAAACCTGGTGGTAGGCAGTCGAGTCACCCCATCCTGAATTCCCCTGGGTGTCTAGTTTTCAAATATGTATAGGTTTGCTAGGTTTCCCTAGGTGCTGGCAGAGCTAGGGCTCAAAAACAAAAGGTAGTCTTTTTGTCCAAAAAGGGCAAGATTTCACTGGGAAATTGAGGTGCGACCATGTTGCGCTTTGCACTGTTTCATGTTGCAGCCACTATGCCTACCCACGCAAGTGAGGTACCATTTTTTTTGGGAGACCTGGGGGAACGCTGGGTGGGTAGAAATTTGTTGATCCACGCCGATTCCAGAACTTTCCTCCACAGAAATGTGAGGAAAATGTGTTTTTTTGGTCAAATTCTTAGATTTGCAAGGGATTCAGGGTAACAAAACCTGGGGGTAGGCAGACGAGTCACCCCATCCTGAATTCCCCTGGGAGTCTAGTTTTCAAAAATGTATAGGTTTGCTATGTTTCCCTAGGTGCTGGCAGAGCTAGGGCTCAAAAACAAAAGGTAGTCTCTTTGTCCAAAAAGCACAAGATTTCACTGGGAAATTGAGGTGCGACCATGTTGCGCTTTGCGCTGTTTCATGTCGCAGCCACTATGCCTACCCACGCAAGTGAGGTACCATTTTTTTCGGGAGACCTGCGGGAACGCTGGGTGGGTAGAAAGTTGTTGATCCAAGCAGATTCCAGAACTTTCCTCCACAGAAATGTGAGGAAAATGTGGGTTTTGTTGTCAAATTCTTTGCTTTGCAAGGGATTCTGGGTAACAAAACCTGGTGGTAGGCAGTCGAGTCACCCCATCCTGAATTCCCCTGGGTATCTAGTTTTCAAAAATGTATAGGTTTGCTAGGTTTCCCTAGGTGCTGGCAGAGCTAGGGCTCAAAAACAAAAGGTAGTCTTTTTGTCCAAAAAGGGCAAGATTTCACTGGGAAATTGAGGTGCGACCATGTTGCGCTTTGCGCTGTTTCATGTCGCAGCCACTATGCCTATCCACGCAAGTGAGGTACCATTTTTTTCGGGAGACCTGGGGGAACGCTGGGTGGGTAGAAAGTTGTTGATCCACGCAGATTCCAGAACTTTCCTCCACAGAAATGTGAGGAAAATGCGGGTTTTTTTGTCAAATTCTTTGCTTTGCAAGGGATTCTGGGTAACAAAACCTGGTGGTAGGCAGTCGAGTCACCCCATCCTGAATTCCCCTGGGTGTCTAGTTTTCAAATATGTATAGGTTTGCTAGGTTTCCCTAGGTGCTGGCAGAGCTAGGGCTCAAAAACAAAAGGTAGTCTTTTTGTCCAAAAAGGGCAAGATTTCACTGGGAAATTGAGGTGCGACCATGTTGCGCTTTGCACTGTTTCATGTTGCAGCCACTATGCCTACCCACGCAAGTGAGGTACCATTTTTTTTGGGAGACCTGGGGGAACGCTGGGTGGGTAGAAATTTGTTGATCCACGCCGATTCCAGAACTTTCCTCCACAGAAATGTGAGGAAAATGTGTTTTTTTGGTCAAATTCTTAGATTTGCAAGGGATTCAGGGTAACAAAACCTGGGGGTAGGCAGACGAGTCACCCCATCCTGAATTCCCCTGGGAGTCTAGTTTTCAAAAATGTATAGGTTTGCTATGTTTCCCTAGGTGCTGGCAGAGCTAGGGCTCAAAAACAAAAGGTAGTCTCTTTGTCCAAAAAGCACAAGATTTCACTGGGAAATTGAGGTGCGACCATGTTGCGCTTTGCGCTGTTTCATGTCGCAGCCACTATGCCTACCCACGCAAGTGAGGTACCATTTTTTTCGGGAGACCTGCGGGAACGCTGGGTGGGTAGAAAGTTGTTGATCCAAGCAGATTCCAGAACTTTCCTCCACAGAAATGTGACGAAAATGTGGGTTTTGTTGTCAAATTCTTTGCTTTGCAAGGGATTCTGGGTAACAAAACCTGGTGGTAGGCAGTCGAGTCACCCCATCCTGAATTCCCCTGGGTATCTAGTTTTCAAAAATGTATAGGTTTGCTAGGTTTCCCTAGGTGCTGGCAGAGCTAGGGCTCAAAAACAAAAGGTAGTCTTTTTGTCCAAAAAGGGCAAGATTTCACTGGGAAATTGAGGTGCGACCATGTTGCGCTTTGCGCTGTTTCATGTCGCAGCCACTATGCCTACCCACGCAAGTGAGGTACCATTTTTTTCGGGAGACCTGGGGGAACGCTGGGTGGGTAGAAAGTTGTTGATCCACGCAGATTCCAGAACTTTCCTCCACAGAAATGTGAGGAAAATGTGGGTTTTTTTGTCAAATTCTTTGCTTTGCAAGAGATTCTGGGTAACAAAACCTGGTGGTAGGCAGTCGAGTCACCCCATCCTGAATTCCCCTGCGTGTCTAGTTTTCAAAAATGTATAGGTTTGCTAGGTTTCCCTAGGTGCTGGCAGAGCTAGGGCTCAAAAACAAAAGGTAGTCTCTTTGTCCAAAAAGCGCAAGATTTCACTGGGAAATTGAGGTGCGACCATGTTGTGCTTTGCGCTGTTTCATGTCGCAGCCACTATGCCTACCCACGCAAGTGAGGTACCATTTTTTTCGGGAGACCTGGGGGAACGCTGGGTGGGTAGAAATTTGTTGATCCACGCAGATTCCAGAACTTTCCACCACAGAAATGTGAGGAAAATGTGTTTTTTTGGTCAAATTTGTAGGTTTGCAAGGGATTCTGGGTAACAAAACCTGGGGGTAGGCAGACGAGTCACCCCATCCTGAATTTCCCTGGGTGTCTAGTTTTCAAACATGTATAGGTTTGCTAGGTTTCCCTAGGTGCTGGCAGAGCTAGGGCTCAAAAACAAAAGGTAGTCTCTTTGTCCAAAAAGCGCAAGATTTCACTGGGAAATTGAGGTGCGACCACGTTGCTTTTTGCGCTGTTTCATGTCGCAGCCACTATGCCTATCCACGCAAGTGAGGTACCATTTTTTTCGGGAGACCTGGGAGAACGCTGGGTGGGTAGAAATTTGTTGATCCGCGCAGATTCCAGAACTTTCCACCACAGAAATGTGAGGAAAATGTGTTTTTTTTTACAAATTGTTAGCTTTGTAAGGGATTCTGGGTAACAAAACCTGGTGGTAGGCAGTCGAGTCACCCCATCCTGAATTCCCCTGGGTGTCTACTTTTCAAAAATGTATAGGTTTGCTAGGTTTCCCTAGGTGCTGACAGAGCTTGGGCTCAAAAACAAAAGGTAGTCTCTTTGTCCAAAAAGCGCAAGATTTCACTGGGAAATTGAGGTGCGACCACGTTGCGTTTTGCGCTGTTTCATGTCGCAGCCACTATGCCTACCCACGCAAGTGAGGTACCATTTCTTTCAGGAGACCTTAGGGAACACTGGGTGGGTGGAAATTTGTTGATCCACGCAGATTCCAGAACTTTCCACCACAGAAATGTGAGGAAAATGTGTTTTGTTTGTCAAATTCTTAGCTTTGCAAGGGATTCTGGGTAACAAAACCTGGTGGTAGGCAGTCGAGTCACCCCATTCTGAATTCCCCTGGGTGTCTAGTTTTCAAAAATGTATAGGTTTGCTAGGTTTCCCTAGGTGCTGGCAGAGCTAGGGCTCAAAAACAAAAGGTAGTCTCTTTGTCCAAAAAGCGCAAGATTTCACTGGGAAATTGAGGTGCGACCATGTTGCGCTTTGCGCTGTTTCATGTCGCAGCCACTATGCCTACCCACGCAAGTGAGGTACCATGTTTTTTCGGGAGACCTGGGGGAACGCTGGGTGGGTAGAAAGTTGTTGATCCACGCTGATTCCAGAACTTTCCTCCACAGAAATGTGAGGAAAATGCGGGTTTTTTTGTCAAATTCTTTGCTTTGCAAGGGATTCTGGGTAACAAAACCTGGTGGTAGGCAGTCGAGTCACCCCATCCTGAATTCCCCTGGGTGTCTAGTTTTCAAATATGTATAGGTTTGCTAGGTTTCCCTAGGTGCTGGCAGAGCTAGGGCTCAAAAACAAAAGGTAGTCTTTTTGTCCAAAAAGGGCAAGATTTCACTGGGAAATTGAGGTGCGACCATGTTGCGCTTTGCACTGTTTCATGTTGCAGCCACTATGCCTACCCACGCAAGTGAGGTACCATTTTTTTTGGGAGACCTGGGGGAACGCTGGGTGGGTAGAAATTTGTTGATCCACGCCGATTCCAGAACTTTCCTCCACAGAAATGTGAGGAAAATGTGTTTTTTTGGTCAAATTCTTAGATTTGCAAGGGATTCAGGGTAACAAAACCTGGGGGTAGGCAGACGAGTCACCCCATCCTGAATTCCCCTGGGAGTCTAGTTTTCAAAAATGTATAGGTTTGCTATGTTTCCCTAGGTGCTGGCAGAGCTAGGGCTCAAAAACAAAAGGTAGTCTCTTTGTCCAAAAAGCACAAGATTTCACTGGGAAATTGAGGTGCGACCATGTTGCGCTTTGCGCTGTTTCATGTCGCAGCCACTATGCCTACCCACGCAAGTGAGGTACCATTTTTTTCGGGAGACCTGCGGGAACGCTGGGTGGGTAGAAAGTTGTTGATCCAAGCAGATTCCAGAACTTTCCTCCACAGAAATGTGAGGAAAATGTGGGTTTTGTTGTCAAATTCTTTGCTTTGCAAGGGATTCTGGGTAACAAAACCTGGTGGTAGGCAGTCGAGTCACCCCATCCTGAATTCCCCTGGGTATCTAGTTTTCAAAAATGTATAGGTTTGCTAGGTTTCCCTAGGTGCTGGCAGAGCTAGGGCTCAAAAACAAAAGGTAGTCTTTTTGTCCAAAAAGGGCAAGATTTCACTGGGAAATTGAGGTGCGACCATGTTGCGCTTTGCGCTGTTTCATGTCGCAGCCACTATGCCTACCCACGCAAGTGAGGTACCATTTTTTTCGGGAGACCTGGGGGAACGCTGGGTGGGTAGAAAGTTGTTGATCCACGCAGATTCCAGAACTTTCCTCCACACAAATGTGAGGAAAATGTGGGTTTTTTTGTCAAATTCTTTGCTTTGCAAGAGATTCTGGGTAACAAAACCTGGTGGTAGGCAGTCGAGTCACCCCATCCTGAATTCCCCTGGGTGTCTAGTTTTCAAAAATGTATAGGTTTGCTAGGTTTCCCTAGGTGCTGGCAGAGCTAGGGCTCAAAAACAAAAGGTAGTCTCTTTGTCCAAAAAGCGCAAGATTTCACTGGGAAATTGAGGTGCGACCATGTTGTGCTTTGCGCTGTTTCATGTCGCAGCCACTATGCCTACCCACGCAAGTGAGGTACCATTTTTTTCGGGAGACCTGGGGGAACGCTGGGTGGGTAGAAATTTGTTGATCCACGCAGATTCCAGAACTTTCCACCACAGAAATGTGAGGAAAATGTGTTTTTTTGGTCAAATTTGTAGGTTTGCAAGGGATTCTGGGTAACAAAACCTGGGGGTAGGCAGACGAGTCACCCCATCCTGAATTTCCCTGGGTGTCTAGTTTTCAAACATGTATAGGTTTGCTAGGTTTCCCTAGGTGCTGGCAGAGCTAGGGCTCAAAAACAAAAGGTAGTCTCTTTGTCCAAAAAGCGCAAGATTTCACTGGGAAATTGAGGTGCGACCACGTTGCTTTTTGCGCTGTTTCATGTCGCAGCCACTATGCCTATCCACGCAAGTGAGGTACCATTTTTTTCGGGAGACCTGGGAGAACGCTGGGTGGGTAGAAATTTGTTGATCCGCGCAGATTCCAGAACTTTCCACCACAGAAATGTGAGGAAAATGTGTTTTTTTTTACAAATTGTTAGCTTTGTAAGGGATTCTGGGTAACAAAACCTGGTGGTAGGCAGTCGAGTCACCCCATCCTGAATTCCCCTGGGTGTCTACTTTTCAAAAATGTATAGGTTTGCTAGGTTTCCCTAGGTGCTGACAGAGCTTGGGCTCAAAAACAAAAGGTAGTCTCTTTGTCCAAAAAGCGCAAGATTTCACTGGGAAATTGAGGTGCGACCACGTTGCGTTTTGCGCTGTTTCATGTCGCAGCCACTATGCCTACCCACGCAAGTGAGGTACCATTTCTTTCAGGAGACCTTAGGGAACACTGGGTGGGTGGAAATTTGTTGATCCACGCAGATTCCAGAACTTTCCACCACAGAAATGTGAGGAAAATGTGTTTTGTTTGTCAAATTCTTAGCTTTGCAAGGGATTCTGGGTAACAAAACCTGGTGGTAGGCAGTCGAGTCACCCCATTCTGAATTCCCCTGGGTGTCTACTTTTTAAAAATGTATAGTTTTGCTAGGTTTCCGTAGGTGCCGGCAGAGCTAGGGTGCAAAAACTACAGGTAGGCACTTTGCCATAAAAGGGTCAATTTGTAACTGCAAAATTGAGGTGTGACCCCCTTGCATTTGGCACCGTTTCCTGTCGCAGGCACAAGGCCGACCCACACAAGTGAGGTACCGTTTTTATCGGGAGACTTGGGGTAATTCAGATTTGTAAATCAACTGTTATTACCAATTGAGCTTTCATGCATTTCTCCCTTTCAATGAAAGACATTGTATAAAAAAAACTTTTTGAAAAATGACCAATAATTCTCATGCTAGTATGAGTATTCCCAATTTTGAAAATGTGCAATTATATACTGTTTCTGAACTCTATAATTTGTACCCAATTCAGAAATACATAGGTGTCTTTCATACAGATTTTTCCATGTATACATTTTCCAAGACAAAGTGCTCTATACCCAGTAAATGAAAAAATACCATTGCAAGTTGCTGCTCAGTTTTGGGATCTGGGTTTGTCGGGTTCTTGGTGAAACTACAAGTCCTATATATCCCCACAACCAGGAAGGTCTAACGGATGTAACGGTATATTGCTTTCCAAGAGCTGTCAAAATTAGAAAAAGTTATAGGTGAAAACGTTGAGACAACAGGCTGTTTTTTTCAACACATTTTCAATTATTCCAATATTTAACTGTTAGTTTCTATCAAGAAACATTCATGGATTTAGACAAATGACCCCTTTCTGAATTCAGAATTGTGTCTACATTGCGAAAAATGTACAGCTTTCCAGGATCCATTATTGCTTTCAAACTCATTTCTACCATTAACTGGAAGGAGGTGGAAAGCTCTAAAAATAGCAAAAATAGGCTATGTCCCAGAAAAATGCCAAAACTGTGTGAAAAATGTCGGTTCTCTGACAAAAGACTGTAATTCCCTAAAAGCTGAGAAAATGGAGATTTCAGCCCCACAAACCCTTGTTTGATAACATTTTCAGGGAAAAACCTAGAGGCTTTCATTTGCAGCCCGTTTTTCCCATTTTTCTGAAAAAAACAAAAAGTTCACTATATTTTGGTTAATTTCTGGGACCCCTCCAAGGGAATCCACAAACCCTGGGCGCCTTTAGAATCCACATGATGTTGGAAGAAAAGGACGCAAATTTGGCATGGATACCTTATGTGGTCAAAAAGTTACAGGGGCCTAAGCGCGCACTACCCCAAAACGCCAAAAAATGGCTTAGCACAGGAGGGGAAAAGGCCTAGCAGCAAAGGGGTTAACACCTTTTACCAACTGTGCAAGCTTAGTTAGCTACACAGACAGACTAATAATAATCTAGTAGTACCACAGGGAGTCATACTAGAGGCAGGATAAGAATTTAGAAACAGTCTATAAGAAGATCAAAGACGATTTAGGAAAAAATAGAATGAGGAACGTTTGGAAAAAATACGGGTGCTGTAAAAGATAGGGAAGTATAATTATTAATATTAACAGAAAAACTTACTGGGGCCAGAAGAGGAGCCCTCGCCGGACCGATCCTGGCCTTCCTGCTGTTGTCCCTGCTCCGCCGGCGCCGCTACCTCCTCCTGTGTCCCCTTGCCCCTGGGGGAAGCTGATGTATAACATGAAAGAAAGACACAAACATGGATGATTGTTGTCAACCACATCAAACATTTAAAAAAAAACAATACCACATTATTTCGGGGAAATAGACAACAATTGAACTAAATTTATTGACCTATCTGATGTGGTCTACTACGATATTGCTGGATTCGCGGACCGTCTACTTGGAAAGTTATGTTACTCACTAAACCAACTACAAAAAGGTTCTACTAGGACTGGCAGGCAGCACTCCGCAGCACGCGAAGTGACAGACACAGTCTGTCATGATCACCACCACTATCTCTTCTTAGTGGCAGGAGTACAAAGGAAGGACTGGACTTGAGTCTCTAATGTCTAGCATTACGCAGTTCTGTAAAGTACACTGATACATAATCATCATCCAGGCCAAATGAACACAAAATTGAAAACAAGTAAGCATGGTAGCACCGCCAGTGAGCAGGCCAGCACCTGCAATCACAGAAGCTTTTGAAACATAATTTACCTTCAATGTAATCGGCAGCATTCATGCTCTTCGGAAAAAACAAACATTTGCAATATGATAACATAGAACAGGAGAAAACAGAGTAGTGATTAAATAGCTACAACTACTCACCAATCCCAGGGATCTCGACGCCTAGCAGGTCGTGTTCTCGGTCCAGGACATCGGACCACCGATGCGTCGCCTGGCTGTAGGTGCGCCGGACCCCAGACTCATGATACATGGCCCGGCACACCTTCCCCCATAGCCTTTGACGCTCCCGGAGCCCGTACCCGGCACCGAGCCTGCCGTCTGCTGCGACGGTTTTGGGGAGGTGGAGCTGAACGGAGAAAATCAGTGCGGCCACCTCCACCGCACTGAAAATCTCCCGGGCTATTACTGCTTCCCCCCTTAAGCGCCCGCATGGGAGCCAGGTACGGGGTGCAGGACCCTTCCCCTTGCTCTTCCCGGCTCCCTTTGCCATGGTCCTGGACAGCTGGAAAAAAATAGGAAAGAATAGGGAAAAAGTAATGAAAAGAAAAGAGTTAAAAAAAGTAGCTTTAAAGTCACCAAAAGTAGAAAAAAACACAAAATATAGATGTAGAAAAAGAGAGGGATAGATAATGAGTAAAAAAGATCAAAAAAAGTTCAAAGAAACAAAGGATTGCAAAGATTAGGGGAGGATTGAAAAAGCATGCCCAGAACCAAAGCAATAATGAAAAACAAGATGGCCGCACCCATTGAGGACCGTGTGGGTAAGTTTGCGCGATATTTCCCCCGTGAGAAACACAAAAATGCATGTGAATACATAATCGCGCCCCGCGCACAACGCGAGCATGCAAATAACGCCCGGAAACGGAAATACGCAACACGGACAAGATGGCCACGCCCATGTACGACCGCATGGGTAACTTCGCGGTCGATGTGCTGCAAGCAGCCCGCGAACACGCAAAAAGCCCCGCAAACACGCCAAAAAAGAAATCTGCAAATTCGCACAAATTTGCGGATTATGCGGCACGCGAATTCACGCATTTCGCCCCCATACTTAGTGGGGAGGAGATGGGTGCCCAAGGTGGGTGGAGTCCCACAAAATGTCCCTTGTCTCATTAGGAGACTTTGAGATGGTCCCTAAAACAGGGTTGCCTGAGAACACAAAAAAATACAGGCAGTGGGTGACCATCATTGGCCATAGAGTGGAGGCTCTCAGAGACACAGGAGCAAGTGTGACAGCTGTCAAGTGTCACTTGGTCTCTGAAGAGCAGGTAGTCCCCAATGCATTCTTCCCAGTTGTTGCCGCTGACAACACAGAGAGCCAGTGCAAGGTGGCTCAAGTTCCATTTGAGTGGAGGGGGTCTCTGGTACTCTTCAAGTGGCTGTGAGGCCATCCATGCATATTGATTGTCTGTTAGGCAATGATTTAGAAAACTCCCCTTCGATGAAGGTGGAGAGGAAGGCGCATTTAGAGATGTTGGGTCTGCCTGAGTGGGCATGTGTGACCACTCGGTCTATGGCAGCTAAGAGTGTTCAAGAGACCCTGGAGCCTGAAAATATGGCCATGGGGCCTGCCTTAAAGAGAAGAGGTAAGGGGCGTGTGAAACCAGCCCCTATTGTTCCGACGGGTCCAGGAGGAGGCAGACCTTGAGGGGATGCCCTGGAACCCACTGGTGAGCAAGTTTCTGAACTGGGGAACTTACTTGAGCTGACCCATTGGCAGCAAGAAGGGGGTCCCTCCAGGGAGGAATTTTGTGAAGAGCAGCAGAAGTGCCCTTCTCTTGTGGGTTTGAGGCAACAGTCCACAAACCAGAGAGCAGGTGATCAGTCTAGATCACATTGGATCTACTGGGAGAATGGTCTCCTGTATAGCGAGCCTAAGGTTGCTGAGCCCGGGTCAGCCCGTGTACTGGTGGTACCCCAGCGCTTCAGAGCCTTCCTACTGGGTTTGGCTCATGATGTTCCTTTAGCTATTGATGCAATTAATTATGAAAATAAAATGAGAACTATGCTTAACGACACTGCCTTCTATTCCTTCATAACAACTAATCCCATGATAGGAATTTCGAAAAAAATACAGGATCTCACTCATCAAGCCCTAACAGCTGGAGAGATCACAATAAAAGATTTTGAATATTTAAAAAACCACAAAGGCAAAACAGCATGCGTCTATGGAATGCCCAACGTGCATAAGAATACTCTTGACCCCCCATATTGGGGAGAGGGGTTGGCCTAACGGCTAAGGCGCTCGACCTCGGACCTGGGGATCTGGGTTCGAGTCTCGGTAACGACGCCAAAACCTCCTGTGATTCTGGGCAAATCACTTAATCTCCACGTGCCTAAAAATTGCGTGTCCTCGTGTAACGTAACTGGTGATATGTAAAAGCGCTCTGATACCTGATTCAGTTCAGGTCTAGATCGCGCTATATAAAACTCCCCAAAAAAAAAAATATATATATATATAGACCCATAGTATCCACTATTGGAACTAATACAGAGCCCTTATCTAAATTCATAGACCATATATTATGCCCCCATATCCCCAAAATAACATCGTACATTAAAGACACAGGAGAAATGATTAATAAGGTGGAAAATATGAATTTTGACATTAATAAAGACCTTCTAGTTATCTTAGATGTAGAATCTTTGTATAATAATATCCCTTTAGCAGGAGCTATGGAAGCGACCAATTGGTTCATTGAAGAACATCATATATCATGTCCTAAGTCTTTTATTCTGGATTGCCTCAGCATTGTCCTAACTGATAACATCATCGAATCTGGACATTCCCTGTTCCGCCAAATAAAGGGCTTAAGCATGGGCGCATCAGTTGCGCCATCAATTGCTAATATATATATGGCTGCGTTTGAAAAGCGATTTATATACAACGAAATTGGTCCATTTTTTGAGTCTGTCTCCCATTGGTGCAGATATATAGATGATATCTTTTTTATCTGGACCAATGGAAGAGACTCTTTGCTGGAATTCCTCGAGTGGCTTAACGTCACTGATCATAATCTGAAGTTTACAGCTCAGATTAATGCTGATAGAGTGGAATTCTTGGACATCTGTATTTTCCATAGTGAAGGGAAATTAAAAGTAGACTTAGATGTGAAGCCTACAGCGAGGAACACTCTGCTGCATTTCAAGAGTTTTCATCCGAGAAACCAAAAGCAAAGCATTCCCTTTTCAAAATTTTTGCGAGTTTGAAGGAATTGCTCTGATTTGAAAGATTATGACAGACAGGCAGCCATAATGAGGAAAGAATTCTTGGACCGAGAATATCCTCATAGATTAGTGAGGGATTCATTCAAGCGAGCGAGATTCTTTGATAGGGACCATTTGTTACGATCGAAAGCGGCTAAAGATAAAACCCAGCGCGTGTGACACCAGATCATTAACAGCAACTGGCACATTCTGAATAGTAACCCCACACATAATCTTAAGTTGCCTAAACCTCTGTTCGCCCATCGGCGGAACAGATGTTCAATGTTAGATCCAGAAACTTCATACAAAAATGTATTGATAGCAGCACACCGATTAGAGGAACGATACAATGTTCTTCATGTAAATCCTGTGACATGATACTGAAAGGAGAAACGTTCACTCATAATGGCTATACCAGTCGAGCCACAGAAATGTGGAATTGTAAAACCTCCAACATTATTTATTTTATCCTATGCCCTTGTGCATTAGGATATGTGGGCCAAACATCCCGAGCCATACAAATCAGACTGACTGAGCATCGTTCAGCCATCAGAACAAAGAAGCTTCTATCACCTATGGTGAAGCATTTTCTAGAGATGAATCATAAACCTGAGGATTTTAAATGGAGAATCCTAGAAAAGATTAGAATTCCAGATACCAAAGGAGGTCTGAAAATACGTAAGAAAAGAGAGGTATTCTGGATCTTTTCTTTGGATACCCACAGGAAAGGACTTAACAGCGAGATCCCATGGGAAAACGCTATTATATGATCATGTACATCATCATTGAATAGACTCTAACTATGAGACTACAGATGAATATATATAGGAATACAGGTTGAGTAAATAAGATAACTAAATGAATTGGCTAATTTCTATAATTAAGATAGATGATATTAAATATGATAAGAATAAAATTCCAGGAGTAAGATGTAGTCACACCATCTCATACGAACAATAGTGCCTTTTAGTCGCTATATTTGAACTACGGTTGGGAGATTAGTCCTATGTTTATCTTCATGTCCACGTACATAGAGGAAATACTCTAGGGTGTAATTATAAATATCGGATAGTATTTACATATTTTTTTTTTTATTATAAAAAATATAAGACAAATGTCTTGTTAACAACGCTGTTTATTATTTTTTAATGTCTCTCCCTTGACATAATCGTTGGACTAATTAGAGCCTATGGTGGTCAGATTAGCCCTATGTCCATGTTCATGCCCAATAGACATAGAGGAAACACTATCATGCTCTATATATATGGTTTTTTGACGATATCTTGAAAGTTATTCGACTTTACTATTTCATCCGTTTTGATTGTCTATTCTCGCGTTTTAACTATTACAATATTTATTTAGACGTTAACTCGTTCCGTAACAGATAGCGATTATTGTAGGGGACAGAACCGCCCATAGTAAATCACATGATCGTGTAACAGAATAGAAAGAGGACTATTTAAATGGCGGTCACAGAGGATTCGGTTCTTGGACCTCTTCTTCTTGTGACGTCAGACGTCAATACTGGTTGAATGGACCGGAGCTAATATCGTACCCGACTCGAACGCAGGTATTGTATATACCGGTGTGTTAATATCTTTATGTGCCTGCATTTGTATTGGCATATCTTACTCTGATATTTCTTTTTTATTGTTTCGTTCTTGTTCTAACTATATTGGGACGTTAGCGCTATCAGAAGCTACGTCGAGGGTGTGTGCCCGTATTCAATGCCACAAGTAACAAGCATCATCATCCATATATGCAGGTATAATGGCACGTTTTATTTGTGTATTCTTAAGATCTATCGAGTTCCTCTTTTTAATTCTGTTTTCGTAAATATTAGGGTATACGATGGTTATCTGAGCCATCTCAGTAAGGAGCAATATATATATATCGATAGATAATTACCTATCAACTATGAACCATTTGTGTGAGTTACTTTTACTGAAAAGAATAGAAGTCTATCTCCCATTAGATAAAGTAGAAGATAGATATTGTCAATAACATATTGTTACGAATAGCGAGTGTTTTTCTTTTCTTTCATCCTTGACATACATGAATGTCTCCATATAACTATATGATTTTTCAACACTGTGAACAATACGATAATAACTATATGATATTTATGAGAACCTCTGCTGTTTATCTTACAATTAAAACAATCATTTCTCTCTTATAGCTTTCGGCAATTTATCACAAATACGACATGCTAAGTAGCTCCGGGACATTGATATTGATGTCAAGTTTTTACGGTAATACAGTATTGAGTGAACTATCATGATTTAGTATCACTATCGTTATTTAGTAGCCCGCTGCATCGCATTTCTAGTATTTTTCAGATATCATCATATAGTCAAAAGGGAGTATTCATATCATTAAGTACAGTTTCTGGACCTCTTATACAATAAACAATCACCTGTAGCACATGGCTATAATTAGGTTTAGTCGTTAAAATATTGTCTGTTAATATCAGATATATAGACATTGGTAGATATAAAATATCCTTTACTAATGTCGCTGATAGTCTAGTAGGTCGAAAAACTGATATGTTTTCTTTATTTCATACCAGTCCGTTGTAGCTGTTTCTATCTAGAACACAAGAACTTGAGGAATATCATCACGATATAGTCAAGCCCATTTATTTTTAGGTAATTAAAGATGATTGCGAAATAAAAAATATAGTAATTAAATTAAACGAGGGACACCAAACTTAAGTAAGGTAATAGACATACTCTGTTCTCTTTTTTTCAGCAAGAAGAAGATGGTCATTACTTCAAACACTACATCCATTACTATCACTCTCCCTTCATCATTAAAAGGGGATTTTATGTAAGTTTCCTCGACAAAATATATTAGGTAGAAACTGACACAGCCTATATCGATCGCACCGAGGCAATTCTGAGAATAAAAAAAAAATCGTATTTCAGAATTATATCAGTCAAAGAAAATAGCATAAGAAAATAGCATAACCATCTAAGTTCTGCATTTTCACGTGAACTAAGTAAGTTGTTGTTAGGTACATTGCCTAGCTATATATTATAGAAAGAGTGTTTTTTATTATTTTTTCTTTTTAATCCATAGTTTTCACACTTCATACTCTGAGTGTTGCAATATGGTACTCAAATAGGACAATGTCCAGAATTGTATCAAGAGAATTGTCTTTTTGATATCTATGGAGGCGATATAGAAATGTATACTTGTGGTCTAATATTTAAGTAATGTTTGTACATGGCATTCAAGACGTTTTTGTAGTTATACTGTTAGTATATTTATGTTATGATAACTAGTTAAATAATATGTACAGCTGTCAACTAAGAGAACGATGGTAAAAAGAGTGAACACTTCGACAATGTTATTGTATTTTTATATATATTCTTTTTTTATATATTCTTTTAAAATTTCTACAGGTTTTCGTGGTAATTTCCTGAACAAGGCGTTTGACACGCCGAAACGCGCGTCGATAATTACTACCGTGATAATTATTATTGTTTTATATTAAGTGTTTTTTAATGAAATTGAAATGTATTGTTTTGTATAATTGACCATATGACATGCATTGATTGTTCTGCACTGACTATAGTGTTGCTGTTTTTTGGACAAAAAAACTATTTTTAAATAATATGAATGCAAAGAATATTGAATAAAATACATATAGTTTTTTTAGACCTCATTGTTTTTCTGTCTCTGTATAGTCCTCCACATATTGCTGCCTATATTTAATTGCCTAGGAATTGTTTATCACACATGTTCCTTTGGCTGGGGCAGAACAAGACCTTTGAAAGGCTTGGCTCCCACTTTTATTGGCCCCAGATGCGGAAGAGTTCAGATACTCATTGTAGGACCTGTCAAACTTACCAGGCAAGTGGGAAAAGTGGAAGGATACACAAGGCCCCTCTCCAACCTTTCCCTGTAGTCAGTACCCCCTTTGAACGGGTGGGCATTGACATTGTGGGGCCACTGGACCCCAAGACAGCCATGGGCAACAGGTTTATCCTGGTCTTGGTGGACCATGCTACCCGGTACCCGGAAGCCATTCCGCTCAGGACAGTGACGGCCCCCGTGGTGGGACGTGTACTGATGGGGATCTTCTCCCACGTGGGGTTCCCCAGAGAGGTTGTGTCTGACCGAGGTACAAACTTCATTTCTAATTATATGAAGTCTCTGTGAAAGGAGTGTGGTGTTACCTACAAGTTCACCACTCCTTACCACCCACAAGGTAATGGGCTGGTTGAAAGATTCAACCAGACACTTAAGGGCATGATCATGGGTCTTGAAGAACCAATGAGGCGTAAGTGGGACGTCCTCTTGCCATGCCTCTGTTTGCCTACCGAGAGGTGCCACAAAAGTCTCTAGGATTCAGCCCCTTTGAGCTTTTGTATGATCACCCGGTAAGAGGACCTTTAAGTCTGGTCAAGGAAGGCTGGGAGCAATCTCCCAGGAAACCTCCCCAGGATGTATATAGCTACATGCTGGCCTTCAGGAACCAGACTCGGAGATTAAGGGATCTCGCTCAGACGAATCTGGAAGCCAGCCAGGAAGAGATGAAGCGGTGGTACAATCAGAATGCCACTCTGATTGAGCTTCAACCTGGACAGACAGTTTGGGTCATGGCCCCTGTGGAGCCTTGTGTGCTCCAGGACAGGTGGACCGGTCCATACGAGGTGGTGGAGCGCAAAAGTGATGTCACCTATCTGGTGAACTTGCGGTCTCCAAGGAACCCTTTGAGGGTCCTTCATGTTAACCGCCTGAAGCCCCACTTAGAAAGGTCCGAAGTGGGCATGCTCCTAGCGACAGATGATGGAATGGAGGAGGAGACTGAGCCTCTTCCGGACCTCCTGTCTGCAGCAGAGCAAGATGGGTCAGTGGATGGTGTCAGCCTCTCTGCCACCCTGACCCCTGATCAGCAGCAAGATTGTCGCCAACTGTTGGGGCAATTCTCTTATCTATTTTCCTTGGTTCCTGGTGTTACAGAGTGGTGCGTCCATGATGTGGACACTGGCGACAGTCCTCCTGTGAAGCACAAGGCTTACAGAGTGACTGACAAGGTTAGGGCTTACATTAAGGAGGAAATCTCCAAGATCTTTGCTTTAGGGGTCATTGAGTCCTCCAACAGTCCTTGGGCCAGCCCAGAGGTCTTGGTCCCAAAGGCTGGCTCGCCGGGTGCCGCACCTGAACTGCGGTTATGTGTGGACCACAGAGGGCTCAATTCAGTCACCAGGACTGATGCCCACCCCATCCTCAGAGCTGATGAGCTCATTGATCGGTTAGGGGCTGCACGGTACCTCAGCATGTTTGTTTTGATGTCTGGGTACTGACAGATCGCCTTGACTGATGGTGCTAAGGAGAGGTCAGCATTTTCCACACCAGATGGGCACTACCAATTCCCGGTTATGCCCTTTGGGATGAAGAATGCACCTGCCACCTTTCAGAGGTTGGTCAACCAGTTGTTGGCTGGGCTGGAGGATTTCAGTTCCGCCTTCCTGGATGACATTGCACTGTTCAGCCCCAGTTGGGAAGAACACTTCCAGCACTTCTGGGAAGTGTTGATGGCGCTGCGCAAGGCAGGCCTCACGATCAAGGCAAGTAAGTGTCAGATCGGGCAGGGTTCCATTGTGTACTTGGGTCACCAGGTAGGAAGCGGCCAGGTGGCGCCCCTACAACCCAAGATTGACACCATCCTAGCATGGGAACCCCCAAAGACTCAGACACGAATGAGAGCCTTTTTAGGACTCACAGGGTACTACAGGAGGTTTGTCAAGGGATATGGCAACATTGTTGCACCCTTGACTGAGCTGACTTCCAGGAAGCAGCCCAAGAAAGTGAACTGGACTGACTCCTATCAAAAGGCTTTTGATGCCCTGAAGACTGCCATATGCACAGCACCTGTGCTTCAGGCGCCCAACTTCTCAAAAGAATTCATTGTACAGACAGAGGCTTCAGAGAATGGTGTGGGGGCTGTTCTATCGCAGATTACTGAAGAGGGCTTTGACCAACCTGTAGCCTTCATCAGTAGGAGGTTACTTACATGGGTATAGAGGTGGAGTGCAAATGAGCGTGAGGCATTTGCTGTGGTCTGGGCACTGAAGAAGTTGAGACCATACTTGTTTGGGACTCACTTCCGGGTTCAGACCGACCACAGGCCCCTCAGATGGCTGATGCAGATGAGGGGTGAGAACCCAAAGTTGTTGAGGTGGTCCATCTCCCTACAGGGTATGGACTTTACGGTGGAACACCACCCTAGTACAGAACACGCCAACGCTGATGGTCTGTCCAGATTGTTTCACTTTAGTGAAGAGAACTCCCAAGGGGAAGGGTAGTTCCCCCCCTACATTTCAGCTGGAGGGGACACTTGTTAGACCTGACATCATTGGCGTGAGTCTCTCTTCCATTTTTTGACGATTGCCTCCTCTGTTTTGATATGTTTTTTCTGGATTTATGCTTTGGGCACTGTGCCACTGCTAATCAGTGCCACAGTGCAAGTGCTTCCTATGTTAAATTGATGTACTCATTGGTTATTCCACAATTGGGTTATTTGATTTACTGTCAGACCCTAGTACAGTGCACCATGTGTGCCCAGGGCTTGTATATCAAATACTGCTGGTGGGCTTGCAGCACTGGTTGTGCCACCCACAGAAGCATCCTGTAAAGTGTGTCTCAGGCCTGCCTTTGCAAGGCCTGTGTGTAGTCTAGCACTGCCATGTCGACTTGGCCAAGTGCACCCACTTGCCAGTCCCTAAACCTTCCCATTGCTTCATATTAGACACCCCTTTGGTAGGCCCACGGGCAGGGTGCATTGTAAGTATATGGCAGGACATGCTCTGATGTGTGTAGCATGTTCTAATAGTGAATTACAGCCATTTTCATTTTTCACTATTGAAGGCTACCTGTTCTCATAGGCCAGAATGGGCAGTGAAGATTATTACATTCTTATATTCCTAACTGACTCCGGGAACATGGTAGAAATTCGAATTTAGTATGCCTGAACTCAGAATAATAAAATACTTCTTTTAGTAAGTAGGTATTTTAGAAAGTAGGTATTTGCTTGCCTAACCATTTGAGCCCGCCTCTTCTGAGTTGTGTATTCCTTGTCTGGGTTTGTGTGTGACAGGGCTGGGGAAATTCCAGGAGACAGTCTGGGACAGCCCAGTGGTGAATAGGGAGATTTACATCCAGATGGGAGGAGGGAGTGCACCTGGGACCTGAATAGGGCTGGGCCTTCCCTCTACAATGCTGGCTCCACCCTCTGTGGCTTGTCTGATGTCACTGTCCTGCCCAGTGAAAGGAGAAGGGGGATCCTGTCAACAGAGTGCTCCAGAGCTGTATCTTCCCTCCCCTGTGCTGGCTCCACCTCCTGTGGGGCGGCTGATGTCTCTGCCCTGCACAGTGAAAGGAAGAGGAGAGTCATGTCAACAAAGTGCTCAGGAACTGGTTTTAACTAGGCAGAGGCCTCTCTGCCTTCAGAGAACAAAGGATTTTTCGGTATAAATATTGGGACCCAGTCCCACAGACTTTAGATCACTACTGGAACAAAAAACCTTTCTGCCAAGGAGAAGAACCAAGGAATCTGCAGGAGTTTGGACTGCCCCTCTGCCAGTGTGCTGTTTGCTGGGTTGGCCTGCAGTGGTTGCTTTATTGCCAAGGGAAAGGAGCAGGAACTTTGTAAGGACTTCCATCTACAGAATATTCTCCAAGGGCTTGAACTGTGCTTGCCTCCTGCTGAAGTCTCAGGGCCAAAAGACTTCCCCTCCAGCTCCCTCCTGAATTTCCTTGCTGGGAATTCTGACTCCAGTCACTTGCGTGCCACTGGGAGCTGGAAGCGCGACGCATCGGGAAGAAGCGTGTCGCCGCCGCAGCTGAAGTCATCGCAACGCAGGAGAAGCGAGCCTTCGCCGCATCTCCCTGGAAGTGTGTGTTCATCGAAGCTGCCTGCTGTCGCATCGCCGGAGAAGCGTGACGCCATCGAGAGAGTCGCCATCGCATCGCCAGAGAAGTGCGTCGCAACTCGCAGGGCCTGTCGCGGCTCCAAAGTACAGAGTCGTCGCAAGGCTGCCAGGGCGTCATCGCATCGTCATCGCATCGCCGCATCAAGGGTGCCATTTTCTCCCAACGCAACTGGATCATCGCATCGCATCAAGGCGCCATCTTGCGCACCGCAACGGGCCCGCAGGCCGAGAATCTACGCATCACCTCCGCACCGGTAAGGCTCACGACGAGTCCCCTACTCTGCGCAAGCATTGAGGAAGGACGCAACCATTCCCCCGGATCACGGAACCGACGCATCTCCCCTTCTGCGATTCTTTTTGTGTACACTGCGTTAAGCATCTAGGTACTTTGTTGAGAACTTTGTCGCATCTACCATCAACTTGAACTAAGAGACTTTAATCATCTTTTAAATAATCTTAAGTGTAGTCTTGTGGATTTTTGTCGTTTGTGGTCTTGTGTTTAAGTCTATATAAAGCATACTTATTTTTATAAAACCTGTGTTGTGTCCATCTGTAGTGGTATCACTGTATTACTGTGTACATTCACAAATGCTTAACACACTATCTCTGAGATAAGCCTGTCTGCTCGTGCCAAGCTACCAAGGGGTTGAGCAGGGGTTATTAAGGAGTGTAATCCCCTTATCCTGACTTAGAAGTAAGGGTCCCTATTTGGACAAAGGTGAATACCATTGCCAACTAGAGACCCCCTGATCTAACAGTATGGCTGCAGTAAAAATACATAACATGGTGCACGACACAACACTGAGGTGGGCCAGTGTGGACCACATTCTCAAAGTAGCAGGTCACGCTCTGAGACATCCACATGCACATACAACCCCTGATGTCAATAACTCATCTGCAGACAAACAATGCACAAGAGTACAAATAACGTCCAAGAGCACAAATGACCCCGGTCACCAACATCTCAGCACCGTAAAAGCTCACAGGTCAACATACATGGAACACACTGTTAACCTGCATCTCCCCTATACATTGCAGAGGGACAATCAACACCTTCTGCAGAGCAGACCAGACATCTCTTCAGTGATGATGAAGAGGATCGCCTGGCCATCTGTTCCAACACCTCCAACAGCTCGTAGACAGTCTCTGCACCCCACCTCCAGGAGCAGGGCAGCCCAGCTGCATCGAGGTGACCCCACCCTCTGCACAGACCACACAGCAGGAAGCAGCCACCACCATGGCTGGCTCACTGCACCTCATGGAAAAACACATGGCATTCCAACGCTGTATGTTAGACTGCTAGAGGGGGCTGGCTGAACAGGTGTGGGTGGGTTTCGACCTCATGGCAAAAAAACTAGATGCCATATGTGGGTGTATAATTCCCATCAGGGACCACTTACATTCCCTAATGGACACCCACAGTCCTTTCCATGCTCTACAACAATCCTTGGCTGACCTCGCTGGGGACATTACTCGGATACAAGAACTGTCCAGTCAGACAGGCTCCAGCGATGACAGCACAGAGTTGGCACAGATGCTGAGGACAATGGAGACCATGGAGCGGATGCACACCTGAAGGATGGCTGCATCGTCTGAACACCAGCAAGATGTAGCTGGAATCTTCCATGCCCTGCAGATCCTCATCTTGCCAATGCTGCCACAGAGCCTGTCCCAGATGACTGGTGCAGGAACTTCGACACTCATATCTCCGCTCCCTGATGTGTCATTGGCACACAGTGATGCAGCAATAACACCACCGCACATAACTGACCAACTGGACACAGAAGACATACCAGAGGAGTACGATGTGGATGGTAATGATTCTGCGTGAGAAAGGAGGTTGTAGCAATCATCCCCGCCATATGGCCTGCTCCTGCCTGGTTCAGGCCTCTGCATCATGCCCTGGAACAACACCTTTCACTGTCCCCCGAAACACTCTGCGACATTCACCTGGATCCCGACATGGACTGCCATATCTGCTCTGGTTACCAATGACACAGCAATCAGGCTGCGGACGAAACTCTTCCTCTTCCTATTTACTAGTCCTTCCCCAAAGGACTCTGGTTGGCCGTCCACTGGGCAACCATGTAATGTGGGGTTTGCATAGCCATGTACTGCTTCAGCTCTGACACTCCACAGAATGTGAATGAAACATTCCAAATCACACAGATGTGTAATGTATACGCTCAATGAAGTATAAAAGTATGGAGGAATGTAGGAACATCAATGCACATGTTTGACCCTGACCCACATGGCCAATTAGATGGCTGTGAAGATGTGAACTAGCTGTGGCCTCATTGCTCATGAACAACAATCTAGCAATCCCCCAACGTAACCCCACGTCCATGTATTAAATAGAGCTGTCTGTAAAAATGTCAGCCCCAAAGTAGTGACCCCATCACATGTGACAACAGAACATTTCTTTGCATACCTACTCACACTCAACTCTTTGGACATAGCCTGTTTTGATGGTTCACATTGATCCACACGGCAATCAATCAATCAATCAATCACGGCATTTGTAAAGCGCGCTACTCACCCGGGAGGGTCTCAAGGCGCTGGGGGAGGGGGGTAAGTTACTGCTCGAACAGCCAGGTCTTGAGTTGCTTCCTGAAGGAGAGGTGGTCCTGGGTCAGCCGTAGGTGGGTGGGGAGGGAGTTCCATGTCTTGGCCGCCAGGTAGGAGAAGGATCTTCCTCCGGCGGTGGCTCTGCAGATGCGTGGTACAGTGGCGAGGGTGTGGCTGGTCGATCGTAGCTGGCGGGTGGGCGTGTAGAAGGTCAGGCGGTCGTTGAGGTACTTGGGGCCTAGGTTGTGGAGAGCCTTGTGTGCGTGGGTGAGGAGTCTGAACGTGATTCTCTTGCTGACGGGGAGCCAGTGCAGTTCTCTCAGGTGTCCGGTGATGTGGCTGTGTCGGGGGATGTCCAGGATGAGACGTGCAGAGGCGTTCTGGATGCGTTGGAGTCTTTTTTGAAGTTTGGATGTGGTTCCAGCGTAGAGGGTTTTCCCGTAGTCCAGCCGACTGGTGACGAGTGCCTGGGTGACGGTCTTCCTGGTTTCAGTGGGGATCCATCTGAAGATCTTGCGGAGCATACGCAGGGTGTTGAAGCATGAGGATGAGACGGCGTTGACTTGTCTGGTCATCTTGAGGGAGGAGTCCAGGATGAAGCCCAGGTTGCGTGCGTGGTCCGTTGGTTTGGGAGCGGTGCTGATCCCAGGATGAGGACTTCCGTCTTGTCTGAGTTCAGTTTCAGGCGGCTGTTCCTCATCCAGTCTGCGACGTCTTTCATCCCTTCGTGAAGGTTGGCTCTGGCGGTGGCGGGGTCGTTGGTGAGGGAGAGGATCAGCTGGGTGTCGTCGGCGTAGGAGATGATGTTGAGGTTGTGCTGGCGTGCGATGGCTGCGAGAGGGCTCATGTAGACGTTGAAGAGGGTTGGACTGAGTGAGGATCCTTGTGGTACGCCGCAGATGACTTCGGTGGCCTCGGATCTGAATGGAGGGAGGCGGACTCTTGGGGTTCTTCCGTCGAGGAACGAGATGATCCATTCCAATGCTTTCTCTCGGATTCCGATGTTGCTGAGGCGCTTCACTAGGGTGCGGTGGCAGACAGTGTCGAACGCCGCAGAGAGGTCCAGGAGGATGAGGGCCGCTGTTTCTCCGTTGTCGATCAGGGTTCTAATGTCATCGGTGGCTGCGATTAGGGCGGTCTCGGTGCTGTGGTTGGCCCGGAACCCGGACTGCGAGGGGTCGAGGGATCCGTTCGTCTCGAGGAAGGCGGCAAGCTGTCTGTTGACGGTCTTCTCGATGACTTTGGCCGGAAAAGGAAGGAGCGAGATGGGACGGTAGTTCTTGAGGTCGGTGGGGTCCGCCGTTGGTTTCTTCAGGAGGGCGGTCAGCTTCGTGTGCTTCCAGATCTCCGGGAAGGTGGCGGTGTGGTAGGAGGAGTTGATGATGTCTCGGAGATGGGGGCGATGATGGCGTCCGCTTTGTTGAAGACGTGGTGTGGGCATGGGTCGGTTGGTGATCCGGAGTGGATGGAGTTCATCGTGCGGGCGGTGTCTTCGTTGCTGATCGGGGTCCAGTTGCAGAGGGTGGTGGTGGCGGGCGTTGGTTCGGTGGTAGGGTGCGTGGTCTGTGCGTCGAAGCTGTTGTGTATTTCGGCGATCTTGCGGTGGAAGAACGAGGCGAGTGAGTTGCAGAGGTCTTGTGAGGGAGTGATGTCGTTGGTTCCGGCGTTGGGGTTGGAGAACTATTTGACGATGCTGAAGAGTTCCTTGCTGTCGTGGGCGTTGTTTTCCAGTCGTTCTTTCAGTGCCGTCTTCTTGGTTGCGCAGATCAGCTGATGGTGTTTTCGGGTGGCGTGCTTGAGGGCGGTCTTGTTGTCTGTGGTCTGGTCGAGCCGCCAGGTTTTCTCGAGGGTGCGGCAGTTCTTCTTGGATTCCTTGAGTTCGTCGGTGAACCAGGGGGTTTTCTTGCTGCCGGGTCTGCTGGGAGGGTTCTTTAGTGGTGCGAGGTCATCGGCGCAGGCGGTCAGCCACTTGGTGAGGTTGCTGGCTGCTTCGTTGGGGTCCGTTGTGCTGGTGGGAGTGTTCTGGTTGAGGGAGGCGGTGAGCTGTTCGGCGGTGATCTTGCTCCAGCTTCGGCGGGGAACCTGTTGCGGGTGGTGGTGGGTCGTAGTTCTTCTGAAGCTGAAGTGGACGCAGCTGTGGTCGGTCCAGTGGAGTCCGGTGGCGTGGCTGAAGGAGATGTGCTTGCTGGATGAGAAGACGGGGTCAAGCGTGTGGCCGGCGTAATGGGTGGGGGTGTTCACCAGTTGCTTGAGTCCGAGGTTGGCGAGGTTGTCCAGCAGGGCAGTGGTGTTTCGGTCGTTGTTGTTCTCCAGGTGGAAGTTGAGGTCCCCTAGGAGGATGTAGTCGGCGGAGGGAAGGGCGTGCGGGCTGATGAAGTCTGCGATGTCTTCGCTGAATTGCGTGCGTGGTCCCGGTGGTCGGTAGATGAGGGTGCCTCTGAGGGTGGTCTTGGGGTCAGAGTGTATCTGGAAGTGCAGGTGTTCGGAGGCGGTAAAGGTTTCGTCGGAGTTAGTCGAGATGCGGATGGTGTTCTTGTGTACGATGGCGATGCCTCCTCCCGTCTGGTTGACGCGGTCCTCCCGGGTGATCTTGTATCCGTCCGGGATGGCTATGGCGACATCGGGCGCTGAGGAGGCGTTCATCCAGGTCTCGGTGAGGAAGGCGACGTCTGGTTCTGTCGCGTCGAGCAGGTCCCAGAGTTCGACGGCGTGCCTGTGGACGGAGCGGGTGTTGAGCAGGATGCACCTCAGGTGGTTGCTGCTTGTGCTCGACTTGGCGGGGGTGGTGCCGGTCCGGTAGCAGGTGAATCGGCAGGCTTGGCAGGCGAAGGGTCCGTGGGTGCGTCTCGGGGTTGCTCGGTAGCAGGCAGGGTTCCGGCCGGCGTTGAGTGCGTTGAGAGTGGCGGCGTCGTAGGTCTGTCGGGTAGTCTTGCATCGGCGGCGGGGGCCAGGGGTACTGGTGCTGGGCGCGGTCCAGGTGCGGACGGGCGCAGACGGGCTTGCCTTTGGCGCGCCTTCGGCGCACAATCGGCGCGCCCGCTGCACGTGAGCGGGGGTGACATAAGAGGGCAGCCGGGAGGAGGGTCGGCGGCGGGTCGGCGAATGGGCTGTCGGGGGGCGGGGCCGCAGGGAGGCAGCGGCGGGAAACTCTGTTGCTCTGGTGCGGGCGGGCGGCTCAGCGGCGACTGGGTCGCCCGGGCGAAGGCAGGCAGGCAGGCACAGGACAAGGCAGCAGGAGGAGCGTGGGGGCGACCAGGCCACAGGAGTAGGCACAGTGGTCGCTCCTGAGGGGTGGACGCGGCTCCCTTAAGAGGGCAGCCGGGAGGAGGGTCGGCGGCGGGTCGGCGAATGGGCTGTCGGGGGCGGGCCGCAGAGAGGCAGCGGCGGGAAACTCTGTTGCTCTGGTGCGGGTGAGCGGCTCAGCGGCGGCTGGGTCGCCTGGGCGAAGGCAGGCAGGCAGGCACAGGACAAGGCAGCAGGAGGAGCATGGGGGCAACCAGGCCACAGGAGTAGGCACAGTTGGACACCATACTCACATTGCTGAAGAAACGTAGAAGCACAGGTCTACCAGCAACTATAACAACCACAATGTCTGGCTCACAGAGGTGGCGCTGTGAATAGGGACCCACCCCCAAATGAAATGTTTCAGTCAGTCCCTCCCTGTGTACGGACAATGCTCATTGAGGCACACGATTTGACATTCTAATCAACAATCATCACATCTGAACACTAGTGAAGTAGCGTAGACGCTATTAGCATGTGCATGTCAGTACGGTCAAGACAAGGGCCACAGACACTAACAGGCAGTGTAGGAACATGTAGAGGTGCAAGAAATGGGGAGGCAAAAATGAACACCAATCATTACGGATGGCAACGGTCTCAGCCCACGTGGCCTTGCTGGATGAGTCATGTGATGTTTGGCGTATGTCCATTGCCCCGTGTCAGGGGACACGACTCACAGCCCAAGGGATCTGCATAGTGCTGTACCAGCGAACTACGCTGACTGTCTGCTCTGCTGACATTGAGTAGGTGATAGGGTCCAACAAGGCACATGCAGTCTGAGTCCAGGTGAATGCAGACATGTCCACTGTTGTGGTGGGATATGTGACCATTCCTCCAAGATGCAACAAGGTGTTGGGACCTGTGCTCTGGGTTACAATCAGTTGTGGCTGCAGGAACGTAGTTACTTGTCCATGAATGCGATCAGTTCCAAGAGTACATTGCTGTCGAGTTCAAAGAACTGCCCCTGGTCCGATCACTTCTTTATTTCATTTCTCCTGTCCCTCTTTGCAGTCCCCAAGCCCTCTCCAGTCAAAAACATCTGGGCGCGTTCCTGGAACCGGGTAGATGTAGCTTCCTTGACTGCCTCGCTCTCGGCGACCAGCCGGCTCTTGGAGGGCTGTCATCCCTCGACCAAGCGGCAACCATCAATGAATGGTTGCGAGCCGGCTGTGACCAAGTCGCCCCCCTAAAGTGCGTATCATCTAAACGCACTAAGGATGCAAACCGGTGGTTTAATGACGACTTGAAGCTGCAAAAACTTAACCTTCGCCGTGCAGAGCGCGTTTAGCGGAGGGACTATTGCCCAAACTCGAGATCTCACTATATCACCCTTGCGGCCCGATATAAGAATTCCATTCTGGAAACTAAGAAGGCCTATTTCTCTTCTAAAATTCAGTCTGCTGAAAATTAGCCAAGGGAAATTTTTTCCATCGTTCAGGAGCTTGCATACTCGGACAGGTCCACGCTCAAACCCTCTCCCTCACAGCTCCTCTGTGATTCCCTTAATTCTTTTTTTCTGGACAAAATTAATATTATTAGAACTAATATTCCCAGCCCGTCCCCCTCTTTTATCAATCCTCACTGCCCCCCAGCCACATCGCATTTGGACAGTATTCCGCCTCTTACCAGGGACACTTTTCTCTCCCTTCTTCCTTTGGTTAAATCCGGTTCCCCCTTGGATCCCTGTCCTGTTCACATCCTCAAACAGATCTACTCCTCTTGTCCCTCACCTCCCCTCACGTTTCTAAATAGCTCATTGTCTCAGGGTATTGTCACCTCCTCACTTAAAACAGCGGTGATTTTACCCATCTTAAAAAAAACTGCGCTGATCCCTCGGTCTCAGCAAATTATCGTCCCATCTCACTTCTCCCTTTTCTGGCCAAGATACTGGAACGTCACTTTGTAAGAACCTTGACCTCCTTTGTGGAAGCGAACTGTGTCTTGGCCCCCAGGCAGGCCGGTTTTCGACCCGCCCATTCCACGGAGTCCGTGGTTCTGTCAGTCTTGGACAACCTCAGGGAGGGAATGGACACTAGTCAGCCCCAGGCCCTGGTCCTCTTGAATCTATCCGCCGCCTTCGACACGGTGGATCATACCATCTTACTTTCCCGTGTCGGAGCGGCGGGCATCAGAGGTGCGGCCTTGGTCTGGCTGTCCTCCTTCCTGAGTGGCCGTTCACAAGCAGTTCGCTTGGGTGATTATTCTGCTGATTTTCGGCCAGTACAGCATGGGGTCCCTCAAGGATCCTCTCTTTCGCCATTGGTATTTAATTTATACATTGCCCCTCTTATTTTTGCCTTACAGCAGCTGGAGGTCTCTGTGTTCAATTATGCGGACGACCTCCAACTTATTTTTTCATTATCCTCTTCCTCTGCTTCTATATCTAACTTTCATTCAGTGATGACCTTCATTCAGGACTGGATGAACCACAACCACCTGAAATTAAATCCCGATAAAACGGAACTGGTGTTGACTGGTGGTTCCTCCAGTCCATGGTCTTCTCTTTTTTGGCCCCCCTCTCTAGGTTCCCCGCCCACCCCCTCTTCCTCCGTTAAAACTCTTGGCTTCAAAATCAACGACCAACTTTCCCTTCATTCCCAAGTCAGCGCGGTGGTCTCTTCAGCCTTTCTTTCCCTCCGCACCATTCGGAAAGTTTCCCGGCTCTTTTCCCCTTCCGCCCTTAAACTTATCCTCCTGGCGATGGTGACGTCCCGCCTGGACTACGGGAATGCCATTTATTGTGGCATGCCGCAGTACCTCGTGAGGCGCCTACAGATGGTTCAGAACCAGGCGGCCCGACTTGTCTTTAATCTACCCAAATTCCACCACGTCACTCCCCTTCTCAAATCTTTACACTGGCTCCATGTACAACAACGCGCATTGTTGAAGTTGGGCTGTATCATGTTCAAGGTTCGTTCTGGGCTGGCCCCGGCCTTCATCAGCTCAGCCATCCAAGATTACACTCCATCCCGAGAACTGCGCTCCTCCACTCACCAACTTCTAGTGATCCCCCGTTTTAAACGTAAAAATAGGGGTGGTTCCAAGTTCTCGACCTTAGGTCCCACCTTCTGGAACTCCCTTCCGATCCACTTGCGATCCTGCCCCCAGTATTCCCATTTTCGCAAAGCCCTTAAAACCCTCTTATTCACACAGGCCTTCCCAGCTTAACCTTTCCACTCCCTCCGCGTTTTTTTTTCCTCTGGTCTGCAAGCACTGATTAGCGCCATGAAACCGCTTGGTGTACGCGCGCTGTATATAAATACTTTTAAATTCAAATTCAAATTCAATTCAAAGAACACGAGGGAGAGCCAATCTATTAACTGGTCCAGACAGTTGTCTCCGTCCATGCTGTTTCACAATCCGCAACTCAGCCTAATAGGGGAGCGCTTCGGTGTGGTAACTGCACACGAGGACTTGTGCAATCTCCCAAGCCCAACTTACAGCACATAGGCCAAATATCAACGCATACCATGCACGGGTATCACAGATACACTCCTGTTCGTGGGCCAACAGGTGGCACACACACTTCATAATCCAGTTCAGCTACCGTTGTGTTGGATAGGCAGACATCCATGGGCCACTCGAATGTGCATGGTCGACAGTGGAACTAGGGCTGGATACAGGTGAGGTACGCAAGATGGAAGCTCAGACAGTAAATGATGCGCAACACTGTCAGTGGCAGTGCGCCCAACAAATGCAGCATACGTGCACGGTACAGTTCCATGTGACAGGGGTTGTGCATGTGCCCGGGATGTCCTGCCATTGCGTTGGTGGGTCTCGTAGAACCAGCACTCTTCTGACCTGCGACAGTTATGTGGATGATATGCAACGGCCCGGAGCAATGAGTCGTATGTGTGTGCAACGTTTGGACGTATGGGTTGTTGTGTACCTAAGTGTTAAGGGCATCCCATGCAGGATTAACTAAAGCAGGGACTTCTGTGTGTGGGGTGTGGATACATTGGTCTTTCATTAGTGTAGTTTGTGGTGTGGGAGTCATCATCATCTGCTATGGTATCTCTGTCAGGGGGTGCCAGCCTCATTCAAGACCAAGGTCGGAGGTGCAGATGGCCTTCCGCCTTAAGTATTGAGACAAAGGAGCTTTCATCCCTAATGTTAGTCTAACTACTGCTTGCATTTTGGAAATGTGATGTGGCTTTCGCGCTGCAATTGAGGCCAGGCCTTAGGCTTATGGTGCACCAAGAGTGATATACACACACAACAGTTGGCATGTATGAGCCAAGAGATTGATTGGTCTTGCGCCCCTTTTACAATCTCTGTCTTCTCTCTCTCTCTCTCTCTCTCTCTCTCTCTCTCTCTCTCTCTCTCTCTCTCTCTCTCTCTCTCTCTCTCTCTCTCTCTGTCCTTTGATGAGCGCATGACACACCTTCTTATCTTGAATTTTCTCTTGCAGGCTGTGACTTACAGATTGTCCGGGAAGACCCGCCATGACTCTTCCAAATAGTTGTTTTGAGTTAAATTTGAATGTGATATTTTGTTTGGAATTTCAATAGTGAATTAATGATTCTCCTTTTTCTGCCCACACATGAATGTTAATTGTTGTAATTGTGCAACATCATGCGAATTGTTTTGTTCATGATTAGGTAAAAATGATGTGAAGTATCTTTGCCTGGGGTGGGGGGGCAGGGGTCCTGGGGGTGGTGGTGCGTGTTGTGGCCCTCTTGGGTGTCCGAGTTGCATGATCAGTAGCTCCAAGGCATCTGTTGTTCTTCAGGTGTGGCTCTGGGCTGGGCTCCCTTTTATGGTGCAGGTTGTCGTCCGACTTGACACCAGGTAAGAGCAGGTGTTAAATCCCTGCTGCTAACGCGCCTTATTGCATGTTTTGTGATCTTATCGCGAATCTAGCTGGTCGTTCAGAATGTTGTGAAGTGGTGTTGTCGCGTCTTTTTGCACGTGAACGCCTACTCTGTATATCATTAGCGTTAGTTGCCGGTGTCATGTGTGGCGATGTTTTTTGCGGCTGCTATCGTAGGTAAACTGGTTATATCGGCTGTTAGCACCAGCTTGTGACTGGGGGGATAAATTTATCACCACTTTGGCTGAGATAAAGTGCCGATAACTCGGCGATGAGTCCTTGAGAATATGCCCCTATGTGTACTGCAGAAAAGAAAGAGGAATACGCCTCTCAGGATTGTTTTTGTGCAGAAAGGTCCCGGCACAAAAACAATCCTGCATTCAACACAAGCACTCTTCCACCATACTGCAAGGCTGCCTGCATCGGAGTTAGGAAGAGAGAACGCCGCCAACGCAGGAACAAAGCTAGGAATGATACAAAAGGGGGTGGTGATGGACGGAGCATCTGAACCAATCAAACACTCACACCCAGTCAAAAGATCTGGGTTTGATCCATCACCGTTCTTTAGCCCACTCTGCCACCCCAGTTCAGATATGGCTATATGCAAATCAGTCTGACCCTGTGCCTCATGGGAACAGTCCAGCCCGAACTGCCAAGCCATGCCTTCCCTGGACCGGAAACAAACTTCCGAGGACCGGTTTCTGGCATTACAGCCATCTTCAGCCAGGCTTGCTTGAATCCAGTGGCAAAGTGAGCAAGGGACTCACGTCTGAGCATACCCTGCCACACTTATGGCGGCCAAAAGCAGTACAAAAGGGGGTGGTGATGGACGGAGCATCTGAACCAATCAAACACTCACACCCAGTCAAAAGATCTGGGTTTGATCCATCACCGTTCTGTAGCCCACTCTGCCACCCCAGTTCAGAGATGGCTATATGCAAATCAGTCTGACCCTGTGCCTCATGGGAACAGTCCAGCCCGAACTGCCAAGCCATGCCTTCCCTGGACAAGCTTCCGAGAACCAGTTTCTGGCATTACAGCCGTCTTCAGCCCGGCTTGCTTGAATCCAGTGGCAAAGTGAGCAAGGGACTCACGTCTGAGCATACCCTGCCACACTTATGGCGGCCAAAAGCAGTACAAAAGGGGGTGGTGATGGACAGAGCATCTGAACCAATCAAACACTCACACCCAGTCAAAAGATCTGAGTTTGATCCATCACCGTTCTTTAGCCCACTCTGCCACCCCAGTTCAGACATGACTATATGCAAATCAGTCTGACCCTGTGCCTCATGGGAACAGTCCAGCCCGAACTGCCAAGCCATGCCTTCCTTGGACAAGCTTCCGAGAACCAGTTTCTGGCATTACAGCCGTCTTCAGCCCGGCTTGCTTGAATCCAGTGGCAAAGTGAGCAAGGGACTCACGTCTGAGCATACCCTGCCACACTTATGGCGGCCAAAAGCAGTACAAAAGGGGGTGGTGATGGACAGAGCATCTGAACCAATCAAACACTCACACCCAGTCAAAAGATCTGGGTTTGATCCATCACCGTTCTTTAGCCCACTCTGCCACCCCAGTTCAGACATGACTATATGCAAATCAGTCTGACCCTGTGCCTCATGGGAACAGTCCAGCTAGGAATGAGCCATATTCTTTTAAATACTGCGCATTCCTCTCATTTTCCTATCTCGCAGAACACCAAGTTGACTTGCTACACTGCGCTGCTTGACTTTGTTATCAATATGCCCCCAAGGGTTTTGGTACAAAGGTAAGTCTACTAAAGTAGCGTGATCTGACTTTGCTGCTGATCCTGCACAAGCTAGGGGTCAAGCAGTAAATAACCTGACTTACCTACATGCAACATGTGGGCTTTAGCCTAAAGCACTCATCTTACATGTATGACTCCTGTGTAGTTGTCTAGAAGAAGCAATTTGTACTGGAGGCTAGACACTACTTGGTCACCTTTTCCCACACATATGAAACTGAGCATCAATACAGAACAGCCGTATTTGGTAGGAACGCCACTGATCATGGGCAAGCTACTTTTACTAAATCAGGTGCTGCACTATTTTCTGCCTTTAGAGTAGCACAGTGCTGCTAATTTTCATGCACTCTTTTGCATGTAGGGCATTACATCTGTAGGGCATTACAGATGGCCAGAGTGTGTTGGTCTGACTGAAAAAAATCGGAAAGCAGAGCAAAGCGCCAATTGCTGCACAGGTTTTATCTATGAGGATCCTAATGGGCCGCTCATGTGGATACGAGCAAGGCAGCTTTCGGACCATTTAAATCAACCTTTCAGAGAGAGAGAGAGCATCAAGTCATCTCTAAAGGTTTTTAAAAATAAGGTTACGATAGCAAATAGCAAAGCGGGTGAATCGATAAAGTAATTGATTTTTTAGGAAAATGGATTAAAAAGCAGTCACGAACCTGATAAGGAGGTAGACCTAAGCACTGAAAAGATCTATGATAAAACAGCAATTACTGAAAGTAGCTTTAACAACAAAAAGACTCAGAATGAGAGATTCAATAAGGGTTCGAGTGATCTAATAAATAGTGTGCCAGATGTCAGTGTGTGGAAAATCTATTTGCCAGCTCATGTGAACAAGAGTTCTGCAAAGCCTAACACAGGAAGAGCTAATTGCTGCGTCTTTCAGTCCTTGACAAAATAACTCGCAGTTTCTGCAGTGTGCATCCAAGCCAATTAAAGCAAAAGACTTCCCTGTCGAAAAAAATATAAAGATATTTAACTTTGAAACATGCAAGCTTAAAATCCCCCTGGATGTTAAGACCTTAAGCCTGCCCAAAAACACCACAGGAAGAAATCGGCAATTAAAAGGGCAATGAAAATCCACTGTATGAGATAATCGATGGTATGCTTGTTAGTGCTAGCTAATTTATTATCTGTGGGCCTGGTTTTGTTTTACTCTGCCCCATCAATTAACAGGGAGCTTCTGAGACTGCCTTTTGGGGGTCTGAGTTTGCTCACCAGGCCCGGACTGGCTGTAGCGGGCACCGGGCAATCCCCCGGTGCGCCGCACGGGTGGTGGCCGGTTTTGGGCCCCTGGGGGCCGATTTTGTTACAGGGTCGTTTTTGCAGCATGGCAGCATGGTGGCCGAGCTCTTTGTCAGGGCCGGTTTTGGTTCCCAGTCCGGCCCTGGTGCTCATTAACTTAAACAGGGGTGTAGCTTGGTCAGTAAGATTGATGTGGGGGCATTAGATTTCCCGACAATCACGATGGCATATAATGTTAAAATGCATTATATGACTAGCAGGGTGTATGAGTACGGCTCAAGAGGCAATGAAAAGGGAGAGGAATGTGGATTAACAAGAGTACTAAATGAGAGAAACACAATATTTTGTAAAATATTTTTTTTAGGGCTTTCATAACAGAGAAGAGTGAGAGTGTGTGTTTTTTTTGTCAGTGTGTGCATGCAAAAATCCCTGGTGAAATCCGACAGACACCTCCCCTACCCGACTGAACACTCCTGTACCCGACTAATCATCAGAAAATACATTTATGAGGGGTGTGTAACACCCCAACCTCCCCCACCCCCCGAAGATACGCCCCTGAACTTAATACTGCCCCTTATGTGGATAGTTAATGTTTTTTACCTTGATTTTTATTCTCTGTGTAGTGTCCAATATGAAAAAGTTACTGAAATGAAAATAATAGCCTTATTATAAGGCATCAAAAGATATGCAAAGCCTCGTTAGCTTCTGGAGGAGTGCAAAAGCCCTCACATGGTAACATGTTGCCAAATAATTCACTTTTCCCCCCACAGTTCCATGCTCAGTATCTGCTCTTTACTGTCAATATTAATTGTTGAAGTACGAAATAAAAAAAAAGAAGCTGTAAAACATAACACATTGAGCTGGTCTTTTGTCTTCGTGTGCAAAACTTACATCTCTGAATAAGAAATATTAAAATTAGGTGGGGAATAGTTCAGTATTACCTCATTCTCACCTACCTAAGAAAAGCAAATAGAATTGCCTTTCCCATACGGGATTCAAGCAGAAACAGAACATCCACATACATTGTCATACATTTTTACTTGTTTTTATATAGCACCTCATAACGATCAAGGATGAGTGGGCTATGCTCAGATTCATATTAAAGACCCGCAGCTAACTAAAAAGATCACGGGAAAGCATTTAACTCACTGAGCCTTTGTAATGTAATGTAATGTAATGTAATGTAAAGGACATTTCTAAAGCGCTCTGTTACTGCAAGGAGTGTGCTAGTGCTCTGCACCTACAGTGTAGCTGAGAGAAGTAACACTAATACTGCTTAAAAAGCCATGTTTTCAGTTTCTTCCGAAACTTTGGGTTAGATGAAAGTTTGTTCCGAAGTGAGTTTGTTCCAAAGTGAAGGTCCCAAAAGTGATAAAGGACCTGCCCCTCGTTCTGCACCGCCAAATCCTAGGCATTTTGGCCAGAAAGAGATTATGTGAGCACAAATCCCTGGAAATGACACTTACATGAAGACAAAGCCATGTAACTATCTGTGTGTCCACAAACTCCAGCACACCTACAGCCAACCGCCACATAAACCAGACTCATGTAAAATGAACTACAGCCTCCCAGGCACATGAATCCTCTGACATGCTCTGAACCCATAGGCACACACCAAGAAACCTTATTATACTGTACTCCATGCTGCTTTAATACAATCTCTCTGTGAAGGAAGCCTGCAAAGTATGTACCGAGAATGAAAAAGGTAAAAGAGACTTGTAAGTGGATACATTTTCCTCAAAACAGAGTGATATTGGGAAGTCAGGCTGCAGAATAGAAGGATGGACAGAAACAGGCTGCAGAAAAGGTAATGAGATAGAAGGAGTAGCTAAGAGGTGCAGTTTAAGGGGGCGGGATGCAGTATAAGGAATCGGGCCCTCATGGATTGCCACAACTTTCCCCGATTGACACTGTCAAATGTGGAGGAAAGATCCATGAAGGCCATGTAGATGGTCCCTGAATGAGCGATGGTGTACTTTCCTAGGATCAGATAGAGATTTAGGCATTGTGCCATAGTCGAGTGGCCTGGGCGGAACCCATACTGGATATCCGAGATGATCTTATTTTCCTCCGCCCAAGCAGTCAATCTCTTTAGTATGACTCCCCCTATGACCTTTACAACGGAGTCAATCAGGGAGATTGGCCTATAGTTCATAGTACAATTTCGCTCACCCTTTTTAAATGCAGGCACAATTGTTGAAACTCCCCAAGGTATTGGACATCCTTCTTTTGCCGCGGCGTTACCCACCGCAGCCAAGATCGAAGCCCAAAAGGAGGGGTTAGATTTAAAAAGGTCTGGGGGGATGCCATCCGGGCCAGGGGCCTTCTTATTTGTAAGATTAATAATGCCCTCCTCCATTTCGTTCACAGAGAACACAACTACATCATTGCCTGAAATCTTATCAGGCAGGTATGGCGTGGTAGATGTGCTTTTAAAAATATTAGCAAAGTGAGACACCCATTCGTCCTCCGTTATGTTGGTGCCCACTTCTTTAGCCCCTTCCGCTAGAAAAGGTGATCGATTGATAATGCTCCAGAATCTGGAGCTACTAGATCAGGTCAGTGGATCTAGGAGCTCCCTCCAGATTGCTTCTTTCACTTCCATTTTTTGAGTGGCAAGGGCTTTTTTATAATTTTGCCGATCTGAGTTCTATCCCTGGGTGTTTCTTTCAGTCCTGCCTTAAGATGTCTTACGGCTTTAGAGCATAAAGGACAGAACCATTTGGGATCACTAAACACCCTGGGTTTCCCTGGGGCAGATAACATGCCTCCCACTTTGGAGGCAATTCCTTCAACGGCTTTAAGAATTCCAACAGCCGATGATTCATCGTGGAGGCAACAAGAAAATTCTGCCGCACAGACATCTTTGAGTTTTTCATGAAAAAGGGACGGCATTACTTGGTTCCAATTTATCCGCCGTCCGCAATCAATTGGTTGCAGCGTGTTAGTACCTAATACTAAACCCTTTTTCTTCATGAAGCTCCCACCCATGGTCACACAGACTGGGTTGTGATCACTATGTACACTTGGGATTATTGAGAAACCCTGAAGGAAAGATAAGGTAGTTCTGGAGA